>NW_020954596.1:33000366-33139229 GCF_900497805.2 Vombatus ursinus
ACACACACACACACACACACACACACACACACACACACACACATACACACACACACACACACGTTAAGAGCTAAAGTTTCAATAACCAGTTCCCAAAAAATCTCCCTCTAAACTGAATTACAAAATTTCCCTAATTTTAAGGTTTTGAAATTATTTCTTTATTCTACAAGTAGTAGCTTCCAGTCATGTTAATAATAAAAAAAAAAATCAATTCATAGAGCCACTACTGCTTTATACTATGTTCCTAAATTTTTAGAACTGGAATAGAGTTTAGAGACCACCTAGTCCTGGTATTCTTAACCTGGGATCCATAAGCTTTTAAAATGTGTGTTTTATATATGTGTGTGTGTGTGTGTGTGTGTGTGTGTGTATGTGTGTACGAAAGTCACATAACTTTATCATATATGTAAAAGGAATAGCAAATTATGTACAATAGATTTGCACTTTCATGTACAATCACCTTTTTCCTATTCTACTACATTAGGGAAATACTTGTTTTATTTCTTTAGTTAAAAATAAAATAAATACTTTTTTAAATAAAATTTTTTAAATTAAAAATTTTTAAATCCTGATAATGATACGTGTATGTAATTGGTTTCCTTTGGAATTCTAGGTTGTATTTTATTGTATGCATTCAAAAACTTTCTTCTGAGAAAAGGCCTCACCAGCCTGCCAAACATGACATATTACAAAAATGGTTAAGAAGTCTTGCATCCTACACCAACCCCATCTTTTTAGAGCTGAGGGAAATCAAAACCTTCAAGGTTAAATGACTTGCCCAAAGTCCTGCTTCTAGTTATTGGCAGAATTGGGATTAAAAGGCAGCCCCCTTACTCCTGGGTCATTTGTGTTCCACAAGTCAGAGAGCAAATCATTATTGAACGTTTACTGTCCTACACACCATGGAGGATTTAGGAGTGTTCTGCGAGATAGAAATTGCCCTCAAGGAGCTTCTAAAAAACCAAGGAGAAGGAGGAATGGGAACAGCGAGTCATCTTAAGATCAGTTCCATGCCGTACTTGGAAAAAGGCTCTGAAGAATCAGGAGAGGTAAGAGTTATGTGGAACACTTAAAAGGATGAAAAGTCCTCCTAGGGTTTGTAAAGGCAAATCCTCTGAGGAGCACATGTGTATAAGGGGAAAGGGGAGCCTTGATTCACTCACAGCCTAGGAGTTTGGCTCTGAACAGAAAGTGTGTTTGAGCCACTAATTAAAAGTAACCCTGCGTCACTACCAGCTCTCCTGGGCCCAGACTCCTGCCCAATCAGCTCTTGCCCTGCTGCCCTGACCTGCCTGTGTTAATGAATACCCAAGGCATTCCTGTGACAGGGATACTCTCAGCCTCATCCTTCAGACAATAGGTAGAGCCACAGACCTTTGGCTCTAAAGTTGTGATACCTGACTCCCTGCTTTCACTGACTGAAAAAAAAGGCAGGTTATTTATAGAGGGTGGGGGTAGGAGACAAAACAGGCAGTTCAGATAACCTGTCTCATCAGTGCTAGATTTAAATCAGGTGGGACTTCAGCTGCATTCACTTTTAGCCATCTGTGGTGCTTTTATGCTTGATATGGGATATTTTTGTCTTTTTAAATAACTAGAATTATTTTTTATACTTTTCATAGTAAATGTTAACTCAACTTATCCTCACCATATGGAAATCTATAGAATTTATTGTTCCATGCTAGGATTCTTCTTTGATCCAGTTACAAAAATGTATGTAAATGAAAGAGAACTAATTAACATAATCTTATTGAATCTTCTATCTCCTGTCTCTAGTTCTTTGCATTGGCTGCCCCCACTCCTGGAATACTCCCTCTCCTTCACCTAATAAAATCCCTGGCTTCCTTCAAGACTCAGCTTAAATGCCACCATCTGCAGGAGGCCTCACCTGGCCCCTGAGATGTGATCCTGTATGTGCCTATACTTGCATGCTGTCTCTCTTTTTGGAATGTAAGCTCCTGGAGGGCAGGAATCATGATACTACCTTTCATTCCATTTCTAGCACTTAACACAGGACTTGGCACAGTGCATAATGAATGACTGTTGGTTGATTAATTGATTAATCTTCTGGCATTCTAGTCAGACTTGTTGGCTACATTTTGTGTACCTGGTTATAAATCAAGGCCTTTGAGAGTTAAGGAAGTTGCAGTGGCCTATGTAAAACAGGAAGCCTTCTCTCTCATGGGAAAACCTAGCCTCGGTTTTCTGCGATTTTTCGTCTTGTTTCATACACCAAGGGTGAAGAGACTTTTCCCAACAACAAATGAGGTTGATCTCCATTAACCTACAGGTTCACTTTTATCCCCATCTGCTTATCTATTCTTAGAAATAAGTGTCAAGCCCAGTGTGTTCCTAAAATAAAAAATCAATATGTTGAAAACAATTTTAATTCACCACAAGGTTGTTTTCAACCTCTGCCTATGATAAAATTAAGTTTAACACATCCTCATGAAATTTCAAACAGGATCACTCTTAGAACATCCTCTGTGGCACTGGTGAGTTTTTAAAATAAGGATGTGAAAAGTCACCTGAAAAGGAAAGGTAAGAAATGGGAGTCCATAAAACAGCACAAAAGTTAATAACAAATTATAAGCACATCAAAACCAAAAAAAAAAAATTTAATGGTGAGAAAATAAGCAGGGGTGTGGGTGGGTGAGTGGGAATCATCTGGCTAAACAGCAAATACAGGAGCTTATTCAAGACCAAATTAAAGAATCTTTCAAAAAACCGAAATCCATTCGATACAGAAGAAAAAACTTTAGCAGGTGAGATTTAAAGTGTAGATTAGAAAGGATTAAAAAGGGTGTTTGAAAACAAACAACCAATGATAACACAACAAATAATATTAAATTCTTTAAGTACATCAGAAGTGAGGCTGCGGCAAAGGGATCAGTGAATCTGCTAGACCAGCCCAGCACAAAGGAGATATTCAAAAAGGATAAGGAGATTGCAGGGAAACAAAATAATGTATTTGCATCAGTTTTCACACTGGAGAATAAGGCAAAAAAAAGGAAGGGGAGGGAAAACCTTAAGTGAAAGTGAGGCCATGGCTCAGATTGAAACATCAAAGGGAACCAGGAGGCCAATGACCAAAGGGAGAATTTATTTGACATGTCCTCCTCGCCAAAGGAAGAGGCATTCACCAGAGACTTGGGAAGGAAGGAATGCCCTCCAATTTCTGATTCAGCAAAGCTTTATCATTTATCATGGAAGATGCTAATTATTATAGACAACTAGAAGGTAGCTAAGATTCTACCCATGCTTTGAAAATGAACTACAGTTTCTCCAGGCAACCAGAACCTCAAGCCCAGAGACTATATCCCAGCTTACCTTCCTGGTTGAATATAAAGCAAGAGTTGAGTCAGAAGCAGGAATGGCTACCATGCAACCCATGGGGCCTCTCCTACTGGAAGTAAGGGGATGACTGGGATTGCCAAGAAGCAATTCCAATTCTTTTCAAGGCCTGCCTGTCACCAAGGGCAAAGGTTGACGTTTTAATGGTATAACAAGAGTTACTTTCATATTCTAACTTGTGCAGAGTGGGAGCTAACAAATGTATGTAGAATTACATTATCGAATGAGCACAGTCTGCTTCAAAAATCTATTACCTGACATCTTACTTTCTGCCAACCTTATTCACTTGCTGTATTGATGGGAGTCCTCTCTCTGACCTCAGCTCCACCCCACTACCTGGTTCCTAGACTGTATATTTCTAGTGTTGCCTATATGGCAATATAGGCAATGGTTTTTGCTGATCTGAGGAGAAATAAAGCAGGAATTCAAGATTCCTTCAAAGCTCAACTTCACAGCCACCTCATACTCAAAGCCCTTTCTGATACCTGATATCCCTAATTAGTTTTTAGTGCTCTCTCTCCACACCATAAAATTAAATCATGTTTATTTGTTATATATTTAGCTGTGGACCTGTTATATCTTCCTAGTAAAATGAAAATTCCTTGAGGGCAGGGACTTTCATTTTTTTTAATCTTTTGTACCCAAAGCCTCTACCCATGGTACCTGGCACATAGTAAGTGGTTAATACTCATTGAATTAAACTGAACTCAGCAAACAAGCTTTCATTTAGATGCCACCTACAAGTCTGCAAAACTTTTCTTATAACAAGACCTGAGGGCAGGTAATTTCAGTCATCATGATTACCTCCATTTACAAATAAGGAAGATGAGGCTTAGGGAATGCTAGCTACTTTCCCATAAGCATGTAACTAAAAAGTGTGGAATTAAGACTCAAACCCAGGCTTCTTAATTTCAAATCCCCAGTATGGCTTCCATTATTTTATACTGTCTCTGAATGCCTACTGTGTGCTACGAATGAAGGATACCAACCTAGATATGACACAGACCTCTCCCTCTTGAGGAGTTTGCAATCCAGTGGGTGCAGGTAGGAGACACCTGTGAATACCTATAACAGATTCAGTGGGAGTTGTGATAAGTGCAGAGGAGAGGGGTGACCTGCTACAAGAAATTAGAGGAGGGAGAAATCACTTTCCCCTAGGACATGGAGAAGGGATTGAGTGGACTTTGGAGAAGAGGCGGCACCTGAGTTGGCTTTTAATGGGAGGAAGGATGAGGATATGCAAAAAGCACAGATATGATAGGATGGGAAAAAATGTGAAACAGAGTAGAGCAGTTCAGTTTGACTGGACCATAGATCATCTGAAAGCGAGATAAATCTGAGAGGTAGGTTTTAGCCAGACAGCAGATGGCCTTGAATGCTAGAATAAGCATTTGAAGAAAATGACACGGAAACTTCCTTTCACTAGCAGGAAGTATTGAGTTTTGTTTGCTTTGGGCAGTGTTAGCTCAATTTTATAGAAAACAAATTAAGCTTACAAAGAAAAACTAGGAGAACTACAGCAATTGAGGTAACAGTAGCTAATGTTGATATAGTACCTTAAGATTTGCAAGGCACTTTATAAAGTATCCAAGTTTCTTGGACTCAGTGGAAACCAAGACCCTTCTCTTTCATGGACACTCTGGTCTTGATATTCTGTTCTCTGTGTTAGCTTTTCCAAGTCTGGCCACAAAAGCTGAATGGCATTTATTGACATAGAAAAATGGCAGGCTTATAGAAGAGCCAAGGGTTCTCTCACTGTAGATGTGAAGGATGGTCCAGTGGAAAGAATACTGTAGTGGGATTGAGATAACCAAGGTCTGAGCTCCTGCTTTGCCACTTAAAAGTTCAGTGACCCTGGGCACTTTACCTTTCCTCATATCCTCATCTCCTGCCCATTTTACATGGTTGTTGTGAGAATCAAATAAAATAATATATACAGAACTATAAACATCAAAGACTCTCTACACTAGATTTATGAGTGAATTATTAGTATTAGGTGCTAAACATCTCCTTGGAGTCTGATCAAGGGGGAATAGTCTCCTGATTGACTGCTGAACATTGGAGTCTGCCCTTGGTACATGCCATATGCTATCAAATCTGGACAGACCAGGTCAGCCTTGCCAAGGAGGCTGTCACACAGGCCAATTGCAGAGTATTCAGAGCCACTGCAGGGATATAAGTCCATACCAAATCAGCCTTCCCAAGGCAACTCCAAAATGTTCCAATCTGGACCTGTCCCTCCAGAGAGACCAGTTTATATTCCAAAGGATTTGGATAGGGAAGAGTAGCCAAAAGCCCTGGATGCCCCCAATGGGCACATATGTGAGGCCAAGGGGAGCAAATTCTCAAGTCCATCACATTTCACTTTGGCATTCACTGGCTGAGAACCTCATTTAACTCATCTCTGCTTTTGGACTCAAAAGTGACCTTCATGGCCAAAATGCTTTTGTCAGTCTCATGCTAGCTGGAAGATTACAACATTTTTTTCCCTAAGGCAAGGCTCTAGCCTCAATGATGCCCACATTTGTCAAATCCATGCATGAGCGCTACAGAGCTCTATACTCTGGGTTGGCATAGCCAGTTACAACAAAGCTAAACTGGTATGGAAGGGCTCAAAGCTGCCAAATGCAATGATAAGGACTTTGGTGACTTCAATGTCATTACTGCTGATTCAGCACAAGGTCTGAGCTGAGTTTCTGATCTGACCTTTTAGGTTCCTGATGCCTGAGAGCCAATCACTTTCTTTGATCTCTTATTTTATGGTCTGTCATTCAGTTACTTATAGACCCTTTGTTTTAATAAGGCAAAAATGAAGGGGAGAGCTTTCTCAGTTGATGGGCCATGGCTACAAATGGCTTCATCCCTCATGCTCTGGCGTCTGAACATTTTGAAAAGACCCATGAAGTGATTCTTGTCATAGTGTCCTTCAAAGTAGGCTGAGCTGATCATCAAGTACCCTTGGATCTGGGACTGCCACCATCATCACTTACAAAGACACACAGGGGCTATCTGTTATGTCACCATGATGCAGGACTAACTCAGGGAAGCTACTTGCACACAACTGTATAGTTAGAAGTAACCATCCTCCAGCCCTATCCCTCAGTAGTACCTGGTTTCATTCCTGCTTTGGGGAATCTCCCAGGTTTATCTGCACAATACCAAAGCAACAAGAAACACTGTGTAATGGAAACAGAGCTGGCACTAGAGTCAGGGTTGGGTTCAAGTCCTGTCTATGACATACTATCTAGGTGACTCCAAGTTAGTTACTTAACTTGACAATATACCAGGGAACTCTCTCAGATAATTAGTTATGGGAGATAATTTCTAAACCAGAATTTCCTACATGATGAAAACACAAGGTTAGATCACCATCCCTTGCCTCTTCCCTGCCCCCCCAAAAAATCCCCACAAAGCAACAAGTGAGTTCTTGGGGTATGAGAAAAGAATCATTTGAACTGAATATCTGATTTTGAAATAAATCATTTGGCATCCCATATAGACAAGAAACAACTAGCTGGCTGACCGGCTTTTTCACTTCAGAGTTGGTGATTTTGTCCAGCCGCAGACAAATATCAGTCTTTACTAGGATATAAGAAAATAATTAATTACAAACGAAAGCATTTCAAAGAAATGACCAAGATAGAGGAGCACTCCAGTATGGTTTTTGTATGGGGAAATTGTGTGTTAAAAACAGCAGATAAAAAAGGAATCTACGGGTATAATTTATTTAGACTTTCTAAAGGCTCTTGATAAGGTTTCTCACAGGAGGCTATTAAGGAAAAGTAAGAAACTCAGTAACTGAGGGGTGAAAGGTAGAGTTCTGTCATGATTAAAGGCTGCTTAACTGACAGCTAACACCATGTGGGAATAAATAACCAATTCTCAACATGGAAAATGGAAAATAATAGGGTGGCTCAGAGATTAGTACTAAGTTAGCCCATGTTGTCCCATCCTGTCTATTTTAAGTGATTTGTCAGTGGAAGACTAGAAAACAGCAAGGCAATAGAAGGGACTCATGACACAAAACTATTTGGTTTGTTCTGAAGCTGAAATCACATAGGGAGAAATTCTGGATGAGCTAATAAAATAACGCAATTGCAGCTCAAGGGGAGTGAAGGGGGGGTGGAAAATGCAAGGTAAAGCAGGTTGGAAGAAATAAATTTCAACCATGGTGCTTGTACTTTCTGAATTAGTTATAGCTTCTTCTGAGAAAGATAGAGAAATCACAGTGGACAACTTGGTGATGGTCTCTATTCAATGTGTGGCAGTTGTCAAAAAAGCAAATAGATGTTAGGCTGTGTTAAAAGGAGACTGAAAAAGAACAGGCAAAGTGTTAAAATCCCATGACCTGTCTCAACCTAGTTACCTTCCCTCAGAAGGGAATACTGTAGATTGAAGATCCTGAAATCGATTGAAAGGCCAGCAAATTCAGTACTTATCCTGTCGAGGGCCTTGTGGTACTGGGCCCAGAGACTGGGAAGATCTGGGTTCAACTCCTAACTCCATGTGACTAGAGGCAAGTCATTTAACCTCTCTGAGACTTAGTTTCTCCATATATAAAGATGGGGATAATAACTGAACCACCCCCCTTATAAGACTGTTATGGTTGGAGCTTGGTAAACCTTAAAGTCTTCCCAGAATGTGAATTGTTATTATTACAAAGTGCTGTGCCAGGTGCTTCAGAAGAAATTAATGTGAGATGTCCCTGCCCTCGTATATTTTACAGTCTAGTTGAATAATTTATAGGTGCATCAAGTCAACATAGATGTTGATGGATACATCAAGTCAAGACAACAAGCATTTACTAATCATTTACTATGAGCAAGGCATTGTACTAAGCACTAGGGATACAAGAAAAGGGCAAAAGCAGTCCCTGTCCTCAAGGAACTTGCAATCCAATAGGAGATACAAGTCAAGCAACCACACACAAATAAGATATATATCAGATAACTAATGAAAGAAGATGGGAAAGGCAAATGAATGAAAATGACCATTAAATGCTAGAGTGCTCAGAGGAGGGAGAACCCACTGCAGGGTGATGTTCAGGGGCAGAATTTGCCTTCACACAGTAAGTGCTTAATAAATGCTTGCTGGATTGGATTAGATTGAAAGGGACACAATTTCTCCATTTGCAAAGTGAGGTAGTTGGACTAGATTATGTCCAATTCATGAGACAATATGGTGGGGTAGAGAGCTACATTTGGAGTCAGAAGACCTGCATTTAAATTGTGGCTCTCCTAACTTACTACCTGTGTGACCTTGGTCAAGTCACTTAACCTCTCTGGGCCTGAATCTCCTTTAACATGATAGATGTAGACTATCATGTGACCTTAAAGGTCCCTTCCAGGACTTAATCTGGGAACTTATGCCCAAGATTCCTTCTAGCTCTGGCATTCTATGGTTCTCTGTGTGGTTGTATGGATGGGCAGAATTGCAATTGATAGAAAGAAGGAAAGAATACATTCTAAACTGATAAAAGGATGACTTTTAAAACAGAAAAGGAGGAAAATGAAGACAAAGACAAGCTTTTGATATAAGACTTAGTATTAAGATAAAGGTTACTTAATTGGGAAAACAAAGAAGTGTCCAAAGATAGAATATGATAGAATCTTAGCATTTAAAGATAGCTTGGGTATTTGGGGGGGGGGGAATTTATTTATTTGGGTATATTTATTTATATATTTATATTTATGTACACATATACACATATGTGTGTATGTGTATATATTGTGCATGTATATATATACATATATACACATATACCTACATACATATATATGTCCATATGTACATATGTATGTAGGTGTATGTGTATATGTGTGTGTGTATATATATATCCAAATCAGTATCATAAGAGAATTTGGGACAGAGTTTACTTGGTCCAAATACTACCTGAACAAAAAATCTCCTCTAGAGCAGCCTCAACCAGTAATCATGGAGCCTCTACTTGAAGACTACCAGTGACAGAGAGAGCTCTTCTAAGACAACAAACTATCTGGGGTCTACTCTCATTGTCAGATAATTCTTCCTTCTGTTGAACTGAAATTTTCGTCCCTATCGCTTCTACCCACGGGTCCCAGTTATAGTCCCTGTAGACCCAACCAGAAGCCAGAGAGATACTCTAAGTCAGACAGAAAAAAAAGGGTTTTTTAAATAATAATAATAACAATAAGGCCCATAGTGGTGCTGAAGATAGGGGGAGCAAACAAGCAGTTTGTTGCCACGTTTAGAAATGGGAAATGTCAGTGGAAGCTACAAGGAATTGAGATTTGGAATTCAAAAGGTAGAGAGCGAATGAGGTAACTGAGCAATGTGGAATCATGAACACGCTGAAGAACTCTGTTACCTTGTGCCACAGTGCAAGACCAAGGAAACATTCCATGAAATTAAAGGGCAAAAAAAAAAATTGAGAAGGGTTTAAAGAAGCACTTTTAACATTGTACAATTAGCTTCCTGGATTTGCTGTGGCAGGATGCTACTATCTTCACAAGTAACTTAGTAAGCTTTGTTTCTAATAGAATTCTATCTTCATACAAATAACAATTCTCACCCTGCTTATGGCTAATGTTATCAATACTCATAACTCAGGACAAATGACTGAGGTCAAAAAAGGATTTTTTCCCTACTCTCTTCTCCTACTAATGATGTTGCAGAACATGCCAGGCAGGCTATGGGAAGGATGGGTTCCTATTTCTTGTGGTCCTGAGGCTATCAAATTTCACAGCAGTTTCCAGGTCTTTTTCCCACCGTTTGAGAGGTTGGTACTAGAATGCAGATTCCAATTGCCTAGGCCCTGGAGCATCACAGGTGCCTCTCAAAGGTGCAAATGAACACAGGTGTACTTCACTTCATGTAGTAGGAGTGTTCCTGAACAGACATACAAGAATGAAAACTTAAATCATTCAACAGCAAAGGAAATGTACTGGGGGAACTCAGTATTTATAGCAATTCTTAACCAGTTTGATATCATGGGACCTGTTAGCACTCTGGAAATGCCTATGGACTCCTTGGAATAATGCTTTTAAATGGATAAAATAAAATACATAGGATTAAAAAGGAAACTAATTATACAGAAGTACTGTACAGTTATTTAAAAAAAAGTTTTTTTTAAGTCCAGGTTAGTAACCCCTGGCTTAAAGAGATACTGTGATCAACCTGTGTGCAAAATGAAAAAATATGGCATCATGGAAAATTGTGCTGGAAGGTAGGGCAGAGTTGGGTAAGTGGGATCTAATCCTAGTTATGTTAGCAGCTAGCTTTCTGACATTGGGCAAATCACTTCTCCTCTCTGGGTCTCAATTTCTTCATCTGGAAAGTAGAGGTGTTGAATTGAATGATCTCTAAGTTCCCTTACAGTTCTAAGTTGCTATGTTGTACAATCTAAAGCCAGGATGATGATGATGATGATGATGATGATGATGATGATGATGATGATAGCTGACATTCATATAACACTTGAAGTGCTACTTAAGTGATTACATGCATTGTTATATTTGATTCTCACAACAAATCTGAGAGGGGAGTGCTATTATTATCATCCAAATTTAAAAACAGATGAGGAAACAGCATTTCAGAGAAGTTATATGACTTGCCTAGGGTTAATCACATAGCTTGTATCTGAAGCAAGATTATAACCCAGATCTTAGGAACATAGATTTAGATTTGGAAGTGACTTTAGAGGTCATCAAGTCCCACCACCTAATTTTATAAATGATAAAAGTTAAGGCCCAGGGAGGTAAGCAACTCATCTGAGGTCAAACATGTAGCCAATTAGAAGAGGTGGAATTTGAACTCAAGTACATTGACTCCAGAGCAAGGACCATACTACTCTCTGGGCCACTCACTGTGTAATGCTGTCTTCCTGATTCTAAGTCTAGTGTTCTAAGTACCATGCCATGCTCCCATACACCACCATTATGAGGACCAAGTGAAGTGATGACTGGAAATGTAAGGCACTGTGCAAATGCAAAGATCTAAAAATCTATGACTCCGTGAAACCTTTTGAAATAGTAAGCACCCCTTCACTTATCTCTTTTTAAAAATGGAGTATGGGAGTAAGTCCTCTTGAGAAAAAGTTACTCACTATATAAAAGTCCCACAAAACTGTTAACTTTATGGAGCACCCAGTTTTCAGTGACAAATGACAGAAGGTTTGGACATCTTCTCTCAAATTCTCCGTTGTCTTCTGTGTCATCCCACCCACAGCAATGACATTCCTATCTATTTATGTCCTGTTCCCTATTAATCACTGAACATTGCTACTTAGCTCTCTTCTCTGAGATCAAACATCATTTCTGAAAACAGAATAAGTATGATTCTATTTGTACCATCTTAAAAACCATATTCTAAATTTACCAAACTGAATATGTAATAGATATGGGCAAACTGGGTAAAAGAAAAATGGAGGAATACAGGATTCAATGTCACTTACGATAATACACTTTGTGGGTTTTTTTCCTCCTTTCCTCTCAAGGAAACAAATTGAGGATAGGGGCCTAAATTTTCTTCTGTGGAAATTCTTGAATATTTTTAGCAGTCATAACCAAGCTATTTTACTTGCTCATGGCTTACAATGGCACCTAGTCTTTAACAAAAACTGAGACATTCACTTTGTTTCTCAAGGATACTTTTGCCTGCTTTAAAAATAGCTTCTAGGAGCTTTTATCCAAGAAAAAAAAAAGCTCTTAAAAATGTGTAGAAAACTACAACATAAGATAGCTCCTCTGTATGGCAGCATGCACACAAAGAAATTCAAAACTTCCTGAGTTAATACAAGGTGAATATATACAACCCGGTAATAAACTTCTGAATACCAGTATTTATTATTCTGACAGAAATCGAACTAGAGCAAGCAAGGTCAGTGTCACCATAATGATCTCCAGGAAGGGGTCCCCAAATATTCATGATGATAGTCCGGTTTTTCCCCCAGAAAACAACCTTACGAGATCACCAGGTTGCCCCTCCTCACTCTCTCTCATATTTCCTAGCCTCATAATGAATAGCAAGACCATAGAAAGGTTGATTCCACAATAGTTTAGCAAGCTCTGAAGAAAAAGTAATTCCTCTAGTAAATCATCATGTAATGCTTTCAAACAGGGAAGTGCTTAGAACTAAATTTGCTGGAGTCAATTCCTCTTGGCCTGAAAAAGACAACGCATCCAGGATCAAATAAGTGACTCGAATAGAAGCAAAGGAAACCAAGGTTACAGAACCCAAAGCTTTATAAAGTAGGTGACTTCGGTCCTTGGAAGGCTTTGAAAAATAAAAATGCATGTGACGGGACTGATGATCCAAGGTGCTCGAGACCTTGTGCCCCAGTAAAACGCATAATCCTGGAATGACGAAACTGGCGATTCTTCAACCACTTGACTCATTTCCTTACTAAATATAACTGAAGGTAGGTTTTCTGCAATGAGCAACTGTATTATTTTCTCCTAAGTGGGAGTCTGAAACTAATGTCTGTAGATAAAAGAAACTGTGGCAAAAGAGGATGATACAAACATATCCCTAAGCTTAATTTCTCTGCCACAGGACCCCATTGCACAACCTTCCAAAGAAGGCAGGGAGAAGCCAACAGAGATGTTTGCAGACAGATCAAGAAATGTTTGTCTAAAGCCAGAGAATATGAATGTCGCAATTTACTTGCTACACGTAACTTGACTGAAATGATTTAGCTGTAATGTATGATGATGGACATTGGTTTGAATTGTTCACTTTTGCAAAGGCCACTGCCAAAGAGACCAGTATTTCAGCTGGCTGTGATTTCTTTCCAATTCAAATGGAAAGAGACTTGAAAACAGACAACAACCCAGCAGGAAGCCTATTAGAATTCTTTGTAACTACTGCACTGGAGAAGAGAAACTCTGGACTTGTGTCAGTAAGAGAAAATCACCATCCTCTGTCCAAGGTGCTCAAATCGGAAATCTCTTTGGCCAGATTGGATTCTTTTTTTTTTCCTTCTACAACAGATGACAGATTAATGGGGAATGCTGAACTGAAGGAGATGACAACCAGTCAGGGGAGAGATACTGCCCCAGATTTGCACTGAATTATTCCAATGCAATGGAATTAATTTTCCCATAGAGTTAAAAATCATAGAACTAATCCTGTCCATTGTGTTAGGTAGTTTTAAGAAAAGGAATTTGCTGATTATATTCCCTTTTTTTAACCCACTTATTAAATGTGAAAATGGTTTTGAAATTGGGAGTTTTCAAGATAGCTCTACAAAGTATGAGACACAGAGTGAAGCTTGAGCTATAGCTTTGCTATAAGAAAATATGAGGAATAATCAAAACATTGCTTCCCTCTTGACAATTCTGATGGCTGATCTGGTAACACTTCAGACAATTTCTTCCTAACTGAGATGTTCTGGTATATGTAATTTTTAGCTTCATGTATTGAAGAGGGGAAAAAATATCACTGGGTTTTGTGTCAACAGCAAATATAGACATGACCTTTTATTCCCTTTAGATATAAACACATAAAATCATGAGAACACATATCATTATCAACCAGTATTTAGTAGAAAGAGTTCTGCATTTAGACTCAGTGGACCTGAGTTCAAATGCCAGCTCTGTCATTGGGTAACCTTGGGCAAGTTGCTTAACCTCTCTGGGCTTAGGCATCCTCATCAGTAAAAAGATAGAGGTTGGACTATATAATCTCTAAATCCCTTTTAACATGAAATCTCTGATTGTGTGATTTTTGGAATAGCCATTTTGAGATGGAATTGTGGCTCATGAGAGGTAATGTGGTATAGTGGTTAGAGGATTAGGCTAGGGTTCAGGAAGACTTGGGCTCAAATCCTGCCTTTAACACAAACTAGCTATTTGACCATGGAAAAATCACTTATCCTCTCAATATCCTAGGCAATCTTCTAATAGTATAGATTGCAGATGAGAAAATAGACTTCCCTCCCTTCTTTTCAGAAGTGGGAGACTATGGATTAGGAATATCATATGTATGTACTTTCTGACTTGGGGTGATATGTTTGCTAGATTGCTTTTTTTTCTTTGTTTTTTTTTATTCTTTGATACAGGTAATGGCTTTCTTGATAGAGGAGGGAGAAGGATATTAATGAGAATAAAATTGAAATAAAGCCAAAACATATCAATAGCAATTTTAATTTTTTGAAGACTATAGGCTTTGAGTACACTGCTATTTTGGCTTAGTGGAAGAAGTTACCATGTTGACCAAATCACAGGTCCAGAAATTCCCCCCACTCTGGCCAATATATGTGTGTATATAGATAGATAGATAGATAGATAGATAGATAGATAGATAGATAGATAATTTCTCTATATCCTACAGTCAAATGTGGGGAAGGGAGAGAAAAGGGGAGAAATTTTCCAGTCTAAGGGTGATAAACTCAGGCCCTCTATATATCTAAGCATATCTAAGAATAAATTGTAGGAAGCCACTGACATTGAAGGTAATAAATAAAATGATCATCAAAGTGACCCCAAATCAGAGCATTAAAACAAAGATCTACCAATATATGATTTTTGTAAACAGAGTAATTTAGGCTTTCGGACAGCCTGAAAATTCTGTCATGATTATAATGTCTTCATCCACAGACCTTAATTTCTTCTGTCACAAAGAATATTATTAACTTCAGTCTCATTTGATTGTAGGGATTGTCAGTTCTTATTAACTAAAGAAAGAGGCAACAAAGGATGGGTTCTATGTTTTTAACCCCTCTCTGATCAATGTCGGAATTGATCAAGCCAAATAGCTCCCTAGAGGTGATTAAAGGCTGTTAGGGGAGCCCACTTATAGCAAGGATCACCAAGAAGTCTATTTACCAAAATATATTCCCTATAAAATCTATTTTCTTTTTGAGAATCAGATGGTATGAAGCAGCTGTGTATATACCCACATTGATTATATGCACACAATCTCCTTTAGGGTTAATGATGGGAAAATGACTGTTACACTTGTGTTTCTCTCTTGGAGAATTCACATGGGTACTTAGTATTTATACACAGTTTCTCCTGGTCCTGAACACAAACCTGTATCAGCAAACAACAGTACTTCTATAGGGCTGCACCAATTCCATTGAACCCTTAAGCAGTTCAAACAGGGTGCCTGGGGTCAGCTCCAAGGCTTAGCAGGCACTGCTGACCTTAACAGCCCTGCCAATGGTTTATGTTGGGGAGCAATCTTAAGATTGCCTAAGATAAGGATGCTATTACACGCTGATAAATGTGGAAAGGAGCAGTGTGGGAATCCTTTGTCTGGTGTGACCTAAGGTTAGAATGCTGGGATTAGTGCTGATTGGGAATAAATGGCAGCCAGTGACTTATTTGTTCAAGTGAAACCGGGCAAGTTCAATAATAACCCCCTCCCCCTCTCTCAACACCAAGACCAAAACTAGCCTCTAAACTTTTTTCTTTCCATGAAACTTCAGGAAACCTTGAAATCCCACTGTCTTAAACAATGTCATAGTCTATTGGAAGTGGTAAAAGCAACTGCCTTATCTCTTCTCTCATTCCCTTTCACTCCACAATCCTTCAAATATACAACACATATTCAGCAGGGACCTATAGACATCAAGTACTCATTAAATATTGATGCATTTAAAGAAACACTATATACAAAACTCTCAAATATAGTTTCTGAAAACAGACAAATTAGAGGGTAATCAAAGAACTTGACAAGTATCAGAAACTTAACACCAAAAAAGGAAAAACTAAAGATTTCAAGCCTGAATCTAGAGATTATATTAAACCAATAGATGAAGGTGATACTTACAAGTAGCTAGGTGTCTCTAGGCAAGACACATGGAGTATAAAGATATCAAAGAGAAGGCAGTGGCTGAATACAGTAAGAGACTTACTGGCATCCTTAAATCAAAGCTAAATGGAAAGAACACATTTAAAGCAATTAACATGCCTATGAGTATCGGTCTTAATGTACACTTAACATAACACATCATAACATATTTGGAAAGTATCTTAACCAAAAATCCCTATGATAACAGCAAAACACTGGTCCTATCACTCTAAGGCAGCTACAAAAAAAAAAAAAACACTTACTTGCCAGAAAGGAGGAAGATGATAGATGGTCTCAAAGTACATGATAAACAGGTCAAAAACCTACAGAGATACTTTTGGAACAAGTAAATATCACTTCATTATCAACAGAAAAGACTGATAACACATCTATACCATTGGATTTGTCAAATTCAATTCAAATCCCAGTCTGGATGGAGCTGATGAAATGGCTGAGTCATGTGGATTTGTTTGTAGAAGCAGAGGAGTTTATGATGCCAGTTCAGGACCATGGCACTGTCATCAGAAATTACAGAAGGGTTACTCTGAAGGAGCCCATACTTGGTAATAAAGGTAGATTGTGCAAGGAAACAAGAGGAACTGTGTGATACATCCCTGCCAGCTATCAAAATTTAGCACTTTCTGAATACCAAGCAAGATACTACCTGCACATCAGCAATTTGCTGCTTTTCATGGTAACATAAAATAAACCCCCAGAATACAAATACAGATGACAAAACATCTTTGAGGACTGCCAACAAACTGTCCTGGAATCAGACCATTATCACAGACCAAACAGTTGCCCCCAACTAGCCAGATAAGACATAGATCCCTAAAAACTTAAGAGCAATGCTTTTAATAGATGTTGCCATGTATAATACTCAGTCTCCAAGGTACATAAAGTGAAAAACTTTCAAAATATAGAGACCTTGCAGAGACCACTATCATTTGGAAACAAGATGAAGTACATGCCACCCCTATCTGCCACTGGAGTTGTACCAAGGATACTCCCAGTGAGCTGACAAAGAATCAACTTACATCCTAATACTTTCACTCAGTTACAGAAAACAGTTATTTCATCATCATGGCAATAGTCCCTAAAGCTCTAAATATAAACAGAATAATAGCTGGGTAGAGATTTATTCTCAGGATTGTTTCTATCTGAATCCCTTTGAAAAATAGGAGAATCCAATGATAATACTATTGTTAAAAATAATAATGCGATTTGTATTTTTATAGCATTCCAGAGTTTCAAAATGTTCTCCTCATAACAACTCTGTGAGGTAAACAGTGCAAAGCTGTTTTCTCCATTTTAACTACTGAGGAAAATGAGGCTCAAAGAGCTTAACTGGCCATGCCTGTAGCCACATGGATAGTAAGCACTGGAAAGGAAGCAACTTCAAGGCCACACTCAGGTATATGCTAATCATCCAAGCTTGAGGTCTCAAGTCATCAGAAGCAATTCCCATAGTGATGACAACCAAGATAGGTCATGCTCCCAGCCTACTCATACAATCTACAAAATGACCAATGGAAACTCCTCAGAAGCACTTTATTCTTTCCTCTTCTTCTTCTTCTTCCTCCCCCCCCCCAAAAAAAATCCTATCTAGATATAAACAGACACATTTAATTCAAAGAACATACAGGGAAGCACAAGGGTAATAAAGGGATGTGAGTGCAGTACCATCCAGGATAGAAGCCATGGAGTGCCAGACCCAGTAGCAATTGGTTATTTATGAAGAGAACACCTTAAAGTCTTTTGCCTCCACTGAATAAAGGGCTCATTCTAGCAATCACAGGCACCCAAACTATTCTAATACTATATTTTACATGGTTAGCTACAATCACTGCTAATTGGGTGGTGTTAATAGACCCAGAATTCAAGATCTAGAATATTTGTGAACTGACAGTCCTTCTGGCAAGATCAACAGACCACATTGGTTGTGGGGTGTTCAGTACCACAGTTTAGAAGGGGCATTGACAAATTGGAGTATATCCAAGTAGAGGGTAGTAAGGGAACTTGAAATCATGTTATACAAAGGGAGGTTAAATAAAGGAATTGGAGATGCATAGCCTGAAGAACAAAGTCAGAGGGCACTTCTCCTTTGTCTAAATATCTAAAGGGCTGACACATGGAAAGTCACTTGAATTGGGAGTCAGAAGACCTGAGTAGTCCTAGGTTGGACACTTGGGAGTAGTTTCTCAAAGTCCAATTCACTAGACTTTTTGGAGTCAGTTTAATCTTCTGTATAATGGTGATAATAATATTTATGCTGATAACCTCACAGAGTTTTTGTGAGAAAGTATCAAGTGCAAGATAAATGTGAATTAACAGTGATGATGATGATGATGATGATGATGATGATAGTGATAGCAAAGAAAAAACATTCTGTTTGATTATAGAGGAAAGAACTAGGATAGAAATCAGAGAAAGATAACAACTAGGGCTTCCTAACAGTCGTTAAAATGGAATGGGCTACCTCATAATTTTCCTGAATTTTCCCTCAATGCATGTAAGTGAGCAGGTACTGGATGATACTTGTCATAGATACTACAGAAAGTATTGATCCTTGGGGGTTAGGAGAGCAGGGAGGAGATAGAGAATTAGATGAGGTGACCTCTAAAATTCTTCAACTCTAGACTTTTGATTTACACACAATGGCTCAGTCTCATCTCCTGGCCTTTAAATGAGTTGTTTTTTCCAGGTAGAATGTCCTCCCTCCTCCTCTAAATTCTATCATCATTTAAGGCCTCCATTCAACCCCCACCAAGAGGGTTGGACCGACCCCTGTAGTTGCTTCCAGCTCTATGATCCTATGAAAGTTCAGAATTCAAGAATATCTCTCTGAGATAAAACACTTCCTCTACCTACCTCCTCAGGTTGATTGAGCATAAAATGAACTCATAGAGATGAAAACTGAAAGATGAAGGGTTCAAAGGGCAATACTGGAATAAGCCACATAAGTTATCAACATATGGTCTGGGGAGCCCTTTTTCTGTTTCACATTTCCTATTTTAACATGGTGCTGATGTTTCAAGTATGCAAAATAAACTTGAAATATGAAGTCATTTTCTGAATTTCTTTCTATTTCCCAGACTTCAGCTCCATTCACAAATTATTATTACAACTCTGGCCAGAATACTCCTTCTACAAAGTCCTTCCTTATGCTTTTATTAATCTTGTGTGATACAGTTGTCTTCATCCTTCAGCTAAGGAAGGTGAGGGACAGAGAGCTTAGTAGGCTAAGAAGGGCATAGGAGGTGTCAAAAAGAAAGTCAGAATTGCTGCATTTCCAGGTTCTTGCTTATCCTACACAAGTGGAAAATCATGCTGTTACAGGGCAACAAAGTGGCAGCGGAAGCCCTGGGTTTGAATTCCAGCTCTGCCATTAACCGAATCTGGGACCTTAGGCAATCTATGTGGTCTCAGTAAACTTGACGCTTCCCCCATCTGGGAAGATGATCTTGCCCAAGTTGTTTAGAGGATTAAAAAGTGATCATAATATATTTGGAAACTCTATAAAAGGTTAGGCGCACTGTAAGTGGAAGATATTAGTAACAGGTGCCTCCACTGAAAATGTCCCTGCTTCCCCAAGGCATTCCATATGATGTGTGAGACCAGGCTGGAATTCCAGAAATGCAGCTTAGCACATGTTTGTGTTTTTGTGATTTTTTTTAACCACTAGCCCTGGCAGAGTAAAAACAATGCAGTCATCCAAAATCTACCATATACAGTTTGCATTTTTGTAAGATCACTCATTTCCTTGTTTTTCAAGAAGTCCCCTTCTGTTCTGTAAAGCAAAAAAAAAAAACAAAAAAAAAAGCCACCAAGAAACATTCCTTTCTAAGAAACCTAATTAACAACACAATTAAAATGTCTTCTGTTTCAATTTGCAACTATGATATTGGGATCTGCTGCAAGCAAGACTTCCCTGAATGTGAAAAGATTTTCTGATTCAGCCTTTATTTTATTTCACTTCTCTGCTTAGATATGGGTTGTTTGTTTTTGTTTTTGTTTTTTTGTTTCTTGGTATGCCACTAATCAAGCTGCAAGGCCTTGTCAAAAATAATTGTATTCAACAATTAGTTTCAAAACTAAGAATAGTCAGACTCCATATCACATCTCACTAGACCATCAAAGGAAGCAATACCTTACTGAGAGCTACTCAAAATATACTTATTTCATTCATATAATAAAATGAATTCTGGGTGCTTAAATTATCAGGCAAGGCTTGGTTAAGTACCTGAAAAGTCTGTAGATTGCATTAGGGTTGAGAAATTGATAGAAAATCACACCTCTCTGTACTTTGGGTTAGAGGAATATGAGGTGAACAATTTTTTTTTCTTACATCACTGCACCTATTAAAGGATGATGGATAAAAGTTCATTCTGAGCTCCAATACCTGAGGTGTTAATATTCTCTCAATGTTTCATCTCTTATTTTGAAAATCATTAAAGGCACATAAATTTAAAAGTTCTTGTATGAGCAATATAAAAGTAGCTAAGATAAGAAGAGAAGCAGTTGATTGGTGGGCAAAGCCTTCACAGCAAATATTTCTAATAAAGGCCTAACATCCAAGATATACAGGGAACTGATTCAAATGTGTAAGAACAAGAGGCAGACCCTAATCAATAATGGTCAATCAATAAAAAATCACTTGGTGGGTGCTTACTATGTGACAAGAATGATGCAAGTGATTGAGGGCACAGGGAAAAAAGTTAAATAGTCTAGAAGTGGTCAAAGAACATAAATAGGCAACTTTCAAATGAAACTATCAACAACTATCTATGAGAAAGCTAGAAATCATTAATAATAAGAGGCATGCAAATTTAAGCAACTCTTAAGTTTTCACTTCATACCTTGGAATTGGCAAAGATGACAAAAGACAAAAATGTTAAGTGTTGGAGAGGCAGGAGGAAGAAAAAGGCACACTAATGAGCTCGTAAAAGAATATCGACTGCTGGAACCATTCTGGCAAACAATTTGGAACTATAATAGAAAAGTCTCTACAATGTATGTACTCTTTGACCCGATTTCAATATGGTGCAGTGGAAAGACTGGTGTATTTGAAACCTAAGGGAATGGATTTGAAGCCTATATTTGCTTTTTACTATAAGGGGCATTTCCATAACACTACAAGTCATATACCCAAAAGTGGTTCTAATTTTGCCTTGGCCTTAGGGGCTATGTGACTCAGGGAAAGCCACTAACCATTTTGAAGACTCAGTTTTCCAGTCTACAAAAAAAAAAAAAGGATAATAATAGCACCTACCTCACAAGACTACTGTAAGGCTCAAAGGGGGAATATATATATATATGTATATATTTATATATATACACATATATTATATATATATTTATATACATTATTTGCATATAAATATATGCAATGAAAATCTCAAACCTCTACATAATTGTGAGCCATTATTATGAAGCAGAAGAGATGAGATTCAAACCTAGGGCCTCTGACTCCACATTCAATGCTGAGAGTTCTCTGAGCAGTGTTTGCTGTTATCATTTACTTTTTTATAATTTATTTGGGTTCCCCATGCACAATCAAGCAGAGAATGAGACTGAGTTTCAGCTCAGTTCCCTGAACCTTTTCTAAGTCTGAGGATTGATTCCTGTGGGGTTTTTTTCCACTAACACCCCATAAGGAACTTTTCATATTACCCGATGCGATTTCATTAAAGCTGAGCTTGCTGGAAATGCAATTATCAATCAGAATCTATATCCTGATACCAAAGAAGCCTTTCAATATACAGGATTTCAATTTCAACCTCAACCCATTTTTAGATGCCCTGATTCTACCTCTCTTCTCTATGAATTCTCTATTAAAGGTCTCTATCCACTAGTCATGGAAATTCCTCCAGGTACTAACTTGGCTCTGAGATTTTACCAATGTAGATGTTCCCACCCATGATGCAGACTGCAGTTGACCCATGGCTACCTTATCATGTGTGAACTCTGTCTCTTTCTCACCCTAAGTTTGACACAGGAAGTCATTCCAAAGTAATGAGGGCCTTCCTCCCTCCCTCAACATTTCAAGGTACCAATGGAAATCACAGTATCCAGTGGTTTGCCCTAGCCCTTGCCACATGATCAGCCCATCTTTTTTCTTTAGTCATATTCTTCTTTGATGATATCATTTACTCTTGGTCTTCTCTATAATCCCTTATTTGTTGTGTTTTGTAGCCTGATGCTACACCATTTGGTTATACTCAGGAATTATAGGATATGAACGTCAAATACTGCTATAGAGTCAAATGTATTCCTCAATACAATTGACCATCATGAGTATAGCCCATCAGAAGATAATAGGAGTGCATAATTGTTTAGAATGCTTTTAGTGACCCAGAAAAAAGTGGATGAAATATTACCATAGTATGCTTTTTAATGGAACACCACGTTATTTCTAAGACACTGAAATCACTTCTTTGATTATTGTCTTGAGCCAATTCATTAACCAGCATGAGAATTGAGTGGACTGTATGGTCATGTATGATGGATGCAGAAGTAAGATATTTGTTAGCATGTGACAAATTCCTAATCATCATCAATCTGTTGTTTTGCATTTCTTTGTAAATCAGTTCCAAGTTGCTCAGATTGGAATTTAGAATTTATTTTGATAATAGCTAGCATTTATATGGTTTTTTTAAGGTTTACAAATGCTATCCAAATATTATCTCGTTAATCTTCACAATAACCCTGGGAAATGAGTGTTATTATTACCTCCATTTTACAGACAAAGAAACTGAGGCATACAGAGGTAAACTGACTTGTCCAGTGTCACAGCTGGTAAGTTTTGGTGGGGAAGAAGTTGAACTCAGACCTTCCTAACTAGGTCCAGTGTACTATCTACTACACCACCTAACTTCCCTCTGAAAGGCATCTTGCAGCGCTTCTTAAACTTAAAAATTTGGCCTTTGGTAAAAGGTTTCTGAACACACGATGACAAAAAATTAATTAAAAATCAAATGCATAATGAATCTGAGGTGTTTCTGTTGCATTGTGTTGCATGTTGCATCATGTAACTTCACTGCAGCCTTGGTTCTGAACACAAAGCATGCGTACTTTGCACCGCACATGCTGTCACACCACAGAACACCAATAAATACTGCCAAAACGTGAAAAGGGTTAGGGAGCAGGAAAAGTTTAAGGAGCCCTGCCTTAGAGACTACCTAATTCAGTGCACTCATTTTACAGAAGAGAAAACTGAGGCTTGAGGAGGTTCCCTGACATACCCAAAATCACACACATCAATTCTGTTAAACTCGAATAGAAAAGAACCCCTGCGGGTGGCATACTGACTTAGAAAACCACAAACCAACATTATCTACGTTGTATTATATTCTTATTTAGCCTGGTAAACATTTCCCAATTACATCTCAATCTGGTTCAGCCCACTCTCAGGAGTTTTGCTGGCCTCAGGCTGAGGGTTTGCTCCCTCTGACATTTATAATTAGCGGCAGAGCTGGGACTAGAATCCCTGCCTCCTAACTCCCAGTCTGCCAGAACTCCCATGCTGCTTCTAATCACATCACAAATTAGTGTCAGCCAGAAGCAGGCCCAGGTCTTCTTACTCCTATGTCCATAATACTCTACTTCACCAAGCTGTCTCTCAAGCAAACATTGCCTCCCTTCACATACAGCTTGTGTAAGACTACATCTACATTAAAATAATTCTCTCTGTGAAATAATACAAAGTGAAATAAAAACAGATCCCAAAAACAGTATACCCAAAGACTACAGTATTGTGACTATGAAGAATAATAACAAAAAAGTTAAAACTATGAAAATATGGTGACTATACTTGGTCACAAAGAAGAGATGAGAAGGCATCTCCCTCACTTCTTCATGGAGGTAAGGGACTATAGAGATGGAATACTGCATATAATGTCAGAAATTTTTTTGAGTTGCTTCGTTTCTCCTCCGCTTTGTTTTCCCTCTTTTATTCTTCAGTACAAAAGATGACTCTCAGGAAGGGGAGGGGGAGGATTACATTAGGAAACGTAGGTGATATGAAAGCAAAAGACGATATAATTTTTTTTGAAGTGATATTAAGTACTCAAATACACACGAATGGATTTGTGATCTCATCAGTATAGGTCCTCTCTCCCCCAAGATACAAAGCACAACCCATCCATGCCTACCCATTCTGTGGGAATCTTGTCCATGTCCATGTTCACCAGAGAGTCTACTCAAGGGACTGGCCCCTTCTTTGATGTTTTTCAATATCACATGACCAGCCCATCTATTCCAATACTTGTCATGCTTTTTCTTTGATGATACCCTTTATGCTACAGCTCTTTATAATTCCTTGTTGGTTGTCACAGGCTACCCATACTCACCACACCCCACTCTACTCCACTGCCTTTTGGGTAATCTTTCACTTTAATTCTTCAGAGACTCTAAGTATTCCATGACCCACTGGCATACAACATCATCAGAAGAGTCCTGATGTTAAAAGGTGGAGCCTTTGTTTCAGGGAGAAGTTTTTTTTGGGGGGGGATGGAGGGGGGAATTAAATGAACTGTGCAACTTCCCAAAGGTTAACCACCCCACTTTCCACTTCCTCTTTAGCTCTGGACCCAACTCATTACCCACTTGTAATGTCTGTTCAAGATGCATACACTAACCCCACAGGCTGTCCATCCAACTGCATATATTACTCTGGGCAATGAGCTTTCTTTATCTGTTTGTTTTCTTCCTATGTGGATAATTAAGCCAAACTCTTTTGGGTGATCAAGGACCTCATTTAGGAGGCTCAGTTGTTACTGGGGTTTTATGCAATCAGTACAATGTCATCTGTCAAGAGTAATATATTTGGGCAATGTTGCCTGGACTGCACACAGGATCTCTGCCCTGAGAGCAGCAAACACTTTTCATGAGTAAATTCCTCCCTGTCCCTTGAAAAGTGCATGAAAGGGGCAGCTAGGTGGTGCAGTGGATAGCACACTGGCCCTGAAGTCAGGAGGACCTGAGTTCAAATCTGGCCTCAGACCAAACACGTGACACTTACTAGCTCTGTGACCCTGGGCAAGTCACTTAACCCCAATTGCCTAAAAAAAAAAGAAAGAAAGAAAAGGTGTCAAGTTGAATTTTGTGTATTTCTTATTGGAATGCTATGAATATAAAAGGCAAGAACTGAAAACTTTTCTGTTCATTTGCCAAATATATAGGGATAGGGAATGGATAGGGACTGAGCCTGTTATTTATGTGATGTAGGGAACACCCAGATAAGGAAATTCCTCTTACCAATGTAGGTCAATACCTTCTCTGTAACTTGTATTCTGGAGATTTTAAGTGACTTCTTGATACTGAAGAAGAATGAATTCTTTCTGACCTCTAGACCAGCTCTTTGTCCACTCCACCAGAGGGGTCAAAGAGGCAGCCTGCAGACTCCTGATCCCTGCCCCAACCAACCAGATTAAAATGCAATTGGGCAGGGCAGCTAGGTGGTACAGTGGATAGAGCGTCGGCCCTAAAGTCAGGAGGACCTGAGTTCAAATCTGGCCTCAGACACTTACTAGCTGTGTAACCCTGGTCAAGTCACTTAACCCTGTCTCCAAAAACAACAAAATAAAACCATAAATAAATAAAATGCAACTAGGAAATATTTATCAAAATAAATAGAAATACAATAGAACATAGAGAATGAGATATTCTGAGTGGCCAGCAGGGATCCTTCCATAAGGTTTAGTGGCCACTGTTTCTATTTGAGTTTGAAACCAATATACTATGTCATGCTGCCTCATATATGCATATTGAAAATATCCATTATATATATAAATATACATATATATATATACATTGTATATATTATATATATTTAATTATGGAAAGTCAGTTCTAATTATTCACATAGGAAAAAAATCAAATGAATAAAGAATATATATATCGCACAGGCCATTTTGCGGACTGTAGAGCTCATTCACCAGCAGACCTATCTGAGACTGCCTACAAAAGGACAACAAGCTGGGTCCAGAATTGAATGGGAGGAGAGTAGGCCACACTGGCTTTCAGATCGGTTCTTTTAATAACCCCAAGCTTCTCTTCCATGCACATTTTCTTCTAATGACCTTATATATGGCAGAGAGTCCTAGAATATCTAGTCTCCAGAGAATTCAATTTAAAGACCACTCAAAGGGCAAGAAGCCCATGGCAGGTATGAGTAGCCTGCAACACTTTACAATGAGGAATTACTCTGGAGAAGTGATACAAAAAATGTCATCATAAAAAGGTACTACTAGAAATAAAGACAGGCCAGGCACATAAAGAGAGTGAGAAAAAAGCTGAAGGACAGCCCATGTACCTCACCGGTATCCCTGCAATGCTAAGAAGTGAAAAAGGAACGTGGCAAGTTGAGTGGACTCCCTTTGGTAAGTTTATGGGAATTCATGAACTAGAGGTGCATGGAATAGTGGGAGAGCATGGGTGGGGTATAACTATCACTGGAAGGAATATAAGCACCGACGAGATCACAGATTCACCGTAGACTATAATATAGTAATGTTCCAGGAAAATAATGTAGGGCACCCTAAGAAAACAGTCATTGCTTCTACTCTCCAGTTAAGAGACAGTCACAAATGGAGACCTGATGTCAACCTCTCCAAAGCCAGACAGATCTCTAAAAGCACTACAATAGGGAAAATAATTCAATTCCTTTCAAAACTACACAGAATATGAAATAAATTTATAGAAGATATTTCAATATTCTTAGATATGTAAGGGAAAACTGCAGACATGTATAGACTTTACAGGAATAGAAGTGGGTTGACATCATCTAAGATATTCTAAAGTAGGGGAAGTCATGTCTTTTATGCATGGTAAAATCCTACCAATTAATCTATTCATGATCTTCTCAATTACAAATGGACAAATAAGTGAAATGACACATAAATATACTGGCCAAAAACCCCACCACTACCATCAACTTGACACCCATTATTTAAGCTGCTTACTGAAGACACTTTCCTGGATATTTGGTGTGAGACTTGCAATGGCCTCTATTTTATACATTTTTGTAGTTAAACTAGTAATAACAGCATTAAAATCTTAAGAAGTGAGTAGTATTATATTTAATTATCCTCTGCCATAATTACACTGATTAAACACAGCATAAGAGACCATAAAGATAGATAAAACATTATGGCCACAAAACTTTTTTTTAAAATGACCATAAAATCACTATTAAGCCCTAGGTGACTAAATTAATATCACCCATACAATTTTATGTGATTTTCTTCCACTTATAACAGGATCATATGCAATGACAGCAGAATTTTTTCACGGCAGCAAGAATGGCAATAACTAAATATACAACAAAAATAAATTTGGAACAGAAGGGATTGGCTTCATTCAGAAGCCCAACAGAGGAGCCCCTGTCCATTAAATACTTTAGGCAAATATCATTATACATTTGCACAAACCTTCATGCATGCACACGTGTGCACACACACACACATCCCAGGCCAACCTTGGGTACCATTTGTTGCCTGGTCTCCTCTGCCTTCCTTTGATTTCCCTGTTTTCCTTTTAAGTGCAAGATGTGGAGAGTTGGATTCATAGCACAGGGGCAAGCAAATCATGAGGGCTAGAATCACAGATTTACTGCTACAATCTGAGTAATGACCTTCTGTAAGATCCAAGGATTTTCATACTGGGTGACCAACGTTATTAAAAAGATTAAAGAACATGACAAAATTCCAAGAAAAATTCATGCAAAGAGCCAATCCTACGGCAAAAAAAAAATAAAGAAAAGAAAAGAAAAAAAAATAAGTAGCCTAAACCCTCTCAAAGTTTTTCAAAATATAAAGAATACAGGATCATGGCTTAGCAATTGTAAGAGAAAAATTTGAATACGTGTATTCCAAGAAGTACCTACTGAGTTTCCAGGCCTGTACCTTGACTATCATGCAACAGCAAGGACTTTTAAAATGAAAACTGTGTCCCACCATCTTTGCGGCAGGTATCTGGCTAAGAGTCCTCCTGCACCACAGGCAGGAAGATGGTAGCCACAAAAAAGACGAAAAAGTTGCTGGAGTCAATCAACTCAAGGCTCCAACTGCTCATGCAAAGTGGAAAATAAGTGCTAGGCTCCAAACAGACCCTGAAAATGATCACACAAGGCATAGCCTAATTGGTCATCTTAGCCAACAACTACCCAGCCTTGAGGAAATCAGAGACTGAACGTTACATGATGTTGGCCAAGACTGGAGTACATCACTACAACGGCAATAACATTGAATTGGGTACAGAATGTGGGAAGCACTACAGAGTATGTATACTAGCTATCATTGATCCAGGCAATTCTGAAATCATTAGAAGCATGCCAGAACAGACCAGTAAAAGGTAAACTGTACAAAAGTATTCTTTAATAAACTGGCCAAAACTTGTTTAAAAAAAATAAAATAAAGTGCAAACTACAAGAAACTGAGAAAACAACTGGCCAAATCAAATGAAAGTGTCTTATCTCTTTTGCATGATGACCATCACAAATGTACTATCTGCATGCTTAGCACCTATATGTACTATTCATTCAATGAAAATAAAATACATTCAGTTCTAAAGTATATAATCTACACTATCATCTACACATTTCAGATTGGAGTTTCATCCATCCTTGCCATCCAGTTGGGTCTGTTAGCATCACCCCAAATGCAGGTTCTCAGAGCAGACTTCCCTTCAGGCATATTACAAGGTGCTACTTATTTTGTTTCCTCTGCACTGCGGCTGTCATAGTCTGATGAGAGAATGAGAAAAAGGAACAAGGTCAATTGCAGACATGAAGAAAGAAGGCCTGGGGAAAGGCGAGACAGGAGCAGCAGGGGAGGGAGGTAAGCACCCCCTCCAAAATCCTCTCTGATGAACTTCAAAAGCTTCTCCTCCATCTATGCAAAAGTGCTTGGCTTCTTAATCAAGCAGACTGTGTTCCCCATGCTGACACTCCTCATGGCCCAAGATAAGAAGGTGAAAGATGGACCAAGTACAAATGCAGAATGTAAAATGGAGAAGGATGTGCCCCCCTCTCAACTTTTAGACTTTTTTTCCTGCATCTGCATCTAACTTAGATTCTCCTGACACTAACAGAGGAAAGTCCCAGATAGACAATGTGAACTCATGGATTAGCATGGGGATAATGCAAAGATGACAATCATTTGTCTACTTGTTTACTATTAGAATAAATGGTCCCTCAGGTCTCTCGCTGCTCTAAATGAAATGACCTATTCTGCAGCACAACAGGGGTCAGAACAGCAGCAATACCTCAGATGGGAGAACATCCTCAAGCTCCAATTAATTTGAACCCAGGGACTCTCATTGTCCTTCCTCTTCTTCTACCTCCTCTCTACTACTCATCTCATGGTTACAATTATCTGCCCACAATATCTCTCTGACCACCTCCCTGGATTCCCCCTCCCCACCCAGATGCTTCCTAACTCTTTATCCTAAATGATACAGTCCATAGGCTCTGAAGAGGGAGAATACAGTACCACCAAGTCTAAGAGTCATAGAGCTTTCCAAAGTTATTAATTACTCAGTGTGGTCTAGACAGTGCAAAGACTGCTGGGTTTGGAGCCAAAAGATTTGGGTTCAAATCCTAATTCTGCTACTTACTAATTATATGACCTTAGGCAAATCCATTCACATTTCTGGGCCTTGGTTTCTTCATCTTTAAAATACGAGAGTTGAATTCAATGATCTCTAAAGGTCCCTTTGAATTCTAAATTTTTATGAATCTATGACCAACAGAATCACAGTGGAAATATTTTTGGATTTTGAGACAAAGGATTTGGGTTCAAACCCTCTTTTACTTACTACCTGTGTCACCTTGAACAGGTAACCTCACTCTCTGGGCCTCAGTTTCTTAACCTGTAAAATGACAAGGTTGAACTAAATGACCTCTAAGACCCTTTCCAGCTCTAAATCTGTGATCCAGTGATCTCTGAGCTACAAGGGAGTGATCTGAATATTCTTTTGACATTGCTAATAAGTGGCATACTTAGAAAGTTGACTCTTTGTTATCAGGTTAGAGTTGATGAAGGGAGTAGTAGTATGAATCAGAGAGTACCAAAAAACTTCATATTGGTGAACTTGAACTTAATGGAAGATTAAGGAAGCACACAAAGGTAGACACTTCCAGTTGACAAGATTGAGTAGGTGTGAGCCAGTCCCCATAGAGTCAATGGTAGCATCTGCAAACAGTGATGACAAAGTCCTGGGAGAATCTGTATCTGAATACCACAGACTTGAGTACCCAGCCACCACTGCACTAGCAAAGACAACGAACAAAAGTAGGCCAGCACATGTGTGTATCCATCATCTCAGCTTCTTTTCCATGTGTTTGTTCCATTGTACATGCTAATGCTCCTCTCATTTTCCTTAAAAACTCCCCTTCCCAAACTACCCTCCCTCTCCAACTTGGTCTTCTTCCAAGTCCTCCATTTTTAGCCCCATCAGTAATTTCAACATGCTTCAAATACCACAAATTCCTTGTCTTATTACTTAATTAATACACTCCCCCACATCATTTCTCATTCACCTGCATGTTCTTTCTCTGGAAGACATAGAACTGAAAAGTTCATCAGTTTCACTCTTAGCAGTGGCTAGCGGGTGATAAAGACTTAGAGACACACAAAATTCATAAATACTTTAATTTTCCACTTTAGTAAATATCCAATTCAAGATTCACTTGATGCATTTTTCTCTTCCCAACAGGGATTGGTTTTGGAAGAAGGGTGTGTGTGTGTGTGTGTGTGTGTATATGTTACTGCAAAGGAAGCCAATGTGTAAAATGGTCACCTGCTATTTAAAATGAATTTTTATTCATTTAAGTATGTTTAAAGATAGGCAATATAAAGTACTGGATAGACTGATGGGCTTATAGCCAGGAAGACCAGGATTCCAATACCACCTCTGGCCGTTACTAGCTGTGTGACTCTGGCCATGACTCTTAACTTCTATATGCCTCAGGCGATTGACTCCCTAGAACTGATCTACCAAGTCAAAGGCAGTTAGCCATCTGTGTTAGTTGAGGGAGTGCCCTACACAGCTGAAATCAGAGATACTTTGGAATAATAATTTTGGTAGCAGTTCAGGGTAAATCTCTCATTTGGAGGGTGGTTTCACAGCACGCAAATACAGCACCCTCCTTCAAATATCCTTCAGTACAACTATTAGAGATAAGATATTGAACTTGAAAGACACATAGGTTGACACAACATGGCAGCTTTTATTTTCCTCTGCCAATGTCTATCTGGACCTCAAGGTCCTCATGTACAAAATGGGGGTGGGCTGCTGCAGCCCTTAGGTGCCTTTCAGCTCTAAAAGTCTCTAATCTTGTGATCTTTAGCTTGTCTTAAGAGGTATGTGTATTGTTTCTACATTAATCAATCAACAAGCATTTATCAAGCCCCAACACTGGGCCGGGCATTTTGCTAGGCAATGGGGCACAAATACAAATGCTTACAAGAAAATAACATTGTAATTGGGAGAGGGGAGGGAGAAAACAGCTATCTTTATAATTACATACAGATTATATATAAAGAGAATAAATACAAAATAGTTAAACCCAAGGTCATTTGGGAAGAAGAGCCCTAGCAGTTAGGAAGAATCACAAAGTCTTCCTACAAAAGGTGGAACTTGGGATCCATCTTGAAAAAAGACAGGAATGCTCTGAGGTGCAGGTGAAAACTTTATGGACTTCTTGCTGTTCTCTGTTTGATGTATATGTATTTGTCTCCCCGACTAGATTGGAAGCACCTCAAAGATAATGATATATCTTAGACTTTCTTTGTACCTCCCATTGTACTTAATACTTAGTGTGTGATGCTCACCTCATGCTTGTTGAATGATCTCCTGAAGTTCTTCCAGATCTATGATTCTATGAATTTTAAAAATCCTTTCTTCCATAGCAGAGTAGACAGAAGTTCATTAACTGATATTACTATGGTCTCTCTGTAAAATTCATAGGGCTACTTAATGTCTGGAATACAGTTTCAGATTTCAGGTGAATACCACTATATACTCCTAATCCAATGGGTATTGCCAACAATTGAACTAATGTCTGTCTAATGCAGTAAGATCCATAAGCTAGTCCCAAGTGACCCTTTAAAATAATCAATCACTTTTTAAAAAATACCATTTTCCCTTAAATACCAACCTGATTTCTTTACTAACAAACTAGGTGCTTATTCTGCAAGTCACAAAGCATAGCTGATTAGCAATCTGAGGAGGCAAACAGACATGGGGGACTGAAAGGAAGTGGTGATGCAGAGAAGAGCCAATCCATCTGTTTACTCCTGTGTGGGCTAGGGGAGAGTCAGGAATAATGGGCTCCCATCTCTTCATCAATGTTTTATCAACTGAATCAGCATAAGCAAAAGTTGGAAAAGGAGTCGATTTTCTTGTTTTCTGTAGCTGAAAACTAAGCCACTGATGCTTTTGATTTTTGAATCCTGGGGTTTGATGGAAGGTGTGTTTTTTTTTTCTCCTAATACTCTGAAACTCCAAATATCCTAGGCCCATGATTTGAAATCCTTTGAAATGCCCTAGGACCAAAGCTTTGGAACTTGGTAGGAAATGTTTCAGCACTTTCATTATTTACCTGTTTCAGAGGTAGATAATGAAAACAGCAGCTGGGTGCTCCTGATACTCACAGCCATTAAGAAAACTCTTGACCTAAGAAACAAGGGACAATGTTTTGGACATTAATGACACAGAGATTTTCTCTGAAGAAGATTGAACTTCAAAACAAATTCCAAGGTCTCTGAAACCTAGGCAATGGGATGTGTGGCTTCTGCAGCTGTTTGCCACATTTCTCATTATTCTGTTTTACTATTCAATTCAATAAACATTTATTAAATGCCCACTCTATGTAGGGTTCATGTGGATAGCACTGCTGATATACAAATGAAAAAAGACACAAGTCCTGACCTCAATGGGATTACTTTTTATTATATAAATAAGTATAATAAAGGGTAGCCTCCAACAGGAACAAAGACAAGAACTAGACAGAGTGCTTTAGGAGAATTGCAAGAGGGAAAAAGCAGTAACAACTGGCCAAACTTCATGGAGAGCCAACATTTGGCCTTGGCCTTGAAAGAAATCAAGGATTTTGCAGGGTAGAACCGAGAGGGAAGTACATTCCAGGCATGATGGACAGCCTATGCAAATGGATAGAGGCAGGATATGGCATGTCACATGTACGGAACAGCTAAATAGAGAATATTCTAGTTCAATTGGAAAATATATATAAAGGGAAATAATGAGAAATAAGACTGTAAAGGTAGAGCTTGATTATGGAAGACCCTAAACAACAGGCAAAGAAGTTCACATTTTATTATGAGGTAAAAAAGATCAAAGAATTTGAGTGGGAGGACACCTCAGGGGCTGTCTGAATGAAAATCTACCTGAATGAAAATCCTTTAAGCAATATACTCAACAGGTAGTCATCAAGCCTTTCCCTCAGGACCTTAGTGACAAGGAAACCATCTATTACTTCTCCAAGTGCACCCATTCTCCTTTTGGATAAGTCTACTCAAACCTATATCTGCCTCTTTGCAATTTCCATGCATTCTTCCTAGTTGTACCAGTTAGAGACAAACCAAAAGAAATGTCTTTCCTTTCCCACAGTACAGTATTTCAAATACTTGAATACAGATATCATGTCACCTCCCACATCCACCTAACACACAGAAATCTTCTCTTTTCCAAACTAAACATTCCCACTTCCTCCAAACAATCATCATGTGCTATGTTCTATAAAGGTCTTTCACTGGCCACTTTTTTCTGTATAATCTCCAGTTTATCAAGGAAACCTGGGAAAGCTTGTATGAACTGCTTCAGAATGAAATGACTAGAAAAAGACAATTTATGAAATAACAACTCTACAAACAACTTTGAAAGACTCAATTAACTCCAATCAATGCAATGGCCAAGCACAAGCCCAGAAGACGGGTGATGAAGCATGCTACCTAACTCCTGTTGCAAGTGACAGACCCAGGGTATAAAATGACACAATATATATTTAAGATACAGGTAATGAGGAAATTCATTTTGCTTGACTGTGTATTTGTTACAAGGGGTTTCCTGCTGAATGGAAAAGAATGGGAGAGAGAGAAAATTGATTTTTGTTCATTGAAAAAAAAAAGTAGAATTTAATTTTTAAAAATGTGGCCTCTAGAACTAGCCGTAAGGAGTACCCTGACCAGGATGCAGTACAGCAGAAGCATTCTTCTTTACATCCTGGACATGACACTTCTCTTAATGCACTCCACATGACATTAGCGTATTTTGGCTACTGTAACACACTGTTGACTCAGTATTGAGCTCAAGTCGGTTAAAACCTCCAGATTTGGCTCTTTGTGATCAACAACATTTCCCTTTCCAGAGATTCACTGATTATCATTTTAACAATACATTCTAAAATTTTGCCAGGAACAAAAGATAAGATCAATGGCTTATGGTTTGCAGATTACACTCTTTTCTCTATTTTGAAAATTCCGACATCCCCCATTCTCCAGTCCCTTCCCTATTCCGTAATCACTGACAATGGCTCAGTGATAACAAAAGCCTGCTTCTTTCAGTACTCCAGACTGTGGTTCACATAGGCCTGATGACTTGAACTTATGAAGGGCAGGAAGAGGTGCTTTCTTATCATCTCCCTACTTATCTTCAGTTTCAACTCACATTTATGTCCTGTCCTTCCCAGTGCAAAGGTTATCTTCTTTGGCAAATGAAACAAAGAATTCAGTAGTTCTGCCAACTCTCCATCACTTTTTATCATCATCCTGTCTTTCCCAAGAGTGGTCCTACTGCTTACATGACATTCTTTTTTCCCCTGGATATTACTTAAAGCAAGGGATGTGCACACACATACATACACATAGCCATTGGAAGCAGGGACTGTCTTTTGCCTCTTTTTGTATCCCCAGTGCTTAGCATAGTGCCTGGCACATAGTAGAAGCTTAATAAATGTTTACTGATTGATTGATTGGTTGGTTGGTTGTCCCAAGTATTCCTTCTCAATGTTAGCATATTCTGAGCTTTAGAGCTCTTGACTTCATTCACTGAAGGTTTGGGTGGTACTTAGAGTGCCATGGTCCTACTTATACAATTGAAAAGTTATATTAATAGCTGTGTAAAGAATATAGTGGAAAGGGAAGAGACTAGAAGCAGGGAAAACAGGAAACTCTTAGTGTAGGCAAGAGGCAGAGATGAAAACCTCAACTGGGAAGACTGGGGGATGTTCAATTCAATTCAACAAGTATTTATTAAACACTGATTATGAGCAGGGTAGTATGCTGAGTAAATAATGACAAAATGTTCCTGCCCTCAGAGAGCTAAGAGCATACAACATATATGCAAATAAATAAAGAAGAAATCTATCCAAAGTAAGATAAAGTAATTGTGGGAAAAGTGTACATACTCTTGAGGGGGTCAAGAAAGGCCTTCTCTAGGAGGTGGCACTTTAGCTGAGTCTTTAAGGAAGATAGGCATTCCAAGAGACAGTGGAGGAACAAGTGCATCCCAGGACGATGCAGGGGGAGAGATGAAATGTCTTCTATGGTAGGAAAGAGGAAGTAGTCTTGCAAGTAAGGTTTAGGAAAGTATTACTAGGGTAGTACTAGGAAATAAAAATACTGACTTTTATGAAAAGACAATCTTTTAATATCTGTAATATAAAACATAATATAATATGTTTATATAAATCCATTTATAATATAATATATAATGCTTTTAATATATATAATATTTCTTGTTATTGGTTTTCTAAACAAATCATATAGGGTTAAACCAAAATGGAAAAGAATGTGTTTAGACATAAGACTAAACTCTGTAGCCAATTCTCCCCAAGTGAAAAGTGGTGGATGCATTTTTTCCACAGACCAACTTGAAATATCAACTCCCCAAAGACAATTGAAGGGGCTCACAGATAGTTACATTTGTCATGACCTGAGTCTCTTCCCCTATTTTACAAACAGAAACTGCTCACTCATACAATTTCTGACTGATGGAGTGGGAAGTGGGAGCCAAGCAAAGTTTTAAAAGCTTTGTCAATCGTCCTTTCTATAGCTTATGAGTCACAGCGGAACCTCTACTCTATTAGTCAAGGGACACCTTCCCGACCAAACTTCGCAGATGTCTGTCTGGACACAAAAGGCAGGCAAGGCTAAGGTGGATAGAGGGTAAATATAATCAACCCCCAGCCCCACCCCCAGCATTAGCATGAAGGGTGGGCAATACTATTGTTTACTATTAGTGTTATCAGGATCACATTTATAAGTCTGCTGGTTAACTCAAAACAGCTTTGTTTAAATGTCAGTTTCTTATAGTCATTACTAATTCCCAATGAGAAATAATGAATTTCACAAGTAGATATGAATTGTATAAGTGAAGTCTCCCTCCTCTCCGTTGATATTTACAATGTCAGTTCTGAGAGTAGCTGAGGGTTTGATTTAAGTGAATAAATTGCGTCACAGTTATAAGTAGGTCCCTGCTTAATATGGCATGTTCCTTGTTCATGGATGTTTGTCAAGTTATCTCACAACACATACAGGACAAAACCTTGCATCTCAAACTCAACATGTCCAAAACAGAGCATTATCTTTTCCTTTTAACCTCACACACACACACACACACACACGTGCGCGCGCACATGCACGTGTGGTGTGTGTGTGTGTGTGTGTGTGTGTGTGTGTGTGTGTGTGTTCCTAATTTCCCTACTTCTATCAAGGACACCCCCATTCTTATAGTCACCCAGGTTCACAACTTCAGTCATCCTTGACTTCCTGCTCTTAGTTCCTATATCCAATCATTTGCCGAGTCTCTACCTCCACATCCTCTCTTCATCTCCTCTCCAGTCACAGGGTCACTGCCCTAGTTCTGGACCTCATCACCTCTCACAGATACGATTACAATAGCTTCCTAATTGAACTCCCTGACTTGAGTGTCTCTTTCCTATCTTATCCATCCTTCACATGGCTGCCCATGTGGCTAGGCACATCACTCCCCTGCTCAGGAAGCTCCAATGGCCTCCTCTAGCCTCGAGGATAAAACACCAACTTCTGGTTCACATTTAAAGTCCTTTCTGGGCTATTGAACATTTCTCTTTCATACCAACAACATTAGGGACAAACTAGTCTACTTGTTCCCCGTACTCAACATATCATCTCCCATCTCTGCCTTTATATAAGCTGTCCACCACGCCTGGAATGCACTCTCTCACCTTCTCTTCATCAAATCCCTTGACTTCCTTCAAGGTTCAACTCGGATGCTATCTCTCCTGATCCCCCCAGATGCTGGTGAACTTATCATAAAAAATTAATTGGTATTTACGTTTTAATATATTTTTATATTATATGTAATATATTTTATATTCAATATATTAATATAATATGGAGCTATTTGATATATTAATTATTAATAAATAATATGTTTTATGTTTTCTATTTAATATATTAATATAACATGGACCTATCTTGGTGTAGTGGAAAGAGTGCTGGACACAGAGTCATGAAGACCTGGGTTCAAATTTTGCCTCTGACACTTAGCTGTATCACCCTAGGCAAGTCACTAACCTCTCTGTGCCTTACATGTCTCATGCAAAATAAGGGAGTAATAGTAGATTGCCTCTCAGGCCTCTTTAGGCTAGCTCTAAATGTATGATCCTATGATCTGTGCACAAGCTGTTTCTTCCAAATAGTATTATTGACTCCTTGAGAGCAAAAATTACTTCATTTTTGTCTATATCTGTAGTGCCTAGCACTGTGCCATATATATATATATACCGCATAGAGCCTTTCCTGAACTCATACCTCTACCCACATTCCCCATCAAAAGCAATGTCACCCTTCTCAAGCTAACTTTTCCTCTACACTTATCAATACCTTAACCTTTGTTTCATAGTTATCAATGTGGGGCCTGAAGTCAGGAAAACTTATCTTCCTGAATTCAAATCTGGCCTCAGACACTTACTAGCTGTATGACTTTAGGCAAGTTACTTAACACTGCTTGCTTCAGTTTCCTCATCTGTAAAATGAGAAGGAAATGGCAAAGCATTCCAGTATCTTTGCCAAGAAAAGCCCAAATAGGGTCACAACAAGTTGGACATGACTGAAAACAACTCAACAACAACAACAATCTCCTCTTTCCTGTTAGACTGTAAACTCTCTGAGGGTAGGGTCTCATTTCTCATCTTTGTGAACCCAATATCTTGCACAGGGCCCTACACCCAGTAGTTGCTTAATAAATGTTTAAGTAGAATTGGATCACAGTCTAATCAAGGACCATAAATCCAGAGCAAGAAATGGCCCCAGAGACTGGCTATTCTAACCCTCTCATTTTACTTCAGAGGAGGTTAAGTGACTTGCCCAAAGTCATAAAGGTAAGAATTAAGGTAAGAGAGACAGGATTTAAATACAGGTCTTCTGACTCCAACTCATTGACCCTTAGGGCATGATTTAAAACAAATAAAACTTTTAATTCACTCTTTCTTAATACTATACACAGTATCCATGTGATATGAGAGGCAACATGTTCTAATAAAATGAGCTTTTGATTTGGAATCAGGACACCTGTTTTCAAATCTAAGTTCCAACTTGCTAGCTGTGTGACCCTGCGTAAGCTATTTCACCTCTCAGCCTCAGTTTCCCCTCTCTATAAAATGGGAATAATACTTGACTACCTACCTCAACAGATCGTTGTAAGTTGCAAAGCACTAAGGAATTGGGAGCTCTGGTCATTAGTGTGTCCTAACAGCCTTTTGTACCATGTGATTACTATGGCGTGATCTTTCACAAATTGTTCCTCTGGTTCTGCAGCTCCCAGGCAGGCTACGTGGTATCTTCACTAGAAATGAAACACTTGACCCCACAGGCCAAAGCAGCATTCTAGCCTGGCCACTTCCTGGACTGATTGAGGCTCTGCTTTGTCACGTTTCCTTTCAGCTCACTTTTTTATCCCTCCCTGCTTCACAGTAGCTTAGAGTGGAAAGGAAACTGAAAGATCATCTAGTTCAATATCCCATTGAGTGTAGTCCTTCCTATTAAAGTAATCCTCCTCATAAGTGGTCATCCAGCCCTTGTTTGAATACCTTTAAGCAACAAGGATCTCATTATCATGAAAGGCTATGTTTTATCAGTGTTGGATGGTCCCAATTGTTAAATTTTTGGTTAATTCAACAATTCTTTTATTTATCTTATTTAAATTTAACAATTTTTCTTCTCAGGATGAGCCAAAATTACTTCTTTGTGACTAAGATTCAAAGAACCTTTTTGGTCCTAGTTTTGCCTTCTGGAAAAACATAGAACAATCTCTCCCTCTCTTACCTTTTAAATGACAGTCCCAAAAAACTTGGGGATACCATGCTTTCCCTTTATCATCTTTTTTTTTCCAAGATAAATACATCCCTCCCACCCAACCCCCAAATTCTTTCTACCTTCCTGTATCTCTTATGACTTGGTCTCCAGTCCCCTTGCCTCCTTCATTGCCCTTCTCTAGACATGCACCCATAGTTTATCTATATTATACTTTAAAATGTGGTATCCAGAACTGAACACAATGTCCTAAATACAGTCTGACCAAGGAAAAGTACATAGGAACAATCAATGGAAAGGGTGCTGGATTTGGAGCCAGAAAAGCTTGGCTTTAAATATTCTCTCTACTACTTACTCTGGAACCTCATGCAAGGTAATTAATCTCTCTGGGTCTCAGTTTCTTCTGTAAAATGGGAGGATTAAACTAAATTATCTCTGAAAGCCTTTCAGGTTCTAAATCCAATGACTTCTTGTAGTCTATGTCACATTTCTATCAATGAAGCCTAAGATTGTGTTAGCTTTAGCAGACACACCAGCTCTGTTGGCTTCAACTCAGCATACAGAAGATACTGTAATTGGGCTCCACATACGTTCTCCATAAATACATTCTCTTTTATACACTCCAGTCCCAGAAGAGAGACTTTGAACTGATTCTGGTTTCAAATCTGTCAGAATGACTACACACAAGGGCCACATTTGGGAAGGTATTATCCTGTAATTTGGTTAAGTAAAGTGATGGTAAAGAAATTGTATAGAGTAATTTCATGGCTTAAAAATCTGTTTTCTTCCTCTATGGATCTCAAAGATATAAACAAGACCATTATAAGAGACACATAAAACCTTGTGGATCCCATGGATACCTAAAACTTTCCAAATGATGTTCATCTGACATAATTGAGCTGTTAAATTCTTAGCAAGATAGCCACTAATTGAGAGAGCTGTGCTTTTTTCCATACACAACCACAACTGAGCAAGAAATACTGCCTACGAAACATTGTTCAGAGACAACTAAGGGCATAGAAATTAAATATCTACTCACAGAATCACTCTCTCCCAAACTAATGGTATATCATAGAATCCTACAATCTCGCAAGAGGAAAGGAACCTTTAAAATCATCTAGTTCAACCAATACTGAGTTAGAATCCCCTCTATAGCACATCTGATAAGTGGTCATCCATTCTTCACATACCAATCTCAGATGCAGGGTAACCAACTATCTCCATAGCAGCCCGTTCCACTTGTGGAAAAGTCTAGTCATTGGAAAGTTTTTCTTAATATCAGCCCTAAATCTGTCTCTGCAATGGTTATCCATCAGGCCTTGTTCTGCCCTCAAGAGACAAACAAAACAAGTTGAATTTCCCCTTCTGATGAACATCTTTTAAATACTTGAAGATATCAATTATGCACTCCCCCCAAGTCATTTCTCCTCTAGGATAAGTCCTTCCAACAATCTTTATACGTGTAGAATAATCTCAGAACCTTTCAACATAATGGTCGCTCTCCCCTGGACACTCTATAGATTATCAATGTGGCACCTAGATCAAAAGACAATATTCTACAGATGCTCTGACTAGAACAGATTATAGCAAAACCATTGCCTCCTCAAGCCTAAAAATGATGCCTTTCTTGATGCAGCCACAGAATACATGAGTTCTTTTGGCTGCCAAATCAAATTGTCCTCATTAGATTGTAAGCTCCTTGACTGGAGGGATTGTTTCATTCATTAAATCTGTATCCCCAAGGCCTAGGACAATGCACTTACTAAATTCTTCTTGATTGACTCATGTTGAGCTTCCAGAAAGAAAATAAAAGAACTCTAGCTCTTTTTCCTTGTACTTATGAAGTTGATTTTTTTTTTTGGAACCCAAGCTTAAGACATTTACATTTATTGAATTTCTCCTAATTAGATTTGGCCCATGGTCTTACCTGTCCAAAGCCTTTCAGCTCCTAAATCTGTCATTCAACATGACAGTTTTGTGTCATGTGCAAAGTTGCTAAGAATGCTATCTGTGCCTTATTCAAGTTATTGATAGAAACATTCAACAGTACAGTGCCAAACACACAGAACTCCCTTGATATTCCACTGGTGAACTTCTTTCAACTTAACATGGAACCAAAGATGACTTTTTGGGTCCATCTATTCACAACCAGATGTGAAGTTGCCTAAAGGTACTGTGGTCTAGCTCATATCTATTCATCTTGTCCACAAGAATAGTACGATGAGATATTTTGTGCATATGTGCAAAAGCTGAATATCCCCACATTCTTATTAACTGTTAGGACATCTCTAAATCAAATAAATCCAGGCCTAAAACCTTATGTTGTTTTTGAATGAAGCAAGCCTGATGACCTCTGTGAGAGATTACCCAAAGGAAGGCTTCCATACCCAGAACCCACACAAGAAAAAGCTATTGAGTTTCTAATCCCAAATTAAGATATCTGTTCACATTTACTGAGTAGGCAAAGATTTCTTAGGCAGCCAGGAAGTCCAGCACTGATAACCTGAAACCCAAGAGTACTGAAGAGGTCCAGAAACAGGCATCAGACTTGAAGAAAGAGGACAAAACATTCTTTCTCCTCTTTAGAGCCCCTAAAAACCCTAAGCCAGACAAGTGAATGGCTCCCACAGCCACAAATAAGAATAAAAGCAAACTAGGCCAGAGCCTGATCCTTACCCCGAAGACTATTCCTCTGTCATAATGAGACTCTAATAGCCAAAAAAAAAGAATCCAACATAAAATTCATACTTCATTCAGCTTTGCTGTTACACAGTACTTCTCTAAATTCCTACCTCTAGATGTCTTATTGCCAAGAGATATTGTCATCTATCCCCACTTCCACCCCTGCCCTTGTTCACCCTTACATGATTGGGAGAATGGGAGAATGCATCACATCCTATGCCACTGATGGACTGCTGCCAGGAATGAAAGGTTCTAGATCAGACATGTCAAAGACAAGTTACTCTTTTTCAGCTGATGTGCTTTTCATTTCAGTCATTAGTCTGGGCTGGGAAAAAGCAAATGTACAGGTGATAAAGAGATGCTTAGAAACCTTAAGACAGAATCATTCATCTTTACCTTTTCCACAGACTAAATTTTACAGCCAAGAAGTAGTCACTTGCAAACTGCATTTAATTCTAAATTAAAGCATTTATTTATCTCCTTTCCATGCATCCCGAGGATCATGTGTATTTTGTCTTAATGGCTTGTTCTGCAGGATGATCACATATAGCTGGAAAATCAGTTCATTGAAATTACTATAGTAAACTTTCTGATAGCCAGCATGGTGAAGGAATGAATTATTCTGGTTAATGTAATATTCTGGTTAACAATGACTTCTTGGGGGCAGCTAGGTGGCACAGTGGATAGAGCACCAGCCCTGGATTCAGGAGAACCTGAGTTCAAATCTGGCCTCAGACACATAACACTTATTAGCTCTGTGACCCTGGGCAAGTCATTTAACCCCATTGCCTAGCCAAAAAACAAAAAACAACAATGACTTCTTGTTGTTTGTCCTTTGTTCTCAAAGGGGACCATGACATGAGGAAGGTGATAACATGATTTGTAAGTGAATTGGATTTAAGTGAGAGAGGGCTGTGCAAAATCACCAGCCTCACTTTCTCCTCCAGAGCCATTTGGGTCCAAAGACAAGATACAGATCAGGATGATTGGAGATGGTCTCAGATGCAATGGGAGACCTTGGCCTTTTTAAGCTAAGGTCTTTAACACGTCTCAGTTTGACTGAGAAGCCAGAGAGATTTGGGTTTAAGGCAAAGACCTTAAGAAAGATATCTAGCCCATACACCCCAAGATATCTTGTAACGTTTCAGTGATCAAAATTTACATTCCTTTGGGCAGAGCACTTTTAGAAGCTCTGAGTAGAAACAAACCAGAGTAATCAGAAGGCATAGTGTGTAAGCAGCCTATACCCATGCCCAGACAACCTAACCAAACCACCACAAGAGACAGGACCAGACTAATGCCTGGACAGCACAGCCAGCATCCAGGCAGCCTGCGCCTGAGCCACAACAGGATATGTGGCCAGCCAGACCAATACCCAGGCAACTCACGGCTGACCCAGAGCCTCTGAAGCCCAAGCAGGGGAAGAACAGAGTATGGGCCAGAATAGATGGCAGGGGGAAGAGGTCATGAAAAACGAAGAAAATGAGCAAGGTATCATAAACTGGAACCTGAACCTGTGTGAAGGGATTGGAGGTGGGAAGAGGAAATCAGAAGTAAGGAGTCATCTCCAATTAGTATCAAGTTCTGGGTATCAAAGTTTGTGAATAGTTATGTAAATGTTCAAGTGCAATCACTTCTCTGTACCCCATATCTTGGCTGAATCTTTCCTTCAGCACCAGTGGAAACACCAATGCAAAGCAGTGTTTTGCATTTAAAGTATTTCAGAATCCATTCCCTTCCTACCTTTCCAGGCTTATTACACATTATTCCTTTTCAAGCACTCGATGATCCAGCCATGCTGGCATCTTTGCTGCTCCTCACACACAGTGCTTCAGCTCTCATTTCCTGTTCTTTGCAATGGTTGTCATCCATCTCTGAAATTCTCAACTCCACCTCTTGGAATCTCTGGCTTCCTTCAAGAGTTAACTCAAATGGTACCTGCCTCAGGATGTCTTTCCAGATCCCCCCAGTAAGGTAAACTTCCACTTACTGTGTGTGTTAGTTTCTCCTCCTTTAGAATGTAAGCTCTTAGAGGTCAGGCACAAGGTTTTTGCCTTTTCTGTGAATCCCCAGCACTTAGCACAGTGTTTGTCACATAATAAGTAGTTAATAAATGCTTCTTGATTGATGAGAATCAATCAATGCAGATTAGTAACTTCTATGGAAGTTAATTTTAGGAGGCTTCCTGAATATCTTGTTTAAAGTACCACAACTAGACTGGGTCAGAGGTGAGACCTGAACCTGGGTCTTCCTGACTCTGAGGCCAGTTCTCTAGGCATTGTGCCATGCAGCCAATCAGATTATGTTATAAATTAATTACATTCAAAAAGTAAGTCCTATTTGGAAGCCTCTACATGGTATGAAGCTGACCTTGGGTTCTTAAAGACAAGGCAGCAGAGGCAAATTCCTGTTGGTTCCACCAAGTTGGAAAGGCTTTCATTATAGAATGAAGGAGGTATGTCTTTTACCAGTCATACTATGTTTGGAAAACACGTTTGGCCCCTGAGTGACACCTTTTTTTTGGTCATGTTAATTCTCAAAGATCATCTATTTAGTTACAAAGGGAATACAAGTATGTCAGTTGGGGGACAACCCACATCATCAGAATTACAGATCTCTTAACTACATTAAAATACAATAAAACATGTTTAACTTGGAAACTATCCTGAAAATAATTTCACTATTTTTATAGTTGTATCCCCAGCACCTAGCACTGTGCTTGGCACATAGCAGGTGCTTAATAAATGCTTGATTAATCATCATCATCATCAATTGTGCACTAGAGGGATTCCTAGAGATAATAAAATACAACTCTCTCATTTTTTGCAAATAGGGAAACTGAGACCCACAGAAGGAAATTGACTTGTCCAAAGTTGCCTCAAAAGAGCATGCTCTGCAGGGCATCTTTCTTTCAAGAAGTCTATCCAAAATCTCAGGCATTCAGAAAGCACCAAGCATTTCTACTGATCAGTAAAAAAGAAAAATTGAGAGACTTCATTCCAAATGATTCTAACAATCATTAGGAACTGGGGACAAGGCAATTGCTCCAGGACAGTCCTGAAGAGTATCTCTGTATGACCAGAGATTTAGAGCAGAAAGAGAGCTCTGAGTCCATCCTGTCCAACCCCCTTCATTTTGTAGATAAAGAAACTAAGGGCTAGAGAAAGAAAATTATTTGTCAAATAATTGTTAAGCATATTTTATTATGTTTTAATATGATTCAGCACTTCAGAAATGGGTAATTTGGCTGGTGTGGGTACTCCCTCAATCAATACAAATGAAAAACCTTTAACTGAATAGGTAGTTTTTAATCCTACGGTGTTTTCCACTGACCTCCTTATAAGTTCCCTAAAGCACTGCATCCCTTTCAAGACAGCCTGTCCACATACAATTTCTACCTTCCTACATATGTTATCTGATGCCTACAAAACCTGCAGAAAGCCAAATGGAAGGTACAAACAAGAAGAAGAAGAAAGCAAATCAAACAAATGAACAGTGTTTCTAACCTCACAGAAATTAAGGACCATGTGACCAATTCCAAGAAAGAAAAAGCATGTTGGTCTGCATTGTTCCCTGGCTTTCCTGATCTATATAGTCTATATTCATGCAATAAGATCTTACGAGCTGGGACCAAATATTCATATTTGTTCAACATAAATATTTGGTAACAATGTGGGGGGGGGATAACCTACCTAATTACTATTGAGGTATGGCAGAAAGTGATACAGAAGTACTTATGATAGCCAGGCTAGGACAAAGGGAGTCCATAGGATAGCACTGAATTCAGTAATAGACCATAATCATCAGGTTATTATATTAAAGTGTTACTAAATATTCACTTAGCTCCAAAAAGCACAGTGGGTGTGAGGTCTCCGTAGGCTGTGGAATGGAAACTGCCCTCTTTGTAAGATGTAAGCTTTGTGTAAAACCTCAACAGAGACTGACTGCAAAAGAAATGTTTACCAAAGCAGAGAAAATACCCACAGAAGGAATCAGTTTATCATAAACAATACAAATATTTACTCTATTATTTAATGTGTGCCCAGCATGTCTGTCCTTAATGTAGCATTAGCTGACATCAGGAACACACCATATGTGCCAATAATTAATTCAAATTATGCTTTCTTCCAGTGTGTTGTCTGAGAAAGGGGCTGAATTAATGTAAAAATATATTCAGTAGCAAATCATCAAATGATCTCTCTATGTAACAACCTGCCCATGTTCGCCTTTGTGGAACACATAGTTTTTAATACTTTGTCCTCATTGTCATTCTGGTGCCAAGAGCTGATGGTATTTGAAATGCTCCTACAGTGTTCCTTATGTAATCGGGAGGATGACTAACACAGCGATTAAAAAACTGACTTGGCTAAAGATTTTCTTATAAGATTAAGCCTCAGATACCAATATCTTCTGAATAAGTCCAGCTCTTCTAACAACAACCAAAAAAGGGCAGCAAAAATGCTGGACATACAAATAGAAGACGATCAATCATTCGAGCTTTTCCAGATAGAAAGGCAAAAAAGGCTATTCATATGTGAGTGGATATCCAGCTAAAAGACTTGCTTATTATTTATACTAACGGCCTACAGATGATATGAAGGGGGTTTCTTGTCAACAATTATGCTATAATTTTCCACAGTAAATGACTACATGGTAAACTCTTGTTTGCATGGCTTTTCAAAGGGGAATATATATATATTTAAGGCGATATTTAGACAAAAAGAACTACCTAAAAATGGTGCAGGTGCTTAAATAAATCTTTGGGACTATATGTACTTATGACATCATTGCTAAAAAAAAAAAAAATTACCTCAGGTACTTCACTTCATACTCTGCCTTTGTCCCAGCCATCCTCCATACCTGGAATGCACTCATTCTTCACCTCTACCTCATAGATTTATTTCTTCCCTTTAAAATGCAGCTCAGACACAATCTTCTGCAAAGAGCATTTCTTGATCCCTTCTCTCATCTGCAAGTGCCCTCCTTCCCAAACTACCTTGTATTTAGATACTTCACATATATTTATATTTATTACCTTTATACTATACTTATGTTGTATCTCTATCAACCTATCAATTCATCCTTGTCTCTCCTTGTTCCTTGAGAGTAGGGAATATTTAATGCTTTGTGCTTGTACCCCATAGTCCAGTAGAGTGGCTGGTACATAGAAGGCACTTCATTCATAATTATTGATTGATGACTTCACCAAAGTCCTCTTCATTGAGATGAGGAGAAGACCTTGGGTTCTCAAAAGCTATGACACTGCATTGTGTTGCACTGCAGGTTTGTAAAAGCAAAGCACATTCTATCAAGCCAGAAAGGTTCTGAATGTTGACCTTGGAAAACCTTTGTACCCTTATCTGAGAAGTAGTCTAGCTAAGTGTGGAGAAGCTCATCATCAGAGGGACGATGACCAGGTGATATATTTTGGGAGAAGCCAAGAGAAACTCATGAAGATTGACAACTAAGGCATGGAAGAGTTGTCATCTGCTGAGACAGAAAGGGTACAAAGACCAAGGAAATTATGGGTTCTTGAAGTACTGAGGAAATTTTGAGTTTATGTCTTCTCCTCCCTACTAGGCAGAAAGAAGCTCTCTGAGTTCAGTACTGCATCTTATCCAACCTTTGTTTCTTTCCCAGAATCTGGCACACAGCTCTGTTCATAACAGGACCTTGATAAATGTTTGTTGCCTTTCACTGTTACTACTCACATGAGCAAAGTTTCCCTTATACCATTGCCTTATCCTTGTATTCTATCTATTTACTAGTTTTTCAAATCTCCCTTCTTTCCAACAATAATTCTTAGGAGAAAAAATACAGACTCATGAAAGATTTTAAATTAATAAATTCCTGACATTGGATCTGGTATATCCTGAGAGGGAGTTCAGCATTTGCCTTTGGCTCAGATTTCCTCACAAATTTGGAATTTTTGAACCGACAAGGTATGGTCAATCAGAGTTTCCCAGACTAGTTACAAATAAGGATAGCCAACTCCTTGTTTAAAGTGATTATTGCACTGTAATGAAAACAGTACACCAGATCTGAACTCAGAAAACATAGGCTCAAATCCAGGCTTTGCAAATTACTATCTGTGTGATGTTGGACAATGACCTTAACTTTTCAAAGTCTCAGTTTCCTCATCTGTAAAGTAAGGGGATTAAACTAAGGTCCTTTCCAGCTCTCTGATATTAACTCATTAACTTTTTTGAATGTAGAGTCAATTATTGATTTTCTGTAGAAATAGAAAAGAAAAATGGAAAGTTCCACCTCAGTCCCTTCCTTCTCAGTCTTACCACTACCATCCTAATTGTTCCCACTAATCACTTTGTGTCTATACAACAATAACTTCCTAACCTCCTTCCATCCTCTCCCCATTCCAGTTCATCCTGTACAACATTTCTAGATGTGACTAAGTACAGATTGAATAAAGGGTTAGAACCTACTTGATCTTATTCCTGGTAGGTTCCAAAGAGCTACAGGGCCATTGAAATATTGACTTGCAAAGCCTGTGCTACAACTTATCAATTTTTAAAAGTCCCCTCCAAAATTTTGAAAATACTCTTGCCACAACTTGCCAGGGTGACTGGGACATTTTTGATGCTTTCAAATTATATAACAAGCATAATCCAAAAGAAAACAAGTAACGTAAATCCTTTGCTTACATTAAAAGATGACATAAATATTAAGTAGGTTGATCAAGTGTGAATTAGAAACATCAGTAAAGAGAATTAATTTTGAAATCTTTCTGTATTACATATATTCCTTAAACTTTTCCACAGACCCTGCCTACACTTTCCTAAATCACAGCGACATCAAGGCAGTGTACCAGCCATGCTTACATTCCCCATATCTGGAATGCACTCCTTCCTAATTTTGTAGAGTCTTTCTCTTCCACTGAGATGAAACACAAGAACGACCTTCTAAATGAAGACTTCAGATCCTCTTCTGCCAACTGCTAGCACCCTACCTACCAATCTATACTGTATTTAACTACTTAGACCAGCGGTGGGAATCTGTAGTCTCTAGGCCACAGGTTCCCTACCCCTGACTTAGACTACATCTAGATTTATTCATTTTATATTTATGTTGCATATAACTATATACATCCTTGTTTTCCCCTCCATTAGAATGTAAGCTTGTGAGAAGGAATTATTTCATTCTTTGCACTTTTATTCCCAGTGCCCACCATAGTGCTTGGAACATAGCAGGAACATATTAAATGTGTATTGACTGATTAAAGAACAAAAATAAAGAAAATTGTTTTAAAATATTTTAACAGCATTCTTTCCTGTCTTTTCCGATTGTAGAAAAATCTGTAGGCACACACTGATGAACTCTCTAACACCCTGATTTCACAGGTCCTTTAGCTCTCAATCCCTATGATCAACATCTCAACTCTCCTTCAACACCTACCATAGTAGTCAACGCTTAGATTTCACCACCACACAGAAGACCCCACCTCTGAGGCCTTGAACCCTAGAATCTGTACCACTCATCATCTCCTGCCTTCACCTCTCTTGTATACCCTCTCTTCTACTGAAACTGATATTCATCTTTATTGAGCCCTTGATCCCTCCATAACCTCCAAATTCTTGAACCCTACTCTGGCTTCACTTGTCTCGCTACCCAAGTCTTAAACCCATAGTCAGTCAGCCATCTCTCCCCCCCAATCAAACCACCTAATATTCTTCCCAATTCTAGCTCTGCTAATCCCTATCCCTCTAAATCTACTTTCTCCATTCCCAATCCCAATTTGCTAAGCACTGCTAGAATGAATTATGAAACTTTACTATCCACTGTAAATTCATTTTAAAATTCATCTCTTATTCATTCTCTATTAAATTCCTGGCAACAGCTGTTACAAACTTTAATAATCTATCAAGCCTCTACTGTACCCCAGCTCTCCTCATTTTTCAGCAGATAAATTCATTTCCAACTGTACTGAAAGGAAGGCATCTGACCTGAGATTGTTTAACTCTTCTCTATAATTTAAAACTTGTTTCTACCTACCTATTTCCACCTCCCCTCCTGTCTCAGAGGACAGCATGGTTTTCCTCCTCACCAAGGGTAACTCCTCTTATACCCTTCCTCCCAAACCAAGTCCTGTTCGTTTTTTCCCTTTCGTGCCTCCAACCTTCCCTCTCTACTGCTTATTGGACAAATAAAATATACTCAAGTATTTCCTATCCTTTCAAAAACACACACAACCCTTCTTCAACTCAGCTATATCTTCAAATTCTCATTCTTCTTTCTGTTCTCCAGTGCCAAGTTGCCAGCAACTTACTCTTCTAGCCTACCACTACTCTACTAAAACCATCCTCTCTTAGGTCACCAAAAGTCCAAAGTGACAAATCCAGTGGTGTTTTCTTAGTCCTCATCTTTGACATCTCTTTAGTATTTTGCACAGTGGACCAACCTTTCTTGATACACTCTCCTCTCTTGGCTTCATTCTTTGCTATCTCCTCTTCTTTCTCTTGCCTTTTCAGTATAGGCATCCCCAAAAACTCCAACATTGACTCTTTTCTCTATTATCCAATTCCATAACTTTAAATATCAGTGCTACATGGATGACTCCCAAATTCTGAGTTCCATGCCTGAGGCCCAGACCCACATTTCTAACTGTCCTTCTGAAAATCTTTACCTGGATGTCATAATAGGACTTGTAGCTCAACATATATTAACTAAAATATCCTCCCTGCTCCTTCCTCCAAAAAAAACCCTGCCCCCCAAACTTTGCCTTTTTTATTAGAGGACCCATGTTCCCGGGAAGAAAATCATCTTTTAATATTTCCTCCTCCTTATACCTTGTCTTGCCAATCTCTTGGATTCTACTTCCCAAATATCCCTAATAGTCATCCATTTTTTTTTCATTCTCACTACTACCACCCTAGTTCAGGTGGCCATTACCTCTCATCTCAATTACTGTAGTAGGCTAACTCTTAACTAGCCTGACTCTTGTCTCTGTCCCAGTGCTACACATACCTGACAGAGTGATTTCCCCACTGCCCAGCTCCGATCATATCGCTCATGCTCTGGTTCACAAATCTTTAATGGTTTTCCATTGTCTAATAAAGAAAGTCTATGCTCCTTCAATCTTGCATTCCAGGCTGACCTACCTAACTTGCCTTTCCAGCCTTATCTCTTATTAAACCCTTTCACATACCCTATTTTCCAAATAAACTAAAATAATCATGAATCCCCCAACCTCACCTAGCACTCTCCCACCTCTGCTCTCTGCCTTTGCTCCAGACTCTGGGCAACCAACTCCAAATGATATAATTCCTTCCCTTATCCAATTCTGCCTGCTGAAATCCTGCCCATCCAAGGTCCACCTGAGTTGCCACCTCCTCTGTGAAGTCTTCCCAAGGTCTTCTTCCTACCTCTTCCCAACCCTTCATTAATTGAAGTCATTCAAAAATATTTATTAAATGCCTACTGTGGGCAGAGCACTGTGATAAATACTGAGAGAAAGTTTAGATCAGACATGGCACCTACTCTCATGGAGCTTACAGTCAGTAGGGATATATAGCACATACATAGATAACTATAATACAGAGTAATACATGGTAACTATAATAATGTGTTTCCTTCCTAATGAATCTGTATTTAAGGGAAAAATCAAAACAATAGCAATGAGCAATTCATGGCTCAGTATTATATTAACAATTAATTAAATCTACCCAGCAATATACAGAAACTAGTCACCTGCCACTGTATTTATTTTATTTCATTTCATTTCCTGTATCTTGTATATCCCCCAAAGCAATTCTATGAAGTAATTTTAACTTGCATGCACAAATCTAATAATCCCTCTTTGTTCTTTAGCATTTCAGGCACCATTATTATAATATTATTAAATGTACATCAGATAAATTCCAGTTGTATAGCAAAAGTCCAAATACCTATTTTCCCAATCATTTATTTTCCACTTTTCCCAGGTAAACATCTAATGACAAGGTCTTACATATCTCATTTTCTTTATTAGCAATGACTTTTTTCCTCCAAACTATATGTCCCTTCTAATTTTTTTTGCTAATAAGAGGATTTAGTCATACACATTCCAAACCACATAATACTAACAAGCAATATGTAGGAGATTGATAAATACTATTTGACAGGTTCTGAATTAGAGAACAGTCAATGGAAAGTTCAGAATTATAAACATCTGGATCCTTTAGCCTGCTGCACTAGTTCTAATATGACTCCTCTAGTAACCATCAGTGTCAAGGGACATAGGTGTGGAGAGGAGGAGAGGCAGTTATGCATCTATTTACTGTCTGACTTATGGCTCTGAGAAAGACTTCATTTTTAGCAGACTTTTGTCAATCCTAGTGTCAGCTCCAACAGAGACAAACCATAAAGCACACCATTGGAATATAAAATCCAGCTTCATTCTATAAACACAGGTCTTTGACACCTGATCTAACCAATCCAATGCCCTTTTCATATATTTTATCCACTCCAAACACACCTAAGGAAAATGATTATGCTAGAACCACTTAAATCTTCTCTGGGAAAAGAAATCTTTTGGTGTTTACTTTAGATCACCAGACAAATGTTTATTTACTATTGCATTTCATAAGGGAGCTATTGTTTTCCTGTAGTCTTCCTTTTTAAGAAAGGATTGGATGGTGATTTCCTATACCAGAAAATGTGACAACTCCTAGTGAACTAGCTAGAGATAAGGGAGTCTTCTTATTTGCCCTAGATTCTATTTTTACATTTCCTATCCACCCACCTTGCGCCCATGGTCATCAGTTTTCTTCCTGTTTAGTAAGATCTCCGTTCCAGCACTGCCCATAACAAGTGAACGAATGGCATTTAATGCCTTGGCAGTTTGAGAGGCCATGCTTAAACCGGCCAGATATGACACAAGAAAGATGAACTTTCTTCAAGGCTGTCTATACTGCCCTCATATAAGATGTGTAATCTACTGAGTTTCTGTGGGGTTCAGCTTGGCGGGATCACTAAGACCAAGCTCAAAGAAATCCCACAAGTCTTAGCACCACACAGGATTATAGGATACTGACACAGGAGACTCAATAGCTTGTGGCAGTTGGGAGAGTTCTTCCCCCTCCAGCAGGCTGGGTCACAGTGCATTCTATTGATCAGATAAAACTCCCCAGTGACAGGCCACTATGTTATAAGCACACATGAAGAAAACCCAGACTGTTGGATCTGTTTAATAATTGCTTCTATGTTCTGCTTTATAAGTTTAAAGTTTGTTATGATGGGTAAAATTGTATAAAAGAGGCTTTGATCCTCTCAAAATGCAATTGTTATTGGCAGAAGGCAGTTAAGCTATTAGTTCTCTCTAGCAAGAAGCCTAGGGGCAGGTAAATGAGTTCCTCTCAAAGTACATGACCTGCCCTGAAAAATGAGAGCCATGAAAGTCACTTGGGTGGGGGGGGGGGTCAGCAGGAGGAGTTGTTTCCTCATCTCCTTTCCCTGATGGCCTCCTAGAACCACAACCTCGCTGCTGTCAGGGCTCAACCAATAGGTTCATGGGCAGGTGGTTACAGAAACAACTGATGATCTCACTGGTGTCTACACACAAAGAATTCCGACTTCCCAGAGTTAGGCAATCTCTTCAAATGAGTTGCGACCATCCATGGGGCAGCTTGTATCTCAGGAAGACCTGAAATATAAGCTCTCCCTAGAGTTCCCCAGTGGTTCCCCATATAATGAACCCAATGTGAAGTTTGTCACACTTTGTTACCATTCCAGCATGGACACTCAAAGCAGCATATGTTTGGACATTCTCAAGGACAAGGGGGTCAGCCCCGTATGATGTGTAGAGCCATGACTATCTAGTTGATAGAACCCTTGACAGCACATGCTGCTGAACTCTAAACAAATCCAGAACCTCTAAGAAGTACCCGCCAGAAACCTATATGAAGCAGGTAATGTGCCAAAAGCCCTGTCCAGTCTCTCTTCCCTATATCTTGTGTATATCTTTTTCCCTCCCTCATGACCTATCTTTTCTCTCTTCTCTCCAGTGCTCTGTATCATAGCCGTCTTCCTTTTCTTCTGATGTTTTTCTTTTCTTTTTCTTCTTAAACTAAGTTTCTAGTCCAAACCTCGACATTAATGCATAAATTTTATTTGAAAATTCTGTGCATTGCATTGGCCTGGCCTTCAAGAATCCATATAATGATAAGGCATCTGAAAGGATGTTAGCGGAGAAACAGCGTGTATACTGATGCTGTAACGGTTTGTGTTTGCAAAGGACAAAGTTGGCTACTTTGAATGGTTCTCTGTAATGGCTGAATTATTCATATGACTCAAGAGACTTGGACAAGTCAGCACTACCATTTCATGTGTTTTTGACTATTCAATTCAACAAACATTTAAGTGACAAAATGAGATCAATGAGCTAAACTTTGAAATGTTATATAAGTGCTAAACATTATTATCCCATTACACTATGAGCTTCTTGAAAGCAAAGAAGACTTTTTTTGTCTTTCTTATATCCTGAGTGCTTAACACAGTGCCTGGAACATAATAGGTGCTTAACAAATGTTTACTGGCAGACTGACAACTATTTGGGGAATATGCTGGGCTAAGTAAGGGGAAAGATACGGTTTAGAATACACAGTATCCCTACCCTTGCCATCATTGAGCTTACTTTAAGTCAGAAACACTGATCCCTACAATATAGAATGGGCTTCAGAGAATCAGTCAGCAGCAGAATCTTTGAATCATAGGCACAAAACTCAGATAATCACATTACATCTCAGAGTAAAGTAAGTGAATCCAAATCTATGGTAGAGAGACACAAATGTCATAGACCAACAAAATCCTGTGTTCTATGTGCCCCAACTAGGATTTCCACCCTTTTGTTACAGGGTAAGGAGGGAGTGAATTTTCTTTCTATATCTTACCAAAATGACTGAGAAATTTCTAATTCACTTTCAAATCACAGAAATATAAATGCTTTACAGAATGTTAAGAGATGAAACCTGAACAGTCTTAAGTAGATGGCTCAAGTATGAGTTGGAAAAGGTAGTAAAGCGAATTAATTTTAACTCCTCTCGCATAATAGGGAGCTCTCTGAAATGGGCAATTGACAATCTCCTAAAGAAGGAATTTTGAAATGATATACAATTTTTAGGTTTGGAATTCTGAAATATGGCTATTGTATGGGAAATCTATAAATAATTGGTAAAGTGAAACTTTGGATGAGCAATGGAGATTCTTCATAACCATGATAACCAATGTATAAATTCAAAGATTAATATTCTTGACTATTTCTTCACAGGCCCCCTTTATTCTCAATGCCACATTAATGCACTCTTTCCTAGTCACAATAGATCTCATCTCACTACAACACATACGGCAGTGAGATCCAATCATCACGCTTCCCCTTTGTCAGGCGGAACTTGGCCATTTTAAGGTGACCCATCTTAAATACTATTACCACTATGTATATTTGTGGCACAATATTTGCAGCATACTGAATTTGTCCAAGAATATGGAAGATCTTAAGATCTGTCTAGCTCCTGGTAGACTGTACAGTAAAATAAATAAGATTTTAATTAATTTCTTCAGTATAAATGGAAAGTTTTGTAGTAAAAACCTAACATGCATGCAGAATGAAACTTTGGCCAAGCCCTAAGAATAAGATGAGCCTTATGCAAGAAAGAAAAAGCTTCATTCCTTTGCCAAACCAGAAGATTCAAGAGTAATAACTAGGATGGGGCAAGACAGACTTTGCCCCCAAGAGATGAATGTACAGGGTGCTAAAAGCATTTTCAGTCCTTCAGGAGCATAGAAACAATGAAGCTTAACACTCAGTTAACAAAACTAATTAGTTAAAACAGGAGGTTATCAGATGACAGACTGGCATGAGTTTATAAGCTTCCTTCCCCTCACTCCCACCCCTCCCACCCCTACCCCTGCCTCCCACTTCCTTGCCCCAAGCTGGGCAGTATCTTTACTCAAATGTTCCTGGGTCTCCATTGTATTTGACCTAAGCACAAAATTTCCTAGTTACAGCTCTGAAAAGACTTAACTATAAAATCTCCTAGAAATGGAAACAGGCTGAGGCAGAAACATCTGTGTGCCTCAACTGGATTCTTTCCTCTGCCAAGATCACAGCTGATGAGAAACAACACTTTTGAGAAAAAAAATTAAGACTGGGAAGGTTCAGCACTTTTTCTACAGATATTTGAGATAGTGGGAGTGGTAGAATTGGTAATCAGCACCAGAACCATCTATCCTTCTCTTATGTATAGGCTAGATATGGTTGTAAAATATAAATGGAAACCATTTTTCCTTTCATGGGCATTGACTCACAGGGAAAAAAAAAAATCAATTGTTGGCTTTAAGTTCCTTTAAGTAAAGGAATGGAGGTGGTATAGTGGAGAGAGAACTGGACCTGGAGTAAGGAAGACCTGAGTTCAAATCCTTCCTCAGAAATTTATTAGCTGTGTAACCTTGGGCAAGTCACTTAATGTCTCTCAGCCTCAGTTTTCTGAATTGTAAAATGATGATATGGCACTTCCTTCATAGAGTTGTGAACATCAAATGAGATAGTACATAAAGTAAGATGACATGTAAAGGACTTGGCAAACTTTGAAACACTACATAAATCCTAGCCATTAGGAGCAATTATTAAAGAGAGACGATTTGAGATAGGGAAAAGAACACTGGGCAACGAGACAGAAGAGCAGGGTCAAGTTTCATCTCTGCCTTCTACTTAGCTGGATGACCTTGAGCTTTGTGAGTTAACTTCTCTGGACTTCTGTATACTGATCAGTAAAAAGGAGAGGGTTCAACTAGTCTAGATAAGGGGTTCTTAACCTAGAGTCCAAGAACTTGATTTTTTTAAAAGATTTTTTTGATTACTGTGTTTCAATATAATTGGTTTCCTCTGAAATCCTATGTATTTTATTTTATCCATTTAAAAACTTTTTTCACGAGACAGGATCCACAGGTTTTACCAGTCAAATAGCCCATGACAATAAAAAGATTAAGAACATCTAGAATAGAGGGGTTTTTTTAGGGATTTTTAAATAGGTTTCATAGGATTTCTAAAATCCTATTTTCCTTAGTGACTTTACCTCTCAGATTCTATGTTTCTTCAACTACAAAGTGGGAATATTACATACGTGTGTGTATGTATAATCTACATGTATGTGTGTATTATACATACGTGTACATACATATCTAAATATACACACATATATATTACACACAGATACATATATTTGGACGTGGCCAACATGGGAACTTGTTTTGTTTGACTACATATATTTGTTATAGTCCTCCCCTCCAATGGTGAGAGTGGATATTAGAGGTAGAGGAAATACAAAATCATTTTTTTGTTAATTAAAAAACCTTCAATTTTAAAACCTACCTTACCTCATATAGTTGTTAGGTAAAGGAAACAAAATAATGTATGGGAAAAGCACTTTGTGAAATGTAAATTGTTATGTAAATGAGGATATTATTACCATTCATATTAATGAGGATATTATTATTAATAATAACGAATAATTGAGAGGAAGAATTGTAAAAAACACTTTGAAATGAGATAACCAGCAGAATATCTTTTTTTTTTTTAGCACCTGGGACAGGTGAAAGCTTTTACCTTGGGTGAGAAGTTTCTAAAATTTCTCCCATCAACCCATTTGCATAGGTCACAATGATCATTGACTAATTGCACTAAAATGCTATTTTAAAAAGTTGAAATTTCTAATGTCATATAGAGGGCTTTATTATTATACAAACTTGCTGACTGAGCAGTAGAACATCCCCAGCTGGCTGGTCATAGGTTCCTTATCTCATTCCTAGCATTTTCTGTGTGTGTAGTCCAGCCTACCATAAATATAGGGAACTCCTGGTGTAGAAACTTGAACCACCTCCTTTTATCTGGCTCTCCACATCATTTGTAGCTATGGAGGAAGCATGGTATAAAGGAAGGAGTTGCTGGATTGGGAAGCAAAGGAACTAGGTCTGAATCCTACCTCTACCACTTGCTCTTTGAAGGATTTTGAATAAGTAATCTGACTTCCTTAAGTTTCAGTTTCCTCTAAAATTGAAGAGAGTTGGATTGATGACCTCTAAGATTCCTTACTACTCTAAGTTTATGATCCTATGGGTGCTTAGAGACAGGAATAGAGAAAAGTTAAATGACTTGCCCATGGTCACATAGCCAGTGTATGTCAAAAGGAGAAATTGAACCCAGTGCTTCCTAACTTCCTAAGCCGGACCTCTATCCACTAAGCCACACTATTTCTCCCTAGCATATAAGAGGAAACAAAATATCCACAATGTTTATGGATGGTGGGCAATGAGAAATAGATGCCAACCCAAGTAAACATAAAAGAAACATTCTCTTGATGATCAGACTCATGGAGGTCCACATTAGAACTACCTGGCCTCTTCTCTGGTCCCTCAGGTTGACAAGGATTTACAATACAGGGGACTATCCAGGCAGTCCTAGAGTTGACGGTGTCTCAGATTCCTCAAGAGCAGTACTCTTGTGCCAGGACAACCAAGCTCTTAGCCCAATCAATATGTTTTCTTTCAAGATTGGATTGAAGTTGGACCACAAGCTGATCCAGTGCCAGCAGCAGAAGAGAAATGTGTGCTCTACTTCCCCACTTGGAGTAGCTGAAAAAGAAAAACAAAACCACATTCCCTTCTCCCACCCATCAGGGTCTCTGTCAGGTCTGTATCTTGCACAAGCACACAGTTTTGCAGGCAATTTTTTTAATCCCCTGGAAACATCCTCCCCATATAAAAATATCATCAGGGCTTTCTACCCTAAGTCAACTCTTCAAAAATGATCAAGCTGTTTCAAGACCTGCCTAGAAAGCCACTTGAAAAAAACAAGTACCAAAAAAAAAAAAAAAGAAAAAGAAAAACCCAGGGGCTTTACCTTTGCTTAGGTCAAAACCTCTTGTTGCTGCTGTTGGGAAAAGTATTAAAGAATAAAGCTTCTCAAATATACTTCCTTCTTTTCAGCAGAGAGGGGATGGGGCTACAAATACAGAATGTTGCATATGCTGTCTGTTGTCTTATTGACTGATTTCGCTTGACTATTTTCTTTATTACAGGAAAGGAGTGAGTATGGGGTGCTTATGTCAGCAAGTTACTGAAGTGTAAAATAAAAGAAAAGGCACAACAAAATGAGAGAGAGAAAGAGAGAAAGCTCTAACTTAGGGACAAGACTATTGAGGTATCTGAGCTTCTGATGTGATCAAAATTTTATAGAGAACCAAAGCATTCCCATTGTCACTGCACAGGAGTAAAACCTATGGACTTCAGATTCCCAGGGGACCACAGGGTTATTTATCATAAGGAGTTTATATCCAATCACCTATTTTCTCAATCGACAGACACTAATAGTATGGTTATTATCACATGAGAGTCTACAATTTTTTTTGACATTGAAAAGGCATCCTTGCATTCTGGGAAACACCGACTTAAGTTATTTAAATAAGGGTAGGTCTTAGTCATTGCCCCAGTTGCAGAGTGCCAAAGGTTGACAATACCCTACATAGTAGAATTGGTTGAGAGATGTGGCAAGACCAAACTGAGGAATGAGTGGCTCCTAGCTCCTAACCCATTCCAAGGGGGTTTAAAGTGAAAATGAAAAATTAACAGTCACTCCTAAAATAGCAGTTCTTCATGTTTACTGAAGAGGAGGGGCTGCGTGCTTCCACAACACCCCAAAGCAATCTTCTAGACCAGTACCAGGAACCAGAAACACTTATGTGCTTCAAAGGCTGAGCTACCCTGCAGTACTCAGCAGTATCTTCCTTGTGTCAGCTGCCAATCACTTTGTGGAAAAGAGTCAGAAATTCTACTTTCTCCTCACTACAAAAGAGAGACTAGAAATTACTTTAAACAAACTTAACTATCAGCAATGTGACAAGTGGGTCAGTTAATGGCTAGTAGCTGAAAAAGAAGAAAGAGACAAACAGAATGAAAAAGGAGTAAAGCTAAAGTATCAATGAGTAGAAACCTCAAGGCTGAGGGGGATTTTAGAGAGAAAGAGGAAGAGAGAATAGGAAAAGCAAAAGAAGTTGGACAACTAAAAAAATTAAGAGGGGAGGGAGTGAGAAAGACAAATCAAAGAGGAAAAATTAAATCTGCAAATTAGGATATACAAGAAAATGGTTTTAATTTTTTTAAATTAATCAAATAATTGACTTGTTTCAACCATGAATTAGAGCATTTTTGCAAAGAGAGTAGAATCAGAATTTCTAGTGGTAAATTTATATTTAGGCATTTACATGTTTATGTAAAAAGTGATTTTATAATCAACATCTTTAGACTGTCTTAGAGTCTGTGTGACAGAGGGATAGAGGGCTAGTCTTGGTGTCAGAAAGACTTGAATTCAAGTGCCATTGGCTATATAACCTGGGTAAACCACTTAACTTCTTAGTATCCCCATGTAGCTCTCTAACACTTAAGTTACAGACCTATTGTTGATCTCCATCAATAGAACAACTTTTCTACATAGATGAAATTATGAGTCCTGACCAAAACAAAAACAAACATTTCTTTCTACCTACAATACTAATAGTGACTTTTGGGAAGGATTTTGATAGTTGGCGTATGATTGTTGTGATAGCAAACACAGGTTCATTTAGATTGATGCAGAAATCAATACAGAAACTAAAATCAGTTGTCAAGTTTTGTTTTGTTTTGTTTGTCAATCTAAAACTAATGAAACTTCATCCAGAAATGTCACAAGCTTCCAAGAAAAACCTCAGATGTATGGTTTAAATGGTTACTATGATGACCATGATCCTTCCTACTGATAAAATGGAAATGCTCATTATTGGCACATCTGGACAGAAAACTTCGTATGCAAGGAAACCTCTGTGTCTAATAACCTACCTAAGGTCATTTTTTTTTTTTTAGGCAATTGGGGTTAAGTGACTTGCCCAGGGTCACAGAACTAGTAAGTGTCAAGTGTTTGGTCTAAGGTCAGATTTGAACTCAGGTCCTCCTGACTTCAGAGCCGGTGCTCTGTCCACTGTGCCACCTAGCTGCCCCATAAGGTCATTTTCTTCTAAGGTCATTGCTAACCTTTTGTGTTGCGCCCACTGTTTGACTCACCTGGAGATAGAGAATTCTTCAGAAAGAATAAAGGAATTATTTTGCACTTACATTAGTAGAAAATGGTCACCAAAGAACCATCAACTTCCCTCTAGCTTAGTAATAAAAATGGCTTGTTTTCTGATCATCAAAACAGGCATAAACTTTATTATAAAGTTCTACCACCTTGAAATTTTCTCAATTATTTAAATTCACTTGGAAACAGTAGGAGAGATTTCCAAAAGAACTGGGTTATCTTTTCCTAATAATGTCAGAAAGGACAATTCACCTTTTGGCTATAGTCATATTTGCAAAGTTCAATGTTCTGAAAATATTATGAATGGCTAGAACAGGAGGCTATTATGGAAATGTTTGTTCATTTCCTTAGCTACCCATAATTATCTATTCTGGACAGATCTATGTTATAGCCTCACCGTGAGTGACACTTTTCAAACACATTTTGCTTTTCATTTACTCATCAAATCCCTTTCCATGCTTGGCTTGGGCCCAGAAGAGTGTGGAGACTTTCTCAAGGTAAGGATAAGAGGAAACTCTTTTTGCTTTCTTAACAAAGAAATCCCTAAAAGATGGCTAAAATTTAAATAATATATGTTTTTAGTTCTCTGATAGTAACATTTGATGGATAAGTCTAAAATAAAATGACCAAATTGCCTAACCTTTCAGCCATAAAAGCATGTGCAATAAAAATGCTTCAGGGTACCAGTTACAGAACAGCCATGGACCAGAGAATTATTAGGTTCCATAATTTCACACAGCAAAACTAAGTTTGTAGATTTTTTTAATGTGAAAAAAATCAGGAAATTAAATGGAAAGACCTGTAGTAATGAAATATCAAATGCAATTTCAAGTACACAAAAGGTCAGAAAACAAAAAAGGAAGGCTTTTAGAACAACATTAATTTCTTCATGCATCACAATTACCATCCCAGGCCTAAGCAAACAAGATGGCCTCCTAGAGCCTGGACACAAAAAAGAAGGAGTTTAAAATGGAGGCAAAAGGAATTAGAATTGCAAAAGGCATTATTTCATTAGCATTTCAATTTGTGCAGGAAAATCATATTCCTTTTGCAACTTATCAAATATTGCTAAAATAAGTAAACACAAGAGCAAACTAAAATGGCTTCATTCAGCTGTCACAGGTCAGTTGTAAACAAACTCCTACTGGTTATATTGCTTTGCACAGGAGATGTGGGGAGTTCCTGCTATAGAAATGCTAGAGAGGAGGAGAGGCTGAATATTCAGGGCCATTGCTGGGGTTGACCTTGGCTCTGGAGGGCAGGGACTATGGGGGCAATGCTATTTCCACCCACATTCAGTCAGAGGGATCAAGTCTGAACTGACAAGTTTGTAGCTTTGTTTTTACTGCAGGACAGTAAGAAATATTTAGTCCATGATTATGTGTGTGTTTTCTGAAAAATAACTCATAAAATGTTACACAAGGAACTTTACATATGTTCAAAGAGAGAAATCTTCACTATGCATGAAGAAAGACAGGAAGGAGGAATTCTTGCTAAAAGTTTGTCTGGGTCAACTGAAATTTGGTCATGGTGCTATGTTGAGGCACTGTCTTAGACAACTGGATGTCTGGATGGCTCAGTGGTAGGGCACTGGCCTTGAAACCAAGAAGACCTAAGCTCAAATCCAGTTGTATGGCAAGTCTTAACCTCTGTCTGCTTCAATTTCTTTATCTGTAAAATGGTAATACCTACCTCTCACAGTTGTGAGGATCAAATAAGATAATATTTGTAAAGTGTTTTGCAGACTTTAAAGCACTATATAAATGTTAGCTACCATTATTGTTGTTATATTATTATTAATTGGAGATGGGAAATAGCAATTATTGCTCCTAGTTAATCCTCTTAGATACCTAGGTATGTTCCCTCATCCATTTTCAATGTATCTATGTAATTTTAATGTAATTTCTATATATTAAATGTTGCTTATAATTTCAATATATGCCATTTTATTTGCAGCTATTACAAATAAATTTATGTATTCTGCCACTGCTACAATTTTAAAATCAAAAATAACCAATGTGATATAATTTGTGTGACTGTAATGCTCTACATAATGAACAAGGATTTATATTTATAAATACACTATATTAGACTCATTTTTACTTATCTTCCTGGTGTCTATCTTGTCCAACAACTTCAATAATCATGGTTAAAAAGAAAAACATCATTCCTACTCACTGCCTTTGACTCTCATAATAATTCCACCATCATAAGCTACTCTGAAAAAAATCCCATGAGTCATCTCTAGATGGATCTTGGATTATGATTCTAAGAAGGGTGGTTATTAACGGTCAGTCACATGAAAGAGTTGCTGTTACTTTGAGAATCTTAAATTCAGGTAGTGCGTTGCAGTGTTATATGTGTAACATTTTTATAAAATGATTTTGTCCTTATATAATGGCATTCATCTTCAAAGCACTTTACAACTATGAGCTACTTACATGAAAGGCTACATGGCTGCAAAGCCAGAAACAAGAACTGCCCCACTTTTCACAGAGAGCCTTACTCTCACCATATACTACAGTTGGTTTATTAGGAATAGTCCTTATTATTCATTATGAATATTTGTAAAATGCTTGGCATGGTGCCTGGTACATAGAAGGCTCTATATAATGCTAGCTATTATAATCTATTATTATTAGATGAGATTCATAGCCAAAACCTATGTTTTTAGAAATGTGCGTAATTACCAGTTGTTTTGGAGCCAGACCTGAGTTCCTCAGCATGAGGAATTCCTGGAGTGGGAGGGTTATTCATCTCTACCTCTTAAGAGAATTGCCTGCAAACACTGAAAAATTCAAGTGACTTGCCCAAGGTAACATAGCTAGCATGTGGCAGAGGCAGGGTTTGAACCCATGTTTTCTTGACTACCATGGCTAGTCCTCTTCGCTCTGCCATGCTGCTGCTCTTAGTTATCAATAGTTAATAAAATCACAATATGCAACTTTATAGCAAAGAATAAGATGTTGTACTACCTAGCTGCAATTTTTCCCAGAGCCTCTTTTAACTGAATTTGTAAAAATAAATAAATAAATAAACCATTTTTCATTCTAGAAAAAAGAGTCTTTTCTGTTCAATTTCATGATTTTTGTTAGTATTAAGAAAACTGGCAATCTGACAACCTAGAATCCACTAGCTGCCAATGAACCCAGTGTCTTAGAGTAATGTTTGCATATATTATTTCGAAATGAGAGAGAAAGGAAGGGATAGAGGGGTTGAGAAAGCAAGGGAAGTAAAGGAAGCCACTAGTCAGACACTTCAAATACTATCTAAATATGCATAAAGTCATGTGGTTTAGAGCAGTGGTTCTCAAACTTTTTGGTCTCTATACCTGTATACCTCTTAAAAAATATTGAGAACCCCCATGCAAAAGTCTTAGTTTATGAGGTTATATCCATCAGTATTTCTCATATTAGAAATTAAAACATCTTAGTATTATTAGGAAAATAGTTTTGACCTCACAGGACTCCCTGAAAGGGTCTTAGAGATCTCCAGGAGTCCCTGGGCCATTTTTTGAAAACTGCTGGTTTGGAATCTATCAAAAATTGAGAAATGATATCTAAAAATTACCAACAAAGGATTAAGTAGGGAAAACTATTACGAGGGTGGCCTTCCATGACACCAAGTATGCAATGCTAGACCCTAAAATCATAATTTGGCATTGTTCTCTACACATTCATTCCCAAGAAATCAGAAAGACCAAAGATATGGCATGTACTCTGAGTACAGCTAACAACAAACTAAAATTTATTCTTGGCTTTTATCTGTCATCATACTAAAGCCAAAGTAGTTTTGTATGTAATTAATAACTACACAAAACAGGGACTGTGTGTAGCATGTTCTAGGCAAATAGGGGACCTAGGTTCAAATTCTCCCCACAATCTCCGACCTTTGGTCCAGTTTGCCACTATCTCACCTAGAGGTAAGATAAATAACCTTGAAAAAGGCACTGGCTCTGCCATTTCATGATCTTTGGGTCTTTAAAGCCTTTTCCAACTTTGCAATTATTATACTGAAATTTGACTGAGTCATCAATCTATCTACCCATTTATCCTTCCTTTCCCTTCCCACTCCCTTCTGTTTGTATTGGTCATAAGGGGAATCTGCTCATTGCCAATCTATGGAAATTTAATGAATTAGCTTAGAGTAAGAAAAGGCAGGAAGACTGTCCAAAATAAAACCATCTTCAGGATTCCCAGAGAGCAGCAAATAAGCATGATAAACAGGACATTTGCATGCTGCAGAGGTAGGCACAAAAGCATCCAATAAGAATGAAAAAGGATTGAAGGTCTTACTTCAAATAAGTACAGATAGCAAGAGGACTTTGACAGTAACTTTCAAAGACTGCCATATTTTTGCATCTACCAATATAAAACAACAGCTAAGGATACACAGATTGAAGATTGGTTACCCCCTTAAAAGAGAAAGTGAAAGGGCAGGGGAAAAAAACCTTTCTTCTTTCCACGTTCTCAGGGAAGAATCAAACATCCCTTGATGGAAAGGAAGAAGCATTTCAAGGAAGAAACAAAGAAAAAAGATGTGAAAAAGGTATAGGGAGAACCCCAACTTGGATCAGGAATTTACAGGGTAAAAGAATGTGACTCAGAAAAAGAAGAGAAGAAAGACCACCAAATATTTGGAGCTAAATCACTGGGATGAGGATCTTTCCAGAGAGCAGCAAGATGGATCCTCTCAAGAAGAAGCAGTTCTTTGTGATCCAAGGAATGATGGTGTGGATCCCCAGAAGAGAGATTATCCAGAATGGGTAAGAGGAAGAACAGACACAGAGTAGTAGTTAGTGACTGAGGGGTGCTAGGAGACAGATATAAACGATATAGAGTTCTTATATCTCCTAAAGTAATGTGATGTGATCTCATTGCCTGAGATGTGATGCAGAGCCTTCCAAGATAGGTCAAACCTCAAAATCACTGTCCAGCACTGCCAATTCAGAAGAAGACAAAGGATAGCAACACAAGGAACCTACGAAACTTTAGGCAAGAAAGTGAAAGCCTTAAAGTACATGGTTGGTGTTTCCACCACGCTGCTTACTGAAGGGAGGGAATTCCAAACAGAAAGATGGTTATGGAAATTGAATGCCTAAAAAGTTGTTGTATAAGAACAGGATTTGAATTTATGTGTCAAAGCTTAAAACATAGTCCAGATTCTTGGTCAAAGACAGAATGTACCTAATGATAGTGAATAAAAATATATTTACCTGGAATATGATCAACAGAGTTTCAAAATGAAAATAGATCTTAGAGGAAAAAAAGCTATACAAATATAACTGCGGTGTCAGATATCATTAAGAGTAGCAGGTCCAGGATTGAAAGACCAGTAATCCATAGGAGAGGATTTTGTATTCATTTTTATTTATTTTCCTTAGATTGATTCTTTACCTACTTATAAATGTTTTTGTCTCCAACATTAGAAATAAACTCCTTGAGATTGGGGAGTATTCCATTCTTTTTATTAGTGTCTCTATTGCCTAGAACAGTGGCCAGAAGCTAACAGGCACTTAATAAATGTCTGTTGCTTAATTAAGATAATATCTAAGAAAACAGACTGCAATAAAACCCATGGGCTCAGATTCCTGAGCTATTTTTGTATGTACATATATATGTACATATGTGTATACATATAAATATTTATACCTATGTGTATGAATATTAATATTTACCTATGTAATTTTGTCAACACAGATACTCCTTCTAATTATCCAAACCAAAACCCATCCAAATTTTGTCATCTGGTATAATTTTTGTCCATGTCATCTGGTAAACCAATCATAAATTATTAATTAATGTATGCTATGTTCCAGGCACAGGGCTAGGTGATGAAGACACAAGACAAAGACGAAATAATCCTTGGCCTCAAAGAGCATACATTCTATTGGGGGAAGACAACATGCATATAAATAAGTAGCTACAGAATAAATGCAAGGAAAGTAATTTTTTGCTGGGAGGATACTAGCAACTGGGCAAAATCAGGAAAAGTTTTCTATAGGGAGTGTCAATTCAACTGGGCTTTAAAAGGCAAAGGTGAAAAGGGAGCACCTTTTAGGTACAATGATGGTATGTGGAGAAGGAATGGAGATAAAAGATAGAATAGGGTACATAAGCAACAATATGCAGGCCAGTCTGGCTAAAAAGAATGCATAAAGGGAAGTAACATAGTAAACCAAGAAGGGTAGACTAAAGCTGGTTTGTGAAAAGTTTCTAATGCCAAACAGAAGACTTTGCATTTGCTTCTAAATGAAATAGGGAGCCACTAAAGTTTAATGAGCTGGGGGGAGGAAGGTAAAATAGTCAGATCTATGCTTAGGAACATCACATAACAGTTGTGTGGAGAATGAATTGGAGAGGGGAAAAACTTGAGACAATGAGACAATTGGACAATTATGGCATTGTCCAGGAAAAGACTTAAGGTGGGATAGTGGCCATAGAGTGGAGAAAAGGGGACAGATATGAGAGCTGTTACAGAGGTAGAATTGAAAACATTTGGCAATTGAGTGAATATTGAGGCTGAGAGAGAGTGAAGAGCTGAGGATGACTCTGAATTTGTGAACTTGGGTAGTGGTAGGGAAGGTAGGAAAATGGAAGAGATTAGACGAGAAAGATAATTGAGTGTAACATGCCTATGGGGTATCCAACTAGAAATGCTTAATGGGTAGTTAGTTGGTAATAGAGTTTAAGAGAGAAACCAAGGCTTCCCTCAAAAAATTACCCTGCATTTAATTTTGTATAAACTTATATATCCACATGTCGTTTCTTCGATCTAACACAGTGACTGATGTATAGTTAATAAATTCTCAATTGACTAAGAGACATGAGAGCTACCTGCATAGAGATGATAGGTAAACTCATGGATGCTAAGGTTACTTAGAGAAAAGGTTCAGAGAGAGAAAAGACAGGCCCTCCCAGTGAAGGATGTGAGCCATCCATTTATCAATCAGGCAAGTCAGGCAATAAGCATTATTGCATTATGTGGCAGGAACTGTCCTAAGCACCAGGTATACAAAGAAAGGCAAAGACAGCATATGCTTTTAAGAAGCTTACAGTCTAATGTGGGAGACAACATGCAAACAATATGTGTGTTTGTATATTCAGCAGAGGGAACGCACTAGCATTAAGGGAGACTGGGAAAGATGTCTTTGAGAAGGTGGGATTTTATCTGGGACATAAAGAAAGACAGGAGATGGAGATGAGGAGGAAGAGAATTTAGGCATGGAGGACAGTCATTGACAATACTCAAGAGTCAGGAGACGGAGTGTCTTTTATGAGGAGCAGCAAGGGAGCCAATCCTACTCGATCACAGAATTTGTGAAGGGGATAGAAAAGTAGAAGTTGGTCAGGTTATGGAGAACTTTGAACACCATCAGAAGATTTTATATTTGATCCTGGAGATGATAAGGAATCAATGAAGTTTATTTCTACACAGAAATGTACAATGCATGGGGGGAAAAAACAGAAATTCTAAAGCAAAGTAGTCAATTTAGTCACATTAGCATCACTAAGACTTTGGGGAAAGGGATTCATAATTGGAATATGGAGGGTATACCTTATTCAAATGGGACCAAAAAGATTAAAGCGTTAGTGGAACAACACTGCAAATTTGAAGAAAATATACTCATGTAAAGAAATCCAAAACTAGCAGGAGAAATCGTGATGGAAAGTGCTTGGGTTAGGGTCAAAAACTAGAGACAAAGAAGTAATACTACTGCAGACTATTAGGACAGGAAGAGGAAATGAACAAGTTTAGCAAAAATATCACCAACCTGACACAGAAGCAAAATATAGTAGAAGTAACTTCAATTATCCAGACCATCTGCTAAAGGTCAGTCTAGTGTTGAAAACTGACACATTCTTGACTTGCCTTAATAATCATTTCATTCTTCAGAGGTAGAATGAGAAGAAAAAGAACTACTATACTGAACCTGATTTTGATCAACAAAAAGGAACTGCTTGCTTAAACAGAAGTGATAGGAACATTGCAGGGAGGTGAGCCAGGAATAATCGGATACACACCCTACAATTTGGGAGAGTCTATTTCAAAGAGTTTAGGGAAAGGATGGGTAGAATTCAATGGCTTGAAATTCTGTAGAAGAAGCTGGACCAATAGATTACTATTTTGTGATCCTCTCAAGAATGAAATTCTGATGACATTAAGAGAAATGATTCCCATGGAAAAGGAAACCTGTCTTAAAAAGACTGATTGATGTAGATGCACAGGAAAATCAATGACCAATTCATATTTTTAAAAGACACATACAAAAGATGGAAATAAGGGCATGTAATGGAGGATGAATACAAAAGAGGCAAATGGTCCTTTAAGGACAGTGTCAAAAGTGCATAAGATGAGAATGAGCTAAGGTAGAGATGCTAAAGACAACTAAAAGGACCTTTTAAAGGAGAACTAGGGGCAAGAGAAAGATCAAAGTGGGGATAGAATCACTAATCTGACTGGACAGGAAAATGATATCTAATAGGAAGAAGGCAGAATTACTAAATTCTTATTTTAATTCTGCTTTATATGTCAAGAAGAACAAACTTTGGATGACAAAAGAAAATTAAAATTTTCAATAGGAAGTTTAAACCCAAGGTAAGAAAGGAAATAAGAGAGCAGCTAGAATAAAGGGTTCTTAACCTTGAGTCTGTGAACCTGGGTTCTTTTTTAAATATTTTTGATAAGTATTTCAATATAGCTGGTATGCTTTGTCATTTTACGTATTTTTTCTTCAGTTAAAAACATGATTCTAAGAAGTGAACCATAGGCTTCACCAGACTGCCAAAGGGTCCCATGACATTAAAAAAAAAGTTTATATTCCTTGAGTTAGAAGATTTTAATGACTTGAAGTCACTAGAACTTACCAAATTCCATTGTAGCTCTAACAGAGCTGCCACTAAGCAGTTCCTAGAGAACAGGAGAAGAACCAAAGGACTGGAGAAGAACAAGAGTCCCCATTTAAAAAAAAAAAGGAAGACAATAGTATGCAAACAAGAAACTGGTAAACCAGACTTTGATTCCTTGACAAATTCTAGGAGATATAAAGGGAAGTTCTGACTTTAGAAAAGTAAGCAGTGATCACTGTAGTCACCAGCATGACTTAATCAAGCACAGAGATCATTAAACTAAACTCATATCTTTTCTTGATAGGGTCACTACATTGGTCTTGGTAGACAGGTGCTACAGAGGAATTCTGTAGATGAAATGAGCCTAGATGTCAAAAACAGATGGCTGTGAGTGAGACAAAGGTGGAGTCAGAACTAGATAAATGACCATGTCCAAAAAATGGTCATTAATAGGTTACTGTCAACTTGGAGTGAGTGATGCCTCCAATAGGATGCCTCAAGGATATTGGTTTGATTCCTATACGACTAAACCTCCTAATCAATAATTTAGACCAACAAACATTTATTAAGCACCCATTATATTAAAGATACTATATCAGGTGCAAAGAATACAAAGACAAATTTGAAGCAGTCCATACTCTAAAGGAATTACATTCTGTCACGGGATGCTATATATAGATATAGCTATAACTATGGTCAGAGACAGAGATAGAGTTATCTATATAAACATACACATATATACATATACATGTATATATACATATGTTCATCTATGTTCACATGTCTACAATGTGTGTGCATCTATGGTATATACATATATACACATATATTCATATAAAATATATAGTCAGCAAGTTATGAAGTGAGGGGAGAAAGGGAATTCAACAAGGATAGAAAGTTACATAAGTACCCCAGTATATAGGATGATAGCTTGAGAGAATGGTAAAGTTTGGTGAGGGGACAGGGATTAGCAAAAGGGAAGGAACTGATAGATACGAAGAGACTGAAGATTAGAGAATGATAGAGATGATGACTGTGGTGGGGGGGGGTGTCCACTGGAGAAGAAGCGAAGGGAAGAGATTAAGGCTACAAGTAGAAGGGCAGTTGACCCACTCAAATTTACAAATGACCCAAAACTAGGATGGAGAGCTAATGGATAATAGAATAGAACAAGGATACAAAATAAGATGAAATGTAATTGGAATAAATGTCAATGTCTAATCTAGAACTCAAAGAATCAACTACACATGTAAAGAATCAGCCTCACATGTAAAGAATTGCAGAGGTGTGGCTAGACAACCAGTCATCTGAAAAGGATCTGGGAGGGTCAGCATAGTGCAAGTTCGAAATGAGGCAACCATGCAATATGGCAGCCAAAAAATGAATGCAAATTTGGGCTGCTTTAAGAGAGGAATTCTGTACAGAAGAGAAAAGTTGGCAGACTGCTATATTCTCTCCTAGTGACACCCTGTCTAGAGTGCTTCAAGGGACACTTAGGAAAGATGCTGACAAGCTAGAGTGCAGAGAAGAGTGAATGTAATGGTGAGGGGACTAAAGAAATGAAGCTACACTAAAGGAAATGGAAATGTTTAGCCTGGAGAAGACTGGTGGGGAAGGGGAGAAGAGACAAGATAGCTGTCTTCAAGTCCTTGAAGGGCTGTCATATGGAAGAAGTATTAGATTTGTTCAATTTGACCCCAAGGGACAGCAATAGGAACAATGAGCTGAAGAGAAATAGATTTAGTTAGACTTGATTCAAGGAAAAGTCTTCCTTAAAAAGTGCTTCAAAAGTGAAATGGTCTCAACAAGTGGTGGGTTCCCTCTCCCTGGAGGTTTTCAAGCAGCAGATGGATGGTCACTTGCCATGTTAGAAAAGGGATTCTCATTCAGGTATAGGTTAGCTCTAATAAAACTTTTAAAAACCAAACAGACAACAGATTTGAGTATAAGCAAGATGACAAAGTGGCTCTAAAATCATCAAGTTTTTCTGCAATTCTGTGATTTTCTTAAAACTTTTTCACTTTTAAAAAAAAGTTAGCCAAAAGAGTTTTGTGAGAAGGTAAATTGAGTTGTTAATTAGCTTTGAAAGAATTCCAGGTCCAGATCTCTATTAAGGAAGAATCGATCTAGGGTCCAGCAGTAGGTAATGAGGTATTGGGTGGGTGGGATCTTTGAGAGCCAAAATCCTATTCATCCCTTTAGATTCAGCTCATATGGAACCTCTTCTAGCACAAGGCTTCACAGACCCCTAAATGGAAGTGAAATACCTTGCCTCTGCCTTCTCACAGCATTATGTTCATACCTCTCATACAGTACTGTGTCCTATTTTGTAATATAATCATGCAAGTTTATGTTTAATTTTCCATACTAGATTATAAATTCCTTGAGTGCAGGGACATCTGTCTAATGTTGAATATTGAGTCAATCTGGATTGATAAGGAAACTAGATTCACTCAAAAGTGATTTAGATTAACAAAGGGTTACAGCCATAAAGAAGACCAAGACCTATTTTATATGACAACTGATGTTCCTACATTGAAAATACAAGAATAAGAATATATTTATATAGTTCTTCACTGATTTCAAAGTCGATAGGACAGATGTTATATTAGCCCTAGTTTATACTTGAGGACAACTAAGACAGAAGGAAATGGTGACTAGCCCAAGATCCCACAGCAAGTTCATGAATTAGAACCTAAGGATCATAGATTTAAAGCCAAAATGGACCCTTTTGGACAATCTGGTTCTATATCCCTCATTTTGCAAATAAGAAAACTGAGGTCCAAGAAGGTGGAGTGATTTTAAGGTTAAGTTACAGGTACAGGATTGGAACCCAAGACTTCCAACTCCAAATCCAGAACTTTTTGACTCATCACTTTTGGTAGCTAGTCTAGGGCTAAGCCAGGTTTTACGGTCTAACAGTCTAGTCTACAAGAGAGAAAAAAGTATATGATCCATACAAATACAATCAATGGTTTGGGAAAATTGATGAGATTCAAGCATTTTAGTTTTCCTTTTTTGCTGGCTCAGTTGCTTTCTTTTCTTTTAAACAATAGATATATAGCAAAGCTTTGGCAAATCAGAATGCCAAGGAAATGGAATGTCCTATGTAACTACATTTTCTGGCAAACTAAGGGTAACCTAAAGTTGCAAAAATGCAATACGGTCAAAATCCTCTTTAGCAGCAGTAACCAAAATGTTTACAAGATAATATTTCACCAGAAAATTAGACCTTATCAGCTTCAAAATGAGATTCCTTTTTCCACAGCAGATTTTTTCCTCGACTGAAAATGAAGAAAGAACATATTTTCACAAACACCTGTGCTTGCAGCTCCAAGTTAAGATTTCCCCTTACTTTATATAACATTTATGGCAATGTTTATCCATTACTTTATCTGAAGAGTTGTATTTTTTACAGTCATGATCACTAAGGTAGATCTATGCTCCAAGGAGCTTTTATAAACAATGAACTTCACAAGAAAATGAGGTATGTTTCCTATATTCTTATTATATTCTCTTTCATGCTATAATTGTGTTTCATTTCCCTTACTAGATAACAACTTCTGGAGAAAAGGAAATATATCTTCTTTTTCTTTGTCTCCCTCAGTATCTAGCATGGTTCCCTATTCAGTTGTTTCCTTTGATTCTATGTCATATGTTGCCTTTTTTTAGTGTCTCTCTGAGTTCCCTTGAGAACAAACAATGGCAAGAAGTGAAGGGGAGTAGCATATCTCCGTTGGCTGCTGCAATTTTGTTCCTCACTTTTTTTAAGAATAGAAATTAGTTTCATGGATGCTTTAAATTTAGATTTGAAAAGCCATCTTACAAGACACAAGTGACCAAACTCTTTAAGGGATACAGACCATATTTTATTTATATTATTATCTCCACCAGTGAAGCCCATAGTGCTTTGCATATAGTGGGTACAGTGGAGGGCATAGTGCATTGCACATAGTAGGTACTTAATAAATGCTGAATGAATTCCAAGTTGTCTGACCCTCCATAACCACATTTAATATATGTAGTTTTCCAAAGTGACTTTTGGAGTATTTTCTTTTGTTCTTTTGGCATCAGACAGAAACTTCTAAGTGCCACATTTTGTGGCTGTGTCAGTTCTTGGTTGAATGGCTTCCCTGCCTGGAAGATGCTATAAAACTGTAAGGTATGATTAGCATTATTACGCCTTTGAAAAGATGACAGTTGCTTAAATGTTCCAATTAATGGAAGCTTAACTGCATTGGTCTGTTGTTATTTTTCTTTTTAAAAAAATCTCTTTTTGACTGAACTCTATTGGGCTGTGTCTCTTTTCACGGCAATCTGAAAAATACATAGCCTGTCTCTAGCAGTGAGACTGAAGTGTCTCCATGATGCTACTGTTATAGTTTCTACCACCATGGATAGCTGATCACTTCCTGCCAAAAACCAGATTCACTTCTGTTATGTTATCATTAGTCAACATCCACATCATTTACAATTCTTTTCAAGATCAGCCTAATTAATATACTGATATTCAACATAAAATTTCTATAGCTTCATTTTTTCCCTTCATTCATGGCCCAACTCTTCTATTGTCCTTAAGGCAGCTGGAATGGAAATGGAAAGGAAATGGAAAAAAAGACTGGTTTGGAGAGTCATATGACCCTGATTCAAATCCTGGTTCTACCTCTACCTCTTTGGGACATTTAATTGCTCTGGGCCTCAGTTTCCTTATCTTCAGATGAAGGGTTGAACTAGAAGGTATCCAATGTCCCTTTTATCCCTAAATCTATGATTTAAGACCAGAGAACTGAGGTTCAAAGTCCATCTCTGTACCTTAACTGAAAGTGTCCATAGCAAGTCACTCAAAATCTCTGAGCCAGTTTCCTCACTTATAAAAGGGAGCTAATACCTGTACTGTCTATTCTATCTACTTCACGGGGTTTTCACGAGGCTCAAAGGAGATAATGCTTATAAACCCCTGCAAAATTTTAAGAGCTATGTTAGTTATTACTATAATTATTATGACAATGGTTAATCCTCTCAAAGCCCAACCCACTGTACCTGTTATAACAGGAGATTGCAAGTATAAGAATGCTTTGCAGGGTAATGTATGGGGTTGCAGGGGGAGGTGCATACTCTGAGCCCATTAAGATTATCAAGTAACTCTGAAGGCTAACAAGAATTCTAAAATGCCAGTTTCACTGTGTCTTGCACACAGTAAGTGATTAACAAACGTTTGTTGAATTTTTCAAATATTCCCATTTCACAAAGTTTTATGTCATTAAGAAATCTTTCCTCTGCCATGGTAAATATTTTCTATAAATTCACAAGATGTCTGTTAGCATGAGTTATATTGTAACACTGAATGAAGAATAAATACATTCCACTAATGCCCTTAGTAAATTGACTGTCTCCCAAACTTGAATGAGGTGCTTTGTTTGAATCTAACTTTATCAGTACTGGTTGGCACTTGAGCTGTATATAGCAGATACGCTGAATTTTTAAAAATCTATAATAATGGTGTAGTCTCCTGAGAATACATTTATTTCTGCAGTATAAAATAAAATTAAATTCTTCAATCTCAAAAACTACTAAAAGGTTGTATTTAAAATGCATGAAGCATTAAAAAGACATCAAAATTAAAATAATCTCATAAATCTCTTTACTTAAAAGACTTATTAGAATACAGATAGAGGCAGAAAACAGCTGCCCTGTACTCTGAAGCAATATATTATGACTATTTTAACTTTTTTTATTTTCATCATTGAAAATTCCTTCACAGAATAATTGTATTGCTGTAGAAAGACCAACTGTCCCATATATTTAACATGTGAATAGTAAATTACTTTCAATGGGCTCTGTAACAGATAAGCAGTATATTCTGTAAAATATCAGCAGACCACAGGATTGTTTCTACACAAAGGACATGGGAGATACAAGCAGGAATTAGTTTTTTTAATGCAGAATTGATCAAATTAATTATTATTTCAATTCATTTTGGCAGAACAGTATGAAGACTGCAGGGAAATTCGGTGACTCAAGAGTCTTTTTGTAACTATTATTTATCCTAGATGACAGAAACCCTAATAAACAGAGATCTACAATGGAAGGACAGATGTATCTGTCGATTCGCCATCAATCAATAAAATTCATCTCTATTTTAAAAGTGATTGACAGGTAAGGAAAGATTTTTTTTAAATAAAGGTTCTCACTCCAAAGACCATCATTTGTCAGTCTTGATTGTGCTCCAAGTGTTCCTTGGAGTATAATTAAACTATCATGTTGATTGCCCCTCAAAGCAGTTAAGTCTTGCCAGGAGGGAGGGAAAAAAATAACAAAACTAAAGGGCAAGGAGACAATGCCCATTTGTCCCCATCATTCTTTCCTGGATACATTCACACTGACCTGAAGTATTTCAGATAGCAGCAGAGAGACATTTAAGGAAGGCACTGCAAGAAGATAACAGTCCCCCAAAGATGCCTCGCATTCTTATGGTGGTACATGTACCTTTATTTCACTTTTCCTACCACTGGCAGGCTCCTACTTACAGGAGATAAGACTAGTAAATGTTAACTTTATTAGCAGCAAGTTAGAGCACTATTAAACCAAACTAATCGATGGCATAGTGGCACCATCTTTTTTCTGCTTTCAGATTCCAGATGACAACATCTGCAGCAGAAGTTGTCTCTTTTCCAGAAACAGCATCTATCTTTGTAATTCTGCATGCTTTGCCCAATGCCTCAGCTAGTGCACACTGTGCAAAGCTCCTTATCTAGGACTCTGAGAAAGGATAACAGGACTGCTCAAGTATAAAAACACCAAGTATTTTATTTATCTCTCTTTCTCTCTGCTCAGATTACCATTATCTTTGGTCACTGAGTTTTGTCTTTTGGGCTTCAAATGAAGAGGGTAGTCAACCAGAAGGCACAGCACTAAACCCAATGGATTACTACACTATCAATACTATAAATATATGTGATGCATATTTGTATTTATATAAAATTCACACACATTTCTGTCCTTTCCACAGCTTTAGCCTAAGGATAGCTCCCTCATGGATGGCTTTAGACCATTCTATAACTTTTCCCACAAAATGCTCATGCAGGAGAATGCTATGGGGTCTGTAGATGCTTTAGCCAACTGCTAATAATACCAGGCTGAAATGTAAGCCAGAAGAAAGGAACTGGCAAGCTCTTTAACAAGCATAGGGTCCCAACTAGGGGATGGTAGAGAAGGACTATTTAATTTAACTGCCAGTGTTAATGGGGAAGAGTGACGATGCTGTCTGCCCTCCACAGTTCCCGTTCCAGTCTGTTGGCTCCCCTGTCCTATACCTGAAACAATTCTCATTGCTGTTATTAATCATGGTTGTACCCAAGCAAACATCATATGCTTTTAAAGTAAATCTGTTACATGAAAACAAGGTGAGAGCAAATCTAGTACACAGATCTCCAAGTGTAGCTCCCAGCTTACTAGAAATAGTCCAAGTAAATTGCCAACCAAGTCTTATTTAGTTTGTAAAACTTTGACATACATCACTAGCATACATCCACTTAATGTGTTTCACCTTCACTTGATTAGCCTTGTCCTTGGTCTGGATTGTGTTGGTGATTGTCTTTAAAAATATTTTCCATATTTCTCTATATCAACACATGAATATACATTTTAAAAAGGGGGGGAAACTTCATTTTCATGTGTTTTGATGAATTTAAACTTCAGACTTCCTGGCTGAAACTAATTATCATCAGACAACTAAAACAAATTGTACAAATGCTGCAAGAAATAAGGTTGACAGTATTGTTTTTCCTTGTTTACTACATTCTGGTGACACCCTGCAAAGAAACATATGAGTGAAAAGAAGATGGGCCAGTCACATGGCATGAGTGAGGGATTGAAAACCAATGGAGGGATCATGCACTTTACTGCCATCCCTGAGATGTTAAGAGAAGTCAAGGAGAACCCCTAGTATATTAGGAGAATCCCTGGTGACTAACTTTTCAGATGATGAGGATGAGAATTATACAGGACATGTAGGCATGGACAAGTTGCATTCCGTATCACTGGATGGAATCTTCACAGTGATGAGATTACATATCCCTTTGAGAAACATGGAATTTGATGTCTATCAAGGCAGCATAGTTAAGGCAGATAGGTGGCATAGCTGAGAGAGCACTAGATTTGGATGTCAGGAATATCCGAGTTCAAATCCCTCCTCAGTCACCTACTAGACTGAGCAAGTCACCTCTCAGGCAGACTCCTCAAACAGTAAAATGGGGGTCACATGCATCAACTAAACTTCATAAGGTTTTTGTGAGTGAAGCTCAAATGAAATACATGAAAAATGCTCCACAACCCCTCAAGTGCTTTATAAATACTAGCTGTTACTGTTATCATAGCTACTTCAGTGTTGCCCTATATCGTTGACTTTAATATGATAATGGTGGGACAACTGGTCAGTCAGTGATTTTGTGTAATTCATGGGCTTTGATGGGTTAGTTTAGTTGACTGGGGGATGCTGTTTCTGAGTCACAAGTCACAAGTCACAAGGTCAAGCTGCCTATAAAGCCACTTAGCTCTTCGCCAAGAGAAGAAGGCTTCTGTTTGAAGGATTCCAGCTAAAACCAACCACCTTGTAAGTGTGTGCTATGCATGGGAAGCTAGGGCAGCTAGGTGGAGCAATGGATAGAGCACTGGACTTGGAATCAGAACGACTCATCTTTATGAGTTCAAATCCAGCCTCAGACACTAGCTGTATGATCTTGGGCAAGTCACTTAACCCTGTTTGCCTCAGTTCCTCATCTGTAAAATGAACTGGCAAAGAAAATGGCAAACCACTCCAGCACTTTGCCAAGAAAACTCCAAATGGGGTCACAAAGAGCCAGACGTGACTGAAATGACTGAACAACAACGGCATGGATGGGGAGTTGGAGGAGGAGAAAGGGAGAAAACAGATGGACACCAAGTGGCAAAATAGGAATGACCTGACTTCAATACCAGAAGAAAAACTCTTAAGTGGTCCACTAAGCATCATGGTCATTTAAGGACAGCACTTTTTGAAAAATGGTAATAACATTATTTTATGCATTGGCTGGGTTCTAAATTCTTCCTTTTCAGTTGGTGATTAGACCTCCTGTTTTCATTTTCCTGCTTTCAAAATCCAAAATTGAAATGGCATACTTAAGAATATTCTCATTTCCAAAGGGGGTGGTATATTCTAGGAACTTAATGAAAATAACAATCACAGTTCAGATGTCTGTAGCACATTAACATTTCTGAAGCACTTTGCCAGAGTTATTATCCTCACTTTACAGACAAGGAAATTGAGGCTTAGCTTTCTAAGTCCATGATTACATGCCTAATAAGTATCAGAGATAAGATATGAACCTATATATCCCGTCCCAATTCCTGTGTTCTTTCTATTAGAGCAAAGCTACGCTTTTCCCTACCCTTTTTCTCCCAAAAGTCACCCCACAGCCCAGAGAAGGTTGGAGACAAAGAAGGACCGGGGTGGCAGAAGCTGCCCAGTCCTCTATTTCTCCTGTAGGTCACTGAAGTCAGGTTGCTATCTGAAAAATGGGATAGAAAAATAGAAGCAGTCAACATAATTTTGGGGGGGGAGCACTGAAGTGATATCAGACAGCCCCTTCTCTAAAGGAACTTGACTTTTCTTACCACAATTCTCCTTTTTGATATCAGAGGTTCATCAGATTTAGATGTTTAAGGGATCTTAAGAGATTTCCTAGTTCAACTCTTCATTTTACAGGTGAGGAAACTGAGACCTAGAGAGACAAATGATTTGCCCAGGTAACACAAATGGCAAGTAGGCAGCAGAGCTGAGATCTGAACACAGGAACAAATTCCAAATTCAGCACTCTTTCCCCCATAGGCACAAAGTCCTCATTTAGTTTTTCAGACTACAGTGGGGAGAAATCTTCAGGTACAAACCTCTTTCTATTTCTTCGTGGCTCTTTTCTCATGAAACTTATGTCTACAATGAGCATGGCTCACTTTTGCTAACCTTCTGGTTTGGACCCTAATTAGCAGCATGCTCAGATGTCCCTATTCATGGAAACATCTAGAGAATATCTCCCTCAGATGGGGAGAATAACAATCAAGAAACATTTATCACAAACATTTATGTACAAAGAAGTGAGCAGCTCTAAAAGATATGAGGCATGATCCCCTCAATTTAACAAACATTAATTAAGGGCTTACTATGTTCAAGGTATGATGCTACATATCAGGGATATAAAAGCTGAACAAGGGAATCAACCATGTAAACTATGCTCTTCTTGCCCTTGCACCACTTACAAACTTCACCTACTATGCTCCTGTTCTCAATACGTCCAGCTGCTAATTCCTTGCTCCCCACCCCCGCCATACACCATTACCTTGCATCTCCTTTCCCTGCGCTTTTACATATGCCAGCATGGTGGAGTGAATAAGGCTCTCAGAACCAGGAAGACCTGGGTTTTAGTCCTGCCTCTGACAGACTGGCTGTGTAACCTCAAGCAGGTCACTTAATTTCTCAGTATTCTAGGCAACTCTCTGAAGATGGTAAGTTGCAGAGGAGGCAATGATCTTAATTGTTGAAGGAGTTTCCTTACCTTGGAGTTTTTCACACTAAAGAAATTATAGGTCCAGTCCCTATCCTTATACTTTTATATGTATATGTTGTTTTCCTTAAGAGATTAAGGGTTCTTTTACTTTTTTCTTAGGATCTCCAGTGCTTAGGATAGGGTCTGTTGTATGAATACATTTTATATACACACAGACACACACACACACACACACACACACAGACACACACACACACAGGTAGATATCTATGTGTGTATACCTATATTCACATGCAATATATGCACATGTATGTATGCATGTATATATATATACATATGCTTAATGGTTGTTGATTAAACAGTTGCTACCATACCAAATCACACAAAACTAAGATAGTTTTATTTAAAAGGAAACAGGTGCAAATCTTGATTTTAGGTGTTAAATTCTTACTTGGTCCTGTCCCCATACACTGGCTTGCTTCTATAGCCCCCAAAGTACCATCCTATGTAGGCAAGCACTAATAGCAGCTCACATTTATTTTTGTTGTTCTTCCTTTGTTTTCAAAAAGGACCAATGACATCATGATGTTGAGGTGAGGGTACAGTGTGTCTTGCTATGGCTGATCAGTCCAATATGAGTTCAGAAGGTTCTACCACAGGTTGGGCACAATTAGAACATTTGGGATCCAGATTTGTGCAGCTCACCTTTCCTTTCTGCTACTTTGATTCTGCTTGCTTGTGGAGCACGTGACCTCCTTTAGAGTGGGCATGCCATGCGTACCAGCATCTCCCAAGCCTCACAATTGATACTAAGTTCTTCAGAGAGACCTTGAGAGTGTCCTGGCACCATTTCTTCTCAATACCATGCAAGCGCTTGCCTTGTATTCTTATATTTGAGTTCTCCATAAAATAGTCTTTTAGGTAAAAACATTGGCAATCAGGCTATGTGGCCAGCCCATTGGATTGCACTCTTTGCAGAAGAGTTTGATTGCTCAGCAGTTCAGCTCAAAAAAAGGACATCAGTGTCCAGTCCCTCATTTTGTAAGATAATCTTCAGAATCTTCCTAAGACAACTGAAGTTGAAGTGGTTGCTGGTAGACTGTCCAGGTTTCACAGGCATACAACAATGAGGTGAGTAGAATGGCTCTGTAGACCTTCAGTTTGGCAGTCAGTCTAAAACATCTTCTCTCCTATACTTTCTTTCAGAGCCTTCCAAATGCCAAGCTACCTCTGGTAATACCTTTTCATCCATGTGGACATCTCTGGAAAGTATACTGCCAAGGTAAGTAAACTTATCCACATCATTCAAAATTTCTCCATTTACTGTGACCTATGGTCCTGTGTATGGATGGTTTGGTGCTAGCTGGTAGAGGATCTCTGTTTTCTTGGTATTGTCAGGCCAAAACTATCACAAGTGGCAGAGAACTGATCCATGCTCTGTTGCATCTCCACCTCAGAGTCAGCATTGAGTGTGTAATCATCTGTGCATAAAAAGTCAAACACCAATTCTCTCTCCACTTTATTCTTGGCTTGTAGCCTTTTCAAGATAAAGAGTTTATGGGGGCAGCTAGGTGGTGCAGTGGATAGAGCACCAGCCCTGGATTCAGGAGGACCTGAGTTCAAATCCGACCTCAGACACACAACATTTACTAGCTGTGTGACCATGGGCAAGTCACTTAACCCTATTGCCTAGCCAAAAAAAAAAAAGATAAATAGTTTACCATCAGTGTAGTAGCTGACCTGATTCTGTTTTGGTCCCCCTTGAAGGCATCTGATATATTCATAAAGTCATTATAGACAGTATTATACCAATATGTGCTCCAATTAAATCATGAGTTAATAGTATCCAGGAATAATATTAAAGTCTCAGAAAGAGTACATATAAATATAGAACATGTGAAGAATACAAAATTAGAATCATCCAGTCCAAACTGCCTCATTTTACACCCAAAGAAACTGAAGATCAGAAAGTTTAAGGGACTTTGCTCTAAGTCACATACTGTTAATTAGTGGTCACCTTATGGATGACATGCTGTCTTCAGATGTCATTCTCTTGTGAGGCTTCCCTCTCTCCCAACTCCATTAATATCATCACCACAACCTTAAAAAGGACCAGACACCACACTAACATACACCGGTCCACACCCAATGACCTAAGTCTTTCATACCCCAAGTCCCAGAAATGGAAATCAGTTAGTTTCTGAGATTGAGAAGGAAATACTAAAAATTGGTGAGGAGGGGGTGGGAAGACAGGGGTTGCCTCCCACTTTGTAACTGCCAAGCCCAGAGCTACACTGTGTAGCAGGCTTTCACTATTTTTAGGTTAGGTTTTGGAGAGCCCCCAAAAGATGACCCAGCCACCTTCTTGATTTACCAGAGCTATCTGGCAGGACAGATGTGATATTAAATCACAAAGAGTACCATATCTGTAGTCAGAAGGCTTGGTTTCAATCCTAACTTTGGCACTTACTGCTTCTATGGACTTAGGCAAGGCAACTAAACCCCTGCAGTTTCCTTCCGTGTAAAATAAGAAGGTTGGATGAGCTAATCTCTTTGATGGTTGATTCCCAGTTATAAAATTCAGTGACTCTGAATGAGCTGCTGCAGCCTAGCCAACAGAACTTCTTAGTTTTGAGACCCAAGGATCTAGACAGAGAGCTGAGAGGCAGCAATGGCAGTACTTTATAGCCCTCTGACTAGACATTTGCTGCTGAGTTCCATTTCCAGAGCCAAAGAGGTAGGGGTCTCTGTCAAGAGAGAGTGTCCCACTTCTTCAGATCTCCCAGGCAATTAAGGCCCCCTTTGAAGAATGCAGAAATTTGTTCCCTAGTGAAAGATCTAATCAACTCTTTCATACCAAGTTACAAACAACTGGCAGAGTTAATGTGTAACTTATCCTGACAATGTCAGCCAAAAAAAAAGGAATAAAAGAAAGAATGGAAAGGAAGAGAAGAGAAAAGAAAGAAGAAAGGAGGAAAAGAAAATAAATGAAAAGGAAAAAGAAAGCTCTGGTGAAATGTCAGATAACAACAAACCATATAGAGAAGATAATTCAAGGTAGTACCTCCTGTGGTCATGCTATGCACAAACCACAAAGCATTTTATAGAATCATAGACCTTGGAATCTATCCATCCATTCATTCATTATTCAAATATTTATTAAGCACTTTTTATGCGAAGAGTACTATTGCTAGAATCTGGGAAAGACACAGTTTAAATAAGATACAGTTCCTGTCTTAGTAAAGCTTAGAGTCTAGTCAAGGGATGAGACACAATGATAAATAATATTATGAGATAACTGCATGATTAGCACTTTGCAAAACAAAATGCTGTGTAAAGGGGAGGAGGGGGGAAGAGGTGATAAAGAGGAAGAGGGGAATGGGGATGTGTGAGTGCTGGTGAAGATCCCATCACTTCATACCTGGACCACTTCAACAGCCTTCTAACTGATCTTCCTGCCTCAAATCTCTCCCCACTCCAATTCATCCTCAGCTGCCATTTTTCTAAAGCATAGGAATGACCACGTCACTCCTCTATTCAATGAGTTTCTTATGCTCTCTAAGATCAAATATAAAAGTCTCTGCTTGGCATTGAAATCTCTTCATAACCTGGCCTCTCCCTACCTTTCCAATATTTGTATGCCTTATTCTCCTGCACATGTGCTCCAAGCTAGCCCCAAAACCCTCCTTGCACTGTCTCCCATCTCCTTGCCTTTGCGCTGACTGTCTCCCATGTTAGGAGTGCTCTCCCCACCCCCACCTCAACTGCACCTCCTAGATTCCTTGGTTTCTTTTGAGATTCAGATCAAGCACCAACCACCCCAATGAGATCTTTCCTAATTCATCCAACTACTAATGCCTTCTCCTTTCATTTGACCTTCATCTGCTCTGTATATATCTACTATGTACCTACTTACTTATGTGTTGTCTCCCCATTAGAATTCAGGCTCCTTGAGGTACTGATTTTGCCTTTCTTTGTATTCCCATTGCTTAGCACAGTACCTGACACCTAATAGGTGCTTAATGCTGACTGAAGAGAGCCACTTTAGTAGTTTTCTAATCCAATCACTACATGGAACAAGAATCCCCTCTATAATATCCTTCAAGGGTAACCATCCAGGCTCCCCTAGAACAAAAATCAGCAGATTGCAGCCAAGCCAAGGTTTCTGGCTGGCCAAAGAACACCCCACAACACAAACATCCATCCCAACAGGTCACTTGGACCTTCAGGTTTATTTTTAGGCACCTGTGTAACATAATTTCCACAGTTAAATCAAAATGATTGAATTAAGCTGCTATATCAAATTGGTATTTATCAATTACATTAGAGGATCACATACGAATACCATATTTCTACTATAAAGAGAATATCTTTTATTGACTACAGGATGTTTGGATTCTAAGCTGGAAGAGATTCTACTACCAGCTAGTACCATCTAGTCCAAGCCAGTCCAGTGACTTGCCTAGGTCAGAGAGGCAGTAAAGAGCAGAGGTGGCCTTCCAACCCAGATTCTTGGCAGCAAATCCAGGGCCCTTTGGGTAACATCGCACACAAATCAACGAATCCAACAGAGCAATTGACCCTTCATCATTTTCTTCATCTCCCTAAAGGTGCCCATCTCAAAAGGGCTCAGCAAATATTAAGCTACTGAATAATTGCATTTGAGAGCCCTTAGGAAATTAAAGCATGATCTAGATGTATGACATCATCATTATTATATGGCTAATATAATGATGCCGCTTAAGTCAAAGAAAAGCAACATGACTTCAATAAACAATGAAGTGATAGGTAAATGCTGAGCCATCCTGCCACCATAGTGGCAAAATGGGATTTGGTTCAAGTCAACAAGCATGTATTAAGTATTTCTAAATGTTGCAAGAAACTGTTGCCAGATATAAGAAAGAAAACAATAAACAGTTCCTGATCTCAAGGAATTTACATTCTATTCTATAACATGATAAATACATACAAGCAGTATAATTGGGAGGGGGGAAGCACTAACAACTAGGAAAAGACTTCTTCAGGAAGTGGCACCTAGGATGAGTTTGAAAAGAAGGAAGGGATTCTAAGAAGCGGGGGTAGGGGTGGGGGAAAGAGAGAGGAGTGTCTTTTCCAGGAATTGGAGAACAACATATACAAAGGCATGGAGGTGAGAGATGGAATTCTGAGTTCAGGGAACATAAATTAAACCAGTTTAGCTGAAACATAATGCCTGGTTCCTCTTAAAAAGAAAAGTGAGCTGAAAAAAAATTTTAAGGGACTAAATGATAGTGTGCCATCATCAGGTACAAGACTCCAGGAGTACAAATCTTCTGCTTGAAACAACTTTGAAAAACTTAAGCTCTCCCTTCAGTGCAATGATCAACCCTGATTCTCTTAGACTGATGGTGACCTATGCCACCTACCTCCTGAGAAATGATAAATTCAAGATCCAGCACGAGACATACATTTTTAGACATGGATACTATGGAAATTTGTTTTGCTTGACTATACATGTTGTTACAAAGAGGGTTTTTTTATTTAAATAGGGGGTATTAGAGAGAAAAATGTTTGTTAAATGAAAAATTAAATAAAATGAGGGAAAAAATATTCCATCTGTGATCTAACAACAACCATACCAAGAAACAGCTCTAGCAAAATCAGAAAAAATCTAGCCTCGGCACCCAAAATCTCAGTTTTTTTACCAGTCTTATGTCCCACTTAACTAGACATGAGATGCTAGGTATATCACTCAAACGATCTATTTTCAGTTTCAATATCTGCATAACTTATAAGGTTAAAATCAAATAATCAAATCAAAACAATTAAAGGTAAATAGGAGAAAGTGCTCTGAAAACACCATATAAGTATAAAGTATTGTTGTTAAATACTATTTGACAAGTTTTTATTTTAAAAGTAAAAAAGGACTTTCAATGAAAGTTTGTTTGTTTGTTTGTTTGTTTTTTAAAGTAGCCATTTGGTCAAAAAGTTACTTTCTCTCTCCCAAACAAAAAAAAAAAAAGTTCTTTCCCCAAAAGTAACTGACAGTATCTGTTTGGTAACTTTGACAAGGGGAAAAAAAAGAGATAAAATGCTTTTATGCAAATTTGATTTCCCTATAATAATCTAGAGCTATTCTGCTAGAAGGAATTATCTCCACAGGCTGGCAGCTGCAGTAGGCAGTGAATTAAAAATGGCTCTGTATATGGGAAAATCTGTGCTATAATCAGTGCTATTCTTAGAGAGGACATCAATCTAACCCGGCTCCCATGATGCTCTATTTGTGTGAATGACATACTAGCATGATGTAGAAATTCCCATTACATCACTAACTGTGCTTCTGCTGAACACAGTCACACACATGTGCAAACAGGATTCAGGAGGCTTTCCACAGCTCTGTGGCACTGACTTATCCAGCCTCCTGACTTAACTTGTGAAGGAAAACCTTTAGGGGGAAAAAAAATCTCTTTCCACAATGGCTTATTCAAACTCAACTTTAAAACAAACTGTCTACTCTTTGAGTTTGCTTTAAGACTTCCTCCCAAGAGTTTTCTTCTTTTTCCTACTGCTTGGATACACTAAAGGCTTGGTTCCCAGGTCACAAGACGCTAGGACAAGGAAATGTTACATGAGCTCTCTTTGTGCATTAGAGAGGCACGTGCTTTGGAAAAGTATTTTAAGAAGGAAGCAACCACTGCAGTTCTGCACATAAAATGTCATCAAGTTTTTAATGATGCAGCTGCATGGGGAAGAAAAAATGCATTGCTACTGAGCAGGTGATACGTTCTGGTTAACTTGCGCACTTGTACACACTGCACCTACACCTCCCACACCTAATGCTGTCGTCATACCTGGAATGTTGGGCTGTAAATAAACACCAGCCGTTACATCTATATACCTAGTGACTGCTTCCTTAGTTAATTTCACTGTGCTATTTCCCTGGTAATCTACAACCTCATGCTTCACGTGAGTGGTAATCCTTCTTCCCCAGTGTCACACATGCTTGCAAACTGTCTCTGCTTGAGTGATGGATTTCAAAATTAAACAACCTAGGGGCTTAGAGTTTTAAAAATCATTTGGCATAATTTTTAAAATAACTCTATGAACTCCATATCAGAAAACTGAAACATTCCATCTATTAATCTGGTTTCATCTCTTTCCTAATCACTTGGCAAAAAATGATTTTTATGCCAAGAATAAAAACGTATGTACATGGATATGTAAACAGGGGACTGATTCAGGGATCTCGTGCCTCAGAAGAAACCCCCTCCACAGTTTGCTCCTTTTGGCCCCCTGTAAAGAGAACCTGACATGGAGAGAAATGCCTGAGTGATCGGCTCCCAGTTTTGAGGCACCAAGAGCAGCTTCTCACAAATATGACAATGTATCACTAACTGTTTAAGCCCCAGTGGGAACATTAATCCAGCCCCTAGTCATGCTATTGGAGCTGAAGGAAATACAGTTGTTTCTTTAAAAATGTTCCCCAGGGAGTGAGAACCTTTTTGGTCACATTTCAGGGTTCCTGCAGTTGGTTCTGTCCCTTTGGTTGATAACAAGAACAATGCCATGGTATTTTTCTTGAGTGTCCTATTTTTTATTTTTTTTCTCTTTAAGCTATATCAGCCATAGGCACCAGAGGACAACAGGGTGAGCACATCTTCTTCTTCCCTACTGCAGCTCCCTTTGATCCTGGGAAGATCAGAAACATCCCAGTGCAGAGAGTGGAAGCTGAGTGCATTATCACTTCAGTGGGAAGGCTAAACCTGAATGCATCTGGGGTTAATTTAAAAGACAGCTGCATCCATTTTGCTCATTACTCTCTATGTATAAACTGCAAGTTACATATGAAAATATTTTCTTTAAAATCAAACTGTTACTTTGGAACTTCCTTCAGGAAGCCACTAAAGCATCTGACTAGTACAAGGATCACTATTCAGAATGCTGGTGGCCTATGCATCCTTTCACAGAAATGGCAGATCACTACCCATGTCAGTGCAGGAATAAGAATCTTGAGAAAAACTTCAAGACATATCAAATGAAATCTTTTTAGATCAAGAAAATCCTTTCTGAAATAAACTTGTAGGGGCATACATAGCTTGGAGAAGACTCAATGGTATATGATAACTATCTTAGATCACAGGATAATAGAATTCAAGTGAAAAGGAAACTGCAGAAACCATCTAGTCCAATTCCCTCGATTGTTTTTGGAGGGGGGTGGAGAGTGTCTGGACCTATGATTTAATTGTAGGGAATTCCCTGAGAAGAACCACCTACCAATGCAGGTCAGCTCCATTTGCCAGCATGGATCTACCCCTTATCTGTAATGTATGATACCAGAGGGTTGCCTGGAGATGCTGAGAGCCTAAGTGACTTGCCCAGTGTCATGTCAGAACACCCAGATCTTCCTGCCTCAAGCTAGTTCTCTACCTACTATGCCAAGCTTCCTCTACATATGAGGAAATCGAGGCCCAGAGATACTCAGTGATTTACCCAAGGTCACATAGGCAGGAAAGTGATAGAGCTGTGGGGTCCAATGCAAGTATTCAGACTATAAATCCAGTGCTTGGGGTTTGAAAGAGATTAAACATGTTCTGCTTAAACCCAGATGGCAGAATCATGAAAAGTGGGTGGAAGCTGCTGAGAGGCAGATTTAAGCTCAGTGTAAGAATAAATCTCCTAACAATGAGTGTTGTTCAAATGTGGAAAGTTTCTTGCCTATCTATTCTGTTCTACGGAACCACTTTTCTACTTTTTAACCAGAGAAAAGAGGAAACTTACCTTATTCCTCTAGACAGAAGTGAAGGGACCTGGGTCCACACACTTAGAGAAACGAGTCACTTGGTTGGGTTTTGCTCAAATTTTTTTTCTTTGTTACAAGGGAGGAGCCAATGGTGGCAAGTAAATTGGGATATTATAGTGGGAAATTGCTGATATGAAAAAATAGGACATAACAGTTAACATTTAAATAGCACTTTACAAGTATCTCATTTGAACCTCACAACAACCCTGGAAGGTAGGTATCGTTATTGTCCCCATTTTTCAGAGGAGGAAACTGAGGCAGACAGAGGTTAAGTGACTTGCCCAGGGTCCCACAGCTAGGAAATATCTGAGGCCAAATTTGAACTCAGATCTTCATGACTCCAGGCCCAGAACTCTATGTACTGTGCCACCTAACTCACCTGACATAAATAATAGTCATTAGTAGGAGAAAAAGTCAAAGAGACTACCTTAGGAGAAACAGAGGAGTACTCCTTAGACACAAATTAGACTAAATGCCCTGTAAGGCCCCTTTCCACTCTAAGATTCTGTCATACAAGGCTCACTATAAGGGTCATTTAATGTCCAACCATTTGTACTCACCAGGATATAGTAGTGACTCAGGGCCTACCTACGGAGGAAAAAAAAAACCTCATCCCATATAATACTGTACTGAGAACCAGACAAAACAGTGCCTTTTTTCTCATCTTTCCTCTATCCCAGGGACCCAAAGTAGCTAGCATCCAGAATTCTTAGAACCCCTTCTTCAAATAAGAAGGAATGAAAAGCTATTTTCTTGTTGCTATGCTAAAAGTCTGTCTCAGCAATTCTGCCTTGATTGATTTTTCAAGCCCATTTTCATATCCAGTCATTTGAAACAGGCAGAAAGGCAGTCCAAAGGATGCTGAATTTGGGATCAGAATACCAGAGTTCAAATCCCAGATCTGCCACTTGCTTCCTCTGTGAACTTTGGCAAGTCCCTTAACCTCTCTTGGTTTCATTTTCCTCATTTGCAAAATGAGGGGCTTGACCTGGATGACCTCTAAAGCGCTTTCCAGGTCCAAATCTATGATTCTATTATTCCAGGTGCCACCAGACACAATATCATCTACTTATAATACAGCAGAATAGGATATAATTCATTTGCCCTTAATGCCCTGACAAGGTGTTAAGGTGACTCAAATCACCTGCATTAAATGAAACTCCCAAATGGTGGGGTTGATTCTTCCCAGAATTATGTTTTTCTGGGATAATGTATGCAAAGAACTTTGAAAACCTTAAAAGTACAATATAAATGTCAGCTATTGTTACGCTCCTCCGTTTACAAATGATGGTTATATGAGAGACAAATTTCTATCCATTGAATCCTGTTTTCCTACTGACTTACTCTATAATTTAGAGAGCAATGAAAGAAGTAGGGGCCAACAGACATCTTTTCTAGTCTCACATCTGCCAGCAGCTTGCTTGTGTGACCTGGGACAAGTCACTGACCTCTCTAAGCTTCTGTTTCCTCACCAGTAAAACAAGAGAGAGACCTTTCCAATTCTAGAATGCTATGACTCTATGACTCTACAGTGTGCTCTGAAATGAAATAGTCTTGGCCCTGAGAAATGACAGAATGCCTGGGTCTTCCTTAAGAATGCAGCAAACCTTTAAAAATCATATGTTTGATGAAAAAAGCTGTAGCTTCTTAATAAAACATTAACAATAAGTTTAAAGCCATACTTAAACAGAAAATGTGGTGTTATAAAATGCAGGTAAAAGGAAAAGTATCATCTGCTTAGAAGAAAATTCAGAACATTTGGGAGAGGAGGGAAAGGGTGATGAAAAGAATGTAAAGAGATATCAGGGGCCACTACATTTCTCTTTAATGACTCATCAGAGTGTGGCGGTGACTCTGGTTTCTCAAAAGCTATGTTAGGAAAACTCAAGCTCTGGCAGGGTCTACCACGTAACTTTCAAAGAAGCTAATCACCAAATGGTACACCAGGAAGGAAGGAATTTTTGGTCACAAAAATTCTTGAAACCATCTTCCAAGGGGTGGGGGAGCTGTGATCTGTAGTGGTAGCAAGAATACCCATAGAGCAGAAATCACAGATCTTTTTGAAGCATTGGAATTGTTTTTAATTCAAAGATAGCTATTAACTATCCCTTTTTTCTATGTCTCTGGGTGGCATTGTATGTTAGGAAGATTTGGATTCTAAAAATCTAGTTTAAAGCTCCAGGTCTACTACTCATCAGCTTTGTGTCCTTGGAAAAGGCACCTAAATTCTTTGGGCCCTGTTTTACTAATCTGTAAAATGAGGAAGTTAAACTAGACCTGGAGTTCTTAGCCTTTTTTGTGCCATGGAGTCCATAGTTTGTTGAAGCCTACAGACCTCTTCTCAGAATAAAGTTTTAAATGAATAACATATATTCTGATAAATAATGTTTTTCTTGGAATAATGTTTTTGAGTAATGTTTTAAATGCAAAAAAAATATGTCAAATCACAAGGAAACCAATTATATCAAAATAAAATTGTTAAAATATCTTTTTAAAACAAATTTACAGACTCCTGGGGAAGAGCTGATCCTAGATCATCTCCCTAAGGTCCCTTTCAGCTCTCATTCCGTTTTCCTCTCTCTGAACATCTTAGTGGGGAGAGCTCCGAAGTAACTCTAAGAATGCTATAGGAATTTAGGTGGCAACTTTGTAAACCTAAAAGTGGAATTTAGGAGGCAACTTTGTAAACATAAAAGTGAATAGGAAGCAACTTTGTAGACCTAAAAGTGGAATTAGGCAGCGACTTTGCAAACCTAAAAGCACTACATAAACAGGAGTCGTTATTACCGAATGAGTGTTGAAGCCTTAAAAAGCATTGCACTTCCCCTACCCTCCCAGACAAATTTATTGCTTCATTAGTATTTGGCCCTAAGTTTTGTTTATACTCAGTAGGAGGAAAGGTGAGAAGATAAAAGCAACGAAGTCCAAGAGTAGAAAAGGCTGCAAAACCCCCGAAAGATCAAGATACAACGAGAAAGCTCCAGAGAAGAATGTTTCCCAGTTCACAACAAGATTCCCTCCCGAAACAAATGACCCAAAAGAAGATCACTCTAACAAAATAGCCAAGGTTAAGGACAGTTGCAAATGTGTATGAAACAATCTCTATGCTTATAAGTCATCAAAAAAATTAATTTACTGAGCTAGATCGCCTGTTGAAATCTCTGGGAGTCCTACCAGTTCCTCCTCACTGTGGGCTCCCAGAACACTTTGGGATGGCCCTGACTGTGTCTAAGGCTTACTCTAAGAAGCAGACTCAGAGAAAGGTATTCAATGTAAGACCTCCCCTATCTTCACATCCTTCCTTCATAAAGAACTTTACTTTTACCTCTCTTCATCTCCATGAACTACAGCCACCAATAGAATTTAAATTCCTTGAGAATGGAATTTGTTTTCCTTTTCTTCTGTATTACTAAACACCAAGTACAGCGTCTAGCACTTAGTAGGTGCTTAATGAATGCTTATTGGTTTGGATTGTTGGAATGTCATTTTCCTTGAGAATAATCAGGTTAGATCTTTAGCATCCTGGACACAAAAATTTAGAAATGCCATCATCCCTGCTACCATGCATTAAAAAAAAAACTACATACATAATATTAACAATAAAATGGCCAACCCCAAACTCTAGTTAATGTTTTCAGGTATCTGGATATATGACTGAGCAGGCTGCCTTTTCAATACCCTTCGCTTCCCTTTTCTAAAGCATCTTAAGACCTCAAAGAAAAAAAGAGTTTAACTAAGTAGAGATAAGGAATTGGACAATGTCTGGGTCAACTTGGGACCTAAGAGGGGGAGAACGGCAGAGTAAAAGAAAGCTTTGTCTGTGAGCAATGTTCATGGGAGAAGTCCCCCAACTAACATGAATGCTCCAGTCCAGATACCTTCCTATTGTGGGAAAGATGACCATCAACACAGCCCTCAAGACCAATTAGTTTCCTTTCTCTAGTTCTAGGCTTACCAGACTAACTGGTGATTATTAATTCCATTTCCCAGGTACCTCTCTATACCAGGAAGCCTGTCTGATGAGCCAACACAGGTATTCTGGGTGTCTTAATAAGCCTGTCTCTCTTTAAGCTTTCAACCTATGTGACCTTGAACAAATCACTTAACCTCATGGGAATTCACTCTCTCAGCAGAGTCTGGACTAGATGATATATATCAGCCCCTTCCTACTTTGAAATTCTATTATTCTGTGACACCCTTACATTGACAGTCTAAAAGCGTACAATGTTTTAGGATAGAAAATAAAGTCTTCTCTCCTCTCCCCATACTTGCCCCCTCCCCTAAGAAGACTGCATGGGGAATTCACAAGTGGCAGGATGTAATTACCCAAGTTGAAATTTCACCAGGATACCTGCATTAACAAGCTGCTTGTTACTAATCATCTTATTAATGAGAATGTTTGCAATGTGTTTTGTGCTCCTCAGAGAGGGCTCTGCACAAACACCGGTAGTAGTAACAACAGGAAACCGCTTGTATCTGAAGATCCCTGAATATGAAGAGATAAGAACTTTGGACCCAAATGTGTAATTCAGTTCTACATTGTGGGGGTGGGGTGGGGGTGGTAAACACCTTTCTAAGCATTTTTTTGGAGGGGGAGAGAAAAAGAGAGTAAGCCTATAGGCCTACCTGTACAAGGATAAGGTCTTTTCCCTAGACCAGGTAAAGGCCTAGGGAAACAAGGCAGGGGCCATGAGCTTGGGGTTTTTTTTTTTCCCATGTTTTGATAGCTATATTACAGTGTAATTGCCTTCCTTTTTAATCTTTTTTATTTAAAATTTTATGCATTTAAAAACATGATTCTGAGAAGGGATCTATTGGCTTCACCTGTAGAATGGCCAAAGGGTTCATGACACAGAAAAAGTTTAGAACTCCTGTCCTAGACAAAACTTTAGAAAAGCCACTGGATGTAGGGGAGGTTTATGGAGGGAAAGGATTGCTCTCTTTGCACAGAATGGTAGCAGGTGGTGCCAGGTTACTGGAGAAGAGAGGAACAGGTACAGAAAAAAAAATTCCCACTTAAGTGAAAATGAAGACCCATCTAAGAACCCACCTGGAAGGAGGGCTTCTACCCAACTCAAATGACGGATCCTGGATCTCTCTGTGGGAGCCAGAATCAACAGCCAAAGACTAGCTAGATAAGGAGGAAGGGAGGCAGTATCGAGTCACGTGGCACATTTTACTGAAGCCCCAGGAGGCTGTTCAATGTCTTATTCACTGTCAGCCTCAAATTTGGAAGTTCTAACTCCAAGGCTAGTATACACCTCCACTACACAATGACATTGAAACATATGGAATTAATGCTGGAAGAAACATTTAGGATCACCTAGTACAATCCTATTATTTTACTCAGAAAATAGAGGTTCAGAACAATCAGGTGACTTGCCCAATCTCACAGACCAAGTTACTGATAGAACCAGGACTAAACTGGGTCTTCTGCCTTCCACTGCTCTTTCCACCCAGCTCTGGATACTTTGGCCTATTTTGTCTTTCTTTTAGGAAAATCAATTAGAAAAATGGTTCAATATGCAAAATTTCATCTTAAAGAGAACTCTGCAGGGACACACTTACTCTGTAGAATCAAGAGAAAATTGTCATATTCAAATTCAACTACTGTGGAATATTTTGAGTTCTCTCCCATTCCACACATCTTCTTACAACTGTTTCTGCTACTTTAATTGCAAAAAAAAACTCCTATCTTCCTTTTTGTCATTTGTTAGAACTTTTTGGATGTCCCATCATACTTGTCTTTCAATCAGTATCATTTCTTTCAATAGTTAATCATTAAAATCATTTAACTTCACATAGAAGCAACAACCCTTGCCTTTCAGTACTAAGACTGTGTTGGGATTTTTTTCAAATTTGACACATGGGCTCTGCTGTCCCCTCAGGCATTCTTTTGCTTCTTCTCCCTTTTGAGGGCAGAGGGGAGGCTTCTATTTTTACAAACTGGGCTTCTGTTTTAAAAAGAGAAGACAACTATATTTTTTTCAAACAGTGCCATGTGTATTTCACAATAATACATATGCTGTAGTATTTTTCAGGGGTTGAGAAACAACTTCAAGCCTAAAGAATATGAATACAAAGAAGGTCTGTATGCAACGTACCACCTTCAGGCAGCTTAGTCTTCTCGACTGTGGGACCACTTCCCTCCAGATTCTTCCAGCTGCTGAACACCAAATAAAAGAGCTCTTCTTCCTCGCAGGCCACAGATCAAGAAACCATCTGTTGCTCATTTGGAGGAGACTGTCCTGCTCAAAAACTGTGGAAATGTGATAGTTCCCATCCTTCTCATCATCTCTCACCCCTCCTCCACCTCCCACTTCACCCACTAAACTCCCCATCAAACACAGACAATGCCAGCTCCTAACCAAACGAGCCCTCCCCACTCAGTAGTATCCTTGATTCATAAATGGTGCAGAAGAATGCCTGTCCGGCTCTTGTATATCCATGTTTTGCCATTCACACAACCATGCTGCCTACAGAAGCCTGGAACACAAAAGCAGCCCTATTTCAGTTGCTACCTTCAAGGAAGCTTTATACTTCACAGCCAAACTATGTATCCACGACCATCTTTCCCTATGGCAACAGTGCCATCTAGTGGTCAGGTAAGCTAACAAAGAGCACTGATCTTGCCTTCAACCTCCTGGAAGGGTTACTTAACTGCCCCTCCAAATCCCTCCTTCCTTTCCAAGAGGGAGTTGAAATGATTAGACGCCTATAGTGGCCAGCCTATATGCAGGATTACTAATCACTTGTTCAACCTATTAAACCTGTGCCCTTTTCCATTGTCTCAACCCTAGCAAAACACTCGAAAGGGTGGGTGTAATAGGGAGAGGGAAAAATAATTCCTGCCAATGTTAGCATTTCTTGGTCAAATGCATTCTCAAATAATCAGGTGCAAATACGAATGCCAGAATCAAGCTGACTTCAAGCCCTTCTGGTCTCCAAAATCAGACAGTGATTTTAAAACCAAAAGAAGAAAAACAAGCTATAAAGGCTGGTAATGAGATTCTGGTATTTTATTCCATCCATAAACTGCCTGATCTGCTCTTGACATTTATGATGTCAGCAGATACTCATGATTGAATTACAACCTTGTCTTACATTGAACAACATAATGATGTATACATACGGCAAGGACTACTATTTGAAGAGAATGATCTGGAAGGCAGTTAATGGGGGAGGGGGGAGAGAAACAATTCAGTTAATTTCAAAACCAAACTCTTCTTCTTAAATAATCTAGTATACCTTGGAATAGAATTTGTACACCATGGCTAAATATTCCATATTAAAAATAGTTTGTGATGGGATATGCTTTTTTTAATTAAAAGTTCAATGTACATTAACATTTTTAGATGAAAAACTGACAATCCGAGAACAGTTCTAAATTCTCCTTTGATTATTTTTTCCAGAGCACTGAAGGCATTGAAAAGCTGCATAAGTAGGCTAACGAAGTCAGATTCTTTTAAAATTAATTTTGTGTCCTACCACATACCCCTACTTAACTCCATTTGCTCCCCTTGCCCAGTGAATCACGTACAATTTTCTGGCAGGAGCTTCAGGACACTCACTGGTGTGTATAGGGTGTATAGATATACACTCTACCCAAGTGCTGTCATCTGCTACTCCACCCTGACTATAACTTCCACGCTGGTCAGGTCAATTTACTGGCTGCCAAAGCAAAATTAAACAAAAATTAACTTTGTATTGAGCCAGCCACAATCTTGCCCCTCCCACCTCTCAAAGGGACCACTGTGGATCTATTCTTCTAAATGATGACCCATGTTCCCAACCTTCTCTGTGTCTCTCTCCCTATCATAGCACCCCTTACTCTCTAGTCCTTCCCTCAAGGCACTGCTAAAAGGACAAACTAATTTTGAACTACAATATTAAGGGTTGACGTGTTACTGGTCCCAGCTGACGTATGCATGTAACAGAAACTTTCTATGGTCAGACCTCAAGTAATATGGGACTTTCAGGTCACCTAGGTAACATATTTGTTACCTCAGTTGAAGCCACCCAATTGGTCTATACACATATAAGGACCACCCTGATCCCTGCACAGCACCCTCCTACAACCTCACCGTCAAAGCCTTCAGCTGACTTTTATTCTGGGAAATGCCTGATGCCCCTTCCCACATTACACTTTCTCCTAGAGCTTTCAAAATCAATACCAAAGCCTTACTCTAGGAAATCTTCCATGAGAAAATGAGACCTGCCTACCAATGTACACCGTGTAACAAAAAAGAAAACTGAAGAAATGAGTCTTGCTTGAAAAATAATAATACTCCTATCATTTTAAAAAATAACAATAAGTTATTCTTGGAGAGAATCACGGTTAAACAACGCACAATAGTTTTTACTAACTTAGTTCAATATTTTAATTGTTATAGACATCATGGTTATATCATAGGACTTAGAGCCTGTGCTCTTTCCATGATACCACACCCAGCAATATTGAGATATTGTTTATCCATGGTTAAATCTATATAGTGAGAAAAAATAAATGCCCAGTACTATCTAGTAGTACCCAAAACAGTAGCCATCAGATTAAATCTCTGATGGCCTCCTGTGGCCCAAAGTTAAACACATTTGCCTCGCCTTGACATTAAAATCCTTCATAATCCGGCCCTCATCTCCCCTTCTAGACTTCTTGTATTCTATGTTCAGGTCAAACTGTATATTACTTGTTATTCCACAATCTTTACAAAAGCTGCCCCAGAAGCCTAGAATATACTCCTTCTCACCTCTATCTCTTACAATCCCTAATTTTGTTTTCTCAAGAAAGTCCTCCCTGATCCCCCTAGTCATTAGTTATCCCTCCCTCCTCAAATTATCTTAAAATTAATCAATCATTTATTAAAGCCTTACTAGGTGCCAGACACTGTGCAAAGTGTTGGTAATGCAAAGAAATGCATAATCAAGCCCTCGTTCTGAATCCCAGCTCTTCTACTTACTACCCATGTCACCTTGGGAAAGTCTCCAATCCCCTCTGGCCTCAATTTCCTCATCTGCAAAATGAGGTTGGATGAAATGACATCCAAGCTCCCTTCCATTTCTTGATCAGTGATCCCATATTGGAGTCCCTCAGTAAAATGAAAGCTTCTTGAGAATAAGGACTGCTTTTTTTTGTCCGTTTTGTCTTTTCATCCCCAGGTATCTGGTAGAGCACCTTGCCCAGAGGCAAAAAGCCTTGCTGAATGGAGCTATTAGTGTCAGGCTTGTTTTGCTATTACTGATCATTAAAAAACATGATTCTGGTCATCGTCAAATAAAAGCACTAGAAGAGACCTTTAAAGATCACCTCGTGCAATTCCCAATTCATTTTACAAACGAGGAACCTGGAGCCCACTTAGTGAGGTGCAGAACTAGCATAGATTCCTCCCTCCAAGGCTCATTCTGCTCAATTTCCTTCTACTATTAAATAGCTTTGGAAGCTTCCCACCTAAGAAAAGTCCCACTGGTCAGGTATATCAAAGCAGGGATTCCTTTTGAGTATGGGTTATACTATATGTGGCCACTGTGGTCCCTTCCAACTCTGAAAGGCCATGATTTAGTAAAATGACAAGAGATCTTTCTGTTCCTCAGACACGATGCATTCCTCCCAATCTCTCATCTCTGGGTCTTTGCACTGGCTACCACCACCTCCCCCCCTTGCCTGAAATACACTCAGTTTTCTCCTCCATCTCATAGAATCCCTCTCTTCCTTCAAGGAGCAGCTAAAGCCCAACCTTCTGCAGAAGACCTTTCAGGATGTTCTTCCCCACCCACTTTCACAACTGTCAGTCCCTCCTCCCTTAACTTCCTTGGATTCATTTTGCATTTACTGCTTATGCATATTTATTCTTTATATACTTGTATGTGCTTGTATGTCTCCCCTGATCGAATTAAGGTCCTTGAAAGTAGAGATGTTTCATCCTCTGTGTATGTATAACCACCATCTAGCTGGGAAAAAAAAATGCTAATTGACTGATTATTGATAACGGAGAAATTTACTGAATGAAGTACCTAGAGTCATACTAAGTGAGCTCCAAGTATTCCATGAAATGCTATCAGAGGTTTCTGGTAAACTGATCAAATAAAACTCAAATCTATTAATTCTCCAATAACCAAATGAAATATATTGATTTTATTATAGTTTCCAGGCAGCATGAATCATAGACAGTCCTCAACAAAATTATGGTGTAGACCAATTTGCCTTCAACATTCCCTCATTCATTTCCGTACCATGTATCCACGGCTCCACCTTTCAGAAGCCCAGCTGGTTTGCCCTCTATTAAGTGGCTAGGTTGTGCAATGGTTGCAATGCTGGACCTCTAGTCAGAAAAATCTGAGTTCAAAACCTGCCTCAGGCACTTGCTGGCTGCCTGACAGTAGGCAAATCACTTGCCCTGTCTCAGTTTCCTCACCTGCAAAATGGTGATAACAATACCAGGTTTGAGAGAAGACCAAATGTGAAAACGTTTTACATTTATATGTAAAATGTTTTACAAACCTTAAAGGTCTATATAAAAGCTAGCTATTATTATTACTAGCTATTCTCAAAACCTGTTTCTCTGAATGGATCTGATATTAGTCACTTGGCTTGGTGTGAATTTAAGCCAATGTGTTGTTACTTTTCCCAAGGCTATTTTAAGACCTATCTTTAACTGGGTAATGAAAGCCTTTATCCCCATTAAAGGAATTTCATATGTAAGCAAGTGGGTGAGAAAATTGGGAGGAGATTTTTGAATGCCCTTCTAATCACATCATATTGGCAGCCACTTATTCTGCCTTTGGATAAGGCCTGACCTGACTTGAATAATAGCTTGACCTAACTGGAGAGGCAAAGTTTCCAGAAATGGAAAAAATAAATGGAACTTTTAGAAAAAAATTAAATTACATGGAATAATTTTAATAGCCTTCAGAGCTCTAAAATCACTTTGTTGGTTTAGTAACATAAAAAGGCATTAGGTATAATTTGATTTGCTCCTAAAATTATCACCTTTGTTATATTTAGACCTAGGGTCCTGTACCCTGTCTTGTGAAAAGTTGAAATTAAACATAGGTTTTCTTACAGATGATGAGATTTCTCCATTTTCTTACAAATGGAAAGATTTTTCCAATGTATTGTGACATATGTAGACATATATAGGTAGTCGACTCTGTTAGCATGCTGGTACATACATTTTAAACAGACACTTCAGATGGACAACTAGCTAGGCCCAGCATTCCACAGGCAGAGAGCCAGCTGAAATAGTAATCAGGGCCTAGGTACATGGAAGGTGTAGCTGGGTCTCACTGAACAGCAGAGTTGGAAGTACCCACATTGATGAAACCATGGCTCTACCGATGTAAGCAAATCAAGGAGAATACTTGTAAAAATGCAGGGAAATCTTTGAGGGGAGGGAAAGAAAGGGGAGAGTTTAAAAAGAAAAGTCTTTAAAAATACTTTGCAGGGGCAGCTAGATGGCGCAGTGGATAGAGCTCTGGCCTTGGAGTCAGGAGAACCCAATTTCAAATCCTGCCTCAAACACTTGACACTTACTAGCTATGTGTCCCTGGGCAAGTCACTTAACCCTGACTGCCTCACCAAAAAGAAAAAAAAACCCTTTGCAAACATGACAAAGTATTCCCTACCCCCTTCCTTTCTCTGGATCTTTACTGAGAGATTATATGGCAAACTGGAAAAATTACTGGGCTGAAAGTCAAGAGAGATCCAGGAACTAGTCCTAATTTTGCTATTTTCTAACTATGTGACTTTGGGCAAGTAATTTCAACTCTTCAGGACTCAATTTCCTCATCTGTAAATTGAAGGGGAGGATGTGAACTAAATGATGTTCCAGATGCCTTTAAGCTCTAAAATGTCATGGTTCCTATGATCCCACAATGGGTCCAAACTTTGTTGCTTTGATAATTACATCCATTGAGGTATATTTTGTGTTTTTGGAACCATTATGAACATCCTCTCTTGATCAAAGTATTTCTCATCCTCCACCCCTAAGAGTGAAACAGTGGAATGAAAAGGGTATGTTAAATGTTTGTTATCAGCTACCTACCCATAAACATAAGATCAAGCTAAAATAGACAAAGTCCTAACTTCTCTGTGCTCCAGCACCTCTCCTTGTTTGAAAGTCACAATCCCAAGGGAGATGTGCTATAAAAAGCTTAATTTGAGTATCATCTCTCATCATTCAATATAGTTTTTCAACCCTTTCAAAATTACATTGAAAAATCTATATAATGTGTGCTTAGATTAATGAACTGTTTGAATCCGGATCAATAAGCACTCAGAGCCCTAACTGTTGACACCTGTTGGATCCAGCCCTAAGAACATTTCTTTGTGGGTGTAACCAATCAGGAGTTTGTAACTCCAGGGGTTCCACTTAATAAACAAGCAATCTAATATATGACCTCTGTAGATTAATTTCCTGAGAGCAAGTAAATAATCTGGATTCAAAATTTTCATGATTATACATATAATTACAGTATCACTTACCAATTAACACATTGATTTAAACCTTCTTGGAATTGTGTACTTAGGTATAAAAGGGATAATCATTCAAATACTCAACATCTCTCAAAGACAGCAAAAAATCACATGGCACATGATGTTATACACATCTGATTTCTCTTTTGGAAGAAAACATGATGAGAGCAGATTACCAATAATAACACATTCATGGGGCTGGCATTATCATGGTTCAAAATAGCTGAATGACAACAATACATGTTAGGAAGGCTCAGCCCTGCCATCATAAATGTGCCTTTTGGAAACACAGACATCTCCCAAAAATCTTTCCACAAAGCTAAAGATTTATAAAACTGCTTCTCTGGGCAGCATTATCATTATTATTATTACTATTTTAATTTATTGCAGCAACTAAGGCATAAGTTATCTGCCATTAGACAGTTACATAAATGGACAAAGATATACGATGGAGATTCTTTTCCACTTTGGACAAGGGCAATAATTAATGTAAGTTTGTCATTCTTTATTTCTAGATAAGATTATCTATTAAAAATGTAAATGCATCCCTTTGTAAGGCAGCCCTGCGGTGAAAACAAAGATAGGCATCAATGAAATTTATGTCCATTTGTGGAAAAAGCAGTTAAAAATAATAAATTACAATGGCAAATATAATGAACTCGCTGTCCAACAGGAAAGGAATCAAAATGTAGCTTCATCATAGAGGTCTTTCTAGCCAACAGTTCCACTGAGTAGATACCCTCAAAGAAGCAGTATGAAGTAGGGTGAAAATGCTGAACTCAGGCACTCACTAGTCAAGCCTCTCTTAGCAGTTCACTTAACAGCTTTGTGCCTCAGTGTCCTCATCCAGATAATGGGAATGAGAATAATACTCCACTACCTAGCTTACAGATTTCCAAGGAAGCACTTTACAAAGCTTGCAAGTACTATCTAAATGTGGCCTCTCAGAGAACAAGGTTCCCATCTGGAGTCAAACTGCCATGGGGCAACATTCCTGATTTTTCTTCTTATTTTACTTTCTGAACAATTACTTTGAATCACAATAGAAAATAACAGTTGAATAAAGCTAACAATGATAATGCTTTTAGGGGGAGAAGAAGGTAAAGTCTGGGCCTATAATTTCATCTCTGTGGGGAACTTCCCATGTGGAAATACTCTTCACAAACGGGCAATGCATCTGTAATATACAGACTCAGGCATGTTGGGAGTGCTGAGAATTTAAATGGCTTCTCCATGGTCACACAGTTTATATGTAACAGCATCAGGATTTGGCCTCAGGTCTTCCTGACTCCCAGGGCAGCCCTCTGTCCATTATATCATGCTGCTCCACTTAGACTTTTATAATATCACAGTGAATATTTCAAAAATCAATATTTAAGTATTCGAAAACTAAAGATCTACTTAATTCAAACTAGTCTCATTTTCCCAATATGAGAAGTAACTATAACAATCATCGCCATAATTACAAATCAAAGCAACATTTAATTTACTAAAAGTTATTAACTTTTTAATGTACATCTTAATTTTGTACTCAGATGCAAGATAATACTCAAGGTTAGGTTCATTTGAATATTTTTTTACTCCTCCCCCAAGTAACTCTACTATTTTTGCTCTGCAAAATTCCTAACTCCAAGGTTACAAAATTGACGTTCTGAGATTTATGAAAATTCAAAGTAATTCCTCAGAAGCAAAAACCTCAAGAATGTTGCCCCATGACAATTTGACCCCAGGTGTAAATTCTCTGCCCTCCCCAAGTTCCAAAATGTTACTAAGGATATTCAACAGAACAGTTGGCTTTAAAGGTCTTGATGTTTTATTAATACTTCCATTTTTATCCACACTATTTAAAATTTCTGGAATGTGGGTTTCAGTGTGTTAAGAGGTAATCATTGCTAAGCGATAGGAAATCATTATGCAGGGAAAAGAATCAGCATAGAAAACAAACAAACTTCATTCCTCTCTTAACCCTGTGAACTATTTAAAGAGGTAAGGAGGTAGGGAAACCTAGCTTCTGCAAGCTGGAAGTCCCAGGTGGCAAAAAAAAAAAGTAATAATAATAATGTAAGATTCCAGCACCAGCTTCCACCTCTTAGACAGCATATGAACAAAAAAACAACCCAGAAGAGTCTGCTTCTCCAAACACCCAACCCAAGGAAATTGCTTTGAGTTTCAGCCACTGTAATCCGGCTCTGGGAAACTCTGAGGGTGTCAGCAGCTTCTCAATAAAAAGGAAAACTGAAAATAGTACAAAAATGGCTCCTAATAGCAATAATGTATAGTTCTGTGGTCATTACCGGTCAGATAATAACTGGGAGTGACCTCAAAACCATAGATTACAGCTTAAGTAGGGCCTGGTGTTCATTGCAGATGTGCAGCCCAAAAAGAAGTCATGCAATCTCACCATCAGTGCTCACGCTGTTCCGAGGCTGGCCTACATGTGTGGGTTTTTCCTTCTCCAGTGTTATCACACTAGGAATCTTATAATGATCTGAAAAATATGTACCTTTAGGTAACAGTGCCACACTGAAAAAAAGATAAATACCCAGACTAACGTAATCAAAAACATACAGAAGAAGCAGGTCCTGGTAATGCAGGTAAGGTTTTTATAACACTTGTACTCTGATAAAATATTTTATATTGTTATATCCTTAGATGACAGAAATGCTACAGGAACCTAAGTTCATTCCTTCAGTATCTCTGTAAAATTGGGGGGGGAGGTTTGTTCTGTTAAAATGTACTATCCTCATTCTAAAATGAATGAATGGAGCCTTTATTAAGCACCTACTATGTACAAAGCACAATGCTAAGCACTGGAGATGCAAAAGGAAAAGTCAAACAAGTCTTACTCTCAAGTACCTCACATTCTAATGGGGGAGACAACGTATCAGGAAGGCTTCAGCTGGAGAGTCAGATGTTCCATAGATAAGAACACATAAATAGAACTGCAATTGCAGTGAACTAAGTTTGTTTTGCTTCCCAGATCTGTCTGTGCTCTAAGCTCTAACATGAACACGTTCTCCAATTGTCATGCCCTCATTATCGATTCATTTGGATTTTAACTTCCGCCACCATTTTGCACATGTGTAGAATTTATTCAGATGTGTAGGGAATAGTAGATTCTTTTATTTCTTCTTAATCCCTTTGGTGAACAAAGTTTTCAAAATAAGAACATTCCCATTCCCGAAATAGCCTCCCTCACCCAAGGTGGAAGGAAATGTAGTTTGTGGGCTACATGCAATGTGAAGTCATCAAAGTCATTCTTTCCCCTGACCACAGGAGACGGGTTCTACAGCTTTATCAGCAAGGACTAGCTCTCTGAAGATTGTGCAGGTGACTTCTAGGTAGAGAGTGATGGGCAAAGAGAATCAGGCTTCAGACACTTCCTAGGAAACAGAGCCACGAAAAGTAATCAATTTAACGGTGAGGAAAAGAAAATAAGCTATTTAAAAACACAAAAGTAGGGAGAAGAGAAAGAAAATGAGCAAATGGGCAATCTTGTGAGTCTGAATCCTGTTTTCTATTTGACACACTGAGACCCAGAATCCTTTGTCCTCTTCCCTGCTCCTGTATTCACAAATTTTTCTCCTGCTTCCAAGAAATAGTTCATTCACAAACATTGGCTCCCTTGGCTTTCTTTACTCTCTGTTTTCTCAATTCCTCCGTACTTGCACCGTGGAAAGCCTTCTTTAACAGCTTTTGGGCAAAGGTCTACACTAGTCCACCAGCCAAGCACCCTGGACTATTTTCTTAAAGACCAAAAATGATGGTCCTTTAAGGCAGATGGTTTTAGTTCTAGAATAATAGCCTATACTCATGTGGTGCTTCAGTTATGTTATATTTGATTACAGTTTAGACTATATCCTCTCATTTGACTCTTACAACAAACATCCCCATTAGATGGGCATCATAAGAATCATTCTACTTCCTCATATCTAAATCATATTATTTTGGATCAAATTGTCAAATTATTTTCATCAAATCATATTATTTCAGAGTTAAGAAAACTGACACATAGAAAGATTAGGTGATTTGCCCAAAATCGCAAAGCTAAGTAACAGAGCTAAGAGGCCTTCTGATACCAGGTCTAGAATTCTTTCCACTACTCCACACTGCCCATTGCCTAGACTATTACAACAGTCTCCTGGTTGGCCTCTACTCCCTCAGTCTCTCCCCTCTCCAATCCATCCTCACACAACTGCCAAAATAATCTTTGATCTGACTGTTATTCCTCTCCTTAAAAATCTTCAGTGACTCCATGCTAACTCTAAAACAAAGGACAAATTTCTCAAATTGGTTGTTAAGGCCCTCCACAATCTGATACCTCTTAGGACTTATTTCATTTAGTGAGATGTTCTGATTAAATTGAAGTACTTAGCCGTTGCGCATACACTCACCATAACGTGCCCTGCCTCAACTGTTATCCATACCTGGAATGCAGTGTCTGCTCACAGCCACCTTTCAGAATCCTTCTTTTCATGAGGTTCAGCTGAAGGGCCACCTCAAGCATGATGCCTGCTCTGATGCTCACAGTTCTTTCTCTTCACATTATTTATTTGTGTCCATGCTCTATCAGCCCCAGTAAAATGTAAACTGTTCGAGGGCAGGGGCTGTTTCATTTTCATATTCCCAGATCCTATCAAAGGGCCTTGAGCCAAGATATGAGTTGGTAGTTCATTATGTGTATTTGGAAGGGATCCAGGAGGTCATCTAATGATGTCCTAACAATACAAATGAAGAATCTGAAATCCAGAGAAGTTAAGATCTTAAGAGATGTGCCCAAAGTAACATGAGAAGTAAACAGCAACACTGGTATTCAAACCCAAGCACTGTATCACCCTGTCTGTACTTACTACACAAAAATTACACCCTTGACCTACTGAATAAGAATATTTTATACAAAAACAAGTTCAGAATCCTTCTCAATTATTTCTTCCTGAAATGGAGTTTTGCCTATTCTGATGCCTTAGAGAGACAGAAAAGAGAGAAAGTTGCTTTTGTTCGAGAGACTCCATAATTACCTGTAGCTATGTCCACTTAGGTAATATCTGATGGCTCTAAAATTTTTTATAAATATTTCAGTTTTCTATCTTGCTCAGTAGAAAGACTTTTTCTCTCTCAATATTAATTACCTTCCCCTTCCTAGTCTGTGCCACATTTCCACCCAGCATCCCTGGACATTTGCATTTCTTTCTCAGGAGGCCGCTATTAGATGACTCCATTTACATATTTTAATGCTGGGCATAAATAAGATTTCCCTTGGCTCTGAGAAAGACAAGATGGCTCTCAGGGGTGAGTTACCTCTTGGGCAGTTTACTTCTTAATACAGGCTACCAGGGCTAAGTTTGTCCCACAAATATTTGAGAAAATTCACATCTCCCTTCCCCAGCACCACCCAGCAGATGCAAAGTCTCAAGAGTGCAAAGGGACACATTAACACTCACCTCAAACAACTTGTCTTTCTACAGGCATTCAGTTTATGAATGAGGTAGCCCAGAAGAAAGATTATTTGACAATTGTTTATGTAACAGTTTCCCTCTCCATGTTTATTTGCAGCTCTGAAGATGAGGCTGGTAACCTACGTTGCTAAGCTGAAGCCATAAATTATTTCTTTTTGCAGAGATATTAGAAACTGGGCTCATCCAAAGAGTCCATCTTTACTTTCTGCCAATTTCCAGGGTTATCTTAAGCCCTCTCACCTTTTTAAATAAACTGTAACTCCCCACCATTCCTGCCCACATGGCTGATCCCCTAGATAACCCAATTTTTACTGCTGAAACTTAAGAAGCTATTAAGTTTCCCCAGCCTGGCAAAGCCCCACGTCCAGATGGCTTACTACTGGTTTTTATAAAGCCTTTATTAACAAAACAACACTGAGCCTCACCCATCTTTGTAATGGTTTGGGTTTTCCTTTTTTTGGTTTTTTGTTTTTGTTTTTTTGCCCTCAGAGGATCATCAGTGGAGATGACAGCCAGTTGTTACCTGTGGACTGCTGATTCTCATAAATAACAACATTACAACCACCTTGGAATATCATGAAGCCCTCATATGAGTCTCTCTGGTCTCCTCTATAGTAATGATTAAAATTATTCCCTCTAACAAGAAAAATCACTTTAGTTAATGAGAAACAAAAACAAGGGCCCACTAAGGGGGTGTTGATATGGGACCACCCCCCATTTATGATTATTAACACAGTCTGGCAATGAGCTACTATTAGTCATCTCCCAATCGGGGGAGCTGGAGCTGTTAATTACCAAGCTGCTATCATGGGATTTGTTCAGAGTATTCTCTTTCCTTTGGGTGTAGGTTTTCCTCATGAATGGATGTGACATACCACACATGACAACAAGTGTCATGGCTATATCAGGGTGCACTGGAGGGCTCAAGGGATTGGTAATGGAATACGTAAGTTCTCACCTCCAGGTCACTAGTTCAAATCCAAAAGGCCAAGAAAAGACATTACCTTCTGGTGGCCTTTCCACAAGCGTCACAGCACAGCATCAGCTGCCACTAAGTGTTCACTTCAAAGAAGAAAAGAAAATGACAACTCACCCTTGTTGGTCTTAGAGGCAAGTCCACAGACAGACCAGGTCTGGAAATTCTGGCCATCTGAGTTCACACCCTTCGGAGAAGCACATAGCGAGTTCACAGGAGCCACTCATGCTGGCCCACCTGTTCTATGCACACATAGAGGAAATGAATCTCTAATGCTGCCAGACTTAGATCTTCCGTTAACAAAAAATTCAACTTAAAGAATTTTTCAAGTTACCTGTAAAGCTCAATGGTTTTCACTTTTCCCGTAACCAAATTTTTTGTCCATTCATGAAATTCCCTTGGAGATATACTACCCATTGGAAATGTTTAAGGTACAAAAATTCAACCACCTACCAGGAAAATGGGCCCTGTCTACACCGGAGGTTTTACTTCAGAAATGTTAACGCACAAGGGAATTTTCCTTACGCCACTAATGCTCAGCTCTAACTTAACAGAACTTTATAGAAAAGGGCCTTTTCTTATTCAATCTGTAAGGTATTTCGGAAAATGTTTCCAAAGAAATCTGACAGATAAGTGACATGTAATACCCATCTTTCCCTCTCCAAAGTTCATTTTAAGAATCAGGGTTTCATTTTGTTTGGGGTTTTTTTTTCACCTTATCACCTCTCTCTCTTTGTTCCTTCTCAGTATCCCATGCCACCACCAAAATCTTCCACATCCTAACCTAAAATAGTATTTCATTAAACTCTGATTCTAAGCTGGTGCTGGTATTCCTTACACAACCATCTGTACAAGTCCAATGAAGCTACCATGCTCCACCCCAAGTTAACTGGGTCATCACCATAGGGAGCAGCAAGAGACTTTGACAAACAGGGTTAAATAGCAAATTATCCTAACTATACTGGAACCTCAAATGTCCAGAAGTGCAGCCACAGACAGTGTTTAAGTAACTTTGGTCTTAACCTCATAATGATTCTGATCTAGTTTGTGATGGAAATAAGGAATCATCTTATGTTTTACTATTATGTCTGTATCTACATCTATCACTTTATATCTATATCACTTCAATTATCTGGTCTCTATTGTACACACCACGCTTGTTTATCCAGCAGACATTTTCCCACACAGATGTCATGTCTTGTAGAGGACAGGACAGGACTGTATCATTCTCTATAAACATTTAGATCACAGAATTTCCAAATTGGAAGGAACCTCAGAGTACACCTAGTCCAACACAGCAAAATAAGAATCCCTTTTCTAGCATACCTAATATATTCCTGTAACAAAATTCTCTTCAAGGACCTCCATTGAGGAAAGGAGAACCCACAGCCAACTTAGGTAGCCCATTCCACGTGTGGATGGCTCACCATCAATTTTTTTCTGTTCCTACATTCAGACTGCTAAACATCATTGGACAAAGCCACAAAGTAGAGCTGATTTAATCCCCTGCAGCTTTCTGTTTTATGTAACAGCTGACTCCTCACTGCTCTTATCAGCTCCCTATGTCATTCTTTTGAGATTGCTCCAAACTTTTCCCCTTCTTCTCTAGTCCCTGCCCCATAATTACAGGCAATTAATTGAGCCTACTACCTCACTGAAAAGCTTCAGGTCATCTGACAGAACCCAGCTAAATTTAAGCTCTATGAGGCCACGGACTATCTCACTTTTGTATTTGTTATTCCTAGTGTCTAGTAGGGTGCCTGGAACAGAGGAGATGCTTAATAAATTCTTGTTGATTGATTAATGACCTTCCTTACAACTCTTCCCCTCAATACTTCTCATTAAATGTCAGCATTATCATGCTGCTCTCCTCCTTCTCTCAAAGAACAGAGGAAAGAGTATACCAACACTTTCTTAAAATGAATAGCTCTAATTGGAATCTGAGGGGGTGCCCATCAGTTGGGAAATGTTTGAACAAATTATAGTATTTGAATGGGATGGAATCCTATTGAGCTGTAAGAAATGATGAAGGTGAGGGTTTCAGAGAAAGCTAGGAAGATCTGTATGGACTGATGTGGAGTAAAAACAACCAGGAGAACAATTTATACAAAGATAGCAATATCATAAATAACTTGAGAAATAACTTCTGAAAGTCAGAATGACCAATCCTCAGTTCCAGAGGACTAATGATGAAACATGCTGCCTACCTCCTGATAGAGAGGTAAAAGACAGAATGAGACATAGGTATATATACACAAGGGGCAGTTAGGTGGCTCGGTGGATAGAGTGCTGGGCCTGAAGTTAGGAAGACGTGAGTTCAAATCTCATACACTTACTAGCTGTATGACCTTGGATAAGTCATTTAGCCATATTTGCCTCAGTTTCCTCATCTGTAAAATGAGAATGAAATGGCTCTAGTATCTTTGCCAATAAAACCCCAAATGGAGTCAGAAATAGCTGAAATGACTATAATAAAATGCAAAAAAAAGGGGGGGCTTAACCACATATTTATAACAGGAATTTTTTTTTCTTTCATTCTCACTGTGGGTGGGGAGAAGACAGACGTTTGCTGATTAAAAAAAAATTAATTTAAAAAAATTTAATTGCCCTTCTCCTGACCCCATCAACCCTTCCTGCCATCTCCAACAACCTCTCCCCATGTATGTCTCCCTCTCTACTGGTCCTATCCCAACTAATACCCTCAGGTCTCCCCAATTTCACCAAAAAAAATAAAAAGCTTTCTTTCAACTCTTCTACCTTACCCAGGTACCATTTCATCTCTCCTCTTCTCTTTATGAATAAATTGCTTGGGGGAAAAAAAAGTGTTTATACCCAATGGATCCACTTCCCCACTACATGTTCTCCCCAACTTCTTGCAATCTAACTTTCCTTCACTCTGATGGAACTGCTGCCTCAAAAGTCACCTATGAACTCCTAATTACTAAATCTAATGACCTTTTCTAGTGATCCCCCCTCTCTGAGTTCTCATTTTACGGCACTGTTGACCATCCCCTAGAACTAGAAGCTCTTCAGACCACCCATTTTTCCTTCCTTTCTGAGTTCACTGGTAGATTTTTGTCCTACTCTAACCATTGTTCAAACACCTTCCCTGGTTCTTCATTCCCTTTCTGATCATTTAAGTTGAGTACTCCAATGGGCTCTGTCCTTGGTTCCCTTCCATTACTTTCTCTCTTGACAATCTCATTCACTCCTAAATATTCATTCCAACCACATGAACTAACCTCCGTTTCCCCAAACATCCCTCATGTGTTTCTAACTCTGTACCTTTGCTTGCTCCATATTCTATTCCTGGAATGTCTTCACCCTTCCCTTTTTACCTGTGAATCCTTCCCAGCCTTTAAAGTTCAACCTAATCTCTACTTTCCCAATGAAGCCTCTAATGATTAGAGATCACTTATTATCAATCTTTTGCTCCTTGAAGCTCACAAAGTGCTTGGTTTTGTACTTTTTTTCATTGTTTCTTGTCTTATATTGCACACTGGAGATGTGGCCTCCTACTGGACTATGAGATCCATAAGGGTGAGGAGATGTCTTCCCTAAACTTTGTATTTCCCTAGCACGTAGCAAAATGCCAGGCACACAAAGGGTGCACTAATCAATCAGCAAGAAATTATTTTTAAAATCTACTATGTGCCAGATTCTGCACTAAATGTTGGGGCTACCAATACAAAGAATGACATAATTCCTATTCTCAAGGAGGTTTCATTTTATCAGAGTCAACATGTTTATATAAATACAATAACATATTTGTTGAACCACATTGAATTAAAGCAGCCTAAAAAATGCCAAGAATTCAACCCAAAGGAGAAAAAAATACATCATTATTCTCCTTTCCTGGCTAAGGGGGCATAAAGGAGTACTTGGTGGCAAGAATTAGCTTTTTGGATACCAGTGAATAGATTTGAGGCTTGTCAGTAATAGTACTTCAGGCTGAAGAATTACTTAGTTCCTCTTTCTTCAAAAAATGGACTCAGTGAGTTTCTCTGCTTATCTGATATCAAGGCTAGACCAACTCACCAAAAGGATCTAGAGTCCATCTAGAGCAACCTTTCCTTGGTCAGGAACCCTTAGCCTGGTAAAACCTTCTTCTCAGAATAATGTTTGTAAAGACATAAAGTATATAGGATTACAAAGGAAGTGAAATACATTGAAATAGTTATCAGAATATTCAAAAAGAAAACCAAGGTCATAAACCCCAGGTTAAGAACTCCTGACCCAGTCAGAACCCTCTTACAACTGCCTCATCTTTTGTCCACCAAGAAACCATAAAGTAAAATGGCTGTCATGGCACAGTGGACAAAACATTGGACTGGGAGGTCCAAAGGCTTCTCATTCTGGCTCTGCTTATTAGCAGTATGACTGTAAGCAAATCCCTTCACTTCTGAGCCTCTATTTCCTTCTCTGTAAAATGATGGGGTTGGATGGAAGCTAAAGGACTAAGGTCCTTCCCAGTTCTAATGTTCCAGGATTACTAGAACCACTGGCTGTGCTGGTGTGGTAGAAAGAACAAATAGTGAGGGGCTTCAGATCCAGGCTATGCCATAAAATAGCAAGGTGATCTTGGGCAATATCAGAAATGGAGGGGGCCTAGGAGATCATCAAGGCAGTGATATCAAATAGAAACAGGGGATATTATACATAAGGATTCTCAATGGGCTACCTCGAAACAGTGCAGTAGAAAAAGCTCCAACCCTGCATTTAGGAAGATCTGAGTTCAAATCCAGATTCAGATACTTATTAGCTGTGTGACTCCAAACAAGTCACGTGACCTCTGTTGGCCTGTTTCCTAATCTGTGAAATAATAGCACCTACCCCCCAGGGGTATTATGAGGATAAAATGAGAAAATAATTGTAAAGCACTTAATACAGTGCTGGCACATAGTAAGTGTTATATAAATGTTAGCTTTATTACAATATTTTTGGAGATGACCAAGTTGACAATTTGTTTTGCTTGACTATGCACATTTGCTACAAGGGTTATGTTCCTCCCCACCCTGGTGGGGGGGGGGGGGGCAGGAATACCGGCTAATTGAAAATTTTTTTTTATTTAAAATGAAACAAGGGGTCATCCAGCCTCCATTTGAAACCTAAGTGATGGGGAACATCCTGAAACAGCCTGTTCTACTTTAAGAGAGCTCTAATATTTGCAAGGTGGTTGGGTTTTTTCCCCCCATAGAGCCAGAATCTACCTTTCTGAGGTTTTCTACCATTGCTCCTGGTCCTGAACTAACTGTCCTATATATAGTTCTACACTATAGAACAAAGCCTGTCCTTGGGGACAAAATGTCTAAAAATTCAGGGGGAAAAAAAGGCTCCAGATTCACCAGAGGGGAACAGTCAGAAACATTCAGTTCAGAAACATTCCCCCCAGCTCTGACCCAACAGGAATCCTTTCACTTTATCTTTTTCCTAACCATTTTGAGGTAACCCATCAATATTTAAGACCCAAGTCAAATCTAACTTCATAAATCCTTTCTCGGGTAGGAAGGAAATAGGCATGTTTAAAGTACCAACTTTGTGCCATGCATTATGCTAAGCAATTTACAAATATTGCCTCATTCAGGTCTCACTGCCACGCTGGGAAATAGGTGCTATTATTATCCACATTTACAGGTGAGGAAAATGGGACAGAGAAAAGATTAAGTGACTTACCCTGGGTCACAAAGCTAAAATTTGAACTCAGGTCTTCCTGACTCCAGGTCCAATGCTCTAGCTGCTTAGGCCCAGCCTGAAATGGCTTCATCTTCACAGTTCCTTCAAGCACCTATTGTCTGTATTCATCAATTGCTAATTCATTTTACCCAGCCTTTTAACAAATCTTCACATTTTGTCTTTACCCGTTACTTAAAATTTCTACTATTATTTAACTTTTCACATTCTCACACACTGTATTCCCAGGGAGATGATAAAAGGCAGTAGTTTACATTTTATATTACCACAGCATCTCCCATAGTGCCTTACACATAGTAGGCATGCAATAAAATCTTTTGAATTGAATTAAATTGAATTGAATTTCTGTCTCTGCTCTTCTTACTAGATACCTCTGATGTATTCCTTTTTAAGTCTGGTTTACTTGTTTCTCTTATCAGACTATTTGTCTCCTTTTTTTTTTCTTCCTTTTGATTTTTTTTTCTTTTTCATTATCTCTACAAGGGATTGTGGCAATACATTTGAATCAGATCTTACCATATTCCTGGAGCCAAGTGTGCCTGGACCTGACTGCTGAATAGCAGGGAGGTAAGTAGTCACTTAGAGAATAAAGGTAGAGCAAAAGCAATGTTAGATCCAAATGGATTCAGCAATACACAAGGAGTTTTAGCAGAACTGGCAAGATGGTCAGTCTCTCAGAATAATGGGCCTGGAAGGGACAGGAGGTAGGAGGAGGCCAAAGCAGCCCCGAATCAGATGCCCTGGGTAGCTGCCTAACCCCAAGGCTGGCCTTGCATCTGCCATTCTCATACTCTTGACTATCTGCCAGAGACCAAAAAACTGAGAAGAGAAACTCTTCAAGATCAAAGCAAAATATTTACTGGGAAATTTGGGGGCCTGGAGAAGAATGCTGCTACTGGCTCCCGGGAAAACTAAGGAATGGAAGGTATAACTTGTCTTTAAAATTCAATAGTGCTAGAGTGAATAAGAAATGCTTTTCAGAGTTGTGACATTTAAGCGGTCATGCATTTTTCAACATATCAGTTATGCAAAGATGTTTATATTCATTCTATCCTAAGTCATGTATTATTTAAGTTCAGCTAAGAGAAGACTTCAAAAAGTTTAATAAAAAAATAATAAAATCATAGGAATAGAAGTTAATTAAAACTAGGCTTAAAGATTGAGGGGGACCAACAATCCTCAAACAGAAAAGTAACCTCAATAAATTGTCCTGACGATTGTTCACCTCCCTATATCTTTTACTGTTTTGCTCTGAGTGCTTTTATGTTGTACCACAGTAATAAAAAGCCAGAGAGAAAAATGTCAATAGGTGACAATGTTAAAAGGTTCATGGGATACTGGGTTTATCCAATACTTTTAGGAATGAAAGAAAGCTTTCATTTAAATGAAGGCAATTTCTCTAAAAGGAGAGGTCCATGAATAGTTTTAATTCATATTCTAACAAGCATGCAATGAAGTTCAAGAAAGTCTAATATAGAATCCAGGAAAATTCAGAATCATCTATTTCATTCCCACTTTCATAGATAATGACCTTAATATATAAGGTAATGACAGGAAATATAATGACCTTAACTTGGGCAATCCATTTGTTGACAGCAGGTGATAACTCGGCCTTCCTGATGGTAATCTGTTTCTTGGCAAACAAACGGCCTATTTGCCACATACATTTATTTTTATGGGAAAGGCATGTTTTATAAAGCTGGATACAGGGCTGTACAGGTGTGGAATTAATTGTGCAAGTTACAAAATATGTTAGCACTGGTATGTTAAACTCCATTTCTGGCACCTCAAAACTAAGACGTGATGGAATGTCCAGCTCTACAGAGTCACCCCAAGCCTTTATTTCCACTTGTGGTGGTGAAGCATTTTCTGAGCAATAGATTAGCCCAGTACTTCATTCTGTTTCTGGTTTCATGATCTAAGAGCTTAAATTTTCCTGATTTAATTCTAAGGTCCTCAAAGACCAGCTGAATGACTTTTAGACAATATATGCCCTTTGTAAAAACTTCTGTCTCTCAGTTTCACCATGATTCTTCATGATGATGATAATTCTATACACTGCCCAAGATCAAGTTCCTAGATGAGTTCCGGATTGGTTATCTTCACGTGCCTTTGCAACCTGAAAAAAATGGCATCTCTACCTGGTAGCTTATTACTTTCACTTCTACGGTCATACTCTTAGTTCCACAGGATAAGTTTTTCTCACTAATATCTTGAGTCATTATGTTTTTGCCACCCATCTATCTTCCTCCTTCCTGATGCCCCAAGTGTTAAGAACTTTCCCCTATTCCCAGTCCCAAAATTACTTTGCATATTTACTTTGTGTATATGTTGTACCAACTTTTATCTGTATACATGGTTTTGTCTTCCTGTTTCCCACTTCCTACCCCCACAAAATGTAAGCTCCTTGAGGACAAAGGTTATTTCATTTTTGACTCTGTATCCCTTGCACCTAGCTCCATGCCTGGCACATAGTAAGCTACTAAAAATGCTCAGTGAATTGGATTAAAAGTATATCTTACACTCTATTAAGAAACCTTACAGTCTTTTAGGTAATTGAGACAGTGTAAAATTCTCCTTCCACCATTTGAAACCAAATCCATGATTTGTCTTCCTGCTGAATTTCCTTTTTCTTTTCAAGGCATTCCATTCTCCCAATGACGCATGCTCAAAACCTCAATGTCACCTTTGCCTCTGCCTTCTCACCCCCACATCCCATCAAGTCCTAGTTATTTTACTTCTGTTGTATCTCTCACATCTCACATCTCACATTCATTCCCTTGGCCGCTACTTTAGTTCAAGACCTCATTACCTATTGCCTGAATTATTTAAATTGCCTCTTGGCTAGTTTCTTACTTTAATTCATTCCAAAGTTATTAAGAGCCCTCTGTGTTGATCCAGTCTTACAAGCCTACAAACTTTCCGATATGCCACAGCTCAGAACATATCCTTCTCCTCTTCAAAATCTTCATTAATTCCCCACTTAGGGAACTAATTTTGGGGAACATCAGTTAGAGAATGGATAAACAAATTCTTAGTACATGAATGTGATGGAATACTATAAGAAATGATGGAAAAGATGGTTTCAGAGAAACCTGGGAAGACTTTAATGAACTGATACAGAGTGAAATGAGAAAAACTATGAGAAAAAAATTTATACTATAACACTGACTTGTAAAAATGAATACTTTTGAAAGACTTAAGAAGACTGCTCAATACAATGTTCAATCATAATTCCAGAGAACCTATGTTGAAGAAAGTTATCAACCTCCTGAAGATCAGTATCCTGAGAAACATTGTTTGGGCATGATCAATATGGGAATTTGTTTTGTTTATCTATGTACATTTTTTACAATGGTATTTTTCTTTTTTTTTTCACATGAGGGATGGAGAGGGAAGGATGGAGGAAGGAGTCAAAAGGGAGAAAAAATAAATGTTTGTTACCTGAAAAAAATTTAAGAAAAATAATTTACCTTTGCCTTGTTAGCAATATTCAAAATCCCTTGTTTGGCACCCCAAAATTGGTCCCTATTCAATCTCTCCAACTATATCTCACACTATTCCTCTTCATATACTTAAATTCTACCTTCAGAGAAGCCAAGGCTAACCTTATTTCCTTTAATGAAAGGATTACTACTAGATTGTTTGATCTACAAAATGCTATAGTGATAATGTGCTTAGAGTTCAACAAAACATTTGAAAAAAGGTCCTCATGCTATTATTGCAGAAAAGATGGAGAGACACTGGACTGGCTAATAATATAATTAGGTTGACCTCAAACTGGATGAATGACCAAGCCCAAAGAGAAGTCATTCATGATTTGATGTCAACTTGATAGGGGAGGTCTCTAAAGGAACGCCTCAGGGATCTGTACTTAGCTTTGTGATATTCTGACCTTCTTATCAACAACTAGGATAAAAGTGTAGATGACTTCCTGCAAATAACACTAACCTGTGAGGGATAGCAACATACTGAATGGCAAGAATTGAGATTCAAAGAGATTTTAACAAATCAGGACACTAGGCCAAATCTAATAAGGTGAAATTTAATCCAAATAAATCAATCAAGCAGTTACTAAGCACCTACTATGTGTCAAGCACTATGTTTGATGCCAGGGATATAGGGACAATAAAGAAATAGTCCTTATTCTTGGTTTCAAAAAATCGATTTCACAAGTATAATATGGAGGGGAATCCTCTCATCTGAAAAAGATCTGAGGCCCCAAATGGATTGCAAACTCACTATCAAAAATGTTCTTTGGCAAATTTTAAACTTTAAAAAGTTTAAAAATTTTTTTAATTAAAAAAAAGTTTAAATTTTTTTTAATTTAAAAAAATTTTTAGGCTGCATTAAGAGAAGTTGAGTATACAGGACTAGGGATTAGTTATGTAGCACTTCCACAAGACCTTGCAAAGATGAGACCATATCTGAAGAGCTGCATTTAGTTCTAGGTACCACATTTTAAGGACGACATTGATAAGCTAGAAGTATTTCAAAAGAAGGCAACCATGTGACAGAAGTTTATGCCATAGGAAAATCATCTGAAGGAACCATGGGTTGGGGAGGGGAGCCTGGAGAGAAGAAGACTTAAAGGGGATGTTACTTAAATGACTGTCACATAGAAGAGTAAAGAATACATTTATTGTGTGGCCCAAAGGCAAAGCTAGGAGCAGTGGGGAGAAGTTATAAATAGGCAACTATAGGCTTGAGGTCAGAGGAAATTTACCAATAAGAGCTCTTTAAAAGTAAAATGGCCATAGGAGGGAAGGTGCTCCCCTTTCATGGAGGGCTTCCGGCAAAAGCTCTGTGTCTACTCACCAGCTCTGTGCTAAAGGAGATCCCTCTTCAGGTAGAGATTACACCCGCATTCTTTCCAAGGTTCCTTCCAACACTGAGATTCTATGAGTCAGTAAGCAGTCCTTGGGGTTGGGAAGAAGAAGCTTCCACAGTGGGACAACCTAATCGAACTGAAAAGATACATCTGAGGTACTTTTATACCTACCTGTGGGTATTAGACAACACTAGCATACTGAGCTGGAGTTGTAATGGTGAATCCTAGGGAAAGAGTAGTCACGCCTTTAAATGAGAATAGGAATTATGTCTGAATTTGTCTAAATTCGATTGAAAATAATAGTCCTTAAATAATCAGCCAGTAAAAGCAAAATAAATCTCTTATAATTAATAAAGTGATATAACTTTAAAATAACCTCTTGGAACAGTGACTTTTTTAAAAAAGTTAAAAGAATTGAAATAGTGATCGTAATAATCCAGATGCCATAACTTGGTAAATATGGAAATTAAGTAAGATTCTAAACTGATTACCCTCTATATTTCACACCTATTATAATTCTCTTTCTCCTAACTGATAATTTTTTTTAAATGTGTTTCATTAGTGTGTGTGTCAACGAGCTAGTGTTGATGCAAGTTCCTTAACTTATCTTGTGTGTCTGTCCTGATGCCAAACCACATTGACAGAGCTGCTTATTTCTTGTGGCTTCTGTTCCAGTTCTCTGCAGTAGATTTTATTCTTTGAAGATGACAAACATTTTTCGTCCCTGGAGTTTAACTCATCCAAAAATCTCAAGAAAGTCTCAGGTGTCAAATGAGTTTTAAAGCATTGTCTGAAGGGTAACACAAGATTACAGGTGTAGCTACCCCTAAAGCAAACCCTGACATGCTAGCTAGGCCCCTGGAAGGTAGAGAAGTGCCTCTCATGGAAAACTAGCAAAGATATTTCTGGTACTGATGGGGTTGGAGTAGGGAGAAGCCTTGACAAAAGTATGAATTGAGGGTCCCTGACTGGCTGAGTCCTATATGAAATCCTTCCGCTATTTACTATATGATTATCCTGGTGCGCTAGTCACTATTTCAAAGGAGGCAGGGTCGAGAGAGAAGGGTAGTCAGTTGGAATCTGCTATGTGATTTCACCAGTATGAGGAATTCCTGGTGTGGAAACTATCAGTGGAAATCAGCAACATATTTATAAATTTTAGTCTTAGGTGTCTAGAACACTTGAGGGTAAGTAATATGCCCACATAATATACACACAGCTGGTATGCATCAGAGATAGAATTTGAACTCGGGTTCTCCTGACTCCAAGATCGGCCTTTTATCCATTACACCATACTGCCTCTGACTATTCACAAGTACCACCTAAAGAGGACTTGGTGGGACAAAGAAGAGTCAGGGATATCATTTAACAAACTGAGTTACAGTTAAATGAAGAGAACAAAATACCCCAAGTTTGAAAATGAACAAGTAAAGTAGCACCTCACTTTTCTAGAGGTCCCTTTCTTTGGTAAGCTAAACTATTAAGAACATGGTTGAGAACCAGGAAGTGTGTCCAAAAAAAGTACTTAGAGTAGTCAAAGGAGATGCCACAAATTCCAAGTTATTCATTTTACTCATTGGAAAGTCCTCAGGACTATTCACTCAGGTCAGTAAATTAGTAAATTAAGAGTAAATTTACTCATAATACTAAGATATGTAATTATTTATTTTCCTACCTAAACCATAGCCAATTAATAGAACACTCAAATGACCTAGAAGGCAGCTAGAGGCAAGCACAATGATGGTAAAGAAGAGACAGTAAGTGGAAATATAGAAAACAAAAATTATAAAAAGGAGATATAAGTACAAGGACAAACAGTCCTACTGATGTTAATTGTCTCCAAAAACATCATCAGAAAATTTGGGAGCTTAAAGGGATTAACTCCAGTCAGCTAAAAAATCCATTCCCATATGTCACCCTAATGTCACACCTAAATGATGCTTCATGAGTGAAGTACCAATATATTTTACTACTGGTATCTTAAAACCTATTTACATCCCAAATGCCTTGCACAGTATTTTTTACCAAGTAGGTACTCAATAAATGTTTATTGATAAAGATGAAAGGATCATTTTGGCCTGAATATAGGCTACACCCCTAAAAGGGGGCAAGCTCCCCAAAGATGCTTGACATTATCATGGAAGATGCCTAGAGAAGAGTCCAGACGGAAGAGGTGCAATGATGTCCTCCAGATTTTCTTATGTGTGGATGATACTGAACTAACTATATCATGCTCTAGGGAAAAAAGAAAAAAACTTGTGAGATTCATAGCCACTCAAGAGGTCAGACTAATGATTCACATAGAAAAAAACAGCCAACAACAAGCAAGGAGAGGAAGAATGGCTATGGTCCAAGCTTTAACACAGAACTAGATGGACAGTCTACTGACCTGAGTCCATTAGTAAGTATATTTGTATGCATGTACCTCCATGCATGTGTGTATGTACAGGTGTACACATATATGTTTTAATGTGTGGATATATGTACACATGTGTGTTGGGTGTTGGAAGGGCATACTATATGTGTGCATAAGTGCATATGCGTATGTGCATGCACGAGCATACATACACACACACACACACACACGTCTATTTTACATAGACACTATAGGTAAAACGATGTCTTGGGACCAGTATTAAATAGGAGAAATAGATCAGCCAAATTTAAAACCTCATCATACTTTCAGCCTCAAACTATTTCCTAAAACAAAGAACCATATTTTCTTTTTTAACAATGATAGGAATCCTAAGGATGCTATGTGGCTTTGATGAATGGGATACCACAAATCTCTAAGAAGCCCAGTTCACCTACTTTCTGCTCATGTAATCCTGGGGAAGTCCCTTTTCCTCCCTGGGCCTCAGTGTCCTTATCTGTAAGAACATGTCGGAATAAATGATCTCTAGGTCCCTTCTAATTCAAAATCTTATGATTTACATAGACAATAATCTGGTTCCCAAGCCTACATTTCATACTGTGTTTTTTTAAAAATCTCTTTTAAAAATTAAAAAATTTAAATTTTAAAAACTTAAAAAAACTTTTTTCAATGCTAGTGAGCTTGTATATCCTAAACACTTTTCTGTGGGTTAACCAAATGAAACAGTGGACCCCTAATTAGCTTGGAATCAGATACTCACAGAATTTCAGAGTTGGAAAGACCTCAGAAGTCATCTAGTCCAACCCCTGAGGAAACAAGAATCCTCTCTACAACTTACCAAAAGCAGCTATCCACCCTTTGCCTGAAGAAAAGTGTGGATACCTGAAGATCTTTTGAGATTTTCTTGACAAAGATACTGGAGTGCTTTGCCATTTCCTTCTCTAGCTCATTTTGCATATGAAGAACTGAGGCAAATTTGCTCAGGGTCACACAGCTAGTAAGTGTCTGAAACCAGATTTGAACTCAGGAAGATGAGTCATCCTGACTCCAAGCCTGGCATTCTGTTTGCTACATCATCTAGCTGCCACTCTTATATCTACCAACAAATAATACACATTTATATCACACTTCAAAATTTGCAAAGCATTTTCCTCATATCCTTTTGAAGTGTATGGTAAAAATATTCCCATTTGAAAGCTGAGAAAAGTGAGGTTCAGAAAGGCAATACAACTTGCCCAGGCTCAGAGAGCTAATGAGTACCAGGGCTAAGACTTCTAAATGCAGAATTTGTGCTCATTCTCTCCACTGGAGCACAGCTTCCCCTCAAAGGGCATAACAGTCAGCATGGGGTTTTGAAATACTACTCTATATTAAATATCTAAGCAATTTGCATTTATTATCACTCAACATTAAAAGAACTGGATATTACCCTTCTTCTAGTAATGGATTACATTTTCTAAAGAATCACATTATTTAGAAGTATGCCTTCTAATTTTCTCTTGTCCTACATGTTCTTATTCCCTACAAATAAATGGACATCCCTACCACCACCACCAGTGCTCTTTGCAAGTTGGAAAATGAAATCTAATTCCAAATGAAATTACAAACATTCTGGGAAACAATGAATTGGTGGGGAGGGGTATGCAGCTTTTAAACATGGAATTGAACTAATTGAATCCTACAAAATGTCCCTACAAAATACTTGCTTCAAACTGATTTTATATCCTGCATATTTAGCAAAGGTTTCCCAAAGACTTCATTGTGATTGATGAGACACATTGAGTCAGACTCCAACTCTGCCTTATCACTAATAGCCTTTTAACCTCCATGAAGACAAAAACAGAGAGGATAAATCAAGACCAAATTCTTCAGCGTGAAAACACATACTACAGAAAGACCTGTTCAGCCTCACTACCAACACCTTCCAGTAGATTGTGAGTCCCCTGAGGGCAGGGTCTGTCATTTACCTTTTCTTTATACCCTGAGCACTTACCACAGTGCCTAGCACGTAGCAGGTGCTTAATAAATGCCTATTGACTTAACTTTTTATATGTTCCATGTTTTTCTCCCTTTCATCCTGATCATCCAATTTTATAAAGCTAACATTTAATTCGGAAAGTCTAGAACTATAAAACAATATGGAATCCTTACGAAATGATTAAAATTCTGCCAGGAAAAGAACATAAGTAGTTTATGGCCTCTTATTTTATTTTCTTCCTTGAAGGTGTTTTATCAGATGATAAATTCCTTAAGTGCAGAGACTGTCTTTTGCTTCTTTTTGCATTCCCAGCACTTAGCACAGTGCCTGACACATAATATGGACTCTTAATAAATGTTTATCGGCTGACTTCCCACAAAGGTTCCAGAAATTTCATCTTCACTATTAAAAACTGTTGTACTGGGTTTTGTGGCTTTTTTGGGAGGGGAGGGGGTGGGGACCCATGGAGAAGGCTTCTGGATTGTGAATGCATTTGTATAAGAAACTCTCATATTATTTTGATACTCCCCACCACAGAGGCAGATCAGCAACTGATACATAACTGAAAGTCTTAGTTCACTGAGAAGTTAAGTGACTTGCTCACTTGCCACTTAGCTAATGTGTGTCCAAGGTAAGATTTGACTCCCAGAGTGGCCTGCTATCAACTATCTTTTGCTGCTTCTCATTAAAATTTTATGAGAGCATTAATAAACACTGTGTTTTATTTGTTATTATAAGTAACCTCTTTCTTCTCCCTAAGTTTCAGACATCACACATTGTATCTGGGCTGGATGCCTGCAGATGTCTTTGAAGACATTATTTCATTAACTGTACATTTGACAGTTTGACGAAGAAATAGGAACTCCCCAAATCCTCACCCTTAAGTATTTTCAAGGTTCAATGGAAATTTGGCTTCGTGCATATTGGCATCTCTCAAATGACCATCTACTAAAGTCACTTCTTTTATGAAAGACTGTCTCAGAAAACAAAGACTGTCTCAGAAAACAATTATTTCTTTTTATGCTTCTCCTAGCTTGCTCAAAGAGAAGAAACTACAGGGAGTTTGATTAGTATCACAAATAGATCTAAGAGTATTATTAAAGGAAGATAACTAAGCTGAGATAATCAGCCCTTCAGCTTTGGTTCCTAATCAGATAGTTCTTTGATTTTTGTTGGCTTTTAAAACATTTTAATACCTCTTCCTGGCCTACGTTTTAAAACTTTGAGCAAATGTCTTCATAAAAACATATATTGGGTCTATATCTGTGCTGTGTCTAGCAAGTAACTGGAATTGATCAAATCCAATTCAACAAGCATTCATTCAACACCTACTGGGAACATGACACTATCCAAGGTACTGAGATACAAAGATAGAAATGAAGTAACTCAGAATACCCAAAGACCTTACATTCTTCTGAGAGGATAAAATAGATATATATATAGATAGATAGATAGATAGATAGATATAGATATATATAGAGAGAGATATATACATACATACACACAAATGAGCAAATGTAGAAGTATATACAAATTGATAGAGAGCAGTTTCAAGAGGGAAAATGTGTTAATAACTAGGGGAAATGTGAAAGGCCTTAATGAAGAAGGCAGCACCTAAGCTATATTTTCAAGGAATCTAGGAGGCATAGATGAGAAGGAAGTGCATTCCACAAATGGGAGAGGGGGCAGAGCTCATTGCCCTAGTTTCTAAAAACTATGAATTCTCTTCTTCTCTATTCATGTCCACATTGTAGCTAAAGACCAAAGCAGGCTAACATCCACAGCAGGAAAGACCTATTAGCAATGATTATGAAAGAATCAATGAAAAAATAACTGCTTCCACAGCCAATGTCAAGTCGATTGTTTGTTTAACTCAGCTCTTCTCCTTTCACTAAAGTCAATAATACTTGTCATTAAATGATGTCTTTAAGTGTCTGAAAATAATGTATGAATTTCATTCTTGCACTTGAATTCATGCATCTACCTCAATGGCCATCCACACTCACCAATGTTCCAGAAATCCTGTACCATGGTGGGATAGAAAGAAAATCTTTACCACATTGTTGATGGTCAGGCAAAAGACCCCTACCTGTGTCTGCAAACCACAATAAAAAGATATAAACCATAAATCTTATGATCTCAAAGTTAGTGTCTTTAGGGCAAATCTTTCCAGTTGTCAATTTGACTTCATTTTTGGTGAAGGATTTTTAACACTCACTGATTTGACTGGGGCAATAGATCAATAGCCTGATTGTCAGCACTGAAACATGAAAAGACAATGCAGAAAATGTTCATATTAGGTAGACCCTCTCTCAAGGATTTATGGGAAGACCTGGACAACAATCCTACATGATGGTGAGGCAATTTCAACCAATATCAGTGAGGTCACTGAGTCACTGAAATTTCAAAGTCTTTTCTGAGGAGGAAGTTTTGCTTTGCTCAGTTGAGACATGACAATTTGATTGCTTGAAAGATTACAGTCTCCTAATGTATAACAGAGGATAATCCTGCATTGCCATCATTCTTGCCTTGGGCTATTTTCAGAAATGAGTATTTATTTCTGACTGGCAAACAGCTACTAGCAAATAGGCAGCAACAGTTTACATTATGGTAAGTAATAAAATGAACCAAACTAGAATTATTTTCTCTCCATCCATCCCCGCAGAAGACTAACTGGTTATTATTTGCAAGGTTGTTACCATGCTTTCAAGGAGTATGGGGCCTCCTGCAATAATCACTGAAATACTTTGGACGTGAATTTTATTTCCTTGCCTTGTTTATACAGACTATCCCCAAATAAAAAAGTAATAATAATAAGGAAAACAGATCACCATTGCAATAAATCACCTCTTCCCAGGTATGACCATGATAAGAATGGACTTATTTCCAAGTTTTCAATGACAAAGGAGATAGTGAAGTATCTACTATCTTACCTTTTCAGCATATGACATTCAAAAGCTTTATATCTTAGAAAATTAAGTTGAAGGATACACTTTTCATCAAACACTAAAATATGACACATAGAGGGCTAGAAGAGGGGGAGGAGTGAAAATATAAAGAAAACCACTTTGTATGTATTGTTTTCTGCCCCCAAATCATAACACAATTCTAGTACATACTGTCAGAAAGAGGGATGAGTGAAATGAAAAGTTTAAAAGCAGCAAGGGGACAAAGGGTACATGGAGCTGAACATGGGGTAAACAGTAGTATTTGAATGACTGCTCTTCTTTAGCCTTGTCTCTTCTTTCTCTCTCCCTTCTGCCTTTCTTTCACCTCCTACCAAAAGTTTGTCAGGAGGGACAATGCTCTCAACAGGGAGAATGATGGGAAGGATCAAATAAAATGAAATTTAATATATACCTCCCAGTTATTAGATAACCCAAGTTCCATACTTGGGTTAAAAAAAATTCCGCATGAGCAAAAGATGGAAGATGTGTGGCTAAACAATAATTTCCGTGAAAAAGATTTGGGCACCTTGTTGGACAGTTAGCTTAGTATGAGTCAATAGTCAGACAACCACCAAAATGAGTGCGATATCAGGTTACATTAATAATAGAAACGTAGTTTGCAGAATGATGAGGATAGCTAGGTGGCAAAGTAGATATAGTGCTGGCCCTGGAGTCAGGAGGACCTGAGTTCAAATTCTAACTCAGACACTTATAAGCTGTGTGACCCTGGGCAAGTCACTTAATCCTGTTTGCCTCAGTTCCTCATCTACAAAATGAGCTAGAGAAAGACAGGGCAACCACTCCAGTATCTTTGAAAGAAAACCCCAAATGAGATCACAGAGAGTCAGACACAACTGAAACAACTCAACAGCAACAACTACAGAATGATTGAGGTGATAGTCCTGGTGCATATAATCTGACCTGGTCAGTCCATATGAGTTATTGCATTGAGTTTGGGGCACTATATTTTGTGAACCACATAAAGAATCTGGAGAGTATCCAGAGGAGAATGATAACCATGGTGAGGGGACTACAAGTCATGCAATCCTAGGATCAGATGAAGAGACTAGTCTGTTGAGCCTGAAAAAGAGAAGCACATGAAGGAACACATTAGGTTCTTTTCAAGAACCTGAAGGTACGTCCTATTAAACTTCCTGTTGAAAAGAGATTAAAATCATTCTGCACGGCCACCAAGAGCAGAACTAGGGACAATGGGTAGAAGTTGCAGGAATGAAAATTTCTGCTTCACATAAGGAAAATATTGTTTTCCTTATTTTCCTTATAACAATTTAAGCTATCCCAAAGCAGAATGGACTCTCCCTGACTGAAGTTCCTCAATATCCATTGGATGGTCACTTGTCAGGAATAATGGAGAAGAGATTCCTGGGGGAGGTAGGGGTTTGACTAGATGACCTCAGAGGTTCTTTCTAATTCTGATCCTGTCCTTTCCATGGCATATCAATAAAATTTACATCAAATGTGACAAGATTCTCTAGCTACATGTTAAATACCCAACAGACAAAAATCAGTTCAGTAGCAATAAGTCCTAAGTAATCAATGTCAGCTCAGTACCAGTAGACCTAAGTAGTTTTTTAAAGAGATTTCATTTTAAGCAAGCACAACCATCCTATCATCATGCTGTTATAATTAAATACTGGTTACTAACAATGGTTTTAAGAAATAAACAAATATTAGCTTCACCAATGTGTTTGTAAATTCATGAAAACACTCAACACCATTAATCTTCCCATTTTTCCTTTAGCAATTTATTATTTAGGGCTCAGCTTTAGAAAGAAAAAAATATTCCTTTGTAAATTATTTCTAATGTGACTGTTGGTATCAGGGTCAAAAAATCAATTAGCAATAATGTCCTACTTCCTAAAATAAAAGTTCTTTGATAAATATGGAAAGATTATTCCATTTTATTTTTACAATTTTCAGGACTCTGTCATCAAAGCTAAGTAACCTTTTTCAGCCTTGACATCATATAAAGAAAAATGTAAACAATTCCATTAGCACTGTGGCATGTGTATTCAGCTTATGTTTTCTTGACTACAAGTTATTTTCACTCCCTAGCCTTAATACCTAATTCTAATCATGAAAAAAAATCTAACCTTTTATTGAAGTAAAATAAAATTTTGACATCTTCATTTTTTATTTGATAATTAAGAAATTATTTTGACATTAGAAACAGATCATACTTTAAAAGATTAAAAGATCTAAAGATTCTTTTTTTTAAAAGCATGTGTTTAAGGGACTACAGAATCACATTGTATCAAGGACTGAGTGGAATGTATGGTAACTATTTTATCTATAAACACCATCATTTCTGTTAGCTTGACCTCTGCTGCGGAATGAAAAACATACTGGCCTTTAGAATTAGAAGAAACCTTAGAGATCATTGAATCAAACCATCTCATTTTATAGATGAGGAAATTGGGGCCTAAAGTGGTTAAGTGACTGTTTCCACATTGCGCAGTTGGGTAATGGCGGAACCATAAATAAAACCAAAGCTGTAACCAAGGTGGTGCACCTGGGATTTTAGCTCAGGGTACTGAAGTTTGAGGGTATGAAAACTAGACACACGTACTTCTTCATCAGTAGAAATCAATGTAGCAACCAGTTCTCCCATCTCATTCTAGTGAATTTGTCTTAGTTCATGCTTGCATTATTTTCATATTCACAAAGTTATTTGCAGGCATGATTCCTACTACTTGCTCAGGAGATATTTTGAGTAGCTGATCCCAGGCTGGTCCCAAAATTGCTTGCCCCGGCTCTGAATACAACCCAGGAGTCTCCTGATGACCAGCAGATGTCACAGATGAGGGAGAGGGGTAGAGTACTGGAGCACTGACCTGATTAACAATTATTATTGAAAATATTCTCCCCTTCAACACTAAACCACCTTTTGACAATTTTCCTGCCTTCTCCCAGAAATCCAAATAAATAGTAGTCTCTACTAATTCTGGGCCAGTTATCCAAGCAACCATCTAAATTCAAGTCAATAATGTGTGACAGAAGGGAAGGGGATGCTCTTTTATCATCAATATCTTACTCATTCAGAGTCTCCATGTCCACAAAGGTTGAGTAAAGAGACAAAATCTGTATGAAAAATGGACAGCTTTTAATGACCACTAATAAAAATGCTACCTATTCAAAGATACGTGTCATACAAATACCTATCCAGTACAATAATAAAGGTTGGTGTTGGTCAGAACTGAAACAGATATTTAGGTGGTAAACTCTACCAGAAATTGTGCTTCTAGAGATCTTTTCCCATTCCCCTCATGTGGTTCTTTAGAGCATATATCAATCACCCTGGGTTTTGGCATCTGTTCTATTTGGCTTTCTGTCACTGTACACATTTTTGTATGTTTTCTAATGCACCACTGATTTGTTTCATCTTAAAGCTCGGTATCTAAAAATAAAATCATGCTGAATATATTCCTTTGCACATTAACTTTAAAGAAGTAGATTAATCTTTTAGAAATAAACATATATGAATGATAAATTTAGCATGTAGCAGTTGCAACAAAAAAAAACAAACAAAAAACCTAAAACCCTGGAATTATCACCTTTTCCTCTCTCTTTATCCTTTTAAAAAAATTTTAACTTAAGCATATATTTTGTATTTTTTTATTTTAAAATTTTAAAGGTTTAGTGAGCCTGTCAGAAATCAGTCATGTCCTGGGGACTTTAAAATGGAACTGCAATTTATTCATTTTCCACATTAAATTCTTATTTTTTTTAATGGCATAGCAAGAATTTCCTCCTCATCAAAAGAGAGGGAACCGAAAATAATAAATAATATGGTACAATGTCATGTATGAACAACTGTTTTCAGCAAATGGCCCAAAAGAGTAACTGCCACTTATTCTTCTCCTATCTGATTATATGATATATTATTGAAAATGTTTCCTCCTTTAACACCCACAACACTTTGTCCCCCTTTCCTCTCTCTTCTTGTAGGAGTCCAAAAATATAGTAGAGGGGTCACCACTGCTTGAATAGTTGTTTAGTCAAGCAACCAGCCAAGATTGGTATTGGGACACCATTTAGCACACCAGAGTTGCACAGTGTTTCCATATTGCCCTGAAAGGATTACACATGCAAACAAATAGGCGTTCAAGTTACACTGAATAATGAGGCAAACAGCAATTTATAAAGAGCAGTCATTCTACGCCACATTTCATTTTGGAAGAAGGAGGGCTACAGCCAACTGCGAACAATTACAGAATTGTCAATGGAATTCAATAAATGTTGTTTAAAAAAAAACCTAATTATTTGTTACAATAACGAGCTACTATCGCCACTTTGTATTTGGAGATTTGTAAACTACTTCCATTCGGAATGTAATTGATTTCATTTTTATCATTTGCTCAAGTTTATGTGGTTGTCCTCATCCTAAGAGATGATAACATCTATTTTCAGCAAATTATACATTATAATTCCTCATTCAAAAGCTGTAACAGAAAACAAAATGCTAATTTATGCTGTAAACGAAACTCTAGAATCATAATCACTCATTGTTAACACTGGGGACTAAACTGCTACTGGAAATAATAAACTACAGCAAAATGTGGTTTTGTTTAGAGTTGCCCCCCCCACCCCCTGCCCACCCCACATGTTTTTGTTTTGTTGTTAGACAACCAGCACAATTTCCAACACTCTTACAGGCAGGTGATTAAATGACTCTCTCGCCTTCTTCCAGATACAAACCAGACTTTTCCTTTGCCCCTAAGCTATTATCTGCAGCACTATATTTCAAATCTACAGGAATATTTGCTCACAAAGCAAACAGAAGTGCAAGCTGAAAAAGCGAGCACATTAAAGGCCCACACCTGCTTTTCCACATTTCATTAGGCTGCTTCCTCTACATTTTCCCTTTACATCAGCGGTCTTCTTTCCTATGTGCTTCCCCTGTGCTAGTACCCCTCAGTGATACCTTCTGGTCATGGTGAGCCTATCCTAATAGCAAGTTTCTATCCTGCTTCCGGGAAAATTTAAAACAAATAAGTTGTCAAAGAAACCCAGAAACTTGGGGTAAATTAGGTCAATTAACCATTCTAACCTCAATAACATTAAATATGCTATTGGCCCCTTTTGGAAACAGTCTGCTTTATTTGAATCACATTCCTGAAGCTAACGACATGTAACACCACCCAATAGCATTCCCTTGCCCTATTTCTTGATAGCATAGAAAAGAAATATTTAAATACAGTTATTATCTCAAAAATGGGAATTCTTTGAAGTGACCCAAAAGTCACACTGCCTTATGTAGTAAATCATTTTACTGCTGCCCTTTTATTTAATGCCCTCTGCAGTACACATTTATCTCCACACTGGCAAAGTGTGCTCATTGATTTCCTATGGTCTCTCTGGAAGAAAGTCCTGCTTCCTTGATGATGAGTACAAAGGGTGGGTGACCCCATTCTCATTCCAATGCAAACCCTGCACTTTTACATTTCCGCTAAGGCCACAAGAACGGGTAACAGCTAAGAACTCTCTGCCCTCTTCTTCCAGAAAGCCTTGCTGTAACTACTGACATTTAATGTTTTTTTTTTTCCGCCTTCATAGAACTATATTTCTGAAGATCACAATATAATGTTGGAACTACCAAAAGGTATTAGTTCATCATGGACACAAATGTTGCCCGGTGATTCAATACAGTAGAAACTATTACCATGTGGTTCATTTTGCATAGATAAACTGCAGCCCACATTATCTCCCCTGAAACATATCTACTTATAGTAAATGCCTACCATAACATGGTTAGTCCATAATATTCCTCAATACCAGAATTATGTAAGCATCCCAGTAATGTGAGTCTACAATGTTAAACCGCTCATTCTGCAGAACAAATTTTGCTCAAGTATTTATCAGTGACATTTCCCCCATAATCTGTGTTATTTTTGGCTAAATAGAGAATGTGTACCTCCACTTATATCACATCTATTTGTCAGAGTAAATCTAAAACTAAAGAATGTTTTCTGAGGCTAAGTCCAGATGGGGCAACCAAACCTACTCCTTTTGTTTTCAACAGTCAACTCAATCAAATTGATTGGTTCAGTCAACAAACCAGCCAATGCATATGGAATGAAGAAAAGGATTTATTAAGTCCATTCAGTAGACATAGCATTGTTCATAATCAATCTACAAGCATTTATTAAGTACTTACTATGTGCTTGGGTTCAGCCTTTTGACTAAGTCCAAGTTTTACAGAACAAATTCTTTTAGTAAGGGGATTTGTTCTGTGAAGTTTGGATTCAGTCAAAGGGCTACACTTGAAGCCTGAGGTTCCCCAACCCTGTGCTAAGTACTGAGGACACAGAGAAAGGCAAAAATGTGACCCCTGGCATCAAGGAGCTCACATTCTAATGGAGGAAATAACATATAAACAGCTAGATACAACCAGGATACACAGGGAGTGATCTTAAAGAGAAGGCACTCACTCTGTCACTCAACACTCATTCCTTAAGCACCTAAGAGAATCTGTTCCTACCTTAAAGGACTGGGGGGTGTGGGCAATGGAAGAACAGGGAGAGACTGGAAATCAAACCAGTTGTTTGGGGGAGAAAACATGTATATAGCTATGTACAAAGTAGGTGTGGGTGATTGGGGAACCCCTCCCACTGAGCTGACTATGGAAGGAATCTAGGGATTCAATGAGTGGCAATGAGGGAGCAGCCTATTCAAAGGCACAGAGATAGGAAATAGAATGTTGTATGCTAGGAAGCACATGTAAGCCAGTTGCATTTGAACTCAGAGAGAATGAAGGAGAATAGCATGCAATAAACCTACAATGGTGGACTAGAGGCAGATTGGGAAAGGACTTTGAATACAAAACAGGAATATTAATTTTACAATACAGACAAGAAGACCCTGATAGAACTTCTTGGTCAATGGAGTGGCATGGCTGAACTATACTTTTGCTAAAATAAGATCACAGAATCATATATAGAGAGAGAGAGAGCTAAAAGGGATCTTTTTTTTTTTTGGCAATTAGGGTTAAGTGACTTGCCCAGGGTCACACAACTAGTAAGTGTCAAATGTTTGGTCTGAGGCCAAATTCGAACTCAGCTCTATACTCTGTGCCACCTAGCTGCCCCTAAAAGGAATCTTAAAAAGCACCTAATCTATATTTTTACAGAGAAACTGAGGCCCAGAGAAGTAAAAGCCCAGTGACACACACAGTAAGTGATACAACTAGGATATAAACCTAGGTTCTTTCACTCCAAATTCAGTCCTATATAGTTGCTTAAAAAATAAAAATAAAAAATGGGCAGACATGATTACCAAAAAAGGGAGGAAATTTTCTTCATTTTACAATGTCTACAAATAAGTTACACCATCAAAATTTGTCTTTATCGATGTATACTTGATCTAAGCATGTTACTTATTGTAGCACAGTTCATTACTACAATGTATTTAGCTTCTCAAGATCTAAGTAGATCTTGTTCTACAAAGGAAAATGACATTTGTAAGCTAGCATAATGGGAGACTGACTACATCAGAGAAATTATACAGTTGCACCAAAATATTATAAATCCATTTTTTCTTCACATTTCTAGCTCTATGGGCCCAACATTAGAATAGCATTGGTAATTTGGGGTTGGCTGTAGAATTTCTTGACCCAATAGCATGCAAAAGTTTACTTAGCCTTTTCTCAGTCCAGATCATTCCTCCAATTTATGAACTACATGAATTGCCTGTTCATAAATTGCATTCCTTAAGCACCTACTATGTTCAATGAATTACAAAGTTGCCTAAAAACACATAAATATGCAGAAAAAAGAAAAGCTTTTAAAGTATGAATGTATAGTTTATATACATATATTTCTGAATTTTAAGAGATCATATTTTAATAAAGAGTCCTGTGCAGAAGAGAGACTTTGAAGACAGGACAGTCCAAGTTTTGGCTCATCTCTATGAATCAAAACATTGTCACAGCTTTGTAAATTGTGATGTGCCCAGAAAGGAGGGGGGAAATACATATTGAATTCTTTACAGTGTTTGGACTGGGTGGAAAAGAATGTTCCTCCCTGGACTGTATTTTGCCCTGGCTATTCCATATTCATGGAAGTCGTGCCAAGCCAAAAATACAGGCAGTCAGCACAAGCTTTCAACAACTCACCCACATCCATTAAGGATTTTACATTGAAACTTCTACCCTGCTTGAATAGATAGAGTGAGTACAAAGAGGCACAGGTACCTAGCTCACAAAGGTCCAGGGCCTAATTCAAAACAGCTACTGCCTACTCTGACTAGATAGTGGGCATCCCACAAGGATGCCATTTTATATCTCTACTTTGGGAAATTTGAAAGAAGGAGGGAGGCAGGGAAAAGGTCCCAAATTGAACCTGTAGGGGAAGAGCTCTCCAAAACTTGATGACAAAACATCTGGTCCCTGGATAGGGTAGGGGGAAAAGGGCTTAGAGGAGGAATGGATGAAAGGAGGGGGAGAAGGGTGAAAATCAAACCAGTTGCTTGGCATAGCGCAAAATGAAGAGGTTCTAATTTTCTCTTTCTAAGTGGCTCTACTGATATCATACATAACCTGATTTGATCGGCTGATTACCTAAAGTTAATTCTGACAGTAGATGGTTGGTAGATGGGAACCTACAGTAACTACTAAAATCTGCTAACTACTCCGGCCAAAACAATCAGCACTCAAGATGTATTCCTGACAGCTTGAAGGTCAGTTTCCTAATAGAAGCTCCAGGTTGGACAGCAACAGCACAAAAGATGTACAGGCTACTTAGAAAGTACAATGTAAAAGGGGACTGGGAAAAACACCTTTCCAAGAAGCTTGCAGTACTGCCATCCCTAGGTCTGAAATTGTAATTCAGAGGAGGGTCTCTCTCTGCCTTACACTGCTGAGAATAAGAAACCTTTTACCAGTACTCTTTATGTATGTGGGGGTGGGTGGGCAGGGGATGGGTGGTGATTCTAATTCAAGAAATAAATTCTAAATCAGCATCATCCATTCTTTTTTTACTACCTTACTTTTCTTACTCTGATTTTTCTGCAAAACTATGGCATGCAGATACACTGAGAAATGGTTTCAAAATACTTGGCAGGTGGTCCATCCAGGCATAGAGTAAAAATGCCAAGCTTAACCTTTCTTCTATAATAGATGCAATTTATTTATATCACATCCTAGAGTCTTCCCACAAGACAAAACCTACACTCTGAGTTCTGAATATTAAATTTTCATATTAAAAACTGAAAGAGCTAAATTAAAAGCAGTTTGTTTGGGAGTAACAATAAAGTGTCTTGCTTATTTCAAATGATCAAAAAATTAAGTTATCTATGTACAAAGAAGTCTTTTTATTCTTTCACTTGTTTATTTATACTGAGAGGTGTTAAAATCATGGTGTTTTGTTTTGTTTTGTTTTTTGCGAGAATGAAGTAATCAAAAGGCCTTATGATGCCAGGAAGAGATAGTCTTAGTGAGTTCTAGTGGAGATGCTATTGATATTGTAAAAAGGATTCTTTTACAAGGCATTAGATCAGGAGAATGCATCATATTGATCTGAAAATAAAAAGCTTTTTTTTTTTAAGTACAGTCAACCCTTCCCTTCTTAAGCACTTAAATACACTACAAAGTTGTGGGTTTTTTTTTTAATTGGAGTAAACAAATTATATTTGAAGAGCATTGCTTTTTTTAGTGACAAACCGAAGATTTGTAAGCTTTTTTTATTTGGCAGCATTTCAGGTAAAATCATGAATAAGTCTTGCTCTTTAAAATTTAGGCCAAGTCTACCTTTAGTAGCTCTGACAAAGCTTTAAAACAGAATTTCATACCATAACTTTATGTTTTCTGCATCCAAGCAGCTAAAATTATGTTTCTCATAGTCTAATGAGGATGAATAAGACTGAAAATGCAAACTAGAGATCAGTAAAGTATTATACATATATACACACACATATACACACACCCACATACATACATACACATATACATACACACAAATACCTATTTCTTAGTGCTGAACATTCTGATCTTGCCTGTGTTTAGCGCCTACAGAGAAAAAAAAACTTAGTAGGTTTATCTTTTTGCATTACCCTATAGACATTCTCCAATATGTCAGTGTCTTCTCCCTAATGATGCAGGGATCTCATATGTTTCTATATTTTATCTTAAAAGTTCACACAATTCCATTTTTTAAAAAATCAATATTTCACATAATCTTCTTTTTCCCACCATACAATTAAACTGCAGTAGCAATAACATATACCTTCCAATATCACCCCGAGATAAACAGACCCAAAAAGCAACACCTGCAGGCCTTTCACTAGTTCTATCTACTTTTCTTCTCAATATGAACATTTTCAAAAGAAAATATTTAAATTTAGGGAAGGGGTGATTTCCCCCTAAATCTTGTTAAACTAACTTTATAAAAATGGAACTGGTTTAAATCTGTTTTTTAATGTTTCTATCTTTTTAAAAAATCTTTCCTTTTCTCCTCTTTCTCCTTCCCCTTCTCTACCGTTTCCCTTCTATACTCCCCCCCCCCTTTTTCATCCTACCCACTTCCTTTGGTTTCTAAGGAGGTTTCACGTGATTGCTAGTCTCGCAGAATCAGGCAACAGCCCTTCCTAAAATCTTTCAAATAGCTAGTTTCTTTACATCTCAGGTTTTTTCAAACGTATATAGAACATTATATAATTGTAATTATGTGCCATCTCATGTGTCATTGACATGTTTTCTCCACTCCCTGCCTTTTCTAAGGCAGGCGTACCCAGGGCCACCAGGTGCAGGCCACAGGCAACACACTGTAAACTTATCATAATGCATCTGGTTCTTTGACTAGTTGGGCGCGTGGCGCTGCTGAGGAATCACGATTTCTGATTTTGACAGTCCGAGGTTTTCAATAGGAGAATGTCCTAACGGCGTGCAAGGCCAGTTCTGACTGTTGTTAGGTCTATAGTAAACCAGCCCAAGAAAGACCCACAGACGACACACACTGCACACACTCGGAACGGCAGGCTTTGCAAATCTTTTAATTGTTTTTCTATTTGAAGCAGGATAGGGGAAGTTAAGAGAACCGGGGGAGGTGGGGCGGAGACACAGTTCTGCTGCTAATAAGCAAAACCAAGTGACGACCCTTCAAGCCTCCTTTCCGCTAGTCCCCTTCAATCCTGTGTACTCTAGGGAGCTTTTTCCATTACCCACCCCCACCCCACAAAGCACACGCATCTTTTTTCTTTCCCCGCCTCTCCATCCCGCACAACTACAGGGTCGGCCAAGCCAACATCAAGGCTTCTGCCAGACATCAAGTGCCTTCCAAGTTTCTACTAACAGATTTGCCTCTCTGCCTCTCTCCACCCGCTTCCTTATATGCTTCAAATCCCAGACACCAAAGTTCAATATTTATTGGACTGTTTAAGGGCACACATGGGTCGGAACTCTAAAACTTCCCCCAGCCCTTCCCCAAGGAATAAAAAGAAGACGCTGTTCAGACTCCCTCCTCCCTCGCGGGCAGCAGCGGCGGCGGCAGCCGCGGCAGAATTGGCATTGGCATTGCTGCCTGTCTGGGGCTCTCTCCGCCTGCTAGTTGCTTCTGCTGCAAGGAGAATTCTCCAAGGCTCCCCCGGCCGGCTTTATGTATTATTAACTCCCGTGGCAGTGTGTGGTTTCTTGATCCCCCGCTATAGAGGTGAAACCTTAAACTGGCAACTGCTAGTTTGGGGATTTCAGTTTCCTGGAAACTGGTGTGCTGGGGGTGGAAAGAGAGGTGGAGGGACGGGGTGGGGGGGGGCCGTTGGGATAAAGAAGACTGCACGTTTTTCCATGAGCTCAGCAGAGCACTCTGCCCACCAAGAGGGGAGGTAGAGCGCGTGAGGCAAGCGCGCGAGGGGGATAAGCCAGCCCCGCGGGCTACTGGGCAAGGGTGGCTAGCTCTCCTCCTCGCAGTCGTCTCGGCCGCCCCCTCCCCCCCGGTCCCCTGTGGCTCATACACACGCACGCACGCGCGGACACACGCACGCGCGCACACTGACACACATACACACACACATACACACATACACCTCGGCCCGTGCGCGCTCCGCCTGACAGGCACGCGGACACCTGACCTGGGAATCCCACGCGCTGGAGGCCGCTCCAGCAGGCGGCACGTTGCTGCCTAGCAAGTTGGACGCAGCATCTCTCCTTAATTTTTTTCTTCCTAAGGCTTTAACTTTTCCCTTCGCCACCTCTCTTCCCTCCACCCGTCCAACACACACACGCACACACACACACACACACACACACACTCACTCACTCACTCACTCACACTTCCTCTCTCTACCTCCCTTAGGGTCCCTACCTTGTCCCTCCCTCTCTACTTGACCGTGTAGTTTACAGATGACAGATGCCTGGAGACTTTCACCAAACAAGCAGTGGGGGCAGCAGACTACTACAGTTACTTAATTAAAAGGCATTTTTCCCACCACCACCACCCCCACCCCCCCCCCCCCCCCCCGCTCGGGCTCTCCCTTAGGCTCCCAGAATAGCTTTTACACCCCGGAGACACGGGAGACACGATCCACCCTGCTCTCTCCTCCAGGTACCCACCCGGTTTGGACACCCCGTCTGCCTGCTCCCCTCCTTTTTTGTCACCGTATCCCCTCTCACTTCGACGACTCTGCCCTCCCCCGGCACCCCCCAAGGCAAACTGACATGTACACCTAGAGGCAGAGAGCAGCTCCCGAGGAAGGGATGCAGCCAGACTGCATTGCACAGTCATCAAAGTTAAGTGGGGG
>NW_020954596.1:33139239-33230940 GCF_900497805.2 Vombatus ursinus
TCTTGGATCTTAGATCTTGGATCCCATCCACCCACTCCAGGACCCAACTAACAGGCAACCAGGCAGCAAGAAAGAACGGGCAAAAAGCACCGAAGGAGACTTAAGAGGTTTCGCTTGAGTTCCCTTGTTGTGCCTGGAGTTGTTCGGGGTAACGCACCAGCTCCATCCTCTGGATCTCGCTGGGGAGGGAGAGCGGTTACTAAGGGGAGGGGGAGAAGAGATTGTGAAATTGATAGAAGATTGGGGAGGGCGGGGGAGGGTGGGGCGAGAAAGACCCATCGCGATTGGAAAGCTATCGTTCCTATCCCCCCTTCCACGACGTTCCGTTTTGCAGAAACACATACACAGACTGAGCAACCCACTTCGCCGCCGCCACCCCCCACTTCCCTCTCCAGCCTTTTGCATCCCCGTGGAGTGCTAAGTGGGTTCGCGACAGGGAGGAGAGGAAGGGACCGGGATGAAGGGGGATGCAGGAGAAAGATAAGAAACAGCATCAAGCCACGGGGCTCTTACCTGGTTGTAGGAGGTTTCCCAGGAGGAGCTGTAGTTGTAAAAGAAAGAGGAGAAGAAGGCATCTTCCGATAGCCCGCAGCCTGCCATCCTCTGGATGCAAACAAAATGGGGAGGAAAAAAAAACAACACAACAAAAAAAAAAAATCTCTCCAAAAAGGAAAAGAAAAGAAATGCAAAAGGAACCTCTCAACTCTTCTCCCTTCCTGGGATTTTTACTGATGCTGCCGTTACTAAAGACTGAACCTATAGGTTTGCCCTGACTTCTGCTGCCGGGCTGCTGCCGCCGCCGCTGTTGCCGGTACGGGTGGGTATGTGTGTGTGTGTGTGTTTGTGTGTGTGCGTGTGTGTGTGTGTGTGTGCGTGTGTGTGTGTGTGCCTGAGTGTGTGTGTGTGTGTGTGTGCGTGCGTGTGTGTATTCAGAGGGAAAAAGAGGAGGGGAAGAGATAAGGAAGGGAGAGAAATGAGACACTGGATGGAGAGCAGAGAGAGTGTGTATGTGTGTGTGCGTGTGTGTATGTGCGTCTGTTTGTGGAGCTCACCGAAGAGCCAAAGCCTGAAGACGGAGCCGTCACGTGGGGCGCGCTGACTCCGCTGCTGGGGACAGCCTGTACTACAGACCCTGCTACTAAATCACCCACAGCCGCACGACCTTTACATCCCCCCCCCCCGCCGCCCCCCCCCCCCCCCCGCGCGCCCTCTCTCTGGGCCAAGGCTGGCAGGCTGCGCAAGGGAACTAGTGGGGCGCGTGCTGGACCCGCTGCTGCACCGGCTTTGGGGGGAGGGGGCGAGCTGGGGGCGGGAGGGGGGTGGAACGGAGAAGGGAAAGAGTCGGGGGAGGGGTAGGACGCACAGGTGCTTTTCCTGCCGCCCCTGGGATCCATATCTCTTTCCCCCTTCCCTCTCCCTCCAAATCCGAGTTTCATTCGACTCTCATTAAAGACTTTTAATTCTGGCGATGCCTTCTTGTGCTGTTCGTTTTTCATGGACAAGACAGAGCCTCCCTCCCTCGGGGACGTGATTTTACACAGCTAATACGTCGGGTTTTTTATCTCCCCTCACCCCACTTCCCAATACACTTATGCAGCGGCCGACGCCCCCCTCCAAGCCTCAATACTTCCCATCCCAAATTAAACCCCACTTCATTTTTCCCCTGTATGCTGTAGTTAAGCTAAGTCTATGCAACATTAAACTAGGCTAGGCAGAGAATTGGAAAGTAGATTTAGGGAACAATGCTGCCCCAGCAGGGAGAAAAGCTAGATGGCTTTAATGGGTCTTTTCCATCTCCAGTTTGGCATTCTGTTGATTTAACAGAAAAAATAACATGAAAATATTTTTTTTAAATGTCTTAAGCTTCTCCACTAAGATCCAGTCAGTGTTATGTAAGGAGATTTGTTAAATAGAGCCCTCTCTTAGAATATTTTTTTTTTAAAGATAGGAATAATATGACCATTTTCCTGAGGCAGAATTCTAAGACCAACCCTGCCTCTCTCTCTAACTGGGTAGCTGAAAGTAACATCTGCAGTGACAACTTCCTTACCTCTTGGCCTTTCACTTTCCTTAAAGGTGTGCACAATAAATAAAATACAGAAAGTACTATGTTCATATAAAAAAGCTCTTACAAACAATGGCACCTCCAGGAGGAAACTTGCGGAGGTATCTTGAAGATAAATAGAACACACATTTTTTCCTGATTTTTCCATATACTGTACATTTTTATGCAAACATATTTGTTTTCCCAAGAGTTCAACTGTTCCTCTTGTAAAATCCCCACTTGAGGTCATAATCCTCTGTGACATAAACATTTCCACAGCAACTCCAGTGATGTCAGAAATAGAGTGTTGTGATTTCAGATGGGAAATAAAACAAGACTAAAAAGCACCTTAAGGAAGAAAGATGTTATTTTCTTTCCAATGGCATCAGCAATAATAGAAATGCAGAAGACAGGGCAGCAGAGATCTGGCTAAATGTCCTTCTTTTTCTAAGACTGTCAATACATGCTTTTTCAAAAATATGTCCACTGATCTTTAAGAAAATAGGTTGTCACTCTCTTTTATGATTGCAAAGGAAAGTGTTTTGAACCCAATAGGAGTGGTTAGGGTAGATTTCAATGAACAAAACAGAATTTCCTGAAATTGGTGTCCAGATCTTACTTTTGAACATGGGGAGGAAGGAACGTTTTAATGCCCTCCCCCAAAAGCTGAACAATCCTTGGGAAACTTTGAAGATAAAATAGTTTTCCAAGTTTAACATGCTCACAAAAATTACATTCAGTTCACAACCACACCCACCTGCCCTGAGCTCATTTCCCATTCTTTCTTTCTTCCCCCATATTACCAGACTAAGAGAATGTAAGGACCATCTAAAAACATTCCCCACCCCTACCTATCTCCTGGGAACCATAAAAAGGCCAGGAGGAAGAGGGAAGGAAAGGTGTCTTGAAATATTTTTAGGCCTAATGTTCAATTTTATTTCATTAAGTTACCTATTTTAGCTCAATTTGGATGCACCCTAATTTATTTTCTCCTTCGAATGGGGCACCTCTAAATTTCTTGACTTGACATTTGTCCTTTTTCTGCTCAGATTTTGGACTTCATCCATGTGGGGATGTTCCAAGTGTGGAAATCCCTTCCACCAACAGATCTTAGAGAGTTGCCTGGGACACAGAGAAGTTAAATGACTTGTACAAGGTCACACAGCCAGCATGTAACTATCCACTACACCATGCAATCTTTTTCACTTCACCCATGAGTTCATTTTAATCTCCAGCTCAAATGGTTTTCCTGAGCTACTGGCCCGTGAAGATGTAACCAGATCTAATTGTGCTTGGTCACAGTCACAGGCCCTTTTTACAGGGAAGGGTGGCCTCATAAACAATAGGTATACAGGGCTGTGCAAAGACCAGTTCTTCCAAATGGAATCAGAGAATTCAGTCACCCTATGACAGTTAGATTCAATGATTTCTGAAGCTCCCTTCCAGATCTCATATCATAAACACTGGAAGAGAAAGTTCTTCCTAAGTTTAATGAACTTCAGTTCATCAATCAAACCACATTTTGTGAGCACCTATAAAGAAGTCTGGCTTCAAATCAACATGTGTTCACCGTGTTCCCCCCTTTTTTTTTAATTGTGGCAGAGGGTTGGGGTGGGGAGCACTACTCCTAGATTTCTGCTAAAGCCTCCCAGCCTCCTTATCTTCCCCTGCTCCTACATCATCCCCCAGGGCCCAAGGATTCTCTGTCCTTAACCCAGGAAAGTTTGCTAACCTGTCACTATTCAGTAATTGTGGGAACAGTAATATGGAGGTTTGTTTGTCATTTTCAGGCTGCACAAAAACAAGCCACCTCCTCCTTCTGGGGCCCAGCACAGATGGAATAACTCCCATGAGAGACCAGGAAGCAGAAAGTGCTCATTGAGAAAAGATCATCTCCAGACAGTTCCCCAACCCCTGGCTATGTGGCATTCAGGTTTTTTTTGTTTGTTTTGGTTTTGGTTTTGGTTTTTTTAATGGGGGAGGGGAGAACTGAGTGTTTTGCTTTCAAAACTCTCAAAAAAAAAAAAAAGGTCAGGTTTTGGTTACCTTCTCTGAAGCCAGCCAAGCTTTCTTTTGGACTTGTTAGGGTGTTCTATGGACATATGATGATTTTTAAGTTTTAAAATTGTTTATTTGGATTGGTAAGAAACTTCATCCTTATTCAAAAATACTTCCCCTAAGAAATGTCCTTCTGTAAGTTCCATATATTCTAAACCACTTAATAAGTCAGATAATGATAGTTCATTTCCTTGTTTATAAATGAGGTACATTAACCCTGTCAAGCCACCAGAGTACCATTTAGTGAATGGCTGCTCCACTTGTAGAGACAAAATGGTTCAATTGTTGTGGCTGGGTTTAGCAATTACAACTTTGGCTGCCTGTCCATCAGAAGCAAATTTAATACCAAATAGAAGTTGATTGGGTCCAGCCTATCTGCTCCTGATACTGCTGAGATCTGCTATCTTACATGACCATAAAAACATACATTATAGCATTGTATTCAAACCACACAAAATAAACCAAGAGACTTCCTAGCCCCAAGGAATTTACAGCCCAAAAGAAAACAGATTTTGATAATTGAGATAACTCCTTTGTGATATTAACTCAGTACTTTGCATCTTATAAAACACTTTCCTCATTCCCATTTCTTATTCCCATTTTGCAGGTGAGGAAACTGAGGTTTAGAGACTTGTCTGATGTCACACAAGTAGGTGGAGCAGAAGCAGGACCTGACCTCAGGTCTTCTGACTCTTTCCAATACAGTGCTCTTTCCAATACATACATACATACATACATACATACATACATACATACATATGTATATTAGGCATTTGGGGTTAAGTGACTTACCCAGAGTCACACGGCTAGTAAGTGTTATGTGTCTGAGGTAGGATTTAAACTCATGTCCTCCTGACTCCTGGGCCTGTGCTCTATCCACTTCGCCACCTAGCTCCCCCCTTTCAGATATTTCTTGCTCTCATTAATGAAATGAGCTGTTTTGTTAAATACTGAGCTTCCTGTGCACAGAAGTATTAAAGCAAAGATTCCTCAGGCTGTAGAAGAAATACAAGACAATATACATTTCAGTGCAAAATTGTGTTGTATAGTCAAAATATGCTCTGGAAATTCAAAAAAGGAAGATTAGTGACTGAAGAAATAATATTAGCTAACATTTATAATGCCTTAAGATTTGCAAAGTGATTTACATTTATCTTACTTAATCCTGGCAACAATCCTGTGAAGTAAGTGACATTAATATCTCCATTACATGTTGCTCAGTTGTGTCCGATTCTTCATGATCCCAAGATACTGGAGTGGTTTGCCATTTCTTTTTCCAGCTCATTTTACTCATTTACTTAACTGAAGAAAGTAGGCAAACAGGGTTAAATGGCTTGGCCCCAGGTCACACAGCTAGTGTCTGAGGCCAGATTTGAACTCATGAAAATGATTCTTCCTGCCTTGAGGACCAGGGCTCTACCCACTGTGCCACCTAGTTGCCCCATTTTACAGATGGGAAAATTAAGGTAGGGAGAGGTTGAACTCATTCCTGCATCTTCTCAGCCCTTTGCCTCATCTATAAAACTAGTAAAATTAGCTATGCTCTTAGAATACTCTTCATTGGTGAGATAATATTTAGAGTATTCAGTTAGTAGTTTCATATTTTAAGAAAGAGATTGACAGACTGGAAAAAATATGTCGAAAGAAAAACAACCTGAATATTAAGGGGATTAGAAACCACATCACATGATGAATATCTGAAGAAGCTGAAGATGTTTAGCCTGAAGAAGGAACGAGGACGAAGAGGAGGCATGTATCTATAATTTCAAGGGTCGTTACCTGGAAGGCATAGCAAGCTTGTTCTGTAATTCTCCAGAAGCCAGAATTAGGACCATTGAATGGAAATTATAAGGAGGCAGATAACAGTTGGATTTGCCCACAATTTATTTGTAACACATTTATATAACACTTTAAAGTTTGAAAAATTATTTCCTCATGACCCAGTGATGCAGTTAAAACAATTATTATTATCCCTAATTTAGATGAAAAAACTTGGCCCAGAAGGTTAAATAGTTATCTCAGTATCACCCACAGTAATTATGTGAACTAAGATTTTAATCCATATTTCCTTATGCCAAACTCATTCCCTCATACCACATTGCCTCAATAATGGAATGTGTTGTTTTGTTAGTGAGTAGTGAAATATTGGGTTCTGGAAGTGTTCAAGCAGAAAGAGTCAGAGGCATTGTCCATGGGATTCCTTACACTAAAGGGAGGTTGAATTAGATAGCCTTCCAGGATGTTTCCACGGCAGGATTCTACCTCACTAGAAGTATCACAGCCCAGTGGAAAGCGCACTGGATTGGAGTAAACACTACGGTTCAAATCCCAGCCTCGAGATATTTGAGTACCGGTGTGATATTAGACAAGTCATTTTACTTCTGGGGTCTCATATTCCTCATCTATAAAATGAAGGTATTGCATTATGTGAACTCTGAGGCCCCTAACCACTCAAAACATACACTCTAGTTAGGAAAAAACATTATGGAAAAGGTAGAATTTGAGCTGAAATTGAAGGATGATTTGTATTTAGGTAGGTGGAGGCAAGAAAGGAAGAGATCAACCATCCCCCAAGGTTATCTAGTAACTTTAAGGGGCTTGGGGATATCTAGGCTCTCTGTAAATGGCTCTATCCATTGCTGAAGCTATTCCCCCAAATGTAAGGGTGGTCTCCTGAACCCCAGTTACATTTTGCCACTAACAGTCAAATTAGTTTTGCTTTTACTTTTACTTCAAAAGGTAATAACAAATATACAAACTTACCCCCTTAACTGACAACTGGTGGGGAACTAATCACAGCTCCCCAAACCACCTTAGTCTCCAGGGTAGGGGAAGGGATTAGGCTACTTAAGTAAACCCTTTAACCCAGATTGTCTCAGGCTTTTATTGAATGGGCACTGAAAGCTTCAGCCTTCCAATCTATAAGGCCCACTGTTTTAGCTTGATTTACAGTTTGTAAATGTACAGTTTGTACAGTTTGTACGCTAGCAATTTTGTGAACAACTTTGAACACAAGATTTTTCCCCCTACACTGATTTGTCAGTGTGTGTGAGCTGAGGAACCCAGAGGTCACCCTCTTTGCTTACCTAGTCCTTTGCATCTGAATGGGTGTTGCCTCTTACAAGCAGTCTGAGTGATTGGGAAATTTTGTTTTAGAAGGTTTCAAGTTTTGTTTGTTTACTTGTTTGCTGTTGTCAATTCTATCTCAGAAGGGGATTTTGCCTTCCCATTCTGGAAAGCATATTTTGCTTGCATTTAAAAGAAAAAAATTTCTTCATAGGAAGCAGATTTTCTTTAGTGTAACAGATAATTTTGTTTATTCCTACTTGAATCCTTTTTGTTGTTTAGTCGATTCAGCCCTGACACTTTGTGACCCCCTACTTGAATCCTAGAATTGTTTTTTTATGTAATTTTTTTGTTTGTTTAATTGGAGAGGTTTTTTTGGTGGTAAAACAAACTTATCCAAATTGCCTTGCCTTCATGAAAATACTGTTATTCAATTGCTGAATTTACTGATTCGGCGCATTTCTTTTAAAAACTGAATGCTACTGTATGTATAATTAATTGCCATCCCATGATACATGAAAAAATCATGGGTACTATTTTCATGATTTGAATTCATCTTTTGTTGTGCCATTATATTGCTTATGAATAGTATATTAATTCAATAGACCATTATTGCTGTAATGCTCTACATTTATCAATTACATTAATATTTATGTATTAACATGGGCATGTTTGGAATAATCTCTAGAAAAGGTGGAATCTAAAGTAATTGAGGGTGGGAGGGAGTATGATCTTGCTTTTGCAATTGAAAAGGATAGAGGTTTCGGAATATTAGGAGCTGAACCAGACCTTAAGATGAACATTAGGATATTAGGCAGAAAAATGAAAGGATTGCAAGAATGTATAATTAAGGCCATGGATGTTAAGCAGGTGAGATGCCTCAGGAAATTTTTCTAGTCAGGCCTGAGAATTTTGACCATGGAAATATAATTGGGAATTTCAGACTTGTCCACCCTCTTGAGGATGAGGAATTGCTTAAAGAGGTAGGACCCCTTCTAATCAAAGGCAGCCTTCCTGCAGAGAGACTGAATGTCACAATTAAATACAGGAATTCCACTTCATCAATGAGTAAAGCTGAGGCCCTCCTCCCTGTGATAGAGAAATACCATAGGCATGAACATGTCATAAGACATGAACTACATTGCCCAGAAGAACATATTTGGGTAGAACGTGCAAGACCTACCTGGGACACTGAAAGACCCCTGAACCAGACAGAGTGATGAGACTAACAGATAGTCTAACGGAATAGTTGAAGTGTCAGGGAATAGTGTGAATATATACAAACTTTAGCTGTGACATTTAAGGGGAACAAATCAGAAAATCCCGATGTGAATTTTGTCTCTGATACTATGTATTACAAAGGAGAAAAGCCTGTTGAGTTCCTCATGGCAGAGCAATGAGTGCAGAAACTGATGCAGACAGGCACCTTGGATTATGAGCATGCAGCAGGCAGGAAAGAATAGGAATCAGAAAGAGAGCACTGTCTCAGTCTGGCTGGTTCTAAAGATGAAGTCCCTCTGGTTACATAGCCAATCTAGCAAGATCATCCCCACCTACTCTGTAGGCCCTGAAATTTTTTTCTTTTAAATGCTCAAGCAAATCTCTTCAGGGTGCCTCCATATTAGGTGATCTGAACATGCCCAATTCTAATGAGAGAAGACGGCACATATAGTGAAGATGGAAAGCATGGTATGGCTGGTGGGGAACTGAGTTAGTTACAAGTGAGATAAATTGTGGTGGGGTTTCTTCCTAAAATGGTAGTCCCTGGGAAGAAGTCACTAATCAGGAGAGCAGGGCTTCAGGGTATAGGTTTCTCCTGTGGTAGAGCCTAGGTGCTATAATATAAAGTTCTGGGCTAAGGTGGGGACAATGTGGCTTTTTTTGTTTTGTTTTGTTTTGTTTTGTTTTTTTTAAGGCAACTGGTGGTAAGTGACTTGCCTAGGGTCACACAGCTAGTAAGTGTCAAGTCTTTGGTCTGAGGCTGGATTTGAACTCAGGTCCTCCTGACTCCAACGCCGGGCCTTATCCATTGTGCCACCTAGATGGCACAATGTCCCCCCAGGTGGGGACAATGTGAATGGAAAAGAGGGTATTAGTATGAGCAATATTTTGAAGAAAAAAAAAAGGCAGTATTTAGTGACTAAATCTGGCAGAAATGATGAGCAAGTAAATTGTAAACAAGAGAGACAGTCCTTGCAAAAGCACCAAGGCAGAAGATATAATGCCACATTAAAAAAAAAAAGTTGTATCAGAGGGATTTTAAGTTGAGTAGACTGCTCCATAAGAAATGATGAAGATCAGAGAAACTTGAGAAGATATGAACTGATGCAGAATGAAATAAACAGAACCAAGAAAATAGTATATATAATGACTAACAATGTAAATGGAAAGAGGGGGGAAAAAAAGAAACAATAGAGTGTACTTGTCAAGTTAGTCAATAAACATTTTTAAAGTACTTACTATGTGCCAAGTATTGTGCTAACCACTAGGGACACAAATATAATATTTTAAAAAAAGACACTTCCCTGACCTCAAGGAGCTTACAATCTAATGGGGGAAGGCAACACAAAAAGGAAGCTAAAAAAAGGAGGGTTCTGGGGAGGGGGCATACCTGAGATGGAGATATTCAAAAGCAGTGTAGCTGGTAAGAAATGAGGAGACGACTGTCTTAAGCTCCTTTCTTAAACAGAGGCCTTAGAGTTCATGGCCCTGCCCTCCAGCCAAAGGGTTTGGATAAGAGTGGCAGAAAGTACTGTTGAGATGTAAGGACCAGGCAGATTCAAGTTTTCAGGATAATGAGATTTTCCAATAATGAATTTCCTAGGGAAGGAAGGCATGATGGACAAGTTCAAAGAAGCCCCAAAGCAGTATTGTAGTGATCAAAGATGGCCCTAGAGAAAAGCTGAGAAAATGAATGTCTTACCCTCTTTGCAAAGGCGAAGGACTATGGGTATGTGACACACAATCAAACATGGTTAATGTGTTGGTCATTTTTCCCAAAAAATTTTCCCTCTTTCTTCTTTGTTAAAAGGGATTACTTACTAGCTAGGGCATGTGAGAAGGATGGATAGATATGAAAATGAAGGGAATATAAAAAGAGATATCAATCAATTTTTTAATGTGTAGGAAACAATAAAGGGGATGTTGCTTCATTTTGTTCAAAAAAGTAACCACAAATCAAATATTTCAGATTTACCTACACATGACCATTAAAAATAAAGCAGATTCAATTATCCACATAAAAAGAAAAAAAGATTAAGTTTTGTTCAGAGGCATAAAGTAGATTATTTTAAAATTAGATTCATTGCTTAGACTAGATTAAAGGAGAATTCACAAAAATCGTAACATATTATTTGTGGAGCTGTTTTTTTGCTTGAAAGTTAGAATCCAGTAAAGCTTTCTCAATCAAAATTAGAAAACAAATCAATCCAATCAATCAGTCAATCATTTTAAAACAAAAATCTCTCAAAATAAAATAATAGAGGAGTCCTTTTAAAAGTGCTCATTAGTTGAGAAACCTCTTGCAAAGGCTTCATATTTACTTGTGGGTTTTTTTTTATTACTGTCAGAAAGAAACTATTTTGACAATAATAAAAGCAAAGCAAAGAAATAATTTACATCTACAAAGATAGAAAAATTAATGGATGAGAAAGAACAATAATCATAAATGATCTTCAATTATTATTATGTATATTTCCAATAACATTTATGTATCTGTCTTTAAATATATTTAACCCATGGACCAGAAGCCCAAGCTCTGGGTTTATACTTTCCTATTGAGGGGATGGTTCTCACAAATCATTCTTTTTGGTTAATGCCTCCACCCAAGATCTCCCCTGAGAATATTAGAATGTAGTTCATGATGAGGTATCAACAGATGTGGATAAAATAAGCAACATTCCTGTGTAAGCACTACAAGACAGCCTGTAAGAAAAGACACAAAAACAAAAAAAGAGGCTATAAAGACGCAAGATATTCCTTCTTTCTGCCTGGTATTTCCTACCTTTCTGCCAGGGGCCTGCGGGTTGAGACTTCTTGAGAAAAGAAATTCAGTTGGACTTGTCAAAGAGCCATCCCCTTTCCCATCAGAGCAATATCATCCCAATAATTCACCAAAACAAGAGAGCAAGAGCTAGGTCTAAACCCTCACCTCATTCCTTTGTCCTTCGCTGTTCCTTCAACTGGTAAGTGGTTAATCTTCTCTCCAGGAGACACTGTGCAGGAACTCTTTCCCTCCCAAGTAGATAGAATAGGTTCAACCAGGAATTCTCACCACTCTCTTGGAAGGTTGGGGTTAAGGGTCTCTCGCCACTCCTCCATTGCTCCTGGCTGCTGCCATCTCTCTAGCAATATGGTTCCTTTCTCTACTTGAGCCAAGTGCTTTCCCTGGGAGGTTCTGCCACTGCTTCTCCTCACAAGCCTTGCCCAAGGAGTCTGAGGGGCTGAGGAATTCCCTGGTCAGGGCTATGGGAATAAATAGCTTCTCCATCCACAGGAAACTGCTCTCAGTCCATAATAATGCTCAGCACTCTCTCTTTCCCCTGTGGATCTGTCTGCTCCCTTTTAGGCAGCTAGGTGGTGAAGTGGTGTGAAGACCAGATGAGATATTTGCATATCACTTAGCACTGTGATTAGAACTTAGTAGGTGATTTATAAATGCTTCTTCCCTTCTTCCTCCCCTTATTTCTTTCTCTCCGATCTTCCATTTTTATTGACCCAAGTCCTAGGTAAAACTCAGATCTACAACAGCCCTGACCATTCAAAAGGCTGTGAATGGATACCCAGGCCAAACCCCCATTAAGGCATGAATCAAAATCCCAAAGATATCCATGAGAAAATTCCTACCTATCAGTGAGAAGGTCAAAAACCCAAACAAAGGCCTCATCCTTTAACCTTTTTAAAGTTTTTAATGAGATCACATTTTTTTTTTTTTTGTGAAACACTTGGAGTTAAGTGACTTGCCCAGGGTCACACAACTAGTAAGTATTAAGTATCTGAGGCTGGATTTGAACTCAGTTCCTCTTGACTCCAGAGCCTGTGCTCTATCCACTGTACCACCTTGCTGCCCCCTGGTCACATTCTTTAAATATAATTTCTACTGTGGCTCTATTTGAAGCTTATTTCAGTGATAAAATGAATCTTAAAATATTTATTTTTTTGCTCTTTTTACTAAACATTTTAGTAAATACTTATGTATACATATGCATTTTATATCTATGTAATAGTGGCAATCTTATGTAGAGAATTTAGGTATTTTGCTGGTCCATAGTATACTTTGCATTGGGAAATACCAAACTATCCATCAATTTTTAAAAGATACTATACTGTTTTATTTAAAGTACACTTTAAAAAACTGTACATAACAGAACAGATTCATATATAATCCTCTTTTTTGGTCTTCCTTATAATTAAATTTTTATGTTTGTAGATAATTATTAAGCTCATAATAGAAAAGAAAATTTTTAAATATACGTTTTTTGAAAAGTAAGCCAACAAAGAAGAGAGACCTCTGTTCTCTCATTACCATGATACTCAAATTATTGTTTTCCTTCTTTAAAATATTAAATTTAATTTTCAATTAATAAGCATTTAATTTCTTTCCCTCCCATCTCCCCCATGTCCACTAAAAAGAAAGAAAAAAAAATATTGTAACATGTATAGTAAAGCAAAGGAAACCCCCACATTAGCCATGTCCAAAAAAAAAGTGTAGATCCTTTTTCATATATAAAGGCAAACCCAGAAGATAAGTAGCCTGTCCAAAATTGCACAGTAGCAGGGCAGGAGCCTGAACCTACTCAATAAAATTCAGTGGTTCCCTCTGACCTTTAGGATGAAATCTAAACTCCTGTTTGGGGCATTTAAATCTCTTCACAACCTGACCCTTTCCTGTCTTCACATTCCTTCCCTCCATGTATTCTACTGACCTATTTTCTGTTCCTTACACACGATACTCCACCACCATGCTTTCACCCCAGCTTTCCCCCATGCTTAGAATGCTTTCTGTACACCTCTGCTTATCAGAATTCCTGGCTTCTTTTAAGATTCGGCACTTCTGCAGGGGACTTCTCACTACCAGTGCTGTTACCTCTGAATTACCTTCCATCTACCAGGTATCTTTTAAATACCTATTTATTTACATGTCATCTTCCCTATTAGAATGTAAGCTCCTTGAGGGAAGGGAACGTTTGTGCTTTTTTCTTTGTGTCCCCAGCATTTATCAGAGTACCTGGTGTATGCTGTTTTTCAGTCATTTCAGTCATATACAACTCTTCATGATCCTTTTTGGGGTTTTCTTGGCAAAGATACTGGAGTGGTTTGCCATTTCCTCCTGCAGCTCATTTTACAGATGAGGAAACTGAGGCAAACAGGGTTAAGTGACTTGCCTAGCTAGTGAGTGTCTGAGACAAGATTTGAACTCAGGAAGATGAATCTTCCTGACTTCAGGCCCAGAACTCTATCTACTGAGCCACCTAGCTGCCTCATTTGGCAAAGAGTAAATGTTTAATGAATGCTTGTAGATTAATTAATTGAACCTAAAATTAGCTGAACTGTATGTAAGCTTCCTGAGGTTAAGAACTGTCTTACTAATCTCTGGTATCTAGCACACAGCCTTAGACGCATTAGGTGTCTTTGATTTTTAGTTGTCAGAAGAACTTGACCTCTTGAGTTCAATCTTGCATCTCTCTCACTCTCTACCTTGGTTCTAGCCCTGGCTAGAAAGGCCTAGTTATTTCACAAGACACTAGCAAAAGGAAATTCCATGACTTAGTGCCTCTATTTTCGTCAGCTATGAAATGCATGGGCATAGGAGAAGTTATTTTCTGGCCCTGCCTCCTCTAACCAAAAGAGCTAAACTCTGAGGCACAATATTTGATCATTTTATTTTCTCACATCCACCCTTTAAAAGGCTATACAATATGCCAGTCTTTCAAAAAAGCTAGCCGTGTTATTCAACTCCATAAGCTCTTGCAGCTGTGAATTACACAATGCAAATAGCCTTAGCAGCAAGGAGCAAGAATAGAAATGCAGAAAACTTCTTGCTAAATATTATGTTCCAGTTCCCTCTTATAAATGTTAATGTTCTTTGATTTAGAGTGACCTATGAGCCTCTTGTATGGGACAGGGAGGAAAGGAAAGATGGTTTCCACTATGCCCTGCATGATTAAACACCTCAATGGAGTTCTCTCTGGCTCTTCTTTCTGAGCCAAACAATCCTTGTTTGAATTCCATTGTCATGTAGAGACACCAGCCCACCATGTTAATTTCCCTTTGCTGTTCCACATTAGGATCTAGAAAATAGGGTACTCAGAGCATATTAATGCATATCAAAAGGACACAGGCTACATTATTTTTTCTTTACATCACAAAAATATTCTGTTGAAGAGAGTGAACTTTTTTGACATAGATACCACAGGTATTTTAAATCCACAGGTAACTACTCCTGAGCTTCCTGGAGCTATGCAATAGTGCCAACATTCTCAAGACAATTCCAGTCCATTTAAAAAGTGTTGTATCAAGTGCTGACCTTCTTCCTATTCCTCATAAATTGCACTGTCCCTCACTGCCCTTATAGTTACTGTTCCCTATGCTTAGAATGTATTCCCTCCTCACTATTGCCTCTTGGAAGTCCCAATTTCCTTCAAAGTTCAGCTCAAGCATTGCCTTCTACATGAAGCCTTTCCTGACTCTCTCTCACCTCTCTGTCCCCAATGCCTAGCACAGTACCCTGCATATTGTGGGTACTTAATAAAAAGCTTGATTGATTATCAGAAAGTACTACGCTCTGAACTGTGGGAGATGTAATGATAAGTAAGACACAGATCCTGCCCCCATAGAATTTACAATCTAGCATTAGGAAAGAAAATGGGAAGAAAAAGAAAGGAAGGGGGGAAAGTAATCTGTTTAAAGTTACATTTATTTAAACAAATTAAGCTAAATTAAAATATGGTATTTAAACAAATAACTTTCCCCCCTTTCCTTTCCTTTTTTTGGGGGAATGGGGAGCTGGACCTGTGATTTTATTAGTGTAGAGACTTCCCTGTGGGGAAATTTCCTCCACCAATTTAATTCAATTCAAGTATTATAAACTCCTACCACGTGCTAAGTACTCAGCTTAAGCACTTGGGATACAGAGACAAAAATGAAAGAGGCGCCGCCCTTAAGGAACTTCCATTCTACTGAAAAACAACATGTGCATAGACAAATAAATACAAAAATCTTATCCAAAAAATGAAGTAACAACTGGAATAATTGGGAATAATTGAGAATATTTGAGACAACTCCTGTAAGAGTTGTCTATCAATGCAACTAATTTTAAACTTACAGTTTTAGAGAACTGCCTGGGGGCTCTGAGAGGGTAAGTGATTTGCCCACAATCACTCAGGTACTTTGACCTCTAAGATCTTTTCCAGCCCTAAATCTCTGATTCAGTGATCCTATGTGTCCACAGCAGATCTTGAGTAAGGTCTTCCTGACTCCAAGGCTATCTGACTCCCCTGCTAATTCCATAAATAATTGCACTATAAGGTAACTTGTGGAAGTGTATAAAAGATACAAAGTGGCATGATATGGTCAGTTTGGCAGCTCTGTAAAGGATAGGTTGGAAATGGGAAAGACTAAGGCAGGAAGACTAATTAGGAGGTCACTGCAATCATCCTGGGATAAAGTAATAAGGACCCAAACTGAGCTAGAACCTGTATGCCTGGAGGTAACACTAGACTTGTAGATAATTGGATGGGGGAAAGTGTCAAGAATGATTCTGAAGTGTCAAACTTGAGTGATTAGAAGGATGATGTTGCCATCAAACAAAAATGGGGAAGTTTGAATAAGGAATGTGGGGGAGGGGGAATATGAGTTCCATTTTAGACATGTCAGTTTTGAAATGTTTGTGCGATATTCAGATGGAGTTATTTGGCAAACGTTTGGTAATATGGGACTGGAGTTCAGAAGAGAGATTAGGGGCTAGATATATTGGTTTGGGAACCATCTTCGTAAAGATAGTAATTGAATCTCCAGAAACTGATGAGTTCACCAAAGAAGATAGAGTAAAAAGAAAAAAATAATAGATCCCAGAATAGAACCTTGGGGTATATCTACAGTTAGGCTTCATGACATGGATGGTGATCAAGCAAAAGAGATGAAAGGAGTGATCCAACAAAGAGAAAAAAATGAGAGCAACATCACAGAAACTAAGGTAGGAGAAAACATCCAAGAGAACAGGGTAGTCAACAGTGTCAAAAGCTACACAGAGACTAGGAAGGATGAAGAAATGGAAAGGTCTTTGAGTTTATCAATTGTGGATTTTGGTCATCTTGTAGAGAATAATTTCTTTGGATGAGTAGACTGCAAGTGAGTGGGAAGTGAAGAAGGGGAGGCAAGAAGAATTTGGGCTGTGAAAGGAAGAAGGGAAGTAAAATGATAGCTTTGAGGAATGACAGGATCAAGTGGAGGTTTTTTAAGGGTAGAAGAGACCTAGGCATAACTTTGGCCATAAGGAAGGAGCAAATGGATAATGATATATTAAAGGTGAGAGAAAGAGAAAGGGTAGGCTTCCAGAGAAAGCAGAGGGGGATGGCATCAAGGGTACAACAAAAATGGATAAGGACCACCTTTTCATTACAAACTAGGGCAATGGAGGACAACATGGCAGGGTGGTAGAGAATTTACTTTATGTTATTTTATTATTTTAATCAGCAAAAATCCACCTTCTCCCCCTTCTACTTCTCACCCAACCTGAATGAAAAAGAACGAAAAATAAAACCCTGTTAAACATTTGTTTACTCAAGTAAAACAAATCCTCTTATTGACCATGACCAAAAAAAAGTCTCAAACTGCACTCTGAGTCTAACCTTCCTATCAGGAGGTGGATGGGATATTTCATTATGAGTCTTCTGGAGCTGTAGTTGGTTTTTGTATTTCAGAATTTTTTGTGTTTACAATGTTAAGTATAAATTTTTCTCCTGGTTCTGATCACTTCTCTCTGTATCAGTTCATATAAGTCTTTTCAGATTTCTCTGAAACATCCTCTGATGAAAAAGAATTTTAATGTGTGGAGTTGGGAAGCACAGGGAATATGGGGCTGATGACTTTTCATGTTTCAATGTTTAATTTCAATAAAATATGAAGAACGGCAATGCTCTGTGGAAAGGAATTGGGAGTAGGGGTGTGGGAAGTCTGAGAAGGTTTGGAATAATTATGGAGAATGTGATAGTCAATCATGGGAGAATAAAAAATTGTATTGTAGATGTGAGGTGTTCAACAGGTAGGTAAGCACTCATTGTTTGTTGACATCATACCAGCTAGGAAAAAGCCCACCAGATATGTGTATGCTCCATATACACACAAATATTTCTTCTCTTTAGTGTCTTAATTTTAGAGTGAGGCAACTCCTAGGACTTTAATAAATGTACAATTTTGGGAGGGGTATCTATGCATACATATGCATTTTAAACTCATTAAACAACCAAAATATATTCATAAAATATTTCACACATTCTTGGTTTAGTATCACTACTAATTGGTCAAAATTGTGAGACTTATTTCCTCATGGCTAAAATTAAAGGGTTATACTAACTAAATAATTTCTAGGGTTCCTTTCGAACTCTAAAATGCTATAACTCTAATCTGATTAATTATGATATGCTAATATGAAGGGGCAGGAGGAGACATCTTCTCTCCCTTGAACTCACTCCTTCATCTCCAGGTAACCTGCATTTTGATAGCAACCTCCTGGAAACATTCACCCCACTCCACCTCTCTCTCTTTGTAATCAGTATCATGCCAGTCTCCACTGCTCTCCGACTCTGTCTCTCTCTGACTCTGTCTCTTACCCTCCTACACCAACTCAGTCCTGCACATTTTTTTGCTTGAATTAAGAGACTTGCCCACACAAAGATCCTTTTAGCTTTTAACATATTTAATAATTTATTATTTATCTGATATTTTTAGAAATTTATCCTTCAAATCATGCTTTTGTATTTTTTCTTTCCAATTTGCACATACCTGACATAGTTTATGTTACCATCCATTGATGCTGTTACGGCAAATTTCTATTTTTAACACTTTTTTTCAATATCCTTAATGAACTTCTAGGCTTCATTTACTCAAGAAGACTTCTGTCACCCCTTTCTTATTTTCCTGCTCTCAGACATACAAATCATATATTTCACTAATGTAATTTTATTAAATAGAATTTGGTTGATTTTCTTTTTTAAAATAAATTTTTATTCATATCTTTTGGGGTTTTTTTTTACATCATCTATATTTCCTATTGTATCCTTACTCTTTCCTTTTCCCAGAAAGCTATACCATAAAATAAAGAATAAAGAAAGGAAACATGAAAAAAAGTTCAACAAAACCAAACATTTTAAAATAGTTTGAGATTATATTCAGTATGTCATATCCGTAGTCCTCCACTTCTCCAAAGCAGCAGGTGAAGGTGTTATGTCATATCTCTTCTTTGGAGCCAAGCTTGGTCATTATAATTTCACAGTCTTCAGTTTCGATTGTTTTGTTATTGTTCTTTCCATCTACATTGGTGTAATCACTGGGGATATTGTTTTCTTAGTTCCACTTCATTTTGCATCAGTTCATATAAGGCTTTTAATGCTTTTTTGGTATTCATCGTGTTCATTGTTTCTTAGGGTACAGTAGTATTCCATTACAATGATTTGCCACAATTTATTTAGTCATTCCACAGTCGATGGGGCATCTATTTGTTTCCAGTTTTTTACCACCACAAAAAAATGTTACTCTAAATATTTTGGTCTTTACTAAATACACATCTTCTCCTTTTTGTCCTTCTTCTTCTCCTCCTCCTTCTTCTCCTTCTCCTTGTCTTTCTCCTTCTTCTGTCAGTGACCTCTTTGGAGTACAGACCTAGCAGTGAAATCTCTTGGTTAAAATGTATGGACATTTTAATCACTTTCTTTGCATAATTCCAAATTGCTTTCCAGAATAGTTGTACCAATTTAAAGTTGCAGCATTATTGTACCATCTTTGCATAACCCCTCAAATATGGGTTATTTTTAGCTTTTATGATCTTTTCTGGGTATGAAGTGAATCCTCAGGGTTATTTTGATTTGCATTCCTCTTATTATTAGTGATCTGGATCATTCTTTCATACTGTTGTTAATAATCTGCAATTTCTTTTGAGAAATGTTGTTTAACATTCTTTGACCACTCGTCTGCTGGGGAATGGCTTTTGGTCTTATATATTTTCAGGTTGATTTCTATGATTTGCTTTGAAAAAAAACTTTTGCTCTTCAGTATACTATTAGCTGATTTTCTCATATTTTGAAAATTTTTGCCCTTTTAAGTTTCATCATTATGTTATTCCCTAAGGATTTTACCCTTTATTAAGTAGTCAAAACTAATTATGCAACAACTATTGTCAGCAAACAGATGCTTATTTCTTTGATATAGCCCACAGAGCTCAGCTCAGTAGTAGACACATAATAGCCATTCAACAAATAATTGGTTGACTCAATTAATAAGTACTTCTTGAGAACCTACTATGGTGAGGTACTCATCCCAGTGATAGAACTCCACTGTAACATGATTTATTATTACTTGGACTTTAGATATATGGTGGAACTAACTGGAGACAGTGTGGTACAATAGAAAGGGTATTGGATTTGAAGTCAGAGGACCTGAAGCTTCCTCCCTAAGATACATCAGTACCCTTAACCTCAGTTTTCTCATGTATAAAAGGAGAGCATTACACTAAACAGTTCTCTCCTCTAAATCTATGGTCCCATGGCCTGCCTTCAAAGTCTGGCCCTGCCAATTGTTTTCTGTGTGACTGAGCAAACCACTCCACCTCAGGGAAGGGGCTGGATTTCATGGGTGCTCTTTAGAGTTCCTACCCATTCTACATCTATGATCCTATGCATCCCCCCAGTGGAATACATAAAATGATTGGTCTTCCTGGCCATGCTATTCAGAATTAGCATACTAAAGGAGTTCCCCTGTGTCTCTGGACATAGTACTTACCACCCATTTCCATACTTTAAGAATCCATGATTTCTTCAATGTAGGTGTTCTCTCCAATGATGAAGATCAAAACTCCTTTACAACTTAAGTCATCAAGAGTTGAGGTTAAAAGATGCTTTGCCCTATGGCCAACTTGGTGATGAGCCCTTCTAGTTAACTAGACTGGTTCTCAGATAACAGACATGCATGGGAAAGTGCTAGAGTCCTTCCACATTCCACTGGTCTCTTTCACTCCTAGGTAATTTGCACATTTTAATATGACCTTCTGGAAATGTGGATTCCCTCACCCTAATAGCAGCAGACCTGGACTCAAAGTCTTCTAGGTTTGGCAGGACCTGCAAAAGCCAACACTTTGCTGGCAGAGCTTAACAGAGCCCCTTATCACCTTCGCACCAGGCTGAGGCTCTGGGATAGGGCATGGTTAAACCAATGAATTAAGAAATAGTAAGACTTTTGGTATGTGTCAAAAAAAAATCATTTCAGAGTCAAGGAATGAGCCATTTGGTAAGTGACTCAAAATTCCAGGTTAACCAAGTGCTCAGATGCATACAGACTGTCCCTGATGTCGTTTTATCTTGAACAAGGAGAACACAAACTTATTTATACAGTTGTAGTGTTTGCTGGCATTAGCAAAGGCTTTTATGTTGCTCAGTTGTCATGAATCGGAGTGTTATAAGAAATGCCTGGCGCCACAGCCCAGATTCATGAGATCAGTACCATATTTGGCAGAAGCCAGTGAAGCAGCCAGCTGGCATACACATGGCTGTCTCTAGTGCAGGAATGAGCCCAAATGGACCAATAGTAGGCACAGCTCACCAGCTGGCTGTCCTGATCTAAGTTCTGACACCCCTGTGAATTTCATCACAAGTTCCTTAAAAATAAGGGTTTTCAATTTCAATGTCCTCCAAGGTAACTTCTAGCTCTCAACCTACGATTATTTTCCTTCTTTTTAGCATTGCTTCTCTTGTCCACGCAGGAAAATAGAAAGTGATGAACTAATTCATCCTTAATTTCCTTAAAGGATTCTTCTTTTCAGGCAAGGCACCCTGAGGGAGAGGCAGGGAGTGGCATCTTCCTACTGATCTGCTACCCCCCAATCATCAATTCCCTTTAAACCTTAATGGAGACAGGCCAGGGCCCTAAACCCAACACCTCTGGGAATAACAGCATCCCCTAGACTACCAGCCCTGCTTCCACTGCCATCACTGAGGAAAGCCACCCTTGGGAAGATACCCACCTTCCTTGCAACAAGCTGCACCAACTGCTGACCAATTGGCAGAGATGGGCAAGTAAGTCCAAGCGATGGCATTTTCCCCTAGACCAGGCCCTGGTTCCAGTTCAGCCCCTTCAGCCATGATTCCAGCAAAGAGCCCCTATGGAGATGCAACCTGGCAACTGAAGCTACTGCCATAGCTACTCAAGACCAAAAAAGAAAGTCTTTCATGCCAAAGCCCTTGATATGATTCGATTAGTGAAAACAACATTGAATAAAATGGAGTACTGTTTGCTTTGCAGCTGCACCCTGAGGACCAGGGGGTCTTTCCGTCTGATTGTTGCTGAAGCTTCCTATATGTTAACACCCCCTTTTAGAATGTGAAGTCCTTGAGGTCAGAGACAGTCTCAGGTTGTATCTTCATTGTTCTGTACATAGTAACAACTTAATAAATACTTTTTCATTCACTAGTTAGTTCACTCATTAATTTATTCATTCTCAAGACAACAAGCATTTATTAAGTACTTTCTATGTGCTAAGTACTAGGAATATAAATAAAACCCCCCCTAAAAAAATAGCCCCAGCTCTCCAAGAGCTTACATTTTAATGAGAGAAGAAAACACTTAAAAGGAAGTTGAAAAGGAGGAGGAAAGGAAAGAAGTTAGTCAGGGGGTCATAGTGGTGAAGTTCAGAGAGCTTTCTTAGAAAGAGCTGAGAGAGGAATGAAACATGGCTGCACTGGGCCAGTGCCAAAATGGAGGCCCCTGGGAGGAACTCAGGGGTGAGAGAATGGTGTTAGCATGGTAATGGGATATTCCAGAGTGAGAAGGCCTCAGGCCTCGAGAGAGATTCCAGGTCCAAAGGCCATTGAGTTATGGAGTCAAAATCCAGAGAGTCAGAAGCAAAACTGGGAGGGGAATTTTAAGTTGCCACCTCCTACCAGAAGCCTGATTGGATCTCCCTACTTGTTAGTTCGCTTTCCCCTTACAGAATTATAATTCATGTACCTACCTTTGTAAATGTTTTATCCTCCTTAGCCTCAGTAGAATGTCAACACATTGAGGGCAGGGACTATTTTCATATTACCTTTCGTTCCACCCAGTAGTGGAAAGATAGTACAGTGTCTTGAACACAGCAGGTGCTTTGTAAACACTTATGAAATGGAATTGGTTTTTTTTAATTTTTTTTTAGGCAATTGGGGTTAAGTGACTTGCCCAGGGTCACACAGCTAGTAAGTGTCAAGTGTTTGGTCTGAGGCCAGATTTGAACTCAGGTCCTCCTGACTTCAGGGCCAGTGCTCTATCTACTATGCAACCTAGCTGCCCCATGAAATTGAATTGTTAAAGGGATAGAAAGAAAGGAGAATAAAAAGAAAAGACAAATTGTGTGCACAAATGTGTGTACGTTTGTATTATCATGATGCAAGTATAAGTATATCTATGTGCTCCTCGGAGAAATTAAATTTTAGACAATTAGGAATTTGAATGAAACTAACCCTTTGAAGGAAATAGAATCTTTCTTCAAGTTCTCTGCCTTGAGTTACACCATTATAATCAGCAGTGATTAAAGAGAACAAAGATTGTTAGTGTTGAAAAGAACCTTAAATATTATGGAACTTCATTTTATACATTAAAAAAAAAACTGGGACCCAGAGAGAAAAGTGACTTGTCTAAGTCACATGGGCAGAAATGGGTCTAAAGATTTTCATTTTTTTTCAAAGCTTTAATTGCAAGGCTAGACTCAGCTACATGGTATAGTACATAGAGAGCACTTGCCCTGAAGTCAGGAAGACCCAAGTTCAAATCCCGCCTCAGACACTTCTTGGCCTTGTAACCCTGGGCAAGTCACTTAACCTCTATCTGCCTCAATTTCCTCAACTATAAAATGGGAATAATGATAGCTCCTACCTGCCAGGGTTGTTGTGAATATCAAATGAAATAATATTTGTAAAGCACTTAGCACAGCCTAGCACATAGTAGGTACTTAGTAAATGTTTATTCTCTCCCTCCCTTCCTAATAAACATATACTTTAACCACATAAAAGCATATACATGTCAAGTTGCCAAGGAGCTCTGTGTATATATATGCACATACATATGCACTTGTGTTACCAGGAGAAAATTTTTTACATTAACCTTGGGAGAAAAATAGATATATTTCACTGTTTTCATTTGTTATTCTAATAACTGAAACGGACAGTTTATATCATAAAATCAGTCTATACTAACCCTGACATCTCACTAAAACCTGTTATCCCAAACAGTGAAATTTGCTCAACATTTTTAAGACTGTCCGTGGGGATTTAGTTCCTGACATACCTCGAAGATGACATTATAAGGTGACTCCATTGCAAGGAGTCTACAAATAGCATTCAAGAGAAGCTCTGGCATAGTTTTAGTAAGCTATATACTAGCTGGAAATGTCACCATACTTATGACATGTTAACTCTTCTCTGGTGAACTAGAAAGAGTGATTCCCAACATGTGGACCCCAGAGCCCTGGGCAGGTGGGTAAAGGGAAGGTACATTCAGGGAAACGACACATTTCCATAAGCAGTCTGACATTGTGAAAAGAGTGTCAGATTTGGAGTCAAGAGGTCTGGGTTCAAATCTTGACTTAGAAACCAGGCACAAGACCATGGGTAGGTCATCAGTCTCTTGAAGTCTCAGTTTCTTTATCAGTAAAATGGAGACAATTATTCTTGGACTACCTAATTCATAGGACTGTTGTAAGAAATGTGCTTTGCAATCCTGAAAGCACTACATAAATGTGTTATTATTATTACTATCATCATTTTATTGTTATCATCATCATCAAATCATCAGCAGCCTCATTGTTATATGCCAATTCACAAGCACACACCTCCTGTGGACTGAATATTTCATATGTATGTTGTAAATTTGGCAATACAAATACACATTTCAAATGTATGTAGATGTTCTTGTGACTAATAAAATATAAATTCACTAAAAGTTGTTATTGAACTCAGCATTTTGTCTTCATGTATTTTCTTAATCAAGGAATGTTAATAATGGGATGATGATTATTATTATGTGGGAATCCAATAAATTTTTTGATGTTTAAAAGGATGCTTCAGACTCCAAAGATTGGGAAGCATTGGATCAATGCAATTGGTACTATTGCAGAGGAAGAATTAGCCCTTGCAGAAATTATGTAACTAACCCTGGGTCAGACAAGTAAATGCAAAAGCCCTAATGCGAACCATCATCTTTCCTGCCTCCCAATCTCTTCACTACTCTGTAGGGGAAATTGTGAAAGACAAGGTTGGAAATCTAGATTGGGGCCAAGTTGTAAAGAGCCTTTAAGCTAAGGAAGCAAGGACATAAGCATTAAAGTGCCTACTATGTGCCAGGCATTGATTATTAGTATCCCCATTTTATAGTTGAGAAAACTGAGGTTACCAGAGGATAAGTGGCTTACCTGCGGTCACACACACACCTGTGGTCAAGCCAGTACCTGAAGCCAGATTGAAATTCATGTCTTCCTGACTCCAGGTCCAGAACTAAAGAGTTTGGACATTATTTCATAATGTAAATTATGTAAATTATTGTAATTGCCATGGGGAGTGCAATTTTTGAGCTGGGGAGTAACATGATAAAAATAGTGAAAGCAGTCTTCAGACTAATGGCAGGTGGCTGGATCAGATGTTCTCTCCTTTCTGGATCTATTATGCTTTGATTCTAGATTTGGAATAAGCTTTATGCTAAAATCAGTTTAGTGAGGTGGGCACGTACATACATACACATACTCACATTCACACACTCAATCTGACTTCCCTTGCAGTCTGTTAGCATTCCCCGTGTGTAACAGAGATTAGCTGTTTTATCAAGATAATAGTTTTTACATTTGCCCTCTGCATACCACAACAGTTCAAATCACAATAATTACTGTTTTGAAATGTTCCTGGTTTGGCACTATATTTTTCCCCCTCATTTGCAACATTGAATTAAGTTCTGAATTTATGTCAACCACGAATACATTTGAAGGATTCTGTGCTTCCAAATACCTCTTGGGGCTGTTGAGAGAAAAGGCGATTTGGAAAGTACAAAGTACTTTAGAAAAGGGAGCTTTTACTGTGACTGAGCCCTCATTCCCTAATTCAACTGATATTTTCAGTGAAGGGAATGTCAGTGAAACCATGGGCAGAATTGAACTTAAGCACAAGCAGACCATAAATTCAACAATCTGGATCTGCAATCAGTAAGACAGGACGTGGACTGGGGGATGAGGATGGGGTGGAGGGGGAGACAAGATGTCAGAATAAAGGCAGCAACTCACCTGAGCTCTCCCAAATTCCCTTCCAAACAAGACTAAAATAACACCTCAAAATTAATTCTGGAGTGGCAGAACCAACAAAAGGCTGGGTTAAAACAATTTTCCAGCCCCAGACAACTTAGAAGGTTATCAGCAAAGGTGTCTCACTGACGTCAGAATGGAGCCCAGTTCAGAGCAGGCTGCCAGGGCAAGCCAGCAATAGGCCTGGGGGCACCTGCTTGCCTTCTCAGCTTCCAGAGCTCTCAGTCCATAGACACAAGGGGAGGGAGGGAGGGGTGTAACAACCGATCAGAAGGAGATTACAGGGAAACCTTCATAGGCACTGGAAGTGGGATTTTGTTGCATTGCCCATGGGAGGTTCCAGGTCTCGGGTCCAGGGTAAGGAGGAACACTAGGAGTAATAGAGGACCCTGATCACAGTTCCAGGGCAGAAAAGAGTGCGAGCAGTGATGACACCTCTCCTTCCATCCTATCACCTTGGAAGAACTGAAAATTTACAGACTCCTAGGACTGGCTCTGAAAATAATAGCATGAAAAACCTGAAGCTTGGGACAATGCTCCCTCTTCCTCAGGAGTGGAACCCAACTTTAACCCAAGGTTAAAAGTCAAGAAAAAAGCTGGAAAAGTGAACAAACAATTACAACAATTGCAACAGAACCCAACCACAGAGAATTATCTTGGTGACACAAACCCAGGAGACAACAATATGAAAACAGTCACATGCAAAGTGTCAAAGAAAAAGGCGAATTGGTCTCAGGTTCAAAAAGAATTCCTGGAAGAGCTCAAAAAGGATTTTAAAAAATCAAATAAGATAGGTTGAGGAAAAATTGGGAAAATAAATGAGAGTGATGGAATAAAATAATTTTTTAAAAAAGAGTCAATTTGGTAAAAGAGGCACAAAAAAACCTGAAGAAAATAACATCTTAAAAAGCAGAATTGGCCAAATGGAAAAAGAGGTACAAAAATTCACTCCAGAAAAGAATTCCTTAAGAAATAGAATTGGCCAAATGAAAAAAGAGATACAAAAACTCACTGAAGAAAATAGATCCTTAAAAATTAGAGTTGGGCACATGGAAGCTAATGACTCCATAAGGGTGGGAGAAAATTTGGAACTCAGAATTTTGAAAAATGAATGTTAATAATTGGGGAAGAAATTTTTAAAAAATTTAACAAGAGGCCATAGGATGCGATCTTAGGCTCCCATGGCATGGTGTCTGCAGCTAAGGAGGTGATAGGCCCCACTGTACTCTGCCCTGGTCAGATCACAGCTGGAGTATGACCTCACTTCAGGGCACTACCTTTTGAGATGGACATTAATAACGTAGAAAATGTCTGAGTGTGGCAAACTAGATAGTGAAGGTCTTCAAGATCCTGCCATCCATATGAGGATCCATATGAAGTCCAGTTGAAGGAGTTGGGGAAGTTTAGCCTGGAGAAGAGAAGACTTGGAGGAGGGGGAATATGATGTCTGTCTTCACGTATTTGATGATCTGCCATGTGGAAGAAGGACTGAACTCATTCTGCTTGTTTTCTGAGGACAGAACTAGGAGCAATGAGTGGCAGTCACAAAGGTGTCACTAAGTGTATAAATGTCAAAGATAGACCAGGCTGGGATGCAGGAGAAGTGGGAGAGAGGTCAGAAGTCACTATTTGCATGGAACGGCTTTTGAGAATTTTATGGTCAAAATAACTGTTTTGCATAAAGAACAGAGGGACTACTGGAGTTTAAAAGTCAAGCTTTGTTTCAGTCCTTTTTTTTTGTCTGAGGAAGCAAAGCCCTGGGGAGATTTGCCTTATCCAAGGGGGTAGCATAAAAGTGGCTTTAGAACATAAGCTTGTCAGATGGAGAGACAGGGAAGGGCAGCAGCTCAGGTTAAATTTAAAACTATCTGGAAGACTACTAGATCTATACACCCATGTGATCAAAGAAAGAGAAGAAGGACCTAAATGAGTAAAAGTACTCATAGCAACTCTTGTTACTGTGGCAAAGAAACTGAGGGGTTGCTTATGGATTGGGAAATGAGTTCATAAATTATAGTACAGTATATGAATGTGATGGAATACTTTTGTTTTTTTAAGAAACGATAAAGGGCTAAAAAGTGCTAAAAGTGCTAAAAAAGAAACAACGAAGGGGATGGTTTCAGAAAAACTTGGGAAGACTGATATGAACTGGTGCAAAGTGAAATGAGCAGGATAAAGAGAACAATTAATAGCAATATAGTAACTATAATCAACTGTGACTTAGCAATGCTGATCAATACAGTGATCCATGATGATTTCAAAGGACTTGTGATGAAAAATTCAATCCACCTCTAGACAGAGAACTAATGGACTCTGAGTACAGATTGAAACACACTTTTTTTTTCTTTCTTTTTTCCCACAGTAAGGCTAAAAAGGAAATATGTTTTGCATGACCGTATGTAGAATGGGTATTGTATTTCTTACCTTCTCAATGAGAGGAGAAGGGGTAGAGTGAGAGAATTTGGAACTGAAAATAAAAAAATAAGAAAAAAATAAAATAATTGTACTATATAAAATAAAATTTCACTTTTAAAAAAAAGAAAGGAAAGGACAAAAGAGAGGATTTTAGAGAAGCCTGGAAAGAATTGTATGAACTGAAGCAGATTGAAATGAGCAGAAGTAGGAGAACAATTCACACAATAACAATAACATAATGAAGATAAACTTTGAAAGACTCAGAAATTCTGATCAACACAATTACAATCTTAGGGGACTCAAGATGAAACATGCTGTCCACTTCCTGATAAAAAGATGATGGACTCAGTGGAGATTGAGACATATGTTTTTGAATATGAGCAATGGAAGATTTGGGGAGGGGAGAGCAGGGCTTGACCCTATATGTTTGTCGGGCAGCCAGGTGGATTAGTGGATAGAATGCAGGGCCTAGACCCATCTTCCTGAGTTCAAATCTGGCCTCAGACATTACTAGGTGTGTGATCCTGGGCAAGTCACTTAACCTTGTTTCTCAGTTCTTCATCTGTAAAATGAGCTGAACAAAGAAATGGCAAACCACTCCAGTTATCTCTACCAAGAAAATCCCAAATGGGGTCAGGAAGAGTTTGACACAACTGATGTGTTTGGTAAAAGAGGCACAAAACAACAGCATGTGTTTGTTACAGGGATTCATTTTTCTTGTTTTCTGGATGAAGCGGGGGGGCAGGAAGAATTTAGATCTGAAAATAAACTAGAATTTCTGGAGGGAGTGGAATTAAGACCAACTAAGTAGAGTCATGCAGAATAGAGAAGAGTTCAGAAGAAAAGGAACCATTAAATGGAAGAGATAAAATGGCAATCGATTTTAGCCTAGATCTCTGGACCTACTAGTACATCCTTATTTAAGGGTTGAAAAGAAATCTTCACCTTTATTGGCTGAGAGAAGTGGGCTAAGAAGATTAAAGCAAGTCTATTGGTTGAGGATGCTGATTGGAGATAGCAATAACTTTCCACTAAAAGAGTCTAAATTTGCTTTCTAACTCTTTTCTGAGAAGATTGGCTCAGCTGCAGGCTGAGAATTGTAGTTGGCTCTACAAGGGAAACACTAATCTCAGCACTACTAGTGAGGTTTAGGTGGCTCTAAAGATAGCACTTCAGCAGGAACAATAGTGGAGGCACAGAAAAAACCAAAGCAGTAGGCTCACAGAATTTACTGAAAACAGCCTTTGTACCAACCACTAGAAGAGGGTGGATGTGGTCGAAAGAGCTGGTTAAAGAACTGGGACCAGAGCACCCCCAGTGGATGTTTGTTTCAAGGAATGCTATAACCTTGATAATAGTCAGAGGTGAGGATGAATTGGAGTTGATATTTGACAGAGCAGCATCTGGCACAGAGACTTAGTAATAACAGTAGAAGACAGTAGCAACCTTGAATCATTGGACATGGGACATTGTTCCACCCTCTGGTAAAACAAGTTCTGTGTGTAACTTTCATGTAGGTACCCAGACCACAAGTGTTTCCCCATGTGTGGGGCAGTCTTTCAAATGAAAACTTGTGGGAGAATAAGTTTAAGGTTCATGAGATGTTCTAGTTGTTACTTTACGTTTCATGAGGATAATTGGTAAAAATTATCATCTAAGGGAGAGGGAAGGAAAGGAAGGAATAGAATTTAGAACTCAAAACTTTAAAGAAAAAGATTTAAAAAATTGTTTTAGCACATAATTTGGGGGGGAGTGGATAAAATATACATATATATTTATTTATTTAGGCAATTGGGGTTAAGTGACTTGCCCAGGGTCACACAGCTAGTTAGTTAGTGACAAGTGTTTGGTCTGAGGCCGGATTTGAACTCAGGTCCTCCTGACTTCAGGGCCGGTGCTGTACCCACTGCGCCACCTAGCTGCCCCTTAAAATATTTTTAAAAAATGAAATTACAAACCTGGATCTGAAACAAACCAATAACAAGAATAATAAACATGGCACAGGGGGAGCTCATTAGCAATGGTTTGGAGAGGATTTTGGACCCACAAAATACATAGAACCTAGAATTGCTAAGTAGGGGGCAAAGAGTGAAAAATCCCCAGTCTAGGAATTAGAGAAGGAAAAAAATGTCTGAACAATTAGAGCTACCTAGCAATGGAACCAGGTCTTCATTACTAGAGTTCTTCAAGCAAAGACTGGATTGGAGAAGTTGCAGAGGGGATTCTTTCTCAGGCATGAGTTAAAGTAGAATGGTCCCTGAGTATCTTCCAACTCTAAGATCCTGAGATTTACAAAAGGCTTTTTTTTTTTTGTGGGGAGAGGGGTGGGTCACAACAGAATGTCTTTAAATAACAAATTAACTTGATGAAATACAATTATTCAATGTGAATGAATACACCTATTGTCTGAAAGTAATATTTGCCTATATACAGTCAATTAGTTCTTTAGCCTCACTAGAATGGATGTGGAGAAGAAGGGGAAACACTAATAATTTATAGCCACTGATGATCCTTTGCTTGCCTTTCCCCAAACCTTTTCCCTAAAAAATAATCAAATTGATTGAATTTAATTTTTTTTATTTCCCTTGTCCACCCTCTAGTGGAGATGCTAATGAGTAGTGAAAAAGCCAAAAAGGTAAGGTGACAAGGATAAGACCAATAATGTGTCCCCAGGATTCACAAACAGAATCATCTGGCCCAGAAAAATGTCAGAGCAGAAAATGAACGCAGATGGTGGTGCCCTGGGCACATAGTAGGCACATATTTAGTAACTGTTTAAGGGACTATATCCCCAACTCATCGTTCACTCTATAACACAAGGCAAAAAAATTTTTTTTAAAGAGGAGCAAGGTTTGAGGGGATCTCAACCCTATTCCCCCAAATCAATGGGAAACTTGAAAAGTAGATTTTCAACCAGTTTGTAGTAGAGATGCTTGAGCCATCTTTGCAATCACTGTTAGAGACCACACGTCTACTGGGAGCCCTGTAGATTCCAGTGTAATAGAACATCATGCCACCTAAATTATAGCTTAGAAGCAGACAATCACAGAACCAAGAGCCCTTGCTCTGAGGAGTATTATTGCCTAAACGAAAACTTTACTGCTGGAGCTTTGAAGATAATAACCCCGGGGTACATGTGGATATGGTGCTTTACGTTGTTTTTGAAGATGACCAGGTGAAGTCTCTTTGCTAATTTAAGGAGATGTTATCAAGTATAAGTAAGAAGTTGACATTTATTTTTAATAGTATTTTTCCCAATTACATTTTTTACATTTTATTTTTAAGTTTTGAGTTCCAAATTCTCTCTCTCCCTCCCCTCCCACCTCCCTAAGACAGTAAGCAAGGAGATATAGGTTATACCCGTGCAATCATGTAAAATATTTCCATATTAGTCGTTTTGTACAAGAAGACTTGAACAAAAAAAATGAAAGAAAGAAAAGGAAAGAAAAGAAGGAAAGTGAAAATAGCATGCTTCAGTCTGTATTCAGATAATATCAATTCTTTCTCTGGATAGCATGAAGAAGTTGACATTTAGGAAATCAGGTGAACATTTTCAACTATGTAGGATCCCCAAAATGAATCATATAAAGACAACACAAAAGAAAGTTAATTTTTTCCTCTTCTCTAACTGTTCAATGCATAGGAATTCATTCAGTTTTTAGATTTAGAGCTATAAAAATTTAGATTAGATTTAGATTTAGAGCTGTAAAGAGACTGTAGCTCTAGTTCTAGCTCAATGTTCTTATTTTACAGATAAAGAAACTGAGGCCCAGAGAAGAGATATGACTTGCCAAGGTAACGTCACTATGAAGTCAAAGATAAGACTGGACCCATGATTTCACTGGTATAGGGTGAGGTGGGTGTCACCATTGCTAACACTTACAGTATTAAAATATTGCCTAATGCACTGAGAAACTCAGGGACTTGTCAGAGTCACATAGCCAGTATGTGTCATAAGTGATGAAATCCAGCTTGCAGTCTAGGACATTGACACAATGACTTTTACTCTGTAAATTACCCTGCATTCAATTCTGGGTCCTTTGCGTTCATTTATTGCGCTCTTGCTACAATGCCATGCTATATGTTAGTAAACCAAAAAAAAGAAAAAAAAGGAAAAGGAAAAAAAATGAAAGGAAAAAGAAAACTTTATAGGTGAAACATTAACATTCTTTTTTTGGGGGGGCTAGGCAATGGGGTTAAGTAACTTGCCCAGGGTCACACAGCTAGTAAGTGTTACGTGTCTGAGGTCAAATTTGAACTCAGGTCCTTCTGAATCCAGAGCCGGTGCTCTATCCACTGTGCCACCTAGCTGCCCCCAAACATTAACATTCTTAAGCAATCAAATATTGCCAACTTTGAATATAGCTGTCTACCTCTGCTGATTCAACATTAAAGGTAGGGACTATGTAGAATAGTACTCTTTTTAAAAAATAAGTCTGGCACTTTTCATTTTTTTTTTAAATCTGAGTTTGAATGAATGTATAGTTGGTACTCTCAGAATTTCTATTCCTTCAAACAGTGGCTTCACTTTTAATTTGGTGGTCCAGTCTATTTTTTTTAAGAAGCTCATTGCCTAACAAAATACACAAAAGACTTGCACAGATTTAATTACAAAGTGCTCCTTAAAGAAATAAAGAACAACTTAAGTAGCTGGAGGAATATTCAATGCTCATGGCTGGGCTATGCCAATATGATAAAAATGACACTACCAAACTTATTTATATTTTTATACTATGTGAATCAAATTATCAAAGGTATTTTATAGAACTTAGTAAAGTAATAACAATTCATTTGGAAAAACAAAAGATCTATAATATCAAGGGGAATGATGGGGGAAAATGGTGGGAATCCAGGCCTCAAACTATATTGTAAAGCAATAGTCATAAAAACCATCTGGTTTTGGTTAAAAAATAGAAAGGAAAATCAAGAGAACAGACTAGACAAAAGGGAACCAGAAACAATAGAACTTAATAAGTCAGTGTTTGATAAACCAGAAAACATGAATTACTTAGGGAAGAACTCTCTTCTATTCGACAAGAGCTACTGGGAAAACTGGAGAGCAGTCCGGCAGAAATTAGGCTTAGACCAACCCCCTGCACCAGAGGCGTCAAACACACAGCCTGCATATGGCCCACAGTACTCCTAAGTGTGTTCTGAACCAGATTAAAATGTAATCAGGAAGTAGATAATGAAACAAATAAAAATACAGTAAAACATAGATAATATTACATTTTAAAACTAAGTCGATATGTGACCTGTAGGTATCCTTATGTAGCATTCAGTGACCCCTGTTTCTATTTATTTGGCACCATTGAACGACACCACATTCCACAAAACATTATAAATGGATACATGACCAAACATTAAAGATTATACTATAAAAAAGTTAGAAGAGAAGCAGATAATATACTCTTATACCTATTGGTAGAAGATCTATTCTTAAGCAAACAAAGAATAGTGACAATTGCAAAAGATAAAATAAATAACTTTGATTACACTAAACTTCTGAAAAAAGGGTTCATTATCCATGACATATAAAAAATTAACATATGATATATATATATACACACATATGTGTGTATGTGTGTGTGTGTGTATATAATTTTAAAAACCATTCCTCGGTGATCGACATGTATAATCAGTTGTCAAAAGAAAAATTGCAAACTATTAACAACCCCATGAAAGAATACTCCAAATCACTAATAATACAAGGTATGCAAATCATAACAACCTTGAGGTTTCACCTCATACCTTGCAAATTGACAAAGATGTCAAAAAATGGGAACATTATTTAAAAGTTGTGAGAAGATAGGTTCACTGGTAGATTGTTGATGGCGCTATGAAAAAAATTGAAAAGTAATTTGGCATTATGCAAATAAAGTGATTAAAATGGTCACTCTTTGACTCAGATGTTCCATTACTAGGCTTTTATCCCAGAGGTTGTTGATAAGAAGAAAGTATTCATATACACCAAAATATTTATAGCAGTGCTTTTTGTGATAGCAAAGAATTGAAATCAAAGTAAACCGTTGATTGCGGAATGGCTGAGCAAATTGTGGTACACAAATATAAGGGAATATTACTTTACTGTATGAACTGATGACTGTGTTGAATATAGAGAAGCACAGGAAGGTCTACATGAACGAATGCAGAGTGAAGTAAGCAGAGCCAAGAAAACAATACCCTACAACAATGCAGATGGAAAGGACACCCACACACAGAAAAAAAATCAAAAGTGAATATTGCAATATTATAAAGAGCAAGTATGACTTGAAAAAAGAGATAGATGACATTCTTCCCTTTGTAGAGGTGGGATGTCTATGAGAGGGCAGGCAGGTGACCTGGTGGATAGAGTGCTGGGTCTGGAGTCAGGAAGGCTCATCTTCCTAAGTTCCAATCTGGCCTCTGACATGTACTAGCTGTGTGATCCTGGGCAAGTCACTTAACCTTGTTTGCCTCAGTTTCCTCATCTATAAAATTAACTGGAAAATGAAATGGCAAGCCATTTCAAGACCCTTGCCAAGAAAGCCCCAAATGGGTAATGAAGAGCCAAACACGAGTGAAACAACTGAACAACAGCAACAACAACCGATGTCTACAAGTTTGTACATATTTTCAGGCCTTTTTTTTTTTTTTTTTAAGTTTTTAGGCAATTGAGGTTAAGTGACTTGCCCAGGGCCACACAGCTACTAAGTGTCAAGTGTTTGATCTGAGGCCGGATTTGAACTCAGGTCCTCCTGACTTCAGGGCCGGTGCTCTATCCACTCAGACTTTTTTGATGGATTGAACAGCTATGCTGATTTTCTTCTTGTCTTTTTTTGTCTTTAAAAATACTATTTATTATATGGGATAGCTTTCTGGAGGCAGAGGAGAAGGAATGCTGGTGGAAATAATGGTGATGTAAAAAGAAACAGAAGACATCAATAAACATTTATTTTTTTTAAATAGATATCAATAAAATATTTTTTAAAATAAACTTCTTCCCATTTGTTATTTACAAAAAGAAATAATCCACAGTATCTGGCAAAATAAGGACCACTTGAGTAGGAAAACAAGGCTTCTGGTAAAGTTGTCTCCTTTATGGATTTTGGTTTACTTTTTATCATTTTGTGCATTTTCCCTATACTGACCAATGAATACAGTGTATACTACATATATGTGCTTCATAAAAGTTTGCTTAATCTGTTGAACAAGCTGATCTTCAGCAAAGGTATATGTGCTTCCTGCAAATTTAAATTCAATAAGGAGATACTGAATAATTTAATTCAATTCAATAAACATATAATAAGTACATATTATGAGCCAGGAACTGGGGATGCAAAGGCAAAAAATAAGGAGTCGCTGAATTTTATAACACACACATAAATGCATACACACATATATACACATACATAAAACATATATACATATAGTATATATATATACACATATAGCATATACACACAACAGATAAAATGTACGTGTGTGTATACATACACATATACATATACATCTGTTAGATAGATAGATAGATAGATAGATAGATAGAACCAATGAATACAAGACAATATGAAGAGGGAGAGAAGATTTACAACTGGCAAAAATCAAGACTAGGAGGCAGTATTTGAGCTGAGTGTTGAAGTAAGCTAAGAACTGCAAGGGGCACTGGCAAAGAAAGCATATGTTCCAGTCCCAAGTAAAGGCACCATGTGAGAGAAGGAATTCTGAATTCAGAGAAGGAGAACATTTAGTTGGGCTCAAACCTAGAGTGTGTGAAAAATGAATGATAAGAAACGGTTGTTTGGTTGTTGTCCTTCATTCTCAAAAAGGACCAAAACGACATCACTATGCTAGTCAAGCTACGGTGTGTCCCACTGTGGCCGATTAGACCAATTCCAACTTGGGATGCTCTACCACAGGTCGGGCACAAATAGTTCATGTGACCATTTGGGGTGGATTTTCTAAATCTGTGCATCTCACATTTCTTTTGAGCTACTTCAATTCTGCTTTGTTCATAGAGAACTGACAGTTAGAAGCCAGATTGTGGCAAACTTTAAATGCCAGGTAGAATTCTATCCCAGAGGCAATAAAGAACCATTAAAGATGAGAAATGACATGGTCAGACCTATGCCTTAGGGATGTTATTTTGACTGCTGAATGGAGGGACTAGAGAGGGGGAAAGGCTGAAACAGGGAAAAGAGAACATTGGATGCAATTGCAATGGTCTAGGGAGGACGAAATGAGGGACCGAGTTAGAGCACAGCAGGGTCAGCAAAGAGATGAATACAGGGATGTGATGAAGGTAGAATCAAGACTTGGCAAATGACTCCATATTCAAATTGAAGAAGAGAAAAGAGTTGAAGAGGACTGAGGCTGCCAACTTGAATAACTGTTAGGATGGTGGTGTCCTAACAGATACATAGAATTCTGCGGGATGGTTAGGTTTAGGGAAGAAAATAGTGAGTTCCATTTTGAACACATCGAATTTGAATTAGGAATTCAATTTGCCTGTTAGATAGCATGGGTGAAAGGAAGTAAATAAATCTGGAAAGGCAATTGAAATCACATGGTGGAGGGCTTTAAATTCTGGTCAAGGATTTTATATTTAATCCAATAGTTCTCAAGCTTTTTGGTCTCAGGACTCCTTTATACTCTAAAGTAAAAATCATTGAGGACCCCTGAGAGCTTTTGTGTATGTAGATTATATATAGATACTTACCATATTAGACATTAAAAATGATCTTTTAAAAAATTTAATGCATTTTGATATAATAAACCCATTACATGATAACATAAATTACATATTTTATGAAAAATAACCATATTTCCCAAAACAAAAAATATTTAATGTGAAGAGTGGCATTGTTGTACATTTTTGTAAATCTCTTTAATGCTTGGCTCAATAGAAGACAGCTGGATTCTCATTTCTGATTCTGCATTCAATCTGTTGTGATATGTTGTTTTGGTTGAAGTGTATGAAAGAAAATCTAGCCTTGCACAGATATGTAGTTGGAAAAAGGAGTATTTTAATAGTCTTTTCAGATAACTGTGAATATTCTTCTTTGATACTAAAACTAACTTGACAAATGGTAACTTTTTAAAGGTTGGTTGCAATATGGAATCTGAAACTATGAATAATATGAAGTTATGAACTTTTTGGACTCTGTTACATTGAATGGATAATAACATACACTGTCCTGCCTTATAATGTGAATGGATCTTTTAACCATGCATGATATTGTAAAATCGTGCATTGGTCATTTGGAAAATGTGGTTCACTGAGTCATGCAGATCTTCCAAATGGCGACACCTCATTATGCAATATCCAAAAATCACATTTGTTAGTATCAACTCCTTTCACCCCACCCCATCTCATCAGAAAAGCCATGAAGTATTGGGAAGCTGTCAAGTTCATGGTGACAGATACAAGTTTTCCAAAATTCTAATTTTCACTGAAAGCTCAAATTTTATCATTGCCAAAGAACACTGTCAATTGTTTTCCTTTAAGTGACAGGCTGACTTCATTCATTTTCGAGAAACTGTCTGCCAAATGCCCAGATCTGAAGCATAGTTTATCTCCCAGTTGTTCTTTCAAGTAACAATGGTGTTCCATGAGAAAGGCAGCTAGTTCGGCTCATAACTCAATCACACAAGTGCTTTCCCTCAGGACAACCATGGTGCTTTGGTATGCAGCAGGCATGCTTTATGCATACTTCCCATTTAATCAAGGAATATTAAAAAATATGTGTACTCAAAGGTCAAGATTTAATAAAATTAATAACTTTTATTGCTTCATCAAGGATATTCTCAAATGAAACTGGCATTTTATTTTGTGTGCGTGTGTGTGTGTGTGTGTGTGTGTGCGTGTGTGTGTGTGTGTGTGTGTGTGTGGCAATGACCACTAGTACAGTTTGGGGCCACTGCCTTGATTCCTGCTAAGTCATCATCATCAGTTCTACCCAACATTGCTTTTGCACCATCAGTGCAAATGTCAACACAGTTGCTCCAGGGAAAACCATGAGATTCAAAAAACTCATTAAGCATTTTGAGTACCCGAGCACCACTTGTATTTGTTGCGAAGTACTCACACAAAGTAAGAATCTTCTTTGGTTAGTTGTTGCTGCTACCAGGTGAATACAAGCAAAACAGATTCATCCATTTGTAAGGCAAGAGGACAATTTCGAAGATATTAACTCAGCCTTCATGTTGACAGCTAAATCTTTAATTCACAGATCATGTGCTTCTGGAAAACTCTACTGTACACTCATGAGAGAATGACAGTGAAAAAAACAAATACTGTCTTGGGATTACAATTATCTCTTCCACATCACGATTTTCCCCATCAAGGTTTACAGGTTGGCACAAGAAATTAAATGGGAATTTTTGGGGGGAGTCTTGTGGAAGCTACAGACATGAGAAGGCTAGCAGATGACAGAAAAAGTTTAGAAACTCAGAAACACAAATATATATATATATATATATATATAGTATTGTATAATACAGCCTCTGACTAAATACTTAACCCAAATTTTACAATAAGGTATTGTAAACATCCCATAAAAGAAAAAGAAAAGAAAATAAAGACTTCTCCGGTATGAAGAGAAAGCCAAAAATTCTTACCAGGGTTTTCCAGATCACCAGGGGTGCCATGCCCCTAACCTCCGTGATGTGGAAGGGATAACTGCATAATGAAATAGTTTTAACTTTCCAGAAAGAGTTTCAGGGACCCTCAAACTACACTTTGAGAACTGCTGCTAGAGATAACAAGGAACCATTGAAGATTTTTTGAGCAGGGGAGTGACATAATGAAGTCCAAAACACATTCAGCTGGTGAGGCAGGACACAGCAGCAAAGAACATTTAGGAAAGAGTGGTAGCTAGAAAGAGATCAACTGTCTCAGTCTCACCAGTTTTAAAGATGAAGTCTTTTTGCAGCCAATCAAAGGAAGCTACCTCTACCCACATGGTAGGGACTGAAGAGCGGCTCCACGTAAGGCAATCTAGGTATGCCCAGGCAAGCCCCCTTAGGGGTACCTCTACCTTAGGTGACCTGGGCAGGTTCCAAAGGCTCCATTAGATTTGTATTGAAATAAAAAGATAGAGGGGCAGCTAGGTGGCACAGAGGATAAAGCACCGGCATTGGAGTCAGGAGGACCCGAGTTCAAATCAGACCTCAGACACATAATACTTCCTAGATGTGTGACTTTGTGCTAGTCACTTAACCCCAATTGCCTCACTTAAAAAAAAAAAAAAAAAGAAAAAAAAGAAAGAAAAGGATAGGATGTTAAATTCACCTTCCCAAGGCTCACTGTAAGTGTCCTAACTAGAGTAGCAGACAGGATGATGAGGACAGTATGTATCTCATCCTATTCTCATATGAGTTTGGTTTTTTTTACTAGGCCTTTGTATTTTGTTTTATATTTCATTCTTTTTGTTTTGTGCTGTTTTTGTCTGTAATAATGATTTGCTTCAGTATAGTTCTTGCGAATATTCTGAGGATTGTGTTTGTAGTATGGAGATTTTAAATCTGTCAGTTTATGAAAGATAATAAGATTCTGATATATTATTTTTATTATTATTTCAAAAGGTTATTTTAAAATGAGATGTATGGAACTCCAGATGTTCCTTGTTGAGACTGCTATAGGATTAACAGCATCAAACTATAGAATACTACAAGACATCTATGTCTGCTCAAAAGAGATTGGACCAAAAATCCACGTGAGAAAAAAAAGCCTACCATCCAGACTATCATTGATCAATAAACCAAGACTTTATTTTGTACTTTCTATGTGTCAGGTCCTGTGCTAGGCATCAGGGGATACAAAGATGAAAACTAAATAATGTCTGCCCTCAGATAGCTTACATTTTATTGGGGGAGAAAACATTGATACAAAACACATACAAGCCAACATTAGCAGGGAAGGCATTAGCAATGAGGAGAGCCAGGAAAGACCTCATATAGAAAGCGGTATTTGAGCTGTCTGAAGGATACCAGTTATTTTAAGAGGTGGAGATAAAGAGGGGGAGCAATCTTGTAATGGGATGACTAGTACAAACAAATGGAGTTAGAAGATGGCATGTTATGGGTGAGGAATAGGTAGGACAGTATGGCTGGACCACAGAGTCTATATAGGGAAATATTGTTTAAGAAGACTGGAAAGGTGGGATACAGACAAAAAGCTATACATGACAAACAGAAATTTATATTTAACCCTAGAAGTAAGAGGGTTTGGAGTTTACTGAATAGGAGTGGGGAGGAGAGAAGACATGGTTATATCTGTGCTTTAGGAAAATCACTTTGGTTGCTATGAAGAATGGGGAGAGATGAAGCGATTGAGACCAATTTACAGGCTGTTGCAATAAGTTAGGAGAGAAGCGATGAGGACTTAATGGGATTGGTCATCTGAGTGGAGAGGATAGAATGGAAGGGTGTTGTGGAATTAGAAATGACAAGATTTGGCAGCCAATTGGATCCATACAAGACTATGAGGAAGAGGTGAATGCTGTCTTGTCCCACACAAGCAATTGCTTGCCGAATTGTTATTTCTAATTTCACATCTTCTCTTTCAGCAAAGAAGACTGAGAAGAATCAGGCAGAGAGGAAGGAGAACCAAGACTGAGTAGTATTACAAAAGTTCCAAGAGAAGTAACCAGGAGGAGATGGTCATCACCCTAGAGAGGTCAAGAAGATTATGCCATGCAGTTGAATGTCTTATATGTAGATAGGCAATGGATCTAGTATTAAATAGAAGTGAACAGGTTGGATTGTATATGGGAAAATTATGCAGTTTACCTGGAGATCATCAGCTGATCTGTGACCAAAAAACAACAAAAACCCAACCAAATTTACATCAATATTCCTCCAGTTATTCTTGTTGTCAAGAGGTTTCAGTCATGTCCAGAAAACAAAGCAGACCAGTCAGGTAGCACGAGTGAAGGGCAACAGCCTGAGAACTGTACCAGGCTCCATGGATGTTAAAAGAAGTAAATGAAGGTATCTTGGTGGGGTGGGGGTGGGGGTTGGGGTTGGGGGTGGGTGTAGATCTTATGGACAACAATTGTACAGAATTCGGTGCAGATAGTTGATAGATCCAATCTGCTCGACTGGAAGGAGTAACCACATCAAGATCACGGAGCCATCCATGGAAGCATTAAAAACAAGTCTCAGATTCAGATCCCATAGAAACATTAAGAGACAGCAAGGTGACACTGGGTGGATTAATACATATAGTGCTGCACCTGGCCTCAGGCAGACCTTAAAACATAAGCTACATGATCTTGAGTAAGTCACCTTCCTCAAGCATGGTTTGCTTATTGGTAAAATGGGGACACCTATTTAGAGGGTTATGAGGCTCAGATGAAAAAGTACTAAGGAAGGAATCTTGAAATGTTAAAACATCATATAAATGCTATTATGATTTTTGATAAGAGTTCAGAAGGTGAAACAGTACAGTAGCCCTATGACCGGCAGCTCAGTAGAAGAGTCTGGGGGAGAGGCGAAAGGGATGAATAAAGGGAGGCCCCTCAGAGCTGTAACATCTGACAGGAGGGACCGTCAAGAGGGAGGGGAGAAGGAGGGGAATTCTTACAGAAGGGACTCCAAGGTGGCTTACAATTGAAATATAACAAAGGAAGAAGAGTTCACACTATGAAAGGAACAGAGGATTGGGCTGCAACTCAATGGATATGCCCTGGCTGTCTGAACTTGTTTTTCACACCTTCCCTTGGTTAGGCGAGGTAATTGAGTGCTTTGGTTTAAAAGACCTCCTGCTGGGTGCCAGGCTCCATGGGGAAGTAAAATAAACAAGACGTAGTTAATTGTGTCAACTCTGCTTAATTATATCAACAGAATTTGGAAAGCAAGGTTTGCTAAGGAACTCAGAATCAGAGCTGATTGTAAGGTCAAGGATAGCCTACCTAAAGATTGTATTCATCTGACTGCATCAATAAATACTTAACTCTCCATTTGCACAGATAATGCATCACAAGTAAAAGATATGACTTTTAGCCTCCTGGTGAAGAGGGGAAAGGCAATGTAGCCAGTACACCTGGCTTAGAGCTTAGACATCTGAGACTCAGCCAATTGCTTCCACGGCTGACCTCACAGAGGTGATGTGGAAGAACTCTAGAAAACTGTGAAAGTGCTGCATAAACATGAATTGTTATCCTATGCATACAATGCTGTAGTTTTAGGGATTAAGATGTAAAGGATAAAATCAAAATTAAAAATGAGCATTTTCCATTTTCCTCTGTATATAGCTCAAGAAGTTTTCCTACAAACTTTAGCAAGAACTATACCCATGTTTGGCGAAAAGTGAAAAGAATCTCAACTTCAGTATTTGAATAATTAAGGAGTCACACTTTAAAAGCCTCATGTTTGATCGTTATCCTTAGATTCTAATCAAATAATTTAATGTTATCATTGGCCATGATTTATAATTTCCTCCCTGACCTAACGGAACACTTAAATAAGCCTAAATGTTAATGTTCTATTGACAATTATTACCCATTTCAAAAATTCTTATCATAAATTCCTATCATAGTTAGAAAAATTTAAAAATTACTTAAAAACAGCTTTTGGACTATCTTTCTCAAATCTGCAAATGATAGGCAGCTTATTGAGTTAGAAAGAAGACTGCACTAAAGATTAGGAGACCCAGGGTCCTATGGATGCAAGAGCTTGGGAAAGCCATTGAGGTTCTCCAAACCTGTTTCTTCAAGAATAAAAAGAATAACATTTACACGAGTTTTAAGTTTGCAAAGTGCTTTGCATGCATTATTTCATTTGGGACTTATAACCCTGTGAGATACTATGTGTACTGTTATTCCCATTTTATACAGCTTGATGGAGCCTAAGTGACTCCCTACTATTCTCATTTTACAAGATGGCATGGTGGTGATGGTGGGGAACTCATACTTAGGTAGCCCAAGTCATAGGGCTAGTCAGAGTAGGGTTTGAACTCAGCTATTTCTGACTTCAAATTCAGCACTTTATTGAGACCAGATGATCTCTAAGGTCCTCAGTTTTTAATAGTCCATGGCTGCTCATTCATATGGCTCATGAATTTGTTCCCACTCATTCCACATTCACAACACATGCTTATCATTTAAAGAGGCAAGAAATCAAATTTTTGTTTTGCATTTTGAAATGGTATTGTCACTTCAGAGGTTAAAACAATACCTTCAAAAATGGAAAATGCTTGACTCATAGGGGGATGAAACCCACCACTACTGAAAACCAAAATGGATTTTTCAATTCAGTAGAAAATTTGAATTGACAAAAGTGTGTGCCAAAAAATAGCTTGCAAAGCTACAGACTTCCACCATGTGTAGTCACCTAACTGGTGCCTGGTTTAAGTGTTCACTCTTTATGCTGTTGGTAGCAAAATAAGGTGAAAGAGTTTTGATGTCTTATGCCCAGAAATCAAATGGTAAGAAATGCTTTTCAGTAAGAAATGACACAACTAAAAATGACAAATTGTCACATGGTTGTTTAATTAACAGGTTTAAAATGATCAACAAGTCAATTAATTATGTGGCATCAAATTCTGGCTTTATTCACTGTACACACTTGCCTTGGTAACAGATGTCTGTGTATATTACACATACACAGTGAAAGACTTTTTTGTATAACTTTTGATGCAAAGTGGAACATTTTAAAAAATCATTTCAAAAATCAAATCTTATATAATGGAAACACTTTAACCACAGCATTCACATGCTCTTACTGTGGGTCCCAGAGGCTTATCTAAACCCTAGCAACACAATTAAACCACCTTCGCTCAAAATGGTGTCAGGATGAAACTATCTATTTACAGACCACTGATAAGTTATGACAACACTATTTCTCTGCCTGTCACTGCATTTCTTTTAACCCCCTGGCACTAGCAGTCAGGATTTCCTCAACACTATGGACTTATCTCAAATGCATTAGTACAGAAGAGTTGAAAATCTGGGCTGCTACTGCCATGTACAGAAATGGAAAGATGGTTTGGAAATAAAAAGAAGAAAAGTGACGAACTGCCACATATCTGTTCTTAAAAGTTTCCAATTTCCAACAAAAGATAAAAAAAACTTTATATATTATACAAATGGTAAAAAAATAAATCTAGCCGGTCTGGAAATTCTGATATGAAACACAATCGTCAATGACTCCCAATATTTTAAATTTTTTTATAGAATTTAAGTACCATAGTTTCTAACCATGTTTAACTGCAGTAGTTAACCCTAGTGTTTCTACTTTCAGTAAACTTGTACCTAACATGTACATACATAGGCACAAACTAGACATTGCAATAATATGAAGATAAACCATGTCAAAGTTTAGTATTGTTTACAAATTTTTATTACTTGAGAAACAAAGCTAAAACTTGGCAAAAAGAAAATATTTGAGAAAGGCTCTAATGTGAAACTATTCCACTATAATCTTTTCCAAAATTTCCTATCAGAATAAAAGCCAGATGAGCTGACTCTTTAATATGAGAACTATGAAGCTAATTTTGTTATTTAACTATATACATAGCATGGTAGGGGGAGAGGATAGGCAAAATGGAAGAAAATGTGAACTGCAAGGAAAATTTATTGAATAAAATGAGGCCCAAATATTTATTCACATATAGACACATGAAAGGTGGGAATCAGCCATGGTTTGTTGGCACCTAGTAATCCAACCAAGGTCCACACTTGCCTTTCTTATTTGAGTCTCCCAAATTCCCTAAGGGATGTGAAATTCAGGCCTGAAGGGCAAGAGTGTATGAGATATACAATAATTACAATATATAACAAACAAGGAATGGCAGGAAAGGAAATATAAAGGATGGCAAAGAAATGTATAATTGAAAAAGATGGTTTGGGTCACATGGTAAGAAATAACCAATGGAGAGCCTGCATGCTATGTTGGGTATCAAGATGTCATGAGAACTCAAGGAAAGCTCCCAGCACATTAAATGATTTCTTAAGTGCCATATTTGTGAAAAGATATAACTAAGAGACAAGAAAAAGAAGCATGTCAAGATTGCAATCTGTATCGTTAAAAAAGGAATACCAATTGGATCACCCAAAGTCAATTTAAAACGCAGGCTGATTGAATTCAACACATTTCTGGTGAACCAACAATTTTCTGCCATTAGTTTGTCACCAAGTCTTGTCTTTATTTACCTTTGGTATTGACTTGTGATTACATACTTTAGGGAACTCCCAGGGAAGGAACTATCTTTACCCATATTGAATTCTTAATTGTTCTGAAACTTACAGTCCTGAGTTGCATGGAGAGTTTAAGTAGTTTGCCCAGCAAGTATTTGTCAGAGGCAGAAGTCAAACTAGGACTTCTGAACTCTTAGGTCATTTCTTTATTCTCTATGCTACCTCTCTATGCTAACGTCTGATGATCTTTAGGAATATTGATGAAAACCAGGAGCTAAGAACAAAGAACCCTGAAAAGCAATTTTAAAAAAAAGGTCACGTGCTTGGTTCATAAACCTCCTCTGATCCAAATTAACTCTCAGTTTACACACAAACTTAGTTAACTATTTCTAAGCCACTATAATTGAAGCAACAGGTCAGATATGTTGGAGTACTGGAGGTACGAATACTGGTAAAAGCAAAAAAGAAGACAAGTATAACTGTTCAAGGCAGACACAAGAATTACAAAAGCAGAGTCATCTGGGGCCATTCAATTAAGAGCACCCACTGCTCACTCCACTATGCAACAGCTTATGAGGCTAGCACTGGATTATTATGGAGTACCAGAATTAGCGTTCATAATGAAGCTGTCATCAAGAAAAGGTTAAATTATATTCCATATCCCCAGCTTAATAAAAGATAATTGTGGGTAATGCATTTTAAAAAGATTTCCATCTAAAACACTTAAAAACAATTTAAAAAAACCTAGTAACTGACAAGGGTAAGCATCAATAATCTGGAAAATTCACTTTTGTGGAAGAGGTGCTACTATTATAAAACCAAATACAAATTTTAAAACATAATCATCTATTTCGAATTATCCACATCACTGCTTCACTCCATTAGCATAGATCAAGAGCTGAACACAAAGGAAATTCTCACAAAATGATCAACTGAACTGTGATGTGACTGAAAGAAAAGCACAGCCTCAGGATCCCCTAATCACCAAGTAAGCAATACCTCTTAGGAAGTCCTAGCAGTCTTTCTGAGGAAAGACTCTCCATTGAAATTCATCATCTTGGTGCTTTCCTGCAATAAACTTGGGAAAGGCTGCAATCAGCCTGAGGTCTCCTGAATGGTAGGGGAATAAATGTTTTTAAACAGTATGAGATGGCTGGGTGGGAGACTCCAAAAATATGGCCTGTACAACTAGTTCTATCTGCTTTATAACCTCGCAGCACTCCTAATTTAAAAGAGGAGGTAGCATCTTGCAGTAGAAGTACCTTTGAGTCAGGAGTCAGAAAACCTGTGTTTGAGTCCCAGCTCTGCAAATCAGTCTCTAGACCAGTTTTGTTACTTGTACAAAGGCCAGAATACTGTTTGTCCTCCTTACTCTACAGAGAAATGAAAATCAAATCAGTTAATAAGTGCTTAAATGTTTTAAACAATATAGAGCATTACATTATACTTCTTTCTAATGCTAACCTTCTATAAACCTGGAAATCTTTATGGGAAAGTCAGCAAAGTAAAATTGCTCTTCTACATTTTTGGCAGATAAGAAGAAAAAAAGTATATGTTGGTGAAATTAATAAATTCACCAGGCTATGGCTGGTCAATGTAAAACAGTCATCAAAGACTTTCTCAAAGACAGATGTTTCAATGCCTACAAGGGTAGGCATTTCTAAGAGCGTATTACACACTCAAAGTCTTGTGTAGGAATTGTTGTATAGCCCTATAGTGAAGACATGCATCTCTAGAGAAAGTACAAGTACTCACCTCCAAAAAAGGTGCAAAGAATTCATTAGCAGAACCTGTTCCCCTTATCAGAATTAGTTTCAGTATCAACTTACTTCAACACTAAGGATCCATTTCATTCAGTGTGAGAATGACTAAAAATAACACAAACTCCAATTCTTCCACAAACTTAAAGGCAATTTTTAAAATGTTGTGGTCAAAAAGACTCATCACCTAGAGGCCAACATGTTACAGCAATAAGCCTCTAAGAATCTAGGTAACTGAAGCCTTTTCTTACATTATGCCAAAATGTGCATTTCTACAACTTCACTGAAATTAGAGTAGGAAGGGAACTCAGCACAAATTGTCCCGAAATAAAAATCTTCTATCATAAATAATAAAGGTTTTCCAGTCTTTGCCTAAAGACCTCTAAGAGTGTAAACCCACTATTTCCCAAAGCAGCAAATTCAACTTTGGGATAGCTCTAATTACTAGGAAGTTATTTCTTATATAAAATCTGCCCTGCATATCTTATCCATTGTCCTAGTTTTTCTCTAACTTTGCAGGACCTGTCAAAGCTTATGATTTATTATTGGCATAGCCTTTGAGAATCCAGGGTTACCTACATGAGGCACCAGAGCAGCACTTTATTGAAAGTTCATCATCAACAATATATATTTATTTTGCATCTACAAGGGAAAAATGAATATACTTTAGGAAAACTTAGTACATCAAAACACATGAAATTGGAAGGTTTGGTTAAAAAAAGGCAAGAAAATGTAAAATACAGTAATGCAGGTGTAATATAAACCATATTTCAATCTAAGAAACAAATACATTTTGGTAATGTATTTAATCTTAGGAAGTACATGTCAGACAAAGCTGCCAAAATAAAGCTTCTTGGAATTTTTTAACTCTTTTACAACATATAATCTTTCCAGTAACTTGTTTTATCTTTTACCTCTGATAAGCATAATTATAACTGCATACAAACATATAAAGCAAATACACTAAAGGAAACCTCAAATATCCACCACCACAATACAGGGATGAAATCCTAGTCATTCTGTCTACTAATAGCACACAGGTTACTTTCATTGATCTTTTAAAATTAAAATCTTTCCTTACTTGAGAACAAGAATAGCACCAGTAGATTCTACCTGTATAAAACATCTATCTCTGTAGCATCTGTTTGGGCTCTTTGATGAGGTATTAAGTATTCACTAGTGCCATAAAGCTAAGTGTCTCTAGTGTTGTTATTTCACTGTACAATTCGCAACACTATGAACAAAACACTCGTACAACCATTAAGAAACATTTTTCCCCAAATCATTCTTTCAAAGAGCTTCCATGCAACAAATTGCTCTCAGTAAAAGCAGCCATCTTAATTTTCTTCTGATCATTCCTCAGATATTAGGCATGACTAATATATAGAAATGAACTAAAACTCTGTATTTCAAATGACTTGTGAACACCCTTCGAATCACGTAGAAAATTTATTGTTGGAAATGAAGGCAATTCACTCTGTATAAATATCAAATCCCCTATTGAACTCTCTGTAAAAGAAAGAATTGTCACTATTGCTTCTGGTTAATGCATAACAAATGCTTAAAACATTGGGAAAATGTTATCATGTAAAATACAGGTATAGCCCTAATTTTATAAAAACAAATAACAGCATTTTATGATTTCCAAAAGATCCTTTTATTAAATCATAAGAATTCTTAAATCCCTCACACCACCTCACATCACTCCCTAAACCCAAAATTCCAAAAGGTTGGCCTTTCCAATCTCCAACCCTGGGCAACCCTCCGCCAACCATTTTCTACATATATCCATGCTAAACTTATATTACCTAACCTTGTCTGGCAAGCTGCTTGGTAAACCTTTTGTCCTTAATCTTTATTTTATCCCACATAGCAGCTGCCTTAAATCTTTTTGACATTCCACATTTCTAGCTCTATTCCACTCTAAGCAAATGAGTTCTCACAACTTTCCAAAATATCGGTATTCCAATTCATTCCTTGTTTTTCTACAAGGCTAGCCCTTTCACTTGTGTTTAATTCCATCTCCCTCACATATCTTCAACTTTTATCCTCTCCAGTTGTTCCTTTTCTTCTGCCTAAAAACACATTCAGCCCTCTAATATTAAAAAACAAGCGAAAACTTTTCTAAGATTCTTCTACGCTTTCCCTTCCACCAAATTTCTCCAAGAGGGTATTACAAACTCTGCCTTTATTTCATTTACCCTTATTAAATCCCTTGCAAATTAGTTTAATCTAACCACTATTCTACTGAAACTGCCTTCTCCAAATTCACATAACTGCTAAAAAAAAAAAAATCAGACTTCCCTAAAGCCACTAAAAGTACTTCTCTTCGTTTCAACCTCACCAGATCCCTATGACCTGTTCTTCATATTCATCTTCCATTTCTTGTAGTCTTGAAATTTGTGTCTTTCGACTTCTGACACTGCATACTGTTTCTCACCTCTGGCCAAACTTTCTGTCCCTGAACTCTTTCCTACAAGCCTGGCATGCTGTTATCTCCCAGGAACACCTGCTAGCTAAAATCCTAACTAGCTTTCAGGTATCAGATAAAATCCCATCTGTTCCTTAATGAAGCTTTTCCTCATGGATGTGAGCTTTCTCACCTTAGAACTTCCACAACACTTTCTATTTTTTTTTATTTTTTTACTATACTGATCACATACAGGTTCAAAGTAACGTCCATTAGATCTCTCCTATTTAGAGTGTAAGTCCTTGAAAGAAGCAGGGCCAGGTAGGCCTCTCATATTTTTCTAACTACCTCAATTCTAGGACATTACTTTGAACACAGCAGGCACTCAAAACAATATATGCTGAATGACTAGATTTGGCCAAATTTGTTATTTGCACATTTTCAGGAATACAATCAGATGTAACTGTTCCATGGGACAATTAAAAAAAATCAAGTATACAAACCTTCTTTTGTTACATTTAACTATCAAATACACCTGTCCTGATTCTAATGGAACAAGACTAACACGACTAACTAAATTCTCAGCTTTTATTAGCAGCAGCAAGCATTAACACTATACTAGAAAGAACACTTTGTTATACAAACTATAAACCAAGACAAAATTCTTTAGCAGCATCCTTATCATTACTATATTGAGGTTTCCAGATTGCTAGTAAGAGATTTTACAATTTTAAAATGTGTTGTGAGATGTTCAAAAAGTCAACGACAGTATCGAGAATGGTTGGCTCAGTAGCAATGTGAAAAAAGTTTTAAAGAACTGACCTTGTCAAACGTGATAAAATCCCTTCAGACACTGCTATTACCAAATCAACTCACAACAACCCCAAATTCTTTTATCTTAGTCTACATTAGAAGCACAGATTTTTAGAGGTGGAATCAAACCTCAAGTGTTCTATTCTAATCCGTACTTTTGACAAATGAACTAAACAAGCACCGAATCTGAAAGCTGGAAGAAACTTCAGCATCAATCTAGCTGAACCAATCAACGTATCTGATAAGTGGTCCTATAGACCACATCTAGAACATGGTGTTCAGTTGTGTGTGCAACCTTGAAAGATCAATCAACCTTGGATCAATCCAAGAAAACCCAATCAGAAGGGTGAAACATCTGAAAATAATGTAAAGGGAGACTCAAAAACTCTTCATATACCAAATATCATGCAGAAAAAGGAATAAAGGTGTTCTATCTCACTACTGAAGATTAGAAAATAACAGATGGGTATGCAAATAACAATGTTTCAAATCCACATAAGGAAAAACTTCAAAAAAAAGAGAGAGATCAGAACATCAACAGAGCTACTACTCTTTGACAGAGGTATTTAAGCACTGGCTGAATTGTTACGATGATGCTTTTGAAGCATTTTTTTTTTACCGAGTGGTAAATTGTTAGAACTTCTAAGGGGCCATAGAAAAGTCCTATAATTCTACGGTTGCGTTCTAGATATCAACCTTTTAGCCATTTTTCTCTCTTAAAGTCCTCTCTTCCTCAAAGCAGCTGCTAATACTTAAAGACATGAGGAGAGACCTTTTTTGTCTAAATAGGCTTTAAAAATTTCCTAGCTCGAGAAGATAAACAAAAAAAAACCCTTTGTCTTTTGATACACAGTCTGGCTTATTTTTAATATATAGCAGTTAACTAACTGGCCATATGATTATGGGCTTATCCTTTCTGGACCTCAGTCTCCTCATCTAAAATTCTATGACTCTGTTTAATCTCCAAATTAAGTAAGTAATTTAAAGGGTACAGTGAACATTAAATTAACAGTTGCCTTTTTCATTGGAAAACTAACCCCAAATTCTTTGTTGGGAAAATAAAATGCAAAACAATTTAACATATTAAGCAAAATTTAATTCTAAAGTAGGAATTGGCAATCTTTATAACAAACATGGTACATAATGTCACTTACATACGTTTTTCAATCATTAGAAAGCCTAAGCTTTGGTCAGGTTAAAACACTGTTAAACATGATGAAGGCAAGATCCAGATCTTGCCTAGATCTACTGTCTCCTAATGTTAATCCCCACTAGCAAACAGCCTACCTATTAGACTGATGCTACTTTTCCTAGAAACTTTGCTAAACTCTGCTCTGAAAACCTGAAAATCTTTGCTCAATACCTACAAAAATGCATAGCTTTCAAGCATCAAATTTAAAGTTCAAGATTATTCCATTTTAAGTAAGCCACATCGGAATCTATAGATTTTTATAGACTGTAAAAGGCTCCAATTGACATTCACAATGACCCAGAAACTATACATTTGTAAGCATAGATTTTTAAACAGGTCATTTTTATAAGTGTATTCCTTTGACAATACTTTCCCATGAAAACACATTTTGAGCCAAGTGCCAGTAGGTCACTTTTATTAAGCATAGCCTTTAAAAAGGAAAAAAAAAAATAAAAGAAAGAAAAAGAAACACATTGGCCCCTAGCAGGTAATGTAGCCAAAGGACTCAAGTGCAGTGAGTTTTTAAATTGATCTACAAATGTATTCCAAATGTAATCAGGCATAATCTCCTAGTATAGAAATTATTCTTTGGAAACAAATTAGATACATTAGTTCCTTCAAGGTCACTAGGGTACTATTTAGTAAATGACAGCTTACCATTATGTAAGGCCTTAGTGGCTTCAAAGAGTTAATGTTACAAAGGAGGACCAAATCCTAGAAATCCAAAAAATCAACTACTAAATATACCTTTGAATCTCAATATATACCTCAATATATACCTATAAATTTACCTTTAAAAATCGACAAAATGAAGTATTATTTAATAGCACATTCATTTTAATAGCTGACACCTACAACTGAGGAAAAAAACGATTAATGTAAGATCCAGAAAACAAATTGAAACTTTTTTTCCCCTGGAAACAAAAATGGACTATTTTTTTGACTCGTGATGATAGTTTTATTAGCCTAATTGCCAGGTAAAAAATTCAAATTCATGATCTGAAAATGCTTTACCTTTAAAATGAATGATGCTCCCTGGCCCAGGACATTCAACACTCAGAATCTATTGTGACACTTTGCCACTGCATCAGTTTCACAAACCAACAACATGAAGATACTGTCTTTTAAACTATCCAGGAAAAGAATGATCTCTAAAAATATTTAGTAATACAATTTTTCTTTACTTTTTGGAGGTGGGACAGTGTAGTGTGGTGATGGTAAGGGGATCAAAACCTGTGATTTCATCAGTGCAGGAAATTCTGTGTGAAAATTCCATCCACTGATGTAGGTCAGCAACTTTCCCACAACTTAATGGCCCAACTAAATTAAGTTGCTTGTGACACGGGAGAGGATAAGTGACCTGCCTAGGGTCATGGATTAACTATATAGCTAGTACCTGTCAGAGACTGAACTGAAACTCTTTCTTTAAATGTCAGTCCTGTGTTGCCGCCCCTCCCACCCCCACCCCCCACTCCGGGCCAAGATATATTCTGAGGGAAAATCATCACTATACTGCCTTCTGGAATTTTTATGTTGGATGAAAACCATGTACTAGCATTCTCATTTTGTTCAATTATATCACATCTTATTTAACACACCAAGACTCCAGGATAGGCTCTCTGAATGATAAATCTGATTAATTTCTATGAAGAAGTCACTGTAGAGAAAATTGAATTGACCTGAGTTTATATGAGAGATATATAACATGTAAACCTTTTTCTCCTATCACAGATGTTACGTTTATCATTACTTTAGCATTTACACTGAGGGAGGAAAGGGAAAGGGAAAGGGAATCTATCCATTCTGAGACCAGAACAAAGATACTGAAGTACTCTGGCCAAAATTAGTATAAATAGACTTTATTGAAGTCATTGTCTCTGTACTGAGACTGAAGATTGTGTCTACATAAGCACAAGTTGTAACATTTCACAACTTCTAAAAGGAATGTCAACAATTACAACGATCATGCATACCATGGTCGATAATCACATTTTAGAAGCATTTTCAACCATTTCTAAAGAAATGCTTATAACATTGTTTTATATATAGAACTACTTTCAATAAACTGCAAAACATTGATCGACTTTTCCAGTATGAGCTACAGTGTCAACACAAAAGGGAGGCATAAATGTTTAATTTATGAAATCAGAATGGAATATTTACTGTAAAGAAAAATTAAAAAGCTTTCAAATAAAGGCCATTATTGAACCAACGTGAAGAGCACAACTTGAACTTTGAGTTCATTCATCTTTTAAAGCTGTCCTCTGAACAACTTCAGTTCAAAGCACTCAATTCAGTACTGTGAATATTCCTTGGACTGAAGTTTGGCAATGATGCGGTCCAATTGTCTCTTTGCTTCACACTGTGGGAAATTGCTCATATCATAATATTGAGGGGCAATTTTCACCAACCTGCCAATAAAAAGTTAAAAGTTATTATATTAACATTTGATTAAAAGACCTTTACGCAATGGGTGCTGCCTGAACAATAGTTACAGATGATTATAATAAAGAACACAATAAAATCTGCAAATTCAATTCATTAATAAAAATGCATGCAAAATATTCCAAGTATTCCAATATTAAATAATAATCTCAAGTTTCAGAAGCTGTAACAACTTCAAAATTTTTTTCATCTCAAACCTGCAATCCTAAATGACACTTCCAGAAGACTATAATGTAAAAAAGCTCTCTTCAAATTACTGAAGGAGACCTGAGGTACATAGCATCTCTCAGTATCTTAAGGAAACTACTTACTACCAGCTCTACTCAGATTATTACCACTCAACTTCAATTCTATTTTTTAAATGACTATAGATATCATACTCTATTCTAGGGAATTAACTACTTTTAAGTTATTAGCGATGATTTACTGGAAAATTTACTCAATTATTTGTGTTATGACAGCAATGTTCTCTATGTTCGGGTTTCAAAAACCCTGTATCATAAAGAGAGAAAGAAATCCCACAAAAGAGGCAAAGAAATATAAAGCGGCTCTACTTAAGTTCTTTCATGTGCTGAAACCAACCATGCTGGGCAAAACCTGGTGTCTCTCATCAAAGATTGGATTCTGGTAATAAATAACAAGGAAGTTAACAATTCTACACTGAAACAATCAGCACTGGTTGCATATGTACAGCACATAAAATATTTTACCAATACTGCTACCAATTATGATGTTAATAACAATTTTCATAGAAATTTTCATGGAAATCAACCAAACTGCACTTCCACAAAAGTAAATTGCTAAGTTACCAACGTGGAATAGAGAAAATAAATACAGGACATAATAAATTATCTCAGAATTTATTGTTGTTGTTTGTCCTTCATTCTCAAAGAGAACCATGACATCAAGAAGATAACGTCATGACTTGCAAGTGAATTGGATTTAAGTGAGGGAAGGCTGTGCAAGGTAACCAGCTTCACTTTCTCCTCTGGAGCCATCTGGGATCAGTGGCAAGATATAGATTAAGATGACCGGAGATGGCCCCTGTCAGAATTTACATTCCACTAAGAACGAATTCTTTATTCATTAATATAGATGCCAATCTGCACTGGGAGTTCCCTATACCGATAAAATCACAGGTCTGGTGGAAAGTAAAGGGAATGTACCACACGGCACAGCATCCAAATTCTTTAAGGAAAACGTTAAGTAATAGTTAAAGAAGGAAATGGACAGTAAAACTATACTAGTGGGGGACCTTCTCAGACCTCGATATTTGAGTGGACACAGTGAAAACAAGCCACTGAAGACTTTAGACATAAGGAAGTGATCTAATGAACCTAAAAGACTTTGAGAGAAATATAAGAACTAGGATAAATAATGGTAAACATTTTCTATTAGTCTATTAAAAAAAAAAAACTTTTGTAGGTCAGAGAACACATACTGTGTCCTGTGGAAGGCTCCAATGGCAGCCCTTGTAAGTTTATGGAACAACTAAGGTATTGCAGAAAGTACTTTGGAATTACAAGACCAAAGTGCGAATCCAGGCTTGACCCTTGGCCCACCTTGTGAAAAACACTTCACCCTCTATTTCTTTTTTTTTTTATACTATTGTAGTTCAGTTGCATCCAACTCTATGTGACTTTGTCCATGGGGTTTTCTCAGCTAAGATACTAGAGTGGTTTTACCATTTCCTTCTCCAATGTGAGGAACTGAGGCAAATAAGGGCTAAGTGACTTGTCCATGGTAACACAGCTAGTAAGTATCCGAGGCCCAATTTGAACTCAAATCTTCCTGATTCCAAGCCCAGTGCTCTATTCACTGCAGCACCTAGCTGCCCTTTTCTCATACCATAAAGTGGGGATAACACCTGTATTATCTACCTCATAAATTTATTGTGAATGCTTAGTAAACATTAAACCTGATATCAATATGAATTAATAATCTTATTTGATTGCTAAATATATTAGCCACACTTGAGACAGGTATGCTTATATTTACATATGAATGAAAGATATGAACTGTGAAGTCCCTGTGACTAGTAAGCAGCAAAACAACTTAACTGTGAACTCTTCACAGTTACTGTGGAGTGAACACTTCATATACAGGGAGCAAAACAAGCACAGTCTGAGTCAATTTTCCAGGCATATCAAGTGAAATATCAAGTGTGTAAAAAGGAAAAAACAGAAACGAACAATAATAACCGAGAAGACCCTACATAACATGATACTACAAATGTAATTCCTTTATTCACTTTGAACTTGCTAATTCATAAACTGATTAATGTCTAGACATCTTCAACCAGCACATTCACTTAGCATATCCTTTAATTAAGGGAATTTGTTCTGTGAAGTCTGGATTCAGTCAAAGGGCCGTACTTGAGGACCTGGAGGGCCACATGTAGCCTCAAGGCTGCAGGTTCCCCACCCCTGACTTAGCATATCACACACAGTATAAACTATTTTTCTACCACATGATTCAAAGGAAAAATGTAACATTATAGATAAAAACATCTGCTTACCATTCTGGCTTGATATCTGTACATGTCCGGATATAATTCTTTGTTGTAAGAACAAATTCATTGTAAAGCACCCATTCTGGTTTGTGGTCCAGAACAGTTGAAGGATGTAACTGCACTACTTGGTTGTCCTTTACAGTTAAGTAATGCCCTGTTCGTTCCAAATGTGCCACCTAAAATCAAAACCAAACTAAATCAATACAATGCTTCCAAGTATTGAAAAGTTAAAGTGGTTTAAAATATGCTTATTTAAGTCATTATAGATTATCACCTCCAATTTTTGTTGCTTTAGATTCCACCGCTTCCCATCATGTAAACTACCTAATAAAGACTTCTTTTTATTATTTTCTTTTAGCCCTCTCTTTTGGCTACTTCTAGAGTTAGAGGGGATGAAGATAACTTCATATATAAAATCAAATTTTGTATGCTTCATCTTTACATGCTTTATATGCAGTTTCCTGGAATACAACTCACAGATCAGTGAACGTGGAATCAGATAGCTGAACCCAGTATTATTACCTGGGTGGTTTTATACCTCATACCTCTGAGCTTCAGTTTCCTAGTTTGTAAAATTAAGTGATCAGAAAAAGTGATCACTCTAAGGTCCCTTCTTGCACTAAATCTCATGCTTCTATGACCTCTAATAAAGAGTATAAAAAGTAGTAGTGATGTTATTTTATAACCAATTCTCACCAAAGAGAAGACAGGGCTAGTACAAAATGGATGCTTATTCAAATTATTGAACTTAATTGATCCAAACCTAACAAACTTGGTTTTCTAGCCTACTGGCAGACTAAGGACAGCATCTAGGGCCATGAATATACTTCAACAGTTAACAAATGATGTCTAAAATAAGTCAAAGTGCCAAATGTCTATGGGACACCCAGGAGGAAATATTCATCAGGCAATGTGATAGAAGACTAGGGGCTCAAGAAAAAGATAAGAATTCAATATGTAGATGTGGGAGTCACTGACACAGAGGGCACAGGACAGCTATGGGATACACCCTCAGATGGTGGTGAGACACAGATAATGATCTAGCAAAGGAGAGTAAGAAGCAGTAAGAATGGTAGGAAGAGGAAAACTGAGCAGAGAATAACAATTTTATGTCAACTCAGGGAAGAGCATCTAGGAGGAGGGTTATTTAACAGAAAGGCCAAGAAGGATGAGGAAGAAAAGATTTCACTTTTCCTTATGTTCAGGGAAGTATTAAATACATTCAAGAAACACTTTCTAACAAAATGGTTAATTTTTTTAATAGTGATTAAAAAGGTAAAGCTTCAACTCTCTGCAAAATATACAAAAATTAAAACCTTTCTTCCCAACAATGATATATAAATGAGGTGCTATTGTGGTAGGTTCTGGTTATTAGATCTAATTACCTCAGATATGAAATCAATTAAGATGAAGTCTGTAAAAACAGCCCCCGTGCACACAGGTTATATAGGCATTTTTGCAGTAGCAAAAAACTAGAGATAAATAATAAATGTCCCTTGATTGAGGACTGGCTAAACAAACTAGTTAATAAATAGAATGGAATATTACAGTGCTTTAAGAAATTATGAATGTCACAAATACAAAAGAGCATGACAAAACTTACATGAAGTGACACAAAACAAGTTGGCAGAATTCAGAAAAATAATATAAAATGATTATAAAAATATAAATAGAAAAAAACTTCAACAAAACAATTAAAAATAAATGCTGCAAAGTAACCATCCTTGGACTTAAATGAAAAGATGAGAAGGTACCTCCCCTGCCTGCTTCTTTGCAAAATGGGAATCTATGAGTGTGGATCATTGCATATAATGTCATACTCACAGCACCAACATTTTCACCCAGAACTGATATCACTCTTCTCATCAAGCATATAAATCTTTATAACACTAATTATAAGGCCTTGCAGTTTATAAAGCACTTTGCTTAAAACAACCCTGTGAGATAGTTAGTATTCACAGATGACATGATATAAGTAAGGCTGCCACAAAGCTAGTAAAGGACATGACATCTATTTTTCTTCTCAGGTCTCTGGACTCCAAATCCAGGGCTTTTCCCATTATATAATACTGCCCTCTCAATCCATTCCATGTCTGATAAGATCTGCAAAAGCTTCTATCACCTATAAAGTTAATTTTCTAGTTCTCACTGATAAAATGATGGTGCATAATAGTGATTACATAAATTAAGTAAATCAAAGCGATGGGGAACTAATGCTTTCAATTTCAGACTAGGTTCTGAAATAAAGGAATGGCTAAACAAAATACTACATTATTAAATCAAGTGCTTCATTAAAAAAAATCGAATTAGTTGAATGAGTTGACTCAGATCATATAATAGTGGGGAAAATTAAGACAGCACATGGGACAAAATCAGTTATCTCTCGGGTCTCTTTCTCTTCTATAAAAGAAGGATGGAATTAGATGAATTCTAAGATTCTTTCCAGCTCTGAAGAAATCCTAGGATTCTAGGATTAGATTCCAGATGAACAGATTACTTACTTGTTTGATAAACTATATCATTCAAAATTTTAAGTATAGTTTTAAAATCTAGTGTTAGGTTAATATAACATAATTTATAATACCTTGGAGAAAAAGCAAACTGGAGAATTTAAATCTTTAAGGCAAAAGATGCTTAAAAATATGATAAAAATGTTCTCACAATTATTTTCTCTTCCGCTTGCCTTAAAAATGCTACTTTTCAAAACATCAGTAGTATTGGTATTTTAAATAATAAAAGATTATCAAGATAAAGTTAAAAATTAAGTGAGGTGAGAATGAAGGTAGATTATCTCCCTTCCCCACCAGCACTCTCCATCTTTGGACATGCGGTGTTTAAAAAGACTCAACTAGATATAAAAGCAAGCAGATAAGCTCCAACTATACAGGTATTTCTTTTCTCATCAAGTGTTAGAAATTGAGTAAAAAAAAATAGCCTTAGTACTGCTTTGTATTTGTATTTACTTTAAAGATTCTTCTGTACAAGCACTCTATTGTGGTTAATAAGGTCTACTTAATATTTTTAAAGGACTATTTTTAGCCTGGAAAAAGGAAGGCTAAGGAAAGACATACCAAAAAAACAAAACAAAACACCACCAAAAAAAAAAAAAAAAACAAAAAAACAAAAAAAAAAAAAAAAAAAAAAAAAAAAAAACCCCAAAAAAACCCAACATCCAAATATAGAGCTGTAACACAGAAAATGCTAAGTTAAAAATTTTTTTTCTCCTATAGATAATACCAGAGGAAATTAATCAGAAAATATTTAAAATTTAAAGGAATTTCTTAAGGGTTGAAGTAAAGGAATGAGATAATATGAGCACTTGTAGGGTTTCTGTCCTGAAAATACAAGGCAAATCAACTATCTTTCAAGGTCCTGGAAGATTAAAAGTGGTTCTTGTCTTTGTATTGCAATGGGTTCATAGTAAAGTAGATCATTCTAAAACAGACTAGACACACAATGTTCAATTAGTCTTATTATTCACATGTTTAGTATAATCAGTAAAATCATAGAATGAAAAGGAAAAAGCAATGACAATTAAAGCATAGGTACAGTTCCAGATAACTCTAGTGACAAAAATGCAAGGACTTTATGCAATCGACTATTTTCTATAATTCTACTATATGACAGAAAAATGTTCTCACCCTGGTTTCTCTGTTCAGTTTATTCTCATAAAAGCAAAAGGCTTGTCCTTCCTTAATATCTCTGATATTATCAGTTGATATAATTTGTCCTATGCTATGATTCTTTGGCAATACAGCTTATATAAAAGAATATATATACACAGAGACAAACAGAGTTGTAGATCGGTATAAACTGACACACAGAAACACAGAGAAAAGCCTCTTTAATTATGAAAGCCATGGACAGAAAGGATAAGGCATATGTGGAAATAAGTATGATACAGGACATAGTTTGACATAGGGAGATACCTAAAATGCTCTTAGGGATACTTAGGGAAGCAGAAGTCAGGGAAAGCACCTAGAAAAGTGGCTGGGACTTGAAGAGATGTATTTTAATAGGTAGAGATGTGGAAGAAATACACTCTAGGCATGGGGGATGGCCAGGAGAGGGCATAATGAGATTGAGGAACAGCTATTAGCCCAAGTTTAGCAGAGGTGGAATATGTAAATGAGTGGTGTTTAATGAAGACAATCTTAATGCCAGGTTAAGGATTTTGATTTTTTCAAGCATAGAAGAGATACGTCCAGATCTCTAAAGTCAGTTATCTGAAAGATGGATTGAAGAAAGGAAAGCCTTAAGTCGGAGAGACCAGTGGGTAAACAAACATTTATTTAGTCTTACTATGTGCTGGGTATTGTCCTAAGTGCAGGGAATATAAAGATAGGCACAGTCCCTGCTCTCAAGGGTATCGTAATGTGGAAAACAACATGTAAATAGCTATGTCCATAGAAGCAACATACAACATTGTAACCTCTGAGCGGGAAAAGAATAGGGTGTGTGGGATGGAAGAGGGAAAAGAGAAGAACCAGTTACAGGGATCTGGGAATCGGAGCTGCATAGGGAACAAGAGAAAAATTTAATTTCTGATACTTTCTAGTTATCAGCTAGCCCAAAGCTAGCTAACAGTTTATGCATGGAGTTAGCAAATTTAAAACAAATTTTATGGTACTATGAAGATGAGAACATTAATGTAAAAAATACTTTGATGGCAGAATCAATGGGAGTTGACAACTAACTGGATATAAGGGAGAGGAATGATAACACATCATGGCAGTAGGTGAGACTGCCTAAAGAATGGAGAAAGCATTTAAAAGCTGATAGTAGGAAGAAAGCGACTCCATGCTCCACCTTATGGAATAATGACATTTTCCACATGGGTACAAATATCCTCTCCTAAAGGGAAAACAGAATGAAAACCAGCTTGTAATTCTCCACTAGTTTAATTATAAACAATGCTCAGGGAAGCAGTTTCAGGAATTATGTGGATCTGCAAGTGGCACATAAAACACTGGAATGAGTAGAATCTGACTCACTAAACCTAGTTAGACTTTCTGTGTTCAACAGCTGCTGAAAAAGCTCAAATTTTGCTTCTAGTTATAAAATTAAACTAGACTAAGGCTAAAAAAGAATAATTCAAAGCACAACTCTGCACCTCAGGGTCATCATTATATGAGTACCAATAATCATTTCTTAGTACAACGTAGTCAACATTCTGGTTATGTGAGTTGCCTGGTTGTTTAGATTAAGAAATTTTAATTTAAAAAAAATGTATCAAGTATTAATGCCTTCTTTTCATACTTTTCAAGTAATAAATGTCAGTTATACAGCTTCATAATGACCAGATTGGCCATTTGATACAATTTAGATTACATTAATAAAACTAAAATTTAAGTATGAGTAATTTGCAATGCCAATTTTGCCATTTTTACTGGGTTAATTGGTTACACATTCTTAGACACATAAAATTTCTTAATAAAAGCTCCTGAGACATCCGACTAAACAATCTTTTAAGAGCAATTTTCACTGGGTTTCTTAAATTCATTTTATATTTGACAAATTAAAGACCAATTAGAGAAAAGCAAAGAATACCAGTGTGAGCAGTGGACTTTTACCTTATTTTTCTTCACATACCTGCATAAAATACCCAGTAACCAAAGCTTTTCTTATATTAATGTAATAGTCTCTGCTTGTGAAATCTGTACTTCTACGAGGCAAATTAAATCTGTCCATGATTCGAGACAGCTGCTGGCGTACATTGTCTGCAGACATCAGGGACCTGTAGTTAATGAAGTTGTCATAACACCACTGAACCGACTCATGATCTGCAAATGTTTTAAAATAAAAAAGGAGGAAGGAAAAGAGAGAGGATATGTATCACCCAAGCAATTTACCTAATTAAGAAAAAAAAAGTACAAAAAAATGGTCAACCAAACAAATCAGAAAACAAAAAGGTTATTTTATGTACCTTTCTAGAATATGTGAAAAGCCACTGTAGACTCATGTCTCCAAAAAGTAGACATCATAAATAAATTCTTTCCAAATCCTTAGTGAGTCAAAATAAAGATAACACAATTCCAAAAACAACTGATTTGTTTGATTTTCTCCCCCTATGACCTTTCAGGGAGTAATTTTCATACTAATCAAAATGACCAAAGGCAGGGAGGATCTAAGTTCAAAAGTCTTTGCCACTTAAACTATTAAATCTACTAATATGTATAAAGGCCTTGACATTAAAACACAAACACACATACACACACAACCCTAACCATACAACTTTAAAGACGAGAGGGAAAGATGAAATTAGCCATGTCTTTTCCTGCCTAATTTAATGGCAATCCCTCACTGATGTGAGAAACTGAAAATCTGCATGCCCAATGGAGAACAGGTAATTCCCAGTAGTTAATGGAAGTGAGAGTTATATAGGAAAAAGAATTCTAAAAGGAGGTCAAAGAAGTTAATTATTGACCCAGACTCCCTTTCCTCAGCAGTAATGGACAAATTACATAAATATCACGGGGAAAGCATGGTATAAGAAAGCTAATGTTTTATCATTTCCAAAACATTTAGAATCAGAAGCAAAAAAGGACTCAGAACTTATATTTTTATATAAGCAGAAACCTATGCAGCAACAACTCTGCATTAATATCATCTTACAGAAAATTATGTTTTCAGTCTACTGATCAATAACCAACATGATCACAATATGGTGTTATGCAAGTACCACAAAACTCATGCTTTACATTGAGATTATTATTTTACTGTTTTGACGTATTCACTATCCTACTATCATATGAAATCTCAGGACCTAAATAATGATGGCAAAAATATAAAAGAATTTTCATACAAATATCTGTCACATGGACTAGCAATACTTGGTAATTTTTAAAATAATTAGAATAAAAAGTTACTACTATTCAATAAATATTTAAGATGTAGCTTTATTGTTGGAACAGAGGCTACTAAATAAAATACATTTAGCCAGAGCAAGATCTCCATTTTTTTTTACCCCAGGCAAGAGTTTAAAATAACTATGGATGTGTTTCTAATACAAAGGTCTCATTAATGTAAATAAATACACAAACACAAAAATGAATGAAAGTCAAATGAGAAATAGAAATCAATGTTATCACTTGACATTTAGGTAAAAGTGGAAATTGAATGTAATTAAAACTTACTTTGTTTAAAAGCGTGGTAAACATTCAGCAGTGTCAGATGATCTCCATCTATGTGGGCAAACCTCATCTTGGCTTCATCTGCTGCTTTCTTGGCCTCCGTGGGGCGAACAAAACACTGTGGGACTAAACAAGGTTGGTATGGGCCCAACACAAACGCCCATATCGATGAGTCACGCATTCACAGACAGAGGAACAAGGCCTAGCTAGGTCAGTTCACAGAGCATAGGGCAGGGCAGGATGGCCTCCAACTGCATCTTGGACTGTTTACTACCTTGATTTGGTACATCAACACCTAACCACATCTGCAAGACAAGAGGGTTTCAAAGCTACAGAGTACCTGATTATTTTGACTAGAACTAAAAGTAGGCATCAAAACAGCTATTCTGAAGGCCATCAAGATTGCTAAAAAGTATACAAAGGAAGGCTCAATAGAACTTATTTCAAAAACCAGTGCTGATAGCTCTACCAATAACCAGAATTATGGTGACAAGGGCCTTTTAGCTAAATACATCTATCTCTTCAAGTAGGAAGTCCATTAAATAACACAAGTAATTTAAAACTATACTTCAGCACTGCTGTGGTTATAAACACTTTTTATAACTAGTCCTATTTACCACAATTAAATGAAAAAAATTTACAAAGTGTTGTGGCTGTCACCACTGGTGGGTATTACTATAAGCACTGGTGTGCAGAAGTATATGTGAACAAGAAAATATCAAGGAAACTTGGGTTTTGATGGTAGCAGTAGTGGTGGAAGGTTAAACCGCCCTTTACTATTATTTAAATTAAGGAAATTCAACCAAAAGGCTGGGAGGAATTCAGCCTATTCTTTCAATATCTTAAAGGACCAATAAATAGAGAATTCTAAACGAAGATTTTAAAAAATGGTATTTTGAATAAATATGCCCAAATAAAAACCAACACTCAATAATAGGAGAGTGGACACCGTAAGCCCATGACATTCATTATTTCAAGGGTCATCAAAATTTCCAGTAAGGTAAGCCCAGTATGTATTTGTATAAAGCCTCAATCTTAATTCAAATAAGGCTATAGTCAATACAAGGTGTTTTGTACACTGCATTAAAAAAATACAACTTTCCTTAAATCACTTTAGCAATTTCCATATTCATGAGAATATAAAAAATTAAATTTTTAACAAATTGGGACCTTTTTCAACACATTTTAAAAGCAAAGCTTTTCAACTCTTGATTATCAATGAAAATATCATAAGCGATCATCAATCCATATGGAAATGGAACTAGCAGACTTGAAGACCAAATACAGTGCCAAATGAATTACTCTTTCCCATAACCTTTTCCCCTTAAAAAGATGTCAAATAGCCAACAGAAAATAAAGATACATTCATGGTAAATATTAGAGGTCTGACTTAAAATAATAGGAGCAAGTCAAGGAATTGGAAGCGCAAAAAAATTCACACTGCTGTGACTACATATCAGAAAGTTAATGTGGAAAACTGGTCACCATAACTAAGGAATAGAGGGAAGGAATAGTATTATATGAAGAGAAGGCCCTTGTTTTTTGCACAGTTTATGTCAGGACCTCAGAATTTCTGAAACTTAAAAATTTTAAGATGGAAAATAAAGCACGAGAAGCTTAGCAAGTGTTAATGTTCAACGGTTCCTCTGTGTTAGTTCACTAATTTCTTCCCAATGCCTGTCCATGTACTGCTGCAAGTAAGCTCAAACTTTATGATTTCTGTGGTGAACTATGTAACATCACTAAACAATCATTTCATGCAGAACATCTATTACTGACCAGAACCACGAAAAGAAGGGAATTTAAAACAAGTTGGAAGATTTCAAGTGAATCCAAATAATAATTTCCTTAAAGAGTTAACTTTCCTATCAACTCTAAAACTAGGTTCCAGAAAGGGGAAAACCTTAGAAAACAAAACAGGCAGTAAAGGTTGAAAACGACAAGGGAAAGGCGGGTGAAGCATAAAAATAACCTGTTGCTTTTGCCAACCACAAATTCTCTTAAATCTAGGGGAAGATGAAACTAACTGGAGAAACTAATAAAAACAACATATAAGAAAGGCAGACAACAACCTACCACCACCTCCGCAATTAAGACTACAATTTAGTTAAAATGATTAGATTCTGCCCTGCCCATCTGCTCTGAGTCTGATCAATTATAACTGCAAAAAAAAAACATTTTAGCTAGTTCATAAATAAAAAAAAAATTCACACCATTAATATATGCCACAAGACTGAACTAGGCCACAACTTTATAAAACATTTTTTAGTTTCTCTTTTTAACAAATTTAGAAGTAATCAGGAGAGGGTTTACATTGCATAAGGCTTTTAAATATTTAAAACCATCATACATAGATATCCTGATTACCACAGTGAGCAGCTGTTTCTAAACATAAAGTCCATTCTCCCCAGTATCTAAATCTATAAATGCATGAATGAGCACCTTAGTTACAGGTCAGTTATATTATGTACAAAATCTCATCCCATTAAGTTATTTTTCTACTGCAAATTTCACTCAACTACCACATCAGCAACTTATAGCTGTAAAGCTCAATATTAAATTTTTTTACTGATATTTCCTTTCTTGCTTTTGGAATATTTATATCTAAGCTGGTATCATTCAAAGATTGAGCTTTACTCAAATGGATGTTTCTTTCTTGAATCAATGTCTGGCTTTCAAATTTAGACTTTTACATACTAGACATGCCTTATAAATGTTTCTACCATCATGAAGTACAGTCATTTAAACAGACTGAGTTAGATTTGAGACTTTTGTTATCATTACTATTTTTATTCTTTCACAGTGACAGTTTTTAATTGATGTTCTTTTCAACTGGCATATTTTTACACAATCAAGAGGATCACTATAACAGTGTTCAAAACAAGGTCCTTCTGGTACTAATGACAAACCTAGGGAGGTAAGTCTATAAGTGACCCACCTTGTTCAAAATTCTGAATTATGGGATTATAACAGTTACTGTTATAGTGAGGTACCAGTATTCTTTTCTTTACAATTTAGCAATTTATTATAGTATTTCAAAGTTGATTATTTTTGTTATGTTTCATACAATAAATTACTTTGCTTTTTATAAATTCTGTGAAGATTTTATTCTTCAATTTAAGTAAATATTTTCATATACAAGGTATCTGTTCTTTCTGAGAATATACATCAAACTAGCATATGTCAGAAAAAAAACTAAGTGATATCCACCCAAATTGGGATTTTTTTGGAGGGAGGCAAGAAATGGAGGGGGCCAAGGGAGAGGGGGAAAAGATGGGGGTGGCTTTTTCCCTCTATTACCTGACAACATAGCAGTAATAGATAGGACCTCATTAGAACAGTTGTAGTCACAACTTGCAATAACCATTTTAGCGAGCTGTGGATCCAATGGAAATTCTGCCATCATGGATCCCAATTCAGTCAAGTCTCCATCGTCATTTAAAGCAGCTAGATAATTCAAAAGCTCTAGGGCTCTCATCAGAGTTTCAGGAGCTGGAAGAAAAAATACTCTATTAGTCAAGCTGCCTTTAGTAAGCAAAAATGTGACAAAGTACAAACTATTATAAGCAAACTCATTTTTCATACTACAGTGGGCCAAATTCAAATTTCAAGCTGTCATCAAATTCAATTATAGGAATCTAGCAACCAAAATTTCAAAGTTTGCTAAAGAGGAGTTTAAAAGTCAGTCTTTCTTCTAAAAGGGTTAGATAATTTGTTAACCAATTAGTATTATGCTATACACTTTACACTAAATACGTATTTCCCAAAGTAAGACAAACATCTTAATTCCTAAAAATATCAATGGCAGTGTCTAAATGTGGCAATACAAACAAACATGTTCACACATACACACAAACCTCACCCCAAGTCTGAAGCCTAAGAAAATTTCAATTTAAGGGTTCAAAAAAGGCTAGTATCATTGAACCTTAGAAGTTACTGGAGAACTTAGACAACATCTAGTTTGACTTCCTCTTTATAGTTGTAAAAACTAAGGCAAAAAGAAGCAAAATGACTGTCCCTTGGTCACACAGTTATTTTGGAGCAAAGCGGTTTGCGTGTTGGCAAAAACCTCTGGAAATCTTCCAAAGGCAGCATGTTAATATCAATCAGGGAGAAAATGCAAGTTGTGTGAGTTGAAAAAGCTCATAAAAGCAGGCATTAGGAAAAGGAGAAGAATTATAACAGGGCAGACTCTTGTGCAAAGTCTCAATATTTTTATTTAATTGTTATGTCCATAATTTTTCTAAGTGTCAGATGTTTAAGGCTAATAATCTTCCTTTTAAAAATGCAAAATCTCTTTTAAAAGATTAGGGTTTTTAATCCTTAATCATTAATATGATTAATTTAATCAAATTATCTAATGCTAAGATTACCTATCAAGGAAACAGAGGTTTTCATTTGGAATAATGGGCAATACAGGAGATTTTCGGGGCAGCTAGGTGGCGCAGTGGATAGAGCACTGGCCCTGGATTCAGGAGGACCTCAGTTCAAATTCAGCCTCAGACATATAACACTTACTAGCTGTGTAACCCTGGGCAAGTCACTTAACTCCATTGCCTAACCAAAAGAAAAAAAAATAGAGATTTTCTACCTACATACGGAAAGACTGGATAAGGTATCTCACTAGGAAAATTAAGGAAGATGAAGGTGGTTCAGTGGCATCAGATCCTATCTCAGGCACAAGCTGTGACTCTGGGCCTTTTAACCTTTCTGGGTCTCAGTTTTCCTATTTATAAAATGAGTGGTTTGGGCTTGATGCACTCTCTAAGGTCCTTTCCAATTTTAAATACATCCTACTATATATAATCATCAGGTATGTGGGAGAAAAGGGTACATTAGTACACCTGGTGAGCCAGTGGGTGACCTCCATAAATTAGCAAGCACTTATTAAGTGCTGACCATGTGCCAGGCATTGTACTATGCTACGTGCTGGGGATACAAAGAAAGACAAAAACATAGTTCTTACTCATGGGAAAATGTATTTAACTCCAAATAAATGACTGACAACAGGTTAAGTTGAAGATGAGATAACATGAAATATAAACTTCAACCATTTCAAAATCTTGTAGAGGGTCAAAGTTGCACAAAAGAAAGCTCAGGAAACATCTTTATTCACCTTCCTTCTCTTTCCTACACGACTTGGGCACTTGCTCCTAAGACGCAGAAGTCAAGCTATTAAAAATCAAGGTATTAGCACTCCAACTCTTAGCACTTAGCCCATGTAACCTGTCCAACGATGCAACTGTTCTCTGAACCTTACCATTATTTACAACATTTTCTCCCTTTAGAAAAATGTATAAATATATCCTGAATTATACATGACTGGCTCACAAATTTTTGGGATACACATTAGCAAGTTGGAGACCACTTACATAAGAAAACAAAGTTGTCAATAATTGATACAGCAATTTTATATCTATACAGGCCCCAAGAACTCAATATCAATCCTAAAGAGTCCTAAGTAAGGCATAAATGTTCACCATAAACCAGACTAATAGAAAGCATTCTGGAAAACTTGGATTAGACTAATTAGGTCAGAGCTGAAATCTCTGTTGACTGTGAAATGCACAAATAAAATGATTTTTTTAAATGCTTAATATCCTTTTATTAAATTTACTAGAACACAAATTTATATTTGTAATGGCCACATTTTACAAGTCTATAGTCCCCAAATGGGATATATATAAAATATAGGTCATTCATAAAAATATTAAACTCATTCATAAAACTCATTTAAGAAGAAGCGAAATTATTATGTTTTTATTGAGTTTCATCACATAAAAGAGGTAATTAACAGAGAATTTCACTAAGATAAAACTAAAAATTGTTTTAAGCAACACTGGCAACATTATTACAGAACAATGTTATTTAAAAAAAAAAAACTTACCTGGTGGATCCATAAAATCAAAGTGTACCAAGTCATCTATACCAAGTTTCTTCAACTGTAATACCACTGAACCCAAATTAGACCTCAAAATTTCAGGGTAAGTATTGTCCTAAAAGAAAAGCACAGTGCTGTGTTAAGATAATGGCTTTGCTTGTTTTACATTTATTCTCACTCCATTCCTCCAGGAAAGAGCATATTCTTACCTCTGCCTGTCCCAGCAGAACACAAAAGCAAATAAGCCAAACACTGACTGAGAATAAAGAAACCTTGTTTCTTATATGAAAAGTGTAGTTTTAACATGTAACAGGTGCTATATATTAGGTATCTGTTTGATTTTAAGATTTATCTACATCACAGATCTTTGTTGATTGGAAAGGAGTCTTTAAACTGCCACTGCTGCCTTCTGACAGCTTAAAAACTTAACAAATTTGGGCAAATAATCAGTTTATGGTGCCCAGAAAAGTCATACATTAAATGAAATGAACCTCTTACCTGCATTTCAGTTTTATAGGCTTTCTCTGTATAAAGTCTGAAACATTTTCCAGGCCTGGTACGACCAGCTCGACCAGCTCTTTGCTGGGCAGAAGCTTTGCTGATTGCTGTCACCAAAAGAGACTCCACTCTAATTCGAGGATTATAAACCTAATGGAAGTATCAAGTCAAACAATAGTTATTTCCTTCACCTAAATATGTGTGCCCTGATAAAGACTCCTGGTGACTCACACTAGCCCCCAAAATGGAAACACTGCAATTCTTGGTATATTCATGACACTTGCACAATGGTAAAAGATGTGGCAGCAAAGGAAGAATTGGAGTATATCTATCTTGATTTGTTTATGGAAGCTGTTAATTTAGCTCCCTAAATTCCTAAAGGCTAAGGCTAACCTCAAAAACTTCCAAGTTACCCTATTTATCCAGGAGTCTTAACTCCATGGAAGCTAAGGACATAAATTTTAATCCTACTACCATATGAGTTCATGTATTCCGTTAGAAAAATTCTTGAATCATTCAACAAAAAGAAATTGTATTTTCCCCCAGTGAATTTCACTATAGTTTCAGAAATGAGTTTCCAAATAAAAAATTTGGTCCCCAATATGAAAAAAAAATTCCAATGACTATACTGCTAATATTCATAATATTCACTCTAGGGAGCAAGGATTTCTTCAAAACATATGTGTATTAAGTTCTAACCCTAAAGCGAATCAAAATGGATAACCACAATATTAGGAAAAGATCTATTAAAATACTAGGGATTATTCAATACCTGCATACTAAAGTGGCCATTCTGGCTATGAAAATATTCTAGATATTCAACATAATTTTCTAGCTGGAAGAATAACAATTATGAGGTGGGTTTTTTTGTTGTTGTTATTGTTTTTTTGGAGGGAGGATAGAGGGAGAGATTTTAGTCAAAAGACTCAATGACTTGGTCTTTGGAGTAAAGCTATACTATTTTCAACATTTACTACTATCCAACTCTCTTAAAGAAAAAAAGAAAATACAATCTAGTTGCAAAGATCTGTGGACAGTCCTCTTCAATTCAAGAAAATGGTTATAAATGCTTATTGACTTGGGTAATATAAAATTACTTCTGTTCACATTTTTCAAGTAGGACACTAAAAAATTCCAAAAGATTATGCAAAAAGACTGTAAAACCCTAAATTATTTTATATCAAGTTGTGAAAGCAAGTTACCTTTTGTTTCGCGAATCCAGGGTCAATGACAAACACAACACCATCTATTGTTAGTGATGTCTCTGCAATATTGGTAGACACAACTACCTATTGAATAAGATAAACACCAGATGTAACACAAAATTAAACTCAATAAATTACAGTAAATATAAAATATTTTCTAGCAATTATATAGGTTAAGTGATTCTCTTTGCTTATTTAATCCAACTGTCTTCTTAATCAAAATGAATACAACCTGGCCTACTTAAATCTTAATTGTAGGTTCCTCCTACAAAATTCAAGTGCTTAAAAATATATTCAAATTGTGAGTTTAGGTTCAGGATAAGCAAATAACAATAAACACTAAAAAAATTTCACAAAATCCTCAGAGTTGCAGGTTAATTCATTGAACAAATACTGATTTAATTTTTACTAAAACAGCAAGTTTGTCCTCCAGCTGTTTTCCTACGATCACGGACTAAGAACTAGAAAGGAATGAAAAGCTCAAAGAAGTAACTTCATTCAAAGTCACACAAATGGCAAGTTACAGGGCTAAATCATTACTTTTTTCACTGCATCATACTGCATCTTCTGGGTAGTATGAATGAAGCTGTGTGATCCTAATGAGGCTTTTACTGTACATAACCTGACAAATAAAAATTCTCATAGCTAAACAACTTACACTTTGAGCATAAATTATTCTCACTTGTACCAGATCATTAGTGACATCAATAATTCAAAACATTAATAATCCAAGGTACATAATTAGAAGCAAAATTTTTACAACTGTGTTAAAGTTTTAAAAGTTAATTTTAATAATTCATTGAAAATTTCCAAGTGTTTCATTACATGGTAATTCCATAAAAAAGGACTGTGTTAGGTATAATCAGTATCAAACTGCCTTCTCAAAAGAGGTGAGGGGGCAGAAGGGAGAGAATTTGGAACTCAAAACGTTAAAAAAAAAATGGCTGTCAGATTTTTTTTTATATGCAACTGGAAAATATGTTTAAAAATGAATGATCAGCAATTAGAAATGAAATTATAGCAAGACAAAAGTTTAAGATGCCTGACTCAGCAGGATAACAGGACATGCCAACAGGAACAGTAAAATAGGTAGTTTGCTTTTAATCAAAAAAAAAATTTTAAGTATACAATATTTAGTTATAGAGAACACTTAGAGAATTAAATCATTTTGAATGGCAGAAGTCAACGAAATACAAATCTTTCTAGTGGACAGGACAAATTTCCCTCACTAATAACACGTAATTATCATGCTGAATATCAAATAGTACATTAATAACTTCTCAGTTGCTCCTAGTGAGGAACTTCCTCTCCCAATGCAGGTAGGAACCTTCTCTGCAAATTATAGTCTTAGACGCTTAGAGCACGAAGAAGTTAAGCAATTTGCTCTGGGTCACCCAAACGGTATGTGTCAAAGGTAGGATATGAACTCATATCTTCCAGCTTCCATGGACGGTTCACTATCCACTGTACTATACTGCCTCTCCTATAATATTAAAGTGACACAGGGATTAACTTTCAGAGAATAGTCATAAGTCAGGAGTAAGGAAAGGGAGAAGGGATGCAGTTTGATCAACAGCCAACACTTTAGAATTTAACCCTGGAAGCTGAAAAATATCTGAAGCTCTAAAAATACCTGGTTTATTTTTTGTAATCATGTTGTCTCAAAAAAACACAGGTACAAAAATTCTTAGTGTAGAGATACGGAACTTAATGGACATCAGCATGGGAACATCCCTCTGATATTCCCCTGAACAGTATCAAAATGAAAAGGACCCAACATCGCACAGTGATAGGGCACTTAATATGTAAGCACAATAAGACCATGACAGAGGAATTTTTCACACAAATCTTCGGCAAATATCTTGGGCCTTCTTTGAGTATCATTTGGGGAGATATGAAGGAAGAATGATGCCTATGAGCCACATGAGGCATAGAAAACATCAAATCCAGAAGTGAGAACATTAGTTATGATGGATGCTGTATATCTGTTTCTTCTTAGCTGCTACCCAGAACTTCGCTGGCTCTTAGCAATTCCAGAATTCCTCTCAAGCTATTCCCACCCCTGGAATTCATGATGGAGAGAGCTGAAGAGTAATAGACAAGAGGCAAACTATATGATTCATAATATTAATGGGCTTATATCAGATTTGAATTCCTTGAAAAGTGTAGTTGTTCCTGTTATAACAACAGTATAGTTGAGTTACAGGAGGGGCAGGGGCATGGCAGGGAGTGGGAGTGTGAAGGGCAGGAAAGCAGCAGCTGTGGATCACACATGGCTGTCCGACTATGATACAAAACTACTCTGTGTTTTCAGCCATGGAAACAAAAACAGAGATTTGATGATAACGAATCTTTATTACAAAGTCAAAAGTTGAAAGAAGCCTAATGGAAGCAACAACATTACAGTGAACAACATCATTTCCCTCCTCCACTACAGGTATTAAAAGAGGTTGGTAAATAGAGACAAATTACAGGTGGTGGTAGTTGCTTTGTTTGTGGCATAGTAGAAGTGCCCAATGAATGATATAAACAATAGCAGCCTCACTACTGTTTTTTTTATATAACCTGAACCCACCCATTAGTAGATCCCAACCCCTGTGTTCCAGGAGCGGCAATCTAATTATGGGTCAATGGGAACTGATCTAGAAAAATATAGGCCTCAGAAGTCAAGAAGTATAAGCTCTAGTTCTTGTTCAGCCACAGCTTTGCAACGTGGACCTGGGGGAAAGTAACTTGATTTAATGATAAATAATATTTATACAGCACATCTGTATTCAAAAAGTGCCTTCCTCACAATAAATCTGTGAAGCAGGCTGTGATCTCTAAGATCCCATCCCACAGAACAGGTTAAAGGAGGAGGTACTCAACAGGAATGTTACTTCATTAGTACATTAGATAGGAATTTGTACAAATGGGGTTTCAGTCACTTACTGATCCCTATGATTTCCAGATATAAGAGAAAATTCAATGTACACTTTGTGGTAGTACAGGAAAAGAGTACCCTTTTATGGTAGCAGATTTTACAGTAGACTGAGGTCTACTGATTTGGGGCATGGGGGGGTGGAGGGAGAGATGGGAAGAAAGAACTGCAAAACTATCAGCAATATGAAATGTAATTTTAAATTCCTTTTGGAAACCATCGCCACCAATGACATGACACCACTACAACCAGAATAGTGTAACATGGTGCACGCGTGTGTGCATGTGTGTAATGCATCACAAAGGTTCAGGCACTCAGACCTAACAAAACAAACAAATGTAATGTTAACCAAATTTTTTTAAAAGAAGGATTAAATAAAGAACTCAAGAGTTGGTTAGCTTAGTCCCTCTTTCCCAGAAGTCTTTACAGATTATTAATCTGCAGTGATACAACTGAAGGAAAGAAGCGTTTAGTTAGTGCTTACTATATGCAAAGCATGCTGGGGATAAAAATATAGACAGCCCCTGTTGTCAAGAAGATCAAACTATAATGAGGGAGACAACACAAGCACACATGGAAGTTTTCAGCTCTAAACCAGGTGGAAAATTCTCCTGGTCTTTAGGCCACAGTGATAAAGTCGATGTCAATCCTTCTCTCGAATGTCATTTCCATTGATAAAATGATATCTGTTCTGATGTTACAACATCTGACAGTGCCAAGCACTTTCTTTTCTAGGTCCTTTGTAGCACCTGCAAGGTAGGTGCCAGGCTGCATCTCCACCAGAATGTAATTTAATGACTGTCATAAGGAAAAGGTTGTCTTGATAATTACTGAGGTATTGAGCAGTAAAGCTCAACATGTCCGTGAAAGCAGAGATTAGAAACAACATCCCCCAGCAGTAAACAATAAAAGTTTCATCATCATGGCATCAACTTTTGGAAGTGAGGATGACCAACAAGCAGAGAAAATCTAATAGGTCTTTTCTACTCAATGACTATCTTGATAAGTCACAACTGTTTCCAAGTTCTCCAGAAAATACACTGTCCAAAGTTTAGAGGTGAGGTATGATGAATTCTGAAAACCCGTTTCAGAACAGTTTAAGACTAAGGGCCTCATTACTGGTTATTTAAGGGGCAAGAGCCAAGGCTGAGGGAAACAGTAATAAAGTAGGGAATGAGAGAGAGGTGGTCGTAATTCAAGTTAAATAACTTAGGGGCTGGTTAACATGCATATCACAGGGATAGCCTGATGTAAGCACTTAGTAGGTACCTGCTATGTACAAGGAAAGAAAGCACTGTGCTAGGTACTGGAGAATACAAAGACAAAATGAAAAATAGTCCTTGCCCCCAAGAAGTTTACATTTTACTGGGAATATGTATGTAAAAAAGATAAATGATTAGGAAAAACACACTAACTACTAGGAGGTCAAGAAAGCCCCTTTCTCTCCCAACTGCAACTAACCTGAACCATGAAATTATGTGAAGTATGAGAGGAAAATGAGCTACATCTGAAGTCAAGGGACTTTGACTTGAATTCATCTGAAGGCTTTACCATCAAATACTAACACAAGCCTGGGCAACCTGCCAAATGAGGGGGTTGGACTAAATGCTTTCTAAGGTGCCTTTCAGCTCTGACTCTGAGTTTCCTTGAAGAAAAGTTGAGAAGGAAATGCCCACAAGGTATGGGGGACCATCCTATGCAAACAAAGAAAGGAAATGGAATGCTGAGCTCAGGGAATAATCCACTTGGGATACAGTTCAGTAACTGACTTTTAAGTAGCAGGATTAGTTCAATCATATTTCAGGTGATCCATATATGTACTGTCTCAAAATAATAATGCACTTTGGTTAAACTAGTTTATTTTCTCAGTCCTCAAGGTTTTACTTTGTGCTATTGTTGTTCAGTCGTGTCACCCCATGGACCACAGCACATCAGGCCCTTCTATCCTCCATTATTTTGCAAAGTCTGTCCAAGTAAACGTTCATTACTTCCATGACACTATCATGACACATCTCTTCCTCTGCCATTCCCTTCTTCCTTTTGCCTTTAATCTTTCCCAACAAGGTCTTTTCCAATAACTCCTGTCTTCTCATTATGTGACCAAAGTATATAAGCTTCAGCTTTAGTATTTGACTTTCTAACAAATAGCCTGAACTAATTTCTTTAAGTTTTGACTGATTTGATCTCCTTGCTGTCCAAGGGACTTGCAAAAGTCTTCTTCAGCACCACAATTCAAATGCACTGATTCTGTGGCACTTAGCTTTCCTTACAGTCCAACTCTGACAGTCATACATTGCTACTGGAAAAACCATAGCTTTGACTACATGGACTTTTGTCAGCAAGATGATGCCTCTGCTTTTTAGTATGCTGTCTAGATTTGCCATAGCTTTCCTTTCAAAGAGCAAGGACCTTTGAATTTCATGGCTGCACTCACCGTCTGCAATCTGTGAGCCCAAGAATATAAAATCTGACACTGCTTCCATTTCTTCTCCCTCTATTTGCCAGGAAGTGATGGGATCAATTGCCAAGATGTTAAGCTCAACAATTCAGGAAGGATGTTAACTTGTTGGTTTCCTCAACTTCCAAGCAGGCACTAACTTATCTTATTGTTCTTGGATCATTAAGCCTCTCTTTAAAACTACAGAAGCATTTCCACAGTGCCCATTTCCCCTCCTTATTGAGCAGTGTGCAATTCTAGCTGAATCAATTAGCAAACTTCCAGGATGAGTGATGACTAAGTCAAGTTATAAGTTAAAACAAAGGGGGGGGGGGCAGGAGAAGAGGGGGAGTAGGTATATCACCAAAGCGAAGAATTGTAGTAGTGTTCTCATTCATGTTAACTGTTCTAAAAAGGTCTTAATTAGAGCCAAAAGTAACATAGAGAAACTGACATGAACTTCATGAAGAATTATTAAAAAAACAAAAAACAAGCCTCAATTCATTTCAATTAGTCATAAGCAGACTGTATACTCCCTAGAATCTTGGTTATTATTACAAGGCTTCTCCAAATGAGAAATTGAGAATCCCTATTACAATCAATTTTTACTGGAATATATCTATTCACAAGTTGTGAAATTGAGGAATACCAATAAAATATTTATTTTTTTCTTGAAGACAAAGGACTTGAAATTTCTAAATGAAATCAAGTTAATAATTACCCACAGCACTATACTTCTGAAATCACTTGGTTTAGTATTCCCCAAAGATTTTAGGAATTCATTCAACAAACTGAATACTGTACTAATAGTATTACTTATGTGACTTATCTAGTAATGACTAAGTGCTTGCTCTATCCTCTCCAGCTGTTTCTCTATTCCAACCCTGACACTTAGTAGCTGCCCTTACTTCTCTGTGCCTCAGTGTTAAGAGAGAATAACATTTGTGCTTCCTACTTCCCAACTTATTGTGAAGAAAATATTTTGCAAACCATAAAACAGTAGAAAAAAAGTGTAATTATGATGATTGTTAGGTCACAGCAGTCTAGTTGCTATAGAATATGAAATAATAAGAAATCTTTGTTACCTTTCGTCCTATTGCTCCATTTTGTTTTTTTGGAGGAGGAGGCTCAAAAATTCTCTGTTGTTGTTGAGGTGGAAGTGTGGAATACAGAGGAATGATTTTAATGTCACCAACTTCTGGACCTAAATCATCAACTTCACGCTTTATTCTTTTACAGGCTTCATCAATTTCCTACCAAAAAAAGTTTAAAGTAAACAAAACCAACATGAATGTAAATATTTTTCAAGTATTTATCATAATCAAGTTCTATGCAAAGATTATTTTGTGTATACCAGCACATTTTTATCTTCATGGACACTATATTCTCAATTTAACAACTTAAACAAATCTAGTGAACACCAATAGGTTTTCACAACAGTCCCAAGAAGCCGAGGCTTCCATATTCTAATGAACACATAAATGGCCTTATTTACATTCAACATCCCTTTTTCTTCAAGTCAGATTTCCTAATTAATTCTCAACAAATTGTGCTAAAATTGAAATCTCTCACCCAGGAATATTAAACTGTACTCATGACCTTTTCAATTTTCACAATCTAAAAGAAATTGATGGGCAAAATATTTTAAATAAACCAATTAAGCTTTAATGTCACATATCACTACTGCAATTATATGGAAGATTTGCTTTATTATACCTAATAAGGATAAACACCTTTACAGTATCAACATGGATAGTCAAGAATGAGATTAATAGTGTCTAAAAATGCCTAAAAATATAGTTCAAAATTTTGCTAAAATTTCAACCAAATGAAAAATTATTATAAGCTGAGGTATTCAAATGAAATGTGTACAGATAAAATTAGGGTATATTTTACACTATGATTTTCATTGGAAATATACTGAAAGAAATATTTATCAAATACTAAAGTAGGAGGTAAACAAATAATCAGATGTGTAATTGAAAGTTAATATTGTGATTTGCTAAAATGGTAACAAACATTTCTTGAAATATTTTTTATCAAGTATTCTAAAAATTATGAGATGTCAATTTAATTTTTACTAAAACATTAAATAATCCACAATCTAGCAGTTAAGAAAGTAACTGAAATCAACACCCATTTAACATGCTAATATCTTCCCTTTGTCAAAATTCTTATTCCATACTTTTTAAGGTTATGGGAAGAACAACTATACCAGACCAAAAACACTGAGATAGTAACCCAGGTTTCTGCCAATGATTAATTAAAGCACACCACCCATTTGTAATCATCAACCAACTGAAAGATTCAGGGGACAGAAGACCCCACTGGGTCTACTGATTACAAAAAGCTATTTAACTCAATGAAATAAAATACAGCCTCAAAAATTTTCCCAAAAGAATTTCTCATGCAAATGAAGATTGTGTAAAAGTAGCTGATGAATAAAACCAGAAACCCTTGGTTATCAGCAACAATCAAGGTCTAAAAACAGGAGATTTATACTCATGAACAGTGTTTATAATAGTCATGGATCATGGCCTTCACAAGGTTCAAATCTAAGGGCTACTGGAAGATAGGAAGATACACTATTACACCAGAAGTGGAGCTTTTTTAATAGGTCTCACCATTTGTTTATACTCTTTAATTTAGTGATATCACTAAAGAAAATGGTCTAACAAAAACAAAACTAGAGTATCTATGCTTAAATCCTGCTTCTGTTACTTAATATTCACTACCTCAAATTAGTACTATGGTACTAAGGCACTGACATTATTATCAGGGAAATGTTAGTCTTCCCTGGGCACAATGTCAAGAAATATCAAAGAATTTCCCAAGACCTGTCAAAATGAATGAACACTACCTACTTCTAATGATATATGTGAGCAACAATGATAGTACCAGAATGAATTCAGAAAGTATTGGCAAAAGATGAATTTCCCTAAATCCTGTCCTTTTGCAATGGGTCCAGAAGGAAAAAGTCAATTATGGGCTAATTACAGGCAAACAAGTTGGGTCTTAGAATGCAATGTATATTTCTGGGAATAAGCTCAAAGTGTAAGGATGACAGATTCTTATCGAGGGAGAGAAGACATCCAACAAAAAGCATTAAGAATGTATTTCTCTGAATTAAAAAAAAATTATTTGTTTGGTGTCTAGTCTAACTAATTAAAGGGACTTTAAAATAAAAAGGATGTATACAGGAAGAGTATATATACTTTTGTATATCCACCAAAAAAGCTATAGAGAGAAAAGTCATGGTGAAGATTAATAGTAATTTAATAGTAAAGATGTCCAGAAATTCAGGAGAACAAAAAAGTTAGAAGAGACCCAGTGATAAAACTCCTATCATGTCTTTAATCAACTGTCCAACATTTAAGCAATAACTGAAAGGAAACTGAGGTTCAACAAGAGGTATCACTGAGCCTTGGTGGAATGAAACTCAGGAACAGAATATGGTTATATCTATTCAAAAGAAAGAGGATTCTTAGAGATTAGGAGGAATGGATAAGAAAATAGTTTTTCAGAGCACAGGGCACTGAAAATTGGAAATTTCCCTTCAATAAATGCTTTCATTTTAAGAGAAGAGCTTGCTAACACAAATTCTAGTAAGTAGAGAATGCAAAGGAGCATTTTGGAGCTGGAAGAATTAAGTGTTCATTACTTATTGCAGCTCTTTACCTCCAAATTTAAAAGAACAAGACCAAGCAACAGAAATGCAAAGACAAGAGTGGAAAGCCCACCATTGGCTTGGAGTCAGAGCCCTTGCATTCTCCTCCTGTTTTTGACACTTCCTACTTTGGTATGTGACCTTGGGCAAGTCACTTAAGTGCCCCAGGTGCTTAAATAATCTTCTTTCTTTTATTTTTTGGTGAGGCAATTGGGGTTAAGTGACTTGCCCAGGGTCACAAAGCTAGTAAGTGTCAAGTGTCAGAGGCTAGATTTGAACTCAGGTCCTCCTGACTCCAGGGCCAGTGCTCTATCCACTGTATCACCTAGCTGTCCCTAAAAAAAGAATCTTTAAACTAGAAGTTCTCTGAGATTCTTTAAAGCTCGAGAGGTCTCTGATCCTAGTATCTTAGCATTACATGATGAAAGGATGGCATTCTAAGTTAAAGCTTAAGGAATAAATATATATTAATCTGAATATATTTATTGTACAAGGAAATTTCTGTTCAATATCTACTAAGGTCATACACAAAAGGAGTTATATAAACCATTATGAACAGCAACAGCTGCAAAATGACAAAAATATGTTGATTTATATTCTAATAACACATTACTATAGTTTCATAAAATGAAAAGAATAAAAGTACCTCTTGTCCAGTAAGGAAAAGAAGAAGATCTCCTTCCTCCTCTTCACACATGTGAATTTGTATCACAGTTCGAATTGCTGCTTCAAGGTAATCTCTCTCTGGTTCTGGAGTATAAAAAATCTCAACAGGGTGTGTACGGCCAGGGATGGTTAAAAGGGGACAATTATCAAAGTAAATCTGAAATTTCCCCGCATCTAAAGTAGCACTCATAACGATAACCTGAAAGGAAAAATATTAAAATGATATTGACTGTAATATATGAATGTAATTTTAATATTTTTAAAGTATAACTAAATACTATCCTTCATTTTGGTTGTGAAAGCTCATAATAATGAGTACATATGAAATATTTAGTTGATACTTAAAACTGGAAAATTTGGATTAATGTTCTTGGATATTCATTCTTCTGGATACTTCTTAAACTGTGCTCTTCTATGTTAAAAATATACTTATATACTTAAGAAAAGAATCAATTTATACTAGGTGCCTACTTTTTCTGCAAGTCCCTTAAGTGATAATATTCGTCTTACTCAAACATTCATAAATTTTGGCTCAGCACTACTCTACCTACCACCTCCTCCAACATGCTTCTTAAACCTAAATAATCTTCCTGATACTGACCCTGGTTTCTTCTTTTTGAATAGCCCATCTTTGTTTAGTGATTAAAATTTTTTTTCAATCAGCAAAAACGTGCTCTTTCCCTCCTCAGCTTCTCTCTCCTCCCACCCCCTTCCATCTCCACTGAAAAAGAAAGAAAAATTAAACACCTGTTATAAACATGTACAATCAAGTAAAACAAATTTTTGTATTGGCAAGGTCCAATAAAATGACTCATTCTGTATTCTGAGTGCTTCACCTTTCTATTAAGAAGTAAGTAGCTGGTTATATTATGAGCACTCTGGAAACCTAATTGATTATTATACTGATGAGAATTCCTAATCTTAATAACATTGTTTTCATCGTCTAAGTTGTTCTCCCAGTTTTGCTCACCTCAAATAAGATGGCTTCTCTGAAACCACACCCTGCACCATTTCTTACAGAACAACAGTATGCCATCATATTTATATGCTGTAACTTGTTCAGTTGTTCTCCAACTGGTGAGTCTCCCTGCATTAACAATTCTTTGACATTACAAAAAGAACCGCTAGAAATATTTTTGTATAACCTTAGAACAAATCCCTTCCTTATTAATCTATTCACCCTCTGGTTCTAAAAGATCTGGGCAGTTTTCCCTTATGATTTCTTGAAATATGATGTCCAGGCCTTTTTTGAGGTCAGTTATTTTTGCCTTATATTTTCTTCTTTTGACTTTAATATTTGTTTCACAGACACATTTTGTTCTTTAGACAAGGTTTTATATCTCGTGTGTCAATCTGTTAAATTTCCTTTCCAATTCTTTCTTCCATTATTTTAATTATTTCCTTTAGCCTTCTTATTTCATTCATAACTTTTTTAAACTCTTAAAAAGGAAACTCTTACTTAATCTCTTCCAGGAATTCTAGTAGCTCTTGCACCCAACATGTGTTTTCTTTTGACACTTTCCTTGCAGATGTTTTGAAGATATTCTTTGTGAGTTTGTATCTTAAGCATCCCCATCACCACAATAGCCTTTTATGGTGGGATTCTTTTATTTGCTTTCTTCCAGCTTACTTACTGACCTCAGAAGTTATGTTATGGCTGGGCTCTGCACACTTCCAGGGAGAACATCTATGCCGTGGGGAACCTGTGGCCTCAAGGCCAAAAGTTCCCCACCCCTGAAATCTAGGCTGTTCCTATTACTGCTTTCTTAAGGTACTGAGTGTTACGTTACTTCAGGATCTCAGGGACAGCCTAGACTGGGAATCTGGTCCCCAAAATGGTATGATACAGGGCAAAGTCTGACTTTTGCCTCCCCGGCTGAGCTCTAGAACTTCCTGATCTGGGTTCAGGCCTACTCTCTTTTAGAAGACTCAGTAGACTGATGCTGGATTCCACCACTAACAGCCAGCCAGAAAGCTCCACTCGTTCAGAGTGATAGTACCATAGGGTTCCCTTTGGCCCAGGATTCTTGTCCTGGTTATCCTGCTGAAGGCTTTAAAATGGACTACATAGAAGCTAGAAATTGAGACTCTGCTTTACTCCCGAGGTCAATTACAAAGCTGTTCCTTGCTTCTGAACTTGAGCCTTGTTTGGTATACCACCAAGAACCTACAACTGCTCCTCACCCTGAAATTACAATACTAGACGCAGATCGCTCCTTAGTCTACTCTGGATCTGAGCCTAGAAACTGGGTAATGAGCAACATTGTTGCCAGTTGGCATCTGTTCCTACAATATATACAAATTTAGGCCTGTATGCTCCAATCGGACCACTTCTTGCCCTGGAGCAGTTTCTCCAATTCTCAATAAGGATTCAGTCTAGTGCATTTTCTAAATCCCTTTAGGAGGAGATGTAGTCTAGAGCTCAGCTGTACTTCTTGCTACTGCTACTTTGGTTCTATTTCTGCCTGTGGCAAACTAAGTCTATTCCTTGCCTCTTTCCACTTTAGAGATGCCAGAATGAAAAAAAGTGTATCAGTTACTCCTCAGATCTGGAACTAGGATCAAAGCAGGGAGGTGAAAATATAAAGTAAGACAACCATGTCAATGTCTAATACTCCTAAGAGTTATGGAACAGCTAAGAATTTATCATATCATATAAAGTATCTTTTAGCTCATTTTCTGTCCTAGTTGCCAACGAGGGTTTCCGTAGCTTCAGGATTTGATCATTTAAGGAGTTAAAATGTTACTTTTCAACATTTCTTATATTTTCTCTAAATACTATACTCTCTTACCTTAACAACGTACTTTTTCTGCAGATATATCTACTAATACTCTGATCAGTCTCTAAAACAAATTTGTTACCACCACACTTGAGCCCTGTATTGGAACCTTCTCAAAAAGGTTCTATGATGGTCACACTTCAAAAATGTTGCTTCTGCCTATTCAACTTCTGCTCACCCTTCAAAGTCTAGTTCAACACCCAAGTTCTCCATGAAGCCTTTCTCTTTCTCAACACTCCAATCTATGCAGTTATTTAGTCATTTCACAAATACGGGATGTTTTCTCCCAACTATTATTATGAGCTCCTCCAGAGCACCTACAAACAGCACTAAATATATATGTAGACAAAGATGAAAGCACAAGAAAAATGTTTCTATTGTCCCATACTATCTATAATACATCTTAAAAGGATTTTCCAAAAGTTGGGAAGCACATACATTCATTTTTCTCCTTGGTGTTGCTGGGTTTAAAAAATACAACAGGAGTAAGATGGGGTAGAGAGCAGAGGGTGGAGAATCAGGTCTTGTGATTTCGCTGTTGGAAAATTCCACTAAGAAACTCTCTCTACCACTGAAGATTAGCCACTGTTGTGAAATTTAGCCTTAAGAGAGCTCACCAGGGACACTAAGAAGTTAGGTGTCTTGTCCAGGGTCCTACAGTCAATATGTCAGAGAACACTTACAGCCAGTTTCTTTCTAATTCTAAGGTCAACTGTCCATCCACTATGCCATGAAGGTCAATTTTACACTCAAAAACAAACATAAAAACTCACCACATTTGTATCTAAAGGGAATGTCATCATTTTATAACATAGTAGCAACATTAGTTAATACCTTAAATACCCAAAACAGTATAGATAACAATGAACATGTTCATGTTAAAAAATTGCAGGGGTTGAACAAAAGGAAAATGAGAAGCTTAGTGCATGTTACTTTTGAGTGTTACAGGTTGAAAGGGTAGCAGGAGATATCCACCCACTTCTTTAGGTAAAGATTGATATAAAGCATAGCAATGTCATGATACTACAGCACTCTTAAAGGGGAAAAAAATGAATTGCATGGGCCTAGACTTTAAAAAATCATTAAAAAGATCACTTTAAATGTTTTAAAAAGAGAGCAGGCAGAAGATCACCACCAAAAACTCAAAAAACAAAACTCCAAATAGATGAAAGCAAGGAACAGCAATGCAGGATGCTGGAAATTTTATTTGGAGATCCCTGGAATTTCTTTTTTTCTGTTAGAGAAGTCAGCAAAAAAGCATATTAGAGAAAAAGCTTCATGCTTATAATGATTTGGTAAGATTTTCTTTAAATGTCCAGAATCAATACAGGTACTCAGAACATTTTTTTAAATGCACGGATGTTTTATAAATGGCATATATGTCATACCTTTAAATCTGATCTTTGCCTCACAACTTCCTTTAGAACTCCCATGAGAATATCTGTAGCCAAAGTCCTTTCATGAGCTTCATCAAGGATTATAACACCATAACGCTCTAGAAGGGGATCATTCATAGCTTCTCGAAGTAACATTCCATCTGTCATATATCTGAATTTGAAAAAAAAAAAGCATCAATTAATCTGAAGTCATTGCACATTTAAATTTCACTATATGTAAAAATTTAAAAACAGAAGGGTCATTTTTTAAAAACAGAAATAGAAGGTCAGAGTTGGGAGAAACCTCACTGGCAGCCCAATACCTAAATCAGATACCTACATACTAAGCACTGTGTGAGGGTATAACAATTCTGTAAGTACCTATTGGGAAGGACATTATATTCTAACATGAAAGACAATAAGACAGACAGTTCTTGCTTTACAGAAATTCAGATTAAGTGAATTTAACTTGAGCTGAAGAATTTTCACAGAAATCCACAATTCAAAAAAATACCTATGTTTTACTGTGCTCATACCTTCTGTGATCCTGCCCCTTGGCTCGGGGCTTGCTCTATTGCCTCTCAATACCCCAACAACAACAAAAAAAAAAAAAACAAAAAACCTCCCACTGAAAGCAGAAGAAGGGAAACACAGAAAGAACACCACCGCTAGATTGGGAACCCTGCTATTCCACCCCCACCCCCTGTCAAGCCAGTGTGTCTGGTCCCTGTATGTCTTCTGTTCTCACTCAGGAACGCCATGTCTCTCCCTGTCCTCAGCCTTTGTGTGTTCCTCCTGCTCAAGCATGCTTCTCTGTTTCCAGCCCCAAAGAGTCCTTGAACTGTGTGCCAGGCCCCTCCCTCCACAAGACCACAAGTTCCCTTTCTGCTTCCCCCCCTCATTCTCCCACATCCTAGGGCAATTTTGCAATATGTTTTACATAGAGGTCTGAGGAATGGTCCACTTACATAAGTAAAGCAAGAACTTCCTATATATACAAATATAAAGAGAATAAATGCAAAATAGTTAAACACAAGGCAGTTTGAGAGGAAGCACATTAGTAGTTAAAGCAGAGTTTCTTAACTTGGAATCTGTCAACTCATTTTTAAAAGATATACTGAAAACTGCATTTCAATATAATTTGTTTTATTTTCACATTTAGAAACATTACTCTGAGAGGGTACTTCACCAGACTGCCAAAGGAGCCCATGACATTAAAAAAATGTTACGAACTTCTCAATTAAGGGGAACAAGAAAGGGAATGATGGAGCTGCATCTTAAAGACAGAGATTCTATCAAACAAATGAGGAGTGAACATATTCCAAGAATGACCACCTCACTACAAAACTCCAAGAAAAAGCTATCTGCAGTCATTGTCTGTTTCCTAACTTCCCATTCATTTCCCAAATATTTAAAATCTAACTTCCATCCATCCTATTCAACTGAATCTCTTCCCTTCAGAGTTAACAATGACCTCATAATTGAGAAAGCCAATGTCTTTTTCTAAGCCCTTCTTGACTTCTATGTGGCATTTGACGCCTCTCTTTCTCTCTCCCAGATTTTACTAGCACTGTTTTCTTCTGATTCTTCTGTATAATTATTCATTCTCCATCTCTTTTGCTGGGTTACCTTTCCTATCATGTCCCTTAACTATATATATACAAAAACCAGGACTGCTCTTTCTAGGTGATTTCATCAGTTCCTGTGGATTCAAACATCATCTCTATGCAGATGAGACCCAGATTTAATAAATGAATAGCCCTCATAATTTCCCAGAGGGCCAATTTGACATCACCAATTGCATGATAGTCATTTCCACCTGCGTATCCCATTGGAAGAATCACAAACTTAATACTTGAAAGAGTGTGAGTGTACGCACAAATAAAATAAATGAAATCAAAGCTGTCCTGTGTATCAGTGTTTCTCTTTGCTATTCTCTTTCGTCCATTTTCTTTTAAAGACCTCAATGACCTTCCTTTCTTCCTGGCTACCCTATTTCCAGCTCTCCTCTTCCTCACATCTCCCTCCCAATTAGGAAATAAAACAAAACGTTGTAACAAATATGCAGTCAGGAAAAACAAATTCCTTCACTGGCCACGTCCCAAACTACCTAAATGTCATAACCACCTCTGTCACGAAGGAGGTTACAGGTAACATGTTTTGTCACAAGTCCTCTGGAATTGGTCATGGTGTTACACAGAACTTTCAAACTTGTTTTTCTTTACAATACTGATATTGTATCAGTTGTTCTATTTGATTCATTTTGCATTAGTTCATACAAGTCCTTCCAAATTTCCTCAAAACCACCTCTTTCAACATGTCCCACAGCACATTATTATAGTAAAATTATTGTCGTTTCATTGTTCTCAGATGTATCTGATTCTTCCTGACTTCATTTGAGGTTTTCTTGACAAAGATACTGAAATGGTTTGCCATTTCCTTCTCCAGCTCATTTTTATAGATGAGGAAACTGAAGCAAACAGGGTTGAGTGACTTACCCAGAGTCACACAGTTATTAAGTATATGAAGCCAAATTTGAACTCAGGAAGAGGAGTCTTTCTAACTCCAGACCTGGCACTCTATCCACTGCCTTAATTTGGTCAGTCATTCCTCAATTGATGGGGAATCTCCATAGTTTCAAGTTCTTTGCTTTAATCAAAAGAGCTGCAATACTTTTATATACATGGTTCTTTTCTTCATTTTTAAAAATTTTCTTGTGATATACTGCCACCATGCTTTTGTCACAGGCTGTCCTCCGTGCCTAGAATTCTCTTCCTCCTTACTTTTACCTCTTTTAAAATCTCTAGCACCATCAGTTCAAGTCCTACAAACCTATTCTGATTTCCCCAGTTCTTAAGTGCTCTCCTCCTCCACAATTAATCTTGGAATTGGAATCTTGGAAGTATACTTCCCACATTCGTAGTAGAAACTAAGCAGTTAGTACATATTTGATGAATTGAGTTTTGTATTAAAATATAGTTGTTTTTATCTGCTTTTGTGCTTACTGTGTCTATCACTATTATTTTAAGTATATTTTTATTTCACTAAATATTTTCCAATTACATGTAAAAAATCTAACATTCATTTTAAAAAAATTTTGAGTTCCAAATTCTCTCTCTTCCCTCCTCCTTGAGAAGACAAGCAACTTGATATCAGTTATACATGAAGTTAGGCGAAACACTTTTCCATATTGCACGTTTCCATGTTGCAAAAGAAAACGCTGACAAAAAAAGAAAGGAAAGGAAAAAGAAAGTAAAAAAGTATGCTTCTATCTCAGAGAGCATCAGTTCTCTGACAACCAATAACATTTCTCATCGTAAGTCCTACGGAATTGTCTTGGATCATTGTATTGCTGAAATTAGCTAAGTAATTCAAAGTAGATCATCATAAAATATTTCTGTTACTATGTACAATGTTCTCCTGGTTCTGTTCATTTCACTTTGCATCAGCTCATGTAAGTCCTTCCATGTTTTTCTGAGAACATCCTGTTCATCATTTCTTAAAGCACAATAGTATTCCATCACAATCATTTACCACAACTTGTTCAGCCATTTTGCAACTGATGGGCATCCCTTTAATTTCCAATTCTTTGTCACCACAAAAAGAACTGCTATAAATATTTTTGTACAAACAGGTCCTTTTCCTTCTTTTTTGAACAATTTGGGATATAGACCTAGTAGTGGTATTGCTGAGTGAAAAAGTATGAAGTTTTATAGCCCTTTAGACATAATTCCAAATTGTTGTCCAGGATTGCTGGACTAGTTCACAACTCCATCACTGATTCTATTCTTGAAAGTTTTTACAGTATACATGAATAAGACTTCTTTATCTATAGTATACAATTTTTTTTTGGCATCTCATTTCTTATTCCTGAACTGTGCTTTCTAATACCTTTATTTTTTTTTTTTTGTGAGGCAACTGGGGTTAAATGACTTGCCCAGAGTCACACAGCCAGTAAGTGTTATGTGTCTGAGGCTGGATTTGAATTCAGGTCCTCCTAACTCCACAGCTGGTGCTTTATCCACTATGCCACCTAACTGCCCCACTTTCTAATACTTTTTTGTTACCCTCACCTATGCATACCTTTGCCCTGTACTTACTTATTTTTGCAAAGTCGAAAGAAAGTGAGTTCTTACTAGAATTACCTACCTCTTCACCCTCAGAACCTGATATATAAACTATTTCCATGGTGGTCTTCTTGCAAATGTGCATCATGAGCTATCATAAGATAACCCAATGTCCAATGAAATTACACTGCTTATTGTCCTTAAACCCATGATAAAACCAACTTCGCCAGTACTGTTATCAACTTCTCCCAAGGAGAACCTTCGAGTCATCTATTTAGCTTCATTTGTTTCACAGCAGATGTCAAGAATGATATGATTCATTTCACTAGCAGTAAGTTATTTTGTTGGTCACTGGTTATGGATTTCACACTTAAGGGCATCAAACCTAGATTAATATCTGTAGGCTTTTCTAAAAATGGTTTAAACCTCTATCTTCTTTTCTGCCACAACTACTACACAATTGTAAAGGAGGCATAATACTGAAGCCATTTTGTTTTTGTTTCATTGGCTGCCATCAGGAAGTAGGCAGTTATCAGTGATAGCTTCTACAACCTTGGTTAGGCTAGTCCTCAAAAAGCAGTTTAATGCTACATGAGTCTGGAATAAAAATTATTTAAAATCTATCTTGATACTGTATCTCTTTAACTCTACCAGTCATTTTAATCACTCTTTCTTGAAGCTCTTACTTATTTGCTACTTAAAAAAACCAACTGTGGCAATAGGAAATGCATCAATATTCCAAATACGGAAACAGGTTAATAGTATATGATTTTTATTGTTTTATATACAGTATTCCAAAAGTCTTAATGCAGTTTTAAGCTCAGTTCTTGGTCTTCAGCCCAACTATAAAGTAGGTGGGTACTTTTGTTATGAAGAGCCAGTACAAAAGAATTGGGGAGAATATTGTAAATGACTCATCACTTTAAGGTATAGAGTATTACCAGACCAACAAAATGTTAGTGGGTACGGGTCACCCAACAAAACACAGCCATTGATTTTTTTAACTTCTTTGAAAAAGTACTCACTGAAATGAGATCCAAACTCTATTTCCTTAAACCTAATATAACATGTCTGTCTGACTTGTCTACTGTAAAGAATGAAAAGGAAAAAAAAGTACGAAATGGTAGAAGGCAAACCAAAATTAGACTGAGAAGTAATTAAACTGAAAGCTAAAAGAATTCATCAGCATGGAGAGAGGAAGAGCAAGAAAAGCCTCCGAATTCCCTGCTTGTGAATACAAATGGAAGCAACAAAATTCTGTTTCGTTTTCAAAAAACCATCTTCATTATACAGGGTGCTCCAAAAGTCTTTATGCGATTTTAAGGTTTAACAGCTCTAAAGTACACTAAGACTTTTGGAACAACTCGTAAAAGACTATGGTCCCTGAAATAAGCCACACTAAAAAGATACTGTACTTGATTTTAATTCTTTCCTTATTCTAGTCTCTTTAAAAAAAAAAACCCACTATCCATGAAACACCTAATAAAATTAGTCAAAAGAGCAAATAAATGTTCATTGAAGAGGTAAATTCCCCTGGAGATAAGTACTATATGGTTCATGAGAAAAAAGAAAATTTCTTATTTTTTCCTATACTTCTTGACAACAGGAACCCAAAACTTCAAAAATGCAACTGTTCTGCTAGAAAACATCTACAGGTATGGCATAACCCCCAAAGAAGCAAAAATAAATACACAATGTTGTAGTAGTTTTTTGAGCATAGGGACTGTTTTATTGTCTTTTTATGCCCAGTGCCTGATAAATATAGGGCTAATAAATGAAGTGAATCTTTTCATTCAAAAATAAGATCTTAGAAAACAGAAGCCAAGAAACATCTCAACTTTGCATTCACTTGTAAATTCAACTACTATGCAGAGAAGCAAACTCCAAGAGGTAAGCAGGCAATTTTTTGGGTGGTTAATAAGGTATTTTAGGAGGTACATTAAATATTAAGTAAACTGTTCTTTCAACATGCCAAGTGATCCTCTACTTCCAGTGAAGAATGAACATACATTTTAACCCACTTAAATGAATATAAGCCATAAATGACTAAAAGTTTTTGCCTTTAGTAGTGTTCCCAGAAATTATTAAAAGGCCTGTCTAGTATGTTGCATTCCACACAATCTGACAACTGTCTACCTTTCCAGCTATTCTACCTACCCCCGACTACAAAAATTCATTGCTCTAGCTCTACTAGTGAATGCATAAGTAACTTACTCTTTATACTCTGTCATTTAGTCTTGCTACTCCCTTCTTGCTGATCTATCCATCTAAAGTCTGTCCATATTTCAAGGCCCAGCTCAATCCTATTAACTCAAATATGCCTTTTCAGATCATTACAAGCTCAGGTACTCTTACTTCATTCATCCTAAGCAGGATTTTAATGATTCATTTGTTGTCTAGAAATGAAGTAGATGTAAAAAGGGTCAGTAAAAAACATCTGCATATAGCTTTTGGATTTGATCATGACAGATTTAAACTAAAAAAAAGGAAAGTGGAAGGAGAAAACTGTTTACTTACATCTGTCAGGCTTGGTAACATTAGAGTGACAGGTACAATATAGTAACTGGGTGATTTAACAGTCTTAATAGAGAGGTCCATTTGGCTACAAAATTATTACTGAGACTTGATAGATAGGGCCTATGACTAGCAGTGTGCCTTTAGTCAAAAGAAGAATAAACAAGGAGGGCAGTGTGTATAGAACAGCATTGCTTAT
>NW_020954596.1:33231340-33248988 GCF_900497805.2 Vombatus ursinus
TGTGTGTGTGTGTGTGTGTGTGTGTGTGTGTGTGTGTGTGTGTGTGTTCCCTAACTAAAGTGCTCAAACAGGTTGATCTCACCAGGACAGAATGGGCTTCACCAAGAATTAACTTGGTGAATCTGTCCCTCCCACAAGCTAAACATTAAAGGTGACCAAAAAGATATTTAAGGTTAAGCTTAATAAAATATATACTTAACACATTAAATATTCATAAAATTAAAGAATTATGCAGCCAAATGAGGTTAACCTCTGGTTCTCAATGCAGAAATTTTTAAAAATGGGCCTCTTCATTCACCCTTTACCAATTTTAAGTTGGCTTCTCCTCTAGAATTTTGGCAATAAAAGGACCACCTAATGAGCAGTATTTATAGCTTCAAAAATGAGACATAAAAAGGATGTATAACTTTCTGACTTCCTAGGAAAGGGGTAGGATACAGTGGGAAATGTAGGTGATATAAAAACAAGACAGCAGTCAAAAAAATACCAGTGAGGTGATTACCTGATGTTTAAAAAATTAGAGAGTTAAGCTGTTCAAAGTGCTCCTAGTGAAAGGAAACTGAATAGTTACTAGCTATATTTTTTTTAAAAAATGAATTTACATGCAGTACCCATTTCAGTTAAAACCTAATATTAAAGGGGTGAAATTGTAAGAAAATTAGGAGCATGGAAAAATGTACCTATCAGCTTTATACATAAGGGAAGAGCTTATAACAAAACCAGTGATAAAGAGGATAACAGGAAGTAAAATGGATAATTCTGAGTACATGAAATAAAAGCTTTTTGCACAAACAAAATCAATGCAGACAAAATTAAAAGGAAAGCAGGAGACTGGAGGGAAATTTTTTACGGCAAGTTTCATAATTTCATTTCTCAAATGCATAGGAAACCATGCCAAATTTCTAAAAATAAGAGCCATAGATAGATAGTCAAAGGATATGAACAGGCAAAGTTATGAACAGTCACATTAAAAAATGCTCTAAATTATTGCTGATTAGAGAAATGCAAATTAAAACAACTCTGAGGTACCATCTCACACTTATCAAACTGGCTAACATGACAGAAAAGGAAAAATTACAAATGTTGGAGGGAATGTGGAAAAACAGGCACACTAATGCACTATTGGTAGAGTTGTGAACAGGTTTAACCATCCTGTAGAACATTTGGAACTATGTCCAAAAGGCTATAAAATTGCATACCTTTTGACCCAGCAATACCACTACTAGGTCTGTATCACAAAGGAATCAAAGAAAATGGAAAAGGACATGTTTGTACATGAGTATTTATAAAAGTTCTTTTTCTGTGGTGACAAAGAACTGGAAATCAAGAAGATGCCCATCAACTGGGGAATGGCTGAACAAACTATAATATATGATGGTGATGGAATACTATTGGGCTATAAGAAACAAGAGCAGGATGGCTTCAGAAAAACCTTGGAAGACTTATCTGAATTGGTACAAAGTGAAATAAGCAGAACCAGAACACTGTCCACAGTAACAGCAATATTCTAAGGATGATCAATTGTGAAAGCCTCAGTTACTCTGATCAAGACAATTCCAAAGGACCCAGGAAGAGAGATACTATCCATCTCCAGAGAAAAATGATGAACTCTAAGTACAGACTAAAGTATACTTTTTTCACTTTTTTTCTTTTTGAGCATGGCTGGTACAGATATGTTTTGTGTGGCCTCAAATGTACAATCAATACCATATTGTTTTCCTTCTCAATGGGTGGGGAAGGGCGGGAAAGGGAGAAAAATTGGAACACAAATTTTTTTTATTTAAAAAAATAAATGGGAAAAAAATTAAAAATAAAAAGACCACACCACTAAAAAAAATTAGAGGTGATTTAGAATCAGATCATACTTTTCCTAAGGGACAGAGGCAAACACAAAAAATAAAATGGCAAGACCAAACAAGAGATAGAGAACATTATGAAATGCAAAACGGATAATTTTGATTACATTAAACTGAAAAATTTTTTTGCACAAAGAAAGCCAAAGCAGCCAAGACTAGGAAGCAGAAAACTGGGAAAGAATTTTTACAATCAGTGTCTCTGATAAAGGCCTCATTTCTAAAATATATAGAGAACTGAATTGAATTTATAAAAATACAAATCATTCCTCAGTTGATAAATGGTCAAAGGATATGAGTAGGCAGTTTTCAGATGAAGAAATTAAAGCTTTCTATAGTCATATGAAAAAATGCTATAAATCTCTATTGATAAGAGAAATGCAAATTAAAACAATTCTGAGGTATCACATCATACCTATATCAAATTGCCTAACATGACAAAACAGGGAAATGACAAATGCTGTAAAAGATGTGGGAAAATTGGAACATTAATGCATTGTTAGTGGCGTGAACTAAATCAACCATTCTAGAGAGCAATTTGGAACTATGCCCAAAGGGCTCTAAAACCGTGCATACCCTTTGACCTAGCAATACCACTTCTAGGTCTGTAGCTTAAAGAGATCACACGAATGGGAAAAGGACTTATGTACAAAAATATTTATAGCAACTTTTTGTCGAGGCAAAGAACTGAAAATTGAGGGGATGCCCATCAGTTGGGGAATGGCTGAACAAGTTGTAGTATATGAATGTAATGGAATACTATTGTGCTATAAGAAATGATGAGTAGGTAGACTTCAGAAAAACCTGGAAAGGCTTATATGATCTGATGCTGGGTGAAGCGAGCAGAACCAGGAGAACATTGTACACAGTAACATCCACATTGTGTGAGGACTGATAGACTTATTTCTTCTTAGCAATGCAAGGATTTAAGACCACTCCAAAAGTCTGGAAATGGAAAATGCTGTCCACATCCAGAAAAAGAACTGTGGAGTCTGAATGTAGATCGAAATATATCATTTGCTTTCTATTTTTTTATTTTTGTTTCTTCTTTCTCATGGTTTCTCTCATTGGTTCTAATTCTTCTTTACATCATGACTAACATGAGAATAGATTTAATATGAATGTGTATGTTGAATCTATATCAATTTACACACTCTCTTGGGGTGGGGAGGGGAGAGATGGGGAGAAAATTTGGAACTCAAAATCTTATGGAAGTGATTGTTGAAAACTAAAAATAACTAAATTTATTAATTAAAAAAACAGATAAAATGGCAAATTTTGATCACATGAAACTGAAAAGCTTTTGCACACACACAAAAATAATGCATCTAAAATAAGAAGGAAAGCAGTAAAATGGGGGAAATTTTTTTTTAATGAAATCTTTCAGATTAGGGTTTGGTATTCCAAGATATAAAAAGAACAGGTATGTATGTATATATAAAATAATATTATTTATTCCCATAAAAATAAAAAACACTAAAAACTATTCCTAATAGGCAAATGGTTAAAGGATATGAACAAACATTTCTCAAGAGAATGATATGCTATTCAAAAGAAGCCTAAGTTTCACCTTTCATCAAGGATGATAAAAGATGCGAATAGTCAATGTTAGAGACCAGGAAAATAAGCCCACTATGCACTGTTGGTGGAGTTGTGAATACGTACAATCATTTTGGAAAGCAATTTAGTATTATCCACATAAAAGTGACTAAAAAGTCCATACTCTTTGACTTTGAGGGGATTGATCTTGGGGTTTTTGTGCCAAGGAGGTAACTGATAATAAAGTCCTGTGATAGCAAAGAATTAGAGAGTAGATGCCCATGGGCTGGGGAATGGTTAATTAAATTATGGCACATGAATACAATGGGAAATTATTGTTCTCTAGGGATAAATATGAATAGAGAGAAATAGGGAAAGATTAATGGAAAGATCTGATGCAGTCAAGTAAGTGGAGCTAAGAAAACAATACACATCACCACTCCAACAATATAAATAGTAAGACAATCATAAGTGAACGATACAAAAATAGAAAGCATGGCTCCAAAGAAGATGATGGAAAAACAACCCACTCCAGTATTTGCAAATATAGGAGGTCCACAGGCATGGTGCATTGCATATATTTTCAGACTTTTTTGATATACAACCAGTGATTTCTCCCACTCTCACTTTTTTTTTCTTTAAAAACATTTATTATATGGGATGGCTATTTGGAAGGGGGAGGCAGGAGGGATACTGGCAAGAATTTTGGTGAATAAGCTATCAATAAAATATAAAAAAAGGGTAATTGGATGCTGGTGGTTGTTCTTCAGTTGTGTCCAACTCTTCATGAACCCATGGACCAAATATCCATGAGCATTTCTTGGCAAAGATACTGGGTGCATTTTCATGCAGGCAGGAGTTAAGTGACTTGCCCAAAGTAACACAGCCAGTAAGTGTCTAAGGTCACATTTGAACTCTGGTTGAACTCCAGGTCCAGCACTCTATCCATTGTGCTTCCCTGCTGCCCCAATTGGATGGTACTGACCACATTTTAAAAAACAACAACACTAACTTAAATACAATAACTACTTCAATTAAAATCCAGAGAGTTCATCTTACAATTAACAACAACAACAACAACAACAACAACAAAAACAAAACAGGTTTTCTTCAGGGTCCAAAATTTACACTTCATCTCAGACCTATTGAAGCTTTAATATTAATAACTGAATGTTTAACAACTCAGAAATAATCTCCTTGATAACATTTTAAGAGACAGTCTACTCTCTCCTAACTTTGAGCTAGTACTATAAGTAGACCCGCTCTTGGGACAACAATAATTGGCTAAGGTTCCACAATGAAGAAAAGCATTCTGCAACAAGAGGGGTAAGGAGAACCAGACACAGCTGTCAAAAAGCATGAGACCAGATAATCAAAATCAAGTGAATCATTTACTTTTCATAAAGTCAAAATCTTGATCAAGAGTTTATCCTTTTAAAAATTATTCATAAACCACCCCAACCTCCAAATTGTGTTCTGTGGATTGCTTTCATAAAATCATGAGCACAGTAAGAAAAATGCGTAGAAGTTGGGACATAGTTTAGATCTGCCAACATGAATGGACGGTTCTATTTCTACAAAATCGAATGAGTCTTTATCAGGTTAAATGTTCTACGTCGTCTCCAAATCCCTGAATTTGACTGTTAATGTAGCAGCTTGTAGTAACGTGCTGTGGCACTAAATACTGTTGCACTATATAAAAACACATAATAGTTTACAAGTGATGAATTTAGGCGACATCACAGAACTAAAGAACTGTATTGAATTATCTAACCCAGATCATATTTAAGACAAAATTATTACGTTGTGAGATTAAAATATTCAATGATTCCAACTGTTTTTAACATGACACTAAGTTTATTATTATGAAAAACCAACATATAACATTAAAATTAAACAAATGATGAATGAAATAAAGTTGTATGCCCCTCATTTCAAGATATGCATCAATGGAAATTACAAATAACTACTCTAGTATCTGAGATTACAGTAGGCATTATTACCAAACCTGAGGCAACATTATAAAATTGTCTTTGAAAATCTCAAGCAAGACTTTTATCACAGTGTGACAACAGGATTACTGACAAACAGCAAGAAATGGTATGGGTGTAGACTAAGTAGGATTTACAAAGAGATTGGTAGGTTTTTCTGAAGGTCATTACATGTGGCATTAGTAAGGGTAGAGATACTATATGAAGCAGATGACAGAGAAACTTAAGTTTTAAAGAAGCAAAGCTAGAACAAATCTGTAAAGAAATCAAATGTATTTTCTGCTGCAGTAAAGAGGAATAAGGATCAGGAGAAGTACATATAAGGAAAGGAAAAAAAGGTCCTTCCCTCCCAGGCCCTTAACAAATCATTATTAACAAAAGACATCTATGTGGCACTTTCAAGACTTACAAAGCACTTCACATCTCTTATTTCATCTGATCATTACCATCTGTGAGATAAGTAACACAGTTATTATTCCTATTTAGCAGATGAAGAAAAAGGTTCAGAGAGGGTGAGTGGCTTGTCCATGGTCAGAGCTAGTCTGTGAGTGGCTAGCCTTAAAGTACAGAAAGACAAAAGTAAAAAAAACTCTCCTTCCCTCAACATAGTTCACAGATAAAATAAATCAAGTCAGCATCAACTATTCACTTGGCAACTAATTTTTTCCCTAAACAAGTTTGTTTACAAGGCAACCTTACATTTGCTACATTTAATAATACTATTACAGACACATCACTAACAATATTTTGTCTATAAGACACAACCACAAGACACTAAAAATCTCATCTCTGGATTTGTTTGTGTAATAAAGAGTGTATTTACCGAGATCATACATCAAAAATTGTAGGGAATGGAAAAGAACAAAGAGATATAAATACTAACACTAATAATTCCTGTATTAGGCATTCTGGACAGTTCTCCACTAAGACTGCTGAAGCAAATTGACAAATACTACTATACTGAAAAACCAACTTAATTTAATAGCAGAAAAATTAAGCTTTAAGAGGCAGATCATTAAAGTTAGAAGGATTCTGGAGATCATCTAGAACAAAGGATAAGCAATTATGTCCATTAAGATAATAGCAAAATTACACACCTTCTTTAAACTACACATTTTCAGCAAAGTATGTTATTCATCTAATTTCCAAATACATTTTAGTCTTTCATCCCAGCACTGGACAGATTAAATTAAACACTGGAACATGAAAAGGGACTTTGAAAATATTGCAATATCCATTCACCACACTGTGTATTAGTGACTAGAATGAACACTAAAAATTCACCTTTAATTTTTCTTTAAGTGAGTAAGATTATTTCTGTGCAACAGCTGAAATTCACTGAAGACAAACTCTTGAAAGTAGAGAACTATGTATATTACACTGGAAGTTTCCGGAGGGTAATACATAGTAGACACTTAATAAATTGCCTGTGGGCTGATGAAATCTACAATAAAGAAAGTTCCATTCAAAAAAATAGGAAGCCTCCACTAGTCATTCATTTTACATTTTAATTTCTAAAAATCGATGACTTTTTCTAAGTGACAGAAAATCCCTATAATGAAAGTTCACAACTGAAAGAGTAACATCACTTACTTGAGAATAGTTTTTGCACTACTGCAGTCTTCAAATCGAATGGAGTACCCAACTTCCTGGCCCAACATCACATCCATTTCATCAGCAACTCTCTGAGCCACACTCATTGCAGCAACTCGCCTGGGCTGTGTGCAGGCCACTCCTCTCTTGGGTCCTGGTAAGGAGCGCATGTACTCAACGCACCACTGAGGGATCTATCAAAAACATTTTTAGGTTTACATCAAAATACTGGTTCACTTTATACACACAGAAAAGGAAATTTAATACAACTGCCTTGCTTTAACATTTTAAAACAGCTTCACTTAATCATGCCACAAGAGTATGATTTTAAATAAAGGTAAAAGATAACATGGGGTAAGAATCCTCTTTCGATTTAATAATTTAATTCAATGAACATTTCTTCTGTGTCTACTACGTGAAAGGCACAAAAGTTATGAATGTACACTTTTCTAGTGCTCCTTGTTATTCTGATTCAGCTACAACATAATGGAAATTATGTCCCTAAAGACTTAGATACCCTTCTACCTAGCGAGCACATCCTGCTTTCTCTCCAAAATAACCCTGATGCTGCCAGCAAGGATGGCGACTGCTTCAAGAAATACAACTTGTGCTCCACATATAACCAAGAGCCCTGTAAGTGTTGTGCCTGCTTCACGTAGGGTCTACATGGGGTCTCCACTCACAGTTTAAAGAAGCACTAAAGTAGTCACGAATGGAAAAAGTTTAAGCCCTGGTCAAGAGTTGGAGCTATACTTCTACAGAAGAATACAATTAAGGTGATACAATAGCATGACAGTGTATTTCTTCCTTCTTTCACAGTGAACTAAAGTTGAGAGGAGTCATGAAGTTCAGTGCGCTGATTAGAAAAAATAATGATGGAGAACCATAGGGAACTAGTGGATAGTCTCCATTAAAGTATGTAAGAATCTACATTCCCTAACACCCCAATTTTACAGAATTCCATATACATTAACATAAGAAATTAATCTACACAATCCGGAATTACTAAGTACCATATTTAGAAACTATTCAAAAAGCTTTACATACTCAAAGTAATTCTTTGGTGAGACAGCTAATATTCACCTCCTCAAAAGCATCCCATAAACCACAGACTCAATCTTCCTTTTAAGTGGTTTTCCAACCTTTCCATGCATTCTACAAGACCCAAAAATTGTTTAGAAACAAAACCAAAAACGTTCTACTACGTGAAGCAGGAAAGGGAGGGAAAGGGCAGAAGAGAAGAAAAAGATAATGCAGATAGGCTAAATTTCCTTGTGTGCAATTCCTAAAATAAAAATCCTGGTTTTGTCCTGTAGTTCAATATCTTGTTCTTCAAACTAATTCATTTATCTGTCCGTACCCACTAGCTCAGGGTTCTGCACACTAAATCCTCTCCTTTAGATCCTAATCAAGCTTGTCTTGCCAACACTTGTGGCTTGCCACAATTCTATTCTTCCTTCAGTCAGACCCCAGAAAGAGACCCTGAAATCATATAGTTCAATTCCCTCATTCAAAAGACAACTAGGAAATTGAGAAGTGATTTCCTCAAGGTTGCTAGCTAGTTATTACCAAGCTAGCACTAGAACTTAAACTTCTAGTTCAATGATCTTTCCATCAAAATATCCTGCCTTTCCTGCTCACCATACTATCTCCAAATACTAAGTAAACCTAAGCTCTATTACTGTCATAACATAAACAGTCTTAGATGTAGAGGGTTGCTTTTCCATATCTGCAGAAAAAGGAAACTCCCTTTCCTCAAATATGCTGAATCTATCCAATATCATTTTAGTGAAAGGTAAAATGCAGAAGGCATTTTATCCACCAGAGATGGTGATGGCAGCCAAAAACAAACAAAAACTGTCCCAACATCACCGGCTTCTCTCTTCTCAGTAGGCCAAAGGGAAGGAGGTTCAGTGGCAAGAACTTGCTTTTCAAGAGGTAGGAAGGATCCAGGATAAGTGAGAGAAACAACTGTACCATCAATTTAGGTGTGTATGTAGCCTCCCCTATTAAGAAAAGGGTGAGGGGCTTAGGGGTGGGGTGGGGGTGGTAGAGATTCCCTAGGAGAAAACAAAGGGATAAATTATGAATGAGAAAAGAATACAAAGAACCCTACCAAAAGAAAAATGGATAAAATGGATAATGTCCACTTAAATCCCATATCAAATACAGAATAATCACTGTTATTCTAAATAGGGGTAGGAGCAGTAGTTTATGCCTATATTCTAACACTATTTTAAGATTTTTCTGAAGCTTAGCCTTGTGATTAAAGAAGTCCCTTTGGAGTTCACTTTTGTGTAGTGGAGGCAGATGGTAGTATGTGGGTGGAAGTAATAGAACACCATTTGAGATGAAAAGGTAAAGATGGCTAAGTACATCAAGAGAAAGCAAGTTTGAAAGACTGCCAAGACAAGCCCATTAGTTGAGTCACTTTTGACTACAGACCTTTGACTATACAACTTCTAATCTGAGCTTCTTTCTTACAATCTTAACTAAACTACAAAACTATACAGAGAAAATACAAAGCTAAATTTAAGTGTCTATTTTACTTTTTCTTTTTTCTTTTCCTGGAGCAGTTAATAATTATTCAAACAAATTTATGAATAAGGATAAAAATCGACATGAGGGATAAAAATCGACAGGTAGACTAGTCAGTATGCACACTTTTCCAAATAAGTGATTATTAAAGCTGAAAATGGTATAAAATATCTTCAAATTCTAGCATACTGACAGAACATTGTAAAGCAGAACCAGTTCCTAACTTCCAATCAACTTTCCAAATGTTGCAAATCTGCAATTATTTTGTAAACTATTTGCAAATGGATCCTTCAAAAATCAATAACCAGGACATCTATTCCAATTTGGTAAATGGAGTGACATCATACATATGAGAAAACAACTGAGACAAAGAGAAGTGACTTGTTTAAGGTTACAGGGTATTAAGTGGCACAGCTGGGATTCAAAACCCAGGTCATGTGCCTCCAAATCTATGGTTTTTCTACTTCATTACACTGTCTCTCACCAAGGCTCTTTCCAACAAAGCTGTATTTTTCCCCTACAGCACAGATATTAAGTGTGCTCCATGACACTCCCTGATGGCTCCCTTACTCCATGTAAATATAACTGAGGCTGCTTTCCTGCCACTAGGGTGGCATAACCAGCCTATCACCACAAACTGTTTTCTAAGCACTCCCCAAGGAATTCTACAACAAATGAATAAAGGGAGTTGATTAGGGTATTTAAGTGTTTTAAACATTAATAGATAAAATATGAAACATACAGCCCTATGGACATCAAAGACAGAAAGATTCTGTACAAATAAAAGCATGCATAGGATCACTTTCGTGGTATCAAAAAACTGGATACAAGTAAGTATACATCAACTGGGGGAATGGTTAAACAAAATATGGTATGCAAACATAATGGACTTTAAGAAATGACAAATGAGGGATTAAGAGGAACATGAAAAGATTTACAAATTGAAATAAGCAGAACTAGGAGAAAAACAGCCATTAAAAACTATATGAACATAAATGGAGTGGGAAGCATAAAACACCCCAACAACTAAAACAAAGCCAAATGCTGATAGTGATAATAATCAGTCTTGGCCCTGGAGAAGAGATGACTAAGTACTTCCTGTCCTTTGTGGTAAAGATGGAGGTCAAAATTGGTCAAAATGCTGCATATACTATCAACTCTGTCACTGTGGGGGTTGGTTTTGCTTAGCTGTTACAAGGGAGGGATCAAGAGACATCTAAAAATAAATGTGTCACACACACACACACACACACAACCCCCATACATCCTCACAATATAAAAACTCACCTGTGTTGTTTTACCAGAACCGGTCTCACCAACTAGTACAAAGGACTGATGCCTAACCAGAATATCTGTAAACCTATCCTTATATTCCCAAACAGGGAGTTGAAGCCGCTTCTTTAGAATGTCATAGTAACGAGGGGTGTGGGGTAGATTAGTGAATGGATTAATACACTGTGGAAGTGATGTGTGTCCTGCATGTCCTGTGTGTGTTGAATGAGCAGAATGTGTTGAATGTGTTGAGTGTGTCGAGTGTGTCGAGTGTGCTGAATGCGATGCTTTTAAAGGTGGTAATCCAGCACTAATGAGCATAGCATTAGTAGAGGCACGCAATTCCTTTTCCTTCTCTTTCTCTCTTTCTCTCTCTCTATCTCCCCTGTCACGTTCTCTGTCACGATCTTTGGAACGATCTTCACGATCCCGGTCACGGTCTCGATCCTTCCTAAAAACGAAATTAAGAAATCAGATTTTAATAAATTAAGGTAATATATTTAGACACTTCCATTCAACAAAAAATACCTAAGGAAGCTTTTAATACAGTACTTCTCTGAAGTGAGTTCTACGAATCCCCAAGAACATAGAGTGCCTAGTTACTGAAAACAGGTTAAGAAATTTCTGCTAATTAAGAATGACACTTTAGAACAATGGAACTACGTTCCCCAGTACTAAGGAATTTATATTGATTATAGGCATATTGAGTTCCCTGTCAGTGGAAGTCTTTAAGAAAAGCCTGGAGGACTATCTCTTGCGTATGCTGTAGTGAGATTTCTTTTTCAGGGTATGGGGTGGGTAGGCTGACAAGGTCCTTCCAAATTCTAAAATCTGGTTTCCTGCTTATCATTTTACTGCTTTAGGCTGCATGGGACTGGGCTACTATTTCTTAGACTATCAATCAGGATTAAGTTGCCTATGTGCCAAGTACTACACTACAAATACAAAGGAATGAAATATTTCCTACTTGTGAAGAGTTTATATTCTATGCTAGGTGCTGCAGATACAAATATGTGAAACATTAGCTACTTAGCAGGACAAAGACATACATTTATAGAGAATACAAATAAATACAAAGTAGTTAAATGCAAAGTTATTTGAAAGGGAGGCAGAGATTAAGGGGATCAGTAAAGGTTTCCAGGAGAAGGTGGTCTTTGAGCTGCATCTTGAAGGGAGAGATTCTATGAGGCAAAGGGGAGTACATTCACTGGGGGTGGGGGTGGGGGTGTTGAGCAGCTGGTGCAAAAGGAAAGAGATAAAAGATGGAGCACTGTGTGATAGAAAAAATGACCTCATAAAATCCCTTCCTGCGCTAAGATTTTGAAACATTCTTGACAAAGGTTATTCAATATTCTGTAAATTTTTATTAAGGACCTACTATGGATAGATCAGAGGTAGCTAGGTGGCTCAGAAGATAAGACTGCTGGGTCTGGAGTCAGGAAAACTCATCTTCCTGAATTCAAATCCAGCCTTAAGACATGTTCAAGCTATGTGACCCTGGGTAAGTCACTCCACTGTTACTGTCTGCCTTGGTTCCTCAACTGTAAAATGAGCTGCAGAAGGAAATGGCAAACTATTCCAGTATCTTTGCCAAGAAACCCCAAATGGGGCCACAAAAAATCAGACATGACTGAACAACAACAAATGTATAGCTAATAATGCCAGGCACTGGTAAAAGGTTAGATATGGTCCTTGCTCTTATAGAACCTACAGTAGAAAGGTAAAGCATATGATAGCAGGCATTTACACAGCATTCTAAAGTTTGCAAAGTACTTTACACAGATTATCTCATTTGAGCCTCACACCAACCTTTTAATAAGTAGGTATTATAAGCATCACCCCATTTTAAAGATAAGGAAACTGAGGGCCAAAAAGATTCAATGATTTACCCATGGTCACACGGCTAGTAAATATGAAGTAAGATTAGAACCCAGGTCACTACTCACTCTTTAACTCGACCATCTTTTAACTACACCATTCTACCTCTGGGGTATAGTAAAATGGAAGGGAGGGTTGAGAGCTCTCTCTAGATCTACTCCATTTAAGGAAGGAGTCCCCAAGCCAATCACCTCTTCATTTTCCACTCAAAAATGGGAAATTTTTTTTCTCTGGACTTCATTACACCCAACCTCCTCTCACCCCTCTTCCAGCTTCCACAAAGCTTCAATTATGTTCCATCACTAGACTGTCAGCTCCTTAAGAGCAAGGACTGTCTTTTGCCTTTCTTTTTATCTCCAGCAATTAGCACAGTGCCTGGAACATAAAAATACATGTTCAGTGACTGACTGACCTTTCAAATACATGAATACTTGAAAAATCACGAAGTGAAAAAATATAATTTTTAAACAAAAGTTGAGGAAATAGGTCTGACCACATCATGCTCCCATGCAATAACACAAGGATAAACTACAACTTCTGCTTGGCACCGAAAACCCTTAACAAACTGGCTCCCATCTACTTTCTAGACTTGTATACATTACTTTACAAAGTTTACAATCTAGCCAAACTGGAATTCTGGCTATTTGCCAAACATGACATTTTAGTTCCCATCTCAATGCTTTTGCATAGGCTGTCTCCCATGCCTGGAATGACTCCTACCTCTTGGATTTCCTTCAAAGCTTATGTCCTCTCTTACAAAAGGCTTTTCCTGATCCCTCTAGCTGCTGGTTCCCCCCACCCAAAATCACCTAGTATTTATTTTGTATATATTTTAAATATACTTATAGATGTATATATTGTTTCTCTTAACTGGATATAACCTCCTTAAGAGTAATTTTGTCTTTGTTTCCTCAGCACCCAGAATACTGCCTGACACATAGTAGTTGCCCAACACATGTTCACTGATAAAACAGGAAAATAGGATACAGTTCAACAACTGTCCTACACTAGACAAAATATGATGATTCTAAAACTCAATTACACAGTTTGAAGTTTAAGGGCGATGCCACATAAAACCTCGTAGATAGAGAAAGTCTTTGAGAACTTCAACAGCTGTAAAAAAGCTGTCTCCCCAAGGCATAAAGATGAACCTCTCCTACCTGAGTTATGCTGGTCCTCAGGCAACAAAGATAGAAAGAATATCACCAAACTACAGCAGACTTTCTAGCTTGGCAAAAGCTACTAGAACTCATGGTCAGCTAGTATGGCCTTCAAAAACTCTAAAATAGTTTTCAAACACAGGGAGGCAACAGCATTAGACTTTAATGAAGAACAAAGAGCTAGGCTGGAATCCAAGCTCTTGAGCAATATGCAACTTTGTTGCTGTTTAGTCATTTCAGTCTTGTCTGATTCTTCCTGACCTCATTTGGGGGCTTCTTAGCAATCATACCGGAATGTTTTGCCATTTCCAACTCCAGCTCATTTTACAGATGAGGAACTGGGACAAACAGGGTTAAGTGACCTGCCCAGGGTCACACAACTAAGAAGTGTTTGAGGGTGGATTTGAACTTAGGTCTTTCTGACTCTAGGCCCAGTGCTCTATCCATTGCACCACCTAGCTGCCGATATGCAACTTTGGGCACCTTAAAATCCATGAATATGTTTTCTGGGGGGAAAAATGGAGATAATGAATATTAGTTATACTTCACCAAGTGGTTGTGATCTCACTCTATAATAAACAGCAAAATACTTACAAGTATGATACATTCAAATGGCTTCTTACAGTTAAAATGTTTCTTTATCAACAGGAAAGAGTTCTCTAAAAGCAAGTTTAGTTCTCAATGGGAGAGAGATGAACTGAGGAAACTTAAACTGTCCTTCTCAACTGTTATTCACACCAACCAACCTAAAAGAACTGTAATCATAATTAGGCTTCCTGCCTCAGTCCACCCCCCTAGATCTTCCTGCTACTACTAATTCGTGAAATTCTCTTAATGGAAGTGAGAGCCTTTAATTCCACAATAAAAATAAAAGTTACAAAGTTCAAGGTGTAGAGCACTGAACTTGGGAATCAGGTAGGCCTACCTGGGCTCAAATCCCGTATATGATACATTTTCTCTCACTTGTAAAATGGGAATAACTATATTACTTGATAGGATTGTTGTGAGGTTCAAATGAGATGACGTGTGTGTGTATATATATATATGTATATAGATAGATAGATAGATACAGATATATGTGTGTGTGTACATATATAAAATATATATAAATATAAAATGTCTGCAAACTTTAATGTATGATAGAAATATCAATTATCATTACTAAATACTGTGTTATGTTTACAAAAGTCTTTGGATCTGGACGGTGAGTTAACATTGCCTTCATGGCCTATTTCTGAGGATTTGTCCTCTGGCAGTAGAGCTCTATTGAAACAAAATATCATTTTATCATCATCTCACTAGTCTTTTGCTCCTCCCCATTATCATTCAAATAAGTTACCTTAACATTCCCCTTCTACTACTCATTCTACAGGCACAGACCCCATTTTAGCATGGGTTATGTGTCCAATGATGCAAACCAAAACTCCTCACTGTATCTTGTGAAATTCCTGTCCACACATTTCCATAAATTCTTCTTTTCCAATTATAAATGCCCTTTGACAATGGATTTGATACTATGGGCCAAACAATGTTACAGGAGGCAATGAGTTCAACAGAAAGGTAAACAGAGATACTGGGTAGAATTAGATTATATTACTTCAAAATGATATTGGTCAAGCAACTTTCAGAAGTATTATATACTTATTAGTTTTATTGACAGGCTTTGTAATGGGCCAGGGGTAGAATATGACAAAGGCCATGTGATAAGAGTGGTCAGCAAGAGGCTTAGAGTTAGAAGGTTTGAGCTTAAAGCTTGCTCTACATCTACCATTTACTAGGTGTGAACTTAAGTCATTTAACATCTCTCAACCTCAGTTTCCTCATCTGTAAAATGGGGATGATATTTATACTACTTTTTTAACATGGCAAATTTGAACTATTCAAAACCTATGCATAGTGGTCAACTATAAAATCAAACAGGCTCTAATTAAAAAGCTTTCTGGCAACTCAATTTTCACCCACATGAATGAAGGTTAATTACTAGTAAGGATAATCAAAATCTAACCCATCCAAATGAGGCCTCAGCTCTATTTCCCTATGGCAGACAAATCTGTAATAAGATATGGGGGTCTTCTCAGGCCTGAATTAGCTGAACCACACTGCAGGGGGAGTGCCTCAAGTGCTCTCAATGAACAGGGAAGCAGCCTTACACAGCTGGACTGAATGGAAAGGCACAGAACTCTCACTTATGCATTGCTAGCTGGGTTGGGAATGAGATTACATTCTCTTCACATGGCAATAAATACCTTTTTATGGGTTCCTGGCTTTGAACCAGCTACAGCCACAGGTGGGGAACCTACAGCCTCGAGGCCACATGCGGCCTTCTAGGTCCTTGGGTATCGCCTTTTGACTGAGTCCAAGTTTTACAAAACAAATGCTTTTATTAACGGGATTCTGGGAAGTCTGGATTCAAAGGGACGCTCTTGAGGACCTAGAGGGTCACATGTGGCCTCAAGGTCACAGGATCTTCACTCCTGCTCTAAATCCATATTTCTAATTGCCTGTACCTTGTTCTAGCTGTCTGCTGCTTTAATTGAATTCAACATTCACTAAGAGCCTAACAAGAACAGCTCCCATTTACTAAGTTCCTACTGTGCATTAAGTCTAAGGAAAGTAGAAATTATATGATAAAGTCCCTGTTCTCCACTGAGGTTCCAATTATGCCTGGGGATATAGGACAAATTCAGAGTTCTACAAAGAAGAATTCTAGCAACATGCTTTATATCAAAGTTCATTATGTGAGGAAGAAATTACCTAGATGGCACAAGACTATATTTCAAAATGATGAAAGGAGTTTCAGTAGAGAAACTACTGAATTAAATATTGAAACAACATTAAATGTACTAGGGCTGGAGGAAAGTGGTAAAAGTCCAACCTATTCTAGGGCAGAGTACTAAAAGAAGCTTAAGGAAGAATATAGAACTACTGGGAATAAACCACAGCAGCCAGATATGGCAGCTTTCAACAATGGGAGAAGAGGATAGGGACCTCCAGAAGTCATATTCTGATACTGTTCCTCATTTCCCTTCTCCCTCCCATTCCCATCAAATTTAGCTATTACACAGTAGAAGTGTGATTTCTGGATGCTATCTGGCTTCTCTGCTCAACTGACATGTTCATGTTTGTGATTCCTTTTTAGGGTATAAAATACTTCATTCTACTAATAAAGGCAGAAAGGCTTAAAATCTAAAAGCATGGTTTAATGTATGTGATCTTAGGTTATCACTTAACCTAAGACATCATTTCCTAATTCCAACTATACTAAAGACTGACAAAATAATTGTAGGTCTCTACCTTGGATGATTCTGCCTTAAGAGAGTCTAGGCAGAAAGCATGAACTAAGAAATCAGTCAATCAGTGAGCATTTATATACCTACTATCTGTCAAGCATTGCACTAAGTGCTGGAGATACAGAGAAAAGCAAAAAAGTCCCTTCTCTCAAAGAACTCAGGGAGGACACAATATGCAAACAACTATGTACAAACAAGATACATACAAGTTGGGACTCACAGCTAGGAGGCAGAGATGAAGGAGGAAGTTCCAGGCATGGGAGACAGTTAGTGAAAATGCCTGGCATCCAGAAATAGAGTGCTCTGTGTGAGGAATAGTGAGGACAGTGACACTGGACGAGAGAATACATGGAAGGTAGAAAAGTGGAAGAAAACTAGAAAGTTTGGAAGGGGCCAAGCTATGAAGAGCTTTACAAGATGAACCACAGATATATTTGAGCCTAGAATAGAGAGCCACTGGGTGTGTGTGTGTGTGAGAAAGAGAGAAAGAGAGAGAGAGAGAGAGAGAGAGAGAGAGAGAGAGAGAGAGAGAGA
>NW_020954596.1:33248998-33280628 GCF_900497805.2 Vombatus ursinus
AGAGAGAGAGAGAGAGAGAGAGAGAGAGAGAGAGAGAGAGAGAGAGACATGGATACTTTAGGAAGATCAATTTGAGGGCTGAGTGGAGAATGGACAGAAGAGGGAAGAGACTTGATGCAAGGACACTAACCAGCAGACTATATACAAGCTACTGTCACAATCCATATGTGAGGTGATAAGGGCCTGAACAAGGAGGTGACAGTGTCAGAGGAGAGGAGGAGGCATATATGAGAAATATTATGGAAGGTAGATACAACAGGACTTGAAGACTAATTGGATGGGGGCAAGGAACAAGGAGGGGAGGATGACACCTAGTTTGTGAGCCTGGGTAACTGAGACAGTAGCATCCTTGCCAGCAACATGGAAGTTGGAAAGAGGGGATAAGGAAGGATTGGATGGAAAGACAATGAGTTCAGTTTTGGACAAGTTGAATTTAAAATATCTAGTAGGGGTGGGGAAACTTCCAAGGCCATGTGGCCTTGAGGCCACAGGTTCCCCACCCCTGGAGGATATCCAATTTGATATGTCCAATAGGAAGCTGGAGATGTGAGACTGAAGGTCAGCAGAAGTGGATCACAGAGTCATCTGCACAGAGATAATCAAAATCATGGAAGCTAAAGAGATCACTAAATGAAACATAGAAAAGAAAAGAGGGCTCAGGACAGAGGCATTAGATAAAGATCTAACAAAGATGGAGAAGAGGGTGATCAACAGCATAAAAATCTCACTACCAGACTGAAGAGAGGTCAAGAAGGATACAGATTGAAAAAAAGTCCATCAGATTTGGCAATTAAAAATTCATTTCACTTTGGAAAGAGCAGTTTCAATTGAATGATGAAGTTAGAAGGCGGGATCAAGGAAAGTAAAAGAGGCAGGGCATAAGAACAAGCTAGGTTTTTTTGTTTTGTTTTCCAAGAAATAAGGCCCATAGAGCTCAAGGGGCTTTAAAGTCATTTAATCTAGTAACTTCTTTTTAGGACTTCAACATGATACTATTGTCTGTTATATTAATACATAATGATTAAGTAAACTACATAATGACAAAAAATTACTATGAGCTCATAATGCTTTGAAATGAATATATTTAACTAATCATAAAGCATCTATAGGTATCTGATAAATATTAATAGAGGTACAAGATATTACTTGTCCACAGATCATGTGCTTGCTTTGTTATTACACTGAGTCACTTAAAGAGAAGGACCTCTCCAAATAATTTCACACCCTTAGGTTAGGAACCACTGATACTGTTCAAACTGCATTGCTTCATTTTATAGATGAAGAAAGTGATACTCAGAGAGGTTAAGAGATCTATTTAAGCTCAATTTCACAAAAGTAGCAGAATCAGGAATCAAACTCAGGATTGGAGAGGCAATACACTACTGTGGAAAGAACATGGCTCTGAAGGATTCAGAGGACTTGGGTAAAATGAAATCCTGGCTGTCCCTTACCACCTGGGTGAAACTGGGCAAGTCACTTAATTTTTGTGGGTCCCAGTTTTCTCAACTAGAAAATGAGGCATTTGAATTAGATGGGCTCTGAGGTCCCCTCCAATTCTAGATTTATGATCTTAAGTTTTGCAGTCATGTAAAAACTTTCTGGGTTTGCATGACAGTGCAAATAATAAACAACAGTGAACAAGTATATAATGCTTTAAGGTTTGCAAAACACCTTGCATGTATTTTTTTCATTTGATCCCCACAACTCGGACTATTATTGACATTTATTCATAGAATATATAATCATTCAATCAATATAAATGACATCGGATCATTTCCTATTGTGATAAATAAAAGAATCAAAGAAACTGTGCCCAGATCGTAGTACAGGCAAAGACAAATTCAGATTTCCCAGCAATTTTACTTAGAGCCTACCCTATATTTACCTTTGAAAAGGGAGACAAAAAGGAACAACATTTCTGAATGGCTGCAATCCCTCTCCCTAGAGTGAAGATTTCTGTTCTTTGAACAAAACAAAATAACTAACTTTGTTACAAAGGAGCTTTGTTCTCAGGAGTTAATTGTGGTATGACAGTATTTAAGCACAAAAATGATTTATACAAATGAGAAAATGCTTTAGGAATTTAAGAAAGAACACCTTGACAGATGATAAACCCACTTCCTTTTCTTCAAAGAACATCCCTACTACTCATTAGTAACTTCAAGCATAAAGATCTTCATTTTCAAAACCAAATCTAAAAGGAAGCAACTTGTAAGATAACAGGAATTACAGCAAGAAACCAGAAATCAACTAGTCCCATGCACTCATTTATTTTTTTAATAACAGCTATCATTTTTGTTTGTTTAATAAAAATTTTCCCCAATTACATACTAAAACAATTTTTTAACATTTGGGTTGGTTTGTTTTTTTAAGTTCTGAGTTCCAAATTCTATCCCTCCCTGCAATTATAAGCAATCCAATATAGGCTATACACATGCAATCTTGTAAAACATTTCCACATTGGTCGTTTTGTACAAGAAAACTGGAAGGAAGAGAGGAAGGAAAGAAGGAAGGAGGAGGAAAATAGTATGCTTTAGTTTAAATTCAGACAATATCAGTTCTTTCTCCGGTGGCGGACAGCATGCTTCATCATGAGTCCTTTGGGATTGTCTTAGATCCCTGTATTGCTGAGAATAGTTAAGTCATTCAAAATTCTTAATTGTACAATATTGTTGTTACTGTGCATGATGTTCTCCTGGTTTTGCTCATTCCACTTTGCATCAGTTCATCTAAGTCTTTCTACATTCTTTTGAATCATCCTGCTTGTCATTTCTTATAGTACAATCATATTCCATCACAATTATATACCACAACTTTTTCAGTCACTCCCCAATTAATGGGCATTCCCTCAATTTCCAACTCTTAGCCACCACAAAAACAGCTCCTATAAATATTTGTACAGATAGGTCTCCCCTCGCTTTTAATCTCTTTGCTACCCTCTCATCTGAGAGATGAAGAAACCTAAAGTTGTATCGTAGCTCACATGAGCAGTAAGAGGACAAGGGTTCGAACCTGGGTCTTCTACCTTCAAATCCAATGAAGGCTCTTTTCGCTCTCTCTTTCACTATTATTTCTCTATAAAAGTACAAATAGTCATCTACATGTGACATAACAGGATATGTAGCTGGAAGGACCTTAGGGACCATTTAGTCCAATCCCTTCATTTTACAGATGAGAAAACTGAGGCCCAGAAAGCCGAGCAATTTGTTTAAGGTTACACAACAGCAAAATCACAAAAACAGGAACAAACAAACAAACAAAACCCCAAATAATCTAAAACATCCAGACTACCACTATACTGCAGCAGTAGACTATTTTGGCTGCTTAATTCTTACAAATAAAGAGTCTTAGCTCTGGGGTGCAAAAGAATTTGTAAATAAATTAGTTTATCTAAAGAGCACTTTAGCTAAGTTAACAAATGTGAATTTAATTAAGTCTGTATTATCTTTTAAGATGGGAGAAAATTAGAAGAGTAATTAATAGCCCAAATTCAGGGATCATTTAAAGTGTTAACAAGATAACTGACATTTATATAGTGTTTTTAAAGTTTACAAAATTATTTACATATATTATTTCATATGCTAGGTCACAATAATATTGTGAAGTAGGTACTACAGACATTTTAATACCCATCTTAATGATGGGGAAAAGGCAACTAAAAGAAGTTGTGACTTGCTCAGGGCAGACAATGGCTAATTTAACTGAAAATTGTCCAAATTAAAGTTTCATTTCAGATACTGGATATCCAGTACTGATAATACATTGAACTTTCTATCCAATAAAAATTTCTTTCCTTAAAAAAAAATGGAAGGAGAGAGGAAAAGGGCATGTAACATGTTGACTACTCTACTAGTAACTCTTATGACCCAGGCACACAAACAGAAAAATATTTTACCTGTATCTATTAAGGCAGAGACTTTTGGAAGTGGCACTCACAAGGCTGCCAAGTGTGAACCATTAAAAAGAAAAATCCACTCACCAACAACCAGGACTTTAAAAACAAATCAGCAGACTTGCATTTAAGTCAATTAGCAAATATGAAAAATTCCTGAGCACTATCACTGTGCTGTAAGATGACAATGTACAAAGCTGCCACTCCTCTGGAAAGATCCAAGAAAGATGGAAGTTAGGGACCTTAGAAATCATCTAATCCAAATTCACATTTTAAACATGAATGTAAATAGAGTCTCAGAGAAGCTAAATGACTGCTTCAGAAAAAGTATCTTAACTTAACAAAATCCAGTTAGAATGTTTTGGACAGCCAGTTAAAGCAACAATAGAAAAATAATTCAATTGCTTTCATCACTTGTCCAGAGAGGAGTAAGAATAAAAAGTGCATACTCGGGGAAAGAACTAAATTTTTATGTTCTCCAGTGCCTAACACAGTATATTATATCTAGTAGGTGATACCTTCTTAACTGTCCTTTGCTGGATCACTTCAACACCACCACCACCACCACCACTATGTCCAGCCCTCTAAATGTGGGAGCAGACCAAAGCAATGCCCAGGGTGCTTTTCTCTCTCCACACCCTCTCTCTCCCAGTGATTTCATCAACTCTCTAGGGCTCAATTATGATCTCTATGCAGATGATGCTCAAGATCTACATACTAAGCCCTAAATGTCTTTCCTCAGCTTCAGTCCCATATCACCTGCTGCCTACTGTACATTTCCCACAGGATGCCCTAGTACATAATTCATCTAAAAGCAGCATGTCCAAAACAGAACTGTCTTTCCTCCCTTAACACCGCTCTTCCAAACATCTCTATTTCCAAACACCTCTATGTACCATCCTTCTAGTCACCCAGGTAAGCAACTCCAGATTTGTCCTCAACTCTTCATTCTCCCTTATTCCCCACATCTAATTAATTGCCAATCAATTCTACCTCTACAACACCTCTACAATCTTTCTCTCAATTCGCATGGCCACCACTTGTTTAAACTCTTTTTACATCATCCTAGACTGTGACAAGAATCTCATCTATCTCCGCACCTCCAGTCTCTACTTGCCATTGTTCATATTATTCCATCGTTCACATATTGGCCAAAGTGCTATTTGATAAGCACAGCTTTCACTATACCTCACTCCTGTTTATAAAGTTCCAATGGGGCTCCCTATTACTTCTAGGATAAAATACAAACTCCTGTTTGTAACCTTTAAAAATCTGCTTTCATTCTACCTGTCTAGTAAGTATATTATACATGACTCCTCTTTATGCACTCTTACCTTCCAGTCAAACTGGGTTCCTTGCTGTCCCACATACATAATGTGGGATTACAGATCTAGAGCAGAGGTTACCTAGTCCAACCCATTTTACAGATGAGAAATACGAAGTCTGGGGAGGCTAAATGTCTTGCTGGAGGTCACAATAACTGTAAGAGTGAAGAACCCAGGGTTTCTGACTTCAGAGCCAGAACTCTTTCCACTATCAGCCTCCTATTTCTTCAAGTGTCTTCAAGAAAGTTGCTTCCCACCCCCCTGCCTGGAATGTACTTCCTTTTAAGCTCCAACTCTGAAAATTCCTAGCCCTCTTAAAAGCTCAAGTGCTGGCTCCTACAAGAGAAGTTTCCTGACATCCTTAACTCCCCAAATTACTGTTTACTATGTCTATACTGCATATTTACTTATGTGTACTTGGTATTTCCCTCGATCAAACATAAGCTCCTTGAAGGAAGACGCAATTTTGATTCTCTGTTTATATCTACTGTACCTATACTGAGTAGGTGCTTTCATACTTACTGACTGTCCAACAACACTCAGGTTATATTAGGAGCAGATCCAGGATTCAAACCCAGGTCTTCTAATTTCAAATTCAATGTTCCTTCTACTATATTACACTGACCTTTCAAGTGAATATAAGATTGTATAGCCCTTTCCATTATATTGTATATAGTCATAACGATTATGTGATCATTTTATAAGAGACAAAGTTTTACTTCCACAGATCAATAGACATTGTATAGTTGATCCCAAGAGCTGAAAACTTAAAACTTTTACACATACACAACTAAACTCAAAGTAAATAGGTCAAACTGACAGTGTCTAATAATTTTAAGGTTGAATTCTGACAATTCACTATCTCCAGCTACTCCTTAACCAGACGTAATTTAGCTATATGGACATGAAACATTACTGTACAGATGCACCAACCACCACACTAAAAAGCTAAAGAGAAAGTGAATTTTACATTCCCTCTAACAGAAACCCTGCCTTAATAAATGTTAGTTTTAGTTTTTCAAAATACTTTTAACAATATTTGGCTTTCTCCCTACAGGAGACAAAGTCACTTCCATCCCTAAGGATGACAAAAGCAGTCTGTTCTGCTTCAAAGAATTTAAGAGCCTAGAGTTCTCTCCTTCACTGGGCTATTGTAAATAACTTATAATTTCAGAACTAGAGGATAAAGAAAACAAACTTTTCAGAAATGGAAAAAAAAACCTACAAATACAAGTAAATTTAGTCTAAAGTTGTGAAACTTCTTGAAAAATACTGAAATGTGACATTCTGTTTTTAATATTCAAAAGCTAGCTAACAAAAACAAAAAATTCCAGAGAAATCATGATCCACTTAGTATCAGCCTAAAGTGAGCTCAAGATCAAATGTTTAATGGGAAAAAAAAGTTGTAATTTACCTTAAACTGTAGAATAAATTCAGTAAAATGGTTAATTGGAAGCAATTAGCTTTAGCATTTATAGGCTCATAGGATTAAAAGCTGGAAGTCATATTAAAAAATGCTATAAATCTCCACTGATCAGAGAAATGCAAATTAAAACAACTCTGAGGTACCAACTTACACCTATCCAAGTGGCTAATATGACAAAAAAGGAAATGTTGGATGTTGGAGGGGATGTGGGAAAACTAGGACATTAATGTAATACTGGGTTGGTAGAGTTGTGAACTGACCCAACTGTTCTGGAGAGCAATATGGAACTACCCCCAAAAGACAACCAAACTGTGCATACCTTTGATACTGCAATACCAATGCTAAATCTATATCCCAAAGACATGCAAGAAAAGAGAAAAGGACCTATTTGTACAAAAATATTTACAGCAGCTCTTTTTGAAGTGGCTAAGAATGGGAAATAAAAGTGACGCCCATTAATTGGGGAATGGCTAAACAAACTGTTGTATATGACTGTAATGGAATATTATTGTGCCATAAAAAATGACAAGCAGGATAATTTCAGAAAAATCTGGAAAGACTTCCTTAACTGATGCACAGTGAATCAAACTGAACCAGGTGAACAGTTGTACACAGTAACAGCAATATTGCTCGATGAAGAACTGTGAATGACTTAGCTATTCTCAACAATATAGTGATCCAAGACAATCCCAAAAGACTAATGATGAAGCATATCTGTCTCCTGAGAAAGTACTGATATCGACTGAATAGACTGAAGCATGCTGTTCTTCACTTTCTTTCATTTTTTCTTTTATTCGAGTTGTCTTCCACAAAATGACTTTATGTGGAAATGTTTTGCATAACTGAACCTATATCTATAACCTGTATCTGATTGTTTACCATCTTAGGGAGGGGGAAGGGGAGGGAAGGAGAGAGAGGGATAAAATTTGGAACTCAATACTTCAAATGAAAATGTTAAAAAAAATTGGAGAGAAAAAAAGATAGCAGTGGATAGGAGAGGTGCTTCCACGGCTCCCCAAGGATGACCAGGACCAAGTTTTCAAACCAGTACATGCAAAATCAGAACACTGCGGGAGCGTGGCTTATGAAGCGGAAGTTGTCCTCCTTTAGCATCCACTTTGAAAGATTTTGAATGGATACAGCCCAACGAAGCTCCAGCCGGCAACATCAACAGGCAAGCTCCCTGGACCCCGTGTCTCCTGCTTGGGCCTTGGTGAGTGTGAGCGTGTGTGGACGTGGGCATACAGACTCACTCTCTCACACACAGACCAAGCGCGCGCCCTTCCCCCACGACCTCTCCGCGTCGCGGCGGCCTCCACCGAGGATCCCACCCCACCCCCGGCCCATACCGGGGCCCACGCGCCGCCTTCCCTTTCTGGACTCGGCCTCGGTCCGCCCGGACAGGCCCAATCCTCTCTCCCACGGCCCCCAGCTCCTTGGTCCTCCGGAGATGCGGCCGGGGGTGGGGGAGGTGGGGGGAAATCCCCGGGCCTGGATCCCGCCACGAGGCTCCCCGATCCCCCCGGCAGGCCTTGCTTTCCTGGCTCCGAAAGGCCTGGGGAGGAGAAGGAGGTGAAGAAAAGTCGTGCCAGGCCCTCCGGCACCCCCGGCTGGGGCTGGGCCTGGTATTGGCGCCGCCACCCGCGGGGGTCCCGGGAGAGGAAAGCCTCCCCCGGGCTGCCTGCCACAGGCCCGAGATCCGAAAGAAAATAGCGGTGATCCCCGGCCCGGCCTGGTCCAGCCGAGACCTCGCCTCCGCCCGCCCCGACATCAACAAAGCCCGGCGCTCCCTCCCGCCGCGGGCCGGCCTCGCTTACCCATCGGTCCCCGCACGTTTCTTGCCAGAGGGATAATCCTCCCCTAGGTCCAACCGGTGCCGCTTGGACATGGCCGCGCTGGCACAGCAGCGATGGAAGAAGAAATTTAAAAAGGCGAGAGAGGGAACGAGATGAGGGGCGACCGGCGGCAACAGGGACAAGGGCGATCCTTCGTTCGGGGCCCCCCCCCCACCTACAACAGCCTCCGCCGTGCGGCCAGGACCAGAAGGTAAAATGGCGGCGGCGGCAAGGACCGGGCCTGCGCGCGCGCCTCCGTCGCGTGCGTGCGTGCCTTGGTACGCGCGCGCGCCGCGCCGCTCCTCGCCGTTTCTCACTCGCTCATTCGTCCAACCGCCCGCCGTACAACCCCTCCCGCCTTTTGCTGGGAAAAGGAGAGGAGGGGGAGGGGCAAGAAATCGCCCGCCCTCTAGGCTTGTCGTGATGGAGCACGTAACGCGAAAAGGCTGCTGGGAAGATTACCTCGGTGTCACCTCCACCCTGTCTAAGCGAGAAGGGAAATCTTGGAGAAGTCGCGGGAGGGTCTGGGGGCAGACCCACGTGTTGTGGAAAGTTTGGCTGAATGAAAGGACGGGGCTGCCCAGACACCAAAAGGTGGAGTCCCTCTCTCAGGCTCGCGTGCCACATCGTTGCCAGCTGGAGGAGCGTGGGAAAGGACTCTTTCCCCTGTGCCTGCATTTCCTCATTAGATACTGAACCGCAGAACCTCGGGATTGGAAGCGACCGGCCATGCGCTGGGCGATGGGCCAACTCACACCTGAACTGGAAGACCTCAGCAAAGCAGACTTTAAGGGAGGGGGAACTCATCACCTCCAGGGGCAACCCATTCCATTTTTAGTCAAAGGATATGAACAAACACTTCCCAAAAGAAAAAAAAAATTAAAATAGTCATTAAGCGTGAACAAATGCTCCAAATCACTATTGACAAATGAGAGTCAACTTCACACCCAGCAAATAGCCAAAGTTGGCAAAAGATGGAAATAGTTATTGTTGGAAGTATGGTGGGAAAACAGGCATACTAATAATACATAGTGATTGGAGCTGCGGTTCAACCGTTCTGGAAAGAGACTTAGAATTTTGAAGGGACTAAAGTGTCCATATCCTTTAATCCACAGATCCCAGGGCTAATCGCTGAGAACTATTCCCAGGAAGTCAAAGATAGAAAGTATCCCTATATGTAAAAATGTTTGCATCAGCATTTATAACTACAAAAAACAAAAACAAAATTTGAAACAAAGTGGGCTTCTGCAGGTTGGGAAATAAATTGTGGTTGTCAATACAATGAAATATTGCTTTGCTCTAAGAAACAATTTATGTGAAGAATACAGAGACACATTGGAAGCTTTTAAATAAACTGATAGAAAATGAAGTAAGCAGAACCAAGAAAATAACACACACAAATTGAAATAGCTACATGGTCTAGGGGATAGAGAGTCAGGAAAACCTAAATACAGATCTTGTCTCAGACACAAATACTTGTGCGATCCTGGGCCAGTCACTTAACGTCTCTCAGCTTCAGTTTTCTCAACTGTAAAATGGGGATAATAATAATAAACATCCTACATAGTTGTGAGGCTCAAATGAGGTAGTATGTGTAAAATGTTTTGCAAAAAATTTGAAGGATTATATATTTGTACATAGCTTTTATTATTATTGTAGCAATATAAATGGAAAGAATGATAGGAAAAATTGAAAATGAATGCTGTGTGAGTATAATAACCAAGTTTGACTCCCAAAGAGGAGATAAAAAAATGCATTTTCCTTCATTGGAGAGTTGGTAGACTATAGGTATAGAATATTAATTACTTGGTTAATCAAGCCTTTATTAAGGGCTTAATCTGTGGCATTGTGGTAAGTGCCAGGGATGCAAAGAAAAAGCAAAAAAGAAAAATAGTCCTTATCTCAAGGAGCTTATATTCCAAATACATTCCATATAGTATCAGACTCATTTAACGTGGTGGTTTTGGAGAACTGGTTTTTTTTTTCCTTTTGTAACAAAGGATGACTTTCTGAGTAGGGGAGGGGACAGGGATATATTTAAAAATGAAGGTGATCTAAAAATAAAAGATAATTTTTAAAAAGTAAATCTCTTTTTAAAAGGGGAGAGTTACTGGAGTAGAGCTTTAGACCTGGAAATAAGGTGTAAAATCAAAAATCATTCATAACTCTTAAAAGCACAAATAAAGCCATTATGAATGTTAAAAGAAAAAAAGACTTAGGACAAAAAGCCAGTTTTATGCCTCAAGGCTGTTTTTGAGCAAAAGTTTAGAAGAAAGATTGTGATAACCCTAGTGTGTCCCATCAGATTGGTCCCAGATTTGAACTATTCTCTGCTCTGAAGAACATTAAAATAAAGTGGAAAAGAGCACTTTCATCCAGCTCATCCATAAGAATTGTAGGAGAGACTCTGTGAAGTGCTCTACAGAAATCTAAATTTTATGTAAGTATTTTCCTGATTTGCCAGTCTAGTAATCCTGTCAAAAAAGGAAATGAAGCTACTCTGGCATGGCCTGTTCTTGATGGAGCCATGCTGGTTGTTCTCTTTCCTTTAATTCTGTCTCAAATGAATTCTTCCTATATTATAGCTTCTATCTATGTTATCTAGCATGGTAGATACACAGTTTTCTCCCACTCTTTTTGCATTAAAGTGTTTTAAAAAGAATATTACTAGCCTAATACTGTCTACCCTGACCTGAAGGCCAAATATGTTATATCCCACCCTCCCCCAGAGTTGTACAATACCCTTAAAGGGTGTAGGGTATTTGGGCCCTTGGCTAATGGCTCTAGCCCCCACAGATGGTGTTTTTGCAAGTGTAGTGAGTGATCCCCTACATCCCAGTTCTATTTAGCTACATATCAGTCACATTTGCCTTTATAAGGGAATATTTACTTTAAAAGTATAATAACAAATATACATATCCTCCAACAGGTAGAACGTAAAAGCCCACCCCACTTTTCATCACCTCATATTCTGGGATGGGGAAGATGATTAGATTCATAGCTTAGCTCAGTTCCTGTAAAGCACAGTCCAGTTCCAAGTCCAAACCTGCTTCAGCCTCAAGTTCCAGCCACCCTGGCTTCTCAGATTTTCCATACTGGGCTGGCTGGCTACAATTTCTCATCTGGACTCCTGGCTCCAAGGTAACTATGGCTTGAACACTCACACTAGTGGGGATCACCACTGGCACCTGAAACTAAGAAGGACAAATGACACAGAACAGAGACCTCAGGCCTATTTCTTGGAGCCAGGGTAAAAGGAGAGTATATCCTCTTCCCAGTTAAGTTCATTGTGTCCAGATCTTTGGTGAACTGGACCCTCTGGACACAGCAGGAAACGGTGAGCTATTAAGAGAGACTCTCTGTCTGGCTAGTTTTAAAGATGTAGCCTTTTCTGGCCACATAGCCAGTAAAAGGAGGCTACACCCACTGACGTGGTAGGAAAACACAGGAGGCAGGGTGCTTCCATGCTAGGCAATCTAAGTATGACCAGGGCAAGCCCCTTATACTAGCAATTTCGGGGCCCAAAGCAAGCTTCACAAAGTGTGCCTTCAAATTAGCTTTTTGAAAACAAATTCTGTTGGGGGATGGAGAAGGGCTGCAAGACAAAAGACTCTGTAATGGTAGATACCCTGAACATTGACAATTCCACTGTAGAGGCTGCTGGGTCAGGGAGTGAAGAGCAGTATACTGGTCATTTGACGGTTTCCTATTTTAACTTACTTCCTGCTAGATAGATATTAAACCCAGTTGTTTCTATGCTTCCGAGTGAAGGTAAGTGCTGTCAGCTCCTTCTAAATTTATGGTTTGATCATTCCCATTTATAGCTCTCCTGGAAGCAAAAACTGGACAACCACCTGTCAGGTATTGCTGCGCAGGGGACTCCTGTTCATGTATGCTTTTAGACAAGATCACTTCTGAGGTCACTGAGAAGTCTGAGATTCTATGATTTCTTGAAATTTGTTATAATTTGTTTTGTTTCTATCAATTACTAGAGCTAGATGGAAAGTGGAAACAGCACTAAGGAAAACCAAGTTGGGAAAAGCAGTGATACCTTGTAATTCAAGAATGAATAGATGAGGTTCAAATTGGAGGTAACACAATTTTGAGAGCATTGAGGAATGATTAATTCTCAAGATATCTGAAAGAGGGGAAAATGTCAAACAGGGGGAGGAGATATGATTACCAAGAATAGATAACTAAGAAAAATATCAATAACTGCTGACCTAGATGCCTACTTTTCATCTCTACAAAATCTTCCTGAGCATAATCTGCATATACCTCAAGGGGATCCTTGGTGAGGTTATGAGAAGTGAACAGGCAGACCATCTTTTTACAATTGCACAATTGATTGAAAGGCCCTGCTTTCAGTCAAGATCCTACTGGGTTTATTGTTTGTTGACTGTTAAAAAAAATCGTGATTCTATAGAGTAAAATGTTGTCTTAAAGGCTTTCATCCAACAGGGTGTGTATTTCCTGCATCTGTCAAATTCACACAGGATTCCTTGAAAAATGTAACAAAAGAGATAACTGTGTTTCTAAACCCTCTGATTATCAATATCCAGCAAGACATAAAATAAGGAGACATATACTTAGCAAATGTTTTTGCCACTGTCATGGTGTATACCCAGTGTATAATCCAAATGGTGGAGGATTTCCTTATGGATGATTAAGTATCCTGTGTTCTCTTGATAGCATCAAGCCCTAGCACTCTGCTGAGCCTCCTTTGTAAGATCCATAATTAAGAGAATTCGGCCTAAGTCTCCACACAGGAAAGACCAAATGTCTGATGAATGCTTATTATCCAGTCTCTATATACAGTTGTGTGGTTAACCATAGGGCTATGTTATCAATACATATATCTTGGACAGACACTATATGGATGGAAGATGAATGGGGCCCAGAACTGAGTGGGAGGAGGAAGAGAGCATGCTTGATCACATTTGGGAAACTGCTTTTAATGACCCCCAAACTCCTCACCTGAAATACTAACACCTGTTGTATTTTTGCTGTACTTCTGTTGTTGCTTTATGACTGTAATTCATGAAATATCAAGGTTGCTAAAGAATTAAAGTTGAGGCTTCCCCGAAAGACAATAGAGAAGTGTGTGGTGAATAGGCTACAACACATTTCCAACTTAGAACCAATGAAGAAGTTCAGGAGAAACAGCACTTATGTTTGACTAGAAAAGAAAATGTACAGATTGTGTAGTAAGAGGCAGAGATAACAACCATGGACAGCCCACGTGCACTTATGATATCCACAAAATGTCAAGAGACATATAGGATGATTGCCAGGATACTCTGGAGCTCCTGTCAAGGATCTACAAAAGGACATGAACAAGCATGTCAGAGGAAGAGAGGGCATGGCCAGGTTGTGTTCCATATTGTTGCAACGAATGATCATGTTGATGAGATCACAGATCTATTTAAGTATTGCAGTTGCTATTTTATTTTCCTCTGTAATACACAGTATTTTGTTATTTGAGTGAATCCATGATTTTGTCAGTGTAGTCTTCACTCTCACTTATATAGATTACAAACCTTTCATGCCTCCTTATCCTAGCAACTCTTGTCTATATGTTTTTCACAAATACCCAACCTGCTGGAAGCCTTCCTCTGGCTTTTTAAATATCTTGAATGTAGTCATGTGATATGTGGGGCTGTTCTTCTGTTGCCTCTCTAGTTTATTATATTGCTTTCACAACTTCTTTTTCTAGATACATCCTATACTTGAATTTATAGTTATCTAGTATAACCCCTCATTTTAGAGATGAAGAAACTGAGGTCCAAAGAGTTGAAGTAATATAGCACTTTATATGGCATTTACTAAGAGTCAGACACCAGGCCAGGCTAAGTGTTTTATAATTACTATCTTATTTGATTTTCACAACAACTCTGACTAGTAAATGTTGTTACTGTCCCTGTTTTACAGATGAAGAAACTGAGGCAAATAGAAGTTAAGTGACAGCTAGTAAATGTCTGAGGCTGGATTTGAACTGAGGTCTTCCCTGACTCCAGGTGCTCTTTCTACTGTACCACCTTGCCCAGGAGCACACAAGTAATAAGTAGCTGAGCTGGCATTTGAACCCACATACTCTGACTCCAAATCCAATATTCTTTCCATTGTACCATGATAATGTATATTGTGCTAGTAGGTAACATGCTAGGAAGCCTACTTGTGCCTGCCCTAGGTTTTTCCCTTGTTTTATAATCTAACTTTAGTTTTGGATTAAGTATTTGCACAGTGGGGAAGCAGCATGGTACAGCAAAAAGGGCTCAGCATTTGGAATCAGAAGACCTAAGTTTGAATCCTGGATCTGCCACTTACTACCTATGTGTTTTGGGCAAGTCACGTAAACTCTATGGGCCTCAGTTTCCCCAATTATAAATAAGGGGATTGAATTAGATGCTCTCCAGCTCTTGATCTTGTCAAGCATTGTGTCAAATGCTAGGGATCAAAGACAAAAAGCTTAACAGTCCTTGCCCTCGAGGAGCTTACATTCTGATTGGAGAAGATCACACTTTTAGGAGAGTGATGACCAGGGAGGTGTGCTTTGGTCAGGTGATGATGACCGGTAACCTTTATTTGATTACTGTTCTCCAAGCTAGAGGAGTAAATGGGATTAGAGGGTATCTGTAGTTGTGTCTAGCTTATTTTCTAGCGGTAGCATGCGTCCATGTATTCTAATTGATGAACTACCACTTCTTGTTTTTCTTGTTACTTAGTTATTTCAGTCACGTCTGACTCCATGATCTCATTTGAGATTTTCTTGGCAAAGGTACTGGAGTGATTTGCTATTTCCTTCTCCAGCTTGTTTTACAGATGAGGAAACTGAGGCAACTGAGGAAATGGTTTCCTTCTCAAATTTTCATTGATAACCTCAGTTCATACTCCATAACTGTATAGTGTTGTGGTGGGATCTTTTCTCTTCTTTCTTTTGAGTGACTAGGGAAAATAAGTGGCATGTACCTGATAGCTTGTGTGGAAGAGACTGAAGATGATAATAGGTGGAGAATGTTTTTTTTTTAGTAGAAGAGCCAGGAGCATGAACCCCAAGAAAGGAAGAAGAAAATGAAAATTAATAAGAAACAGAAAAAAAATAAAATTGCCTTTTGCCCCTCTACCCATTACAGAGCAATAGCCAAAGCTAGAACTGAAGTGTGGGTTTGGGGTGGGGGAGGAAGTCTGCCAGAGGAGCCTTCAAACACAGGGATATAGATTAGTGGGGATTTCTATACATCTTTGAAATTAATAGTTCATTTGAGGGTACCTATATTGTATCTTTTTTTTAAAAAAACCACAATGTTCTATAATATTATGAAGTATATTTCTAAGTTAAGTCAGTCCATGAATACAGAAGAGTACTATTTGTACATTTCACTAGTTTTCCTGTTTGGGGACTTTGAGCTAAGGAGAAGTCAGGAAATTGTCCAACATATACTTGGACCATTCATGTCATGAGAATTGGACGTAGGGGCAAACCTTTTAAAAATATAAGCCTGAGAAGAGTTGCATATTCTTGGAAGGGGACTAGGTGTTAAAAAGAAGCTGGTCACACTCCCTCCACCCATGCCCATGACCAGCTGAGTGAGAGGAACTTGAGAAACTGATGAAAGATGGCAGCTCTAGATCTCTGCAGGTACATGAAGTCCGGACTATGGATCTGATGATAGAAAAAGAAGTGTACCCTGGGGCAATAAAACTGCCTTGAAGAGTGGGGAAGGGAATTTTATCCTAGTTTTCAGAAAAAGAGGGAAAGATAAGTTTTCCACACTATGTGATAATGAGTTAGAGCTTTCTTAACCCCTGATGTACTGCCAGGCTCTGTCCTCCTTTGCAAAGGTGGAGGGATTCACAGGTGTGGAACATTACATAGAATTTCAGATTTTTTTGGATGTTTTGATTTGTTTTGTTGTTGTTTTTTTCTCTTCCCCCTTTTATTTTTTCTATTAAAAAATCTTTGTTACAGGGATTGGCTCTCTGAGAGAGAAGGAAGGGATACAGGGACGAATCTGGGCAATGTAAAAAAAGTTATTGATAAAGATATTTTGAAAAGGCATAGATGGTTCATTTGTCAAATTTGTATGTGACATAAAAATGAGAAAGATATTTTCTATATTAAGATAATCAGACACTAAAAACATCTTGACGAATTATAAGGATGAGTGGAAGATAACACAATAAAATTTAATAGGAAATTTGAAGTTTTCCCCTTGTGTTTAAAAAAAAAACAACAACAACTATATGAGCATGTGTGGTAGGCCATGTAGGTAAAAAGTCTTCAAGGGGTTCTAGTGTATTGAAAGCTTAATATATGGGGCAGCTAGGTGGCGCAGTGGATAGAGCACCGGCCCTGAAGTCAGGAGGACTTGAGTTCAAATCCGGACTCAGACCAAACACTCAACATATACTAGCTGTGTGACCTTGGGCAAGTCACTTAACCCCGATTGCCTCACAAACAAAAAACAAAAACAAACAAAAAAAACAAAGGAAGTTTAATATATGATGTGGCAGTCAAGAGAGCTGATGTGATCTTAGACTGCATTATTAATAAAAGTATGTTGTCCAAAATGAAAGAGATAATAGTCTCACTGTGCTTTGCCCTGGTCAGACCATATCTTCAGTACTGTGTACAGTTTGGGGTGCCACATTTTAGAAAGTACATTAACAGAGTGAAATGCATTCAAGAGGTTATGACCAAGAAGATAAAAGGACTACAAACCACAACATATGAGGATCAATAGAAGAATCTGGACTTGTTTAGTTTGGAGAAGAGAAGACTTACTGGAAATATGATATCTTTCTCCAACTATTTGTAGGCTTTTCATCATACGAATGATAAATTAGGTTTGCTCTTCTTGGATTTGAAGAGGAACAGTAGGTTCAGTGGGTAGAAATTATAAGGAGGCAGATGTTGCCTTGACATAAGGAAAAAACAATTAGAACTGCCCCCACATAAAATAGACTGCTCTAAGAGGCATTGAGTTCCAAATACTGGAGGTCTTCAAGTGGAATGACACTTGCTGAGGATTTTGGACGGTATTCATGATTTGTAGAGATGTGTATAAATGACTTATGAAGTCCCTTTCAGCTCTAAGTCTATGATTCCAAGAGGCAGAAGAATAATGCACAAAACTTTAAGTCAAAAGACTTGGATTACAGGTCTGGCTCAATAACTCATTAGCTGGGTGACTCTGTATAAGCCATTTTATATCATGGGACTTCAATTTCCTCATCTGCAAAATGAAGGAATTAGATAATCTTTAAGGTCCCTTTTAGCTCAGATATTCTATAATTCTATGAAAGCAGAACTCCACTTCAGGGTTTTGTTTTTATGTGTAGATTGAGAGAGGTTTAGATGGATCCAGAGGCATATCCTATTAGTCAAATTGTCAGGGCTGGCAGCCACAGATGAGTCTGACTTTAGTTTAGAGACTCATGTCTGAAATATGTTATAAGGTGTCCTCTGAGCCCAACAGCAGCTGGGGCAGGGGAAGGAGGGTTGGGGGAGAGAGAAGAGGGAGATAAGAGTATCTTCACACTACCACCATTAGGTTGATGTCAATTGCAGGCAAAACTCTAGAATATGTTATCAGACAGATGGTTTATGAGGAAAGGGAAGTGGTGATCACTAGAAATTGTCATTTTAAACTCTACTTTTACAGACCATGGGTTCATTAAGAAAAATCATGGCAAACCACATTTTCTTTTTTGATATATTCACTAGAATGGTATTCTCAAATGCTCAAACAGATCTATGATCTCATCAATTTGTATAATCCCTACAACAATGTAGATTGCAACCTGTTCCTGCCTGCCCGTATTGTATGACTCTTATGTGTTCCCATGAATTTTCCAAAGGGGACTGACCCAGTGTACCTAAGATCTCCCTTTTGGGCTCTTACCTGTCATCCCTCACCACACAACAGGACTAACCCATTTCATTTTCCTAGCATACATTTACCTGATGACATCCTTTACTTCTGTTCTTAAAAATCCCTCAATTGCTACATATCCCCATTTGTTTTATATTGCAGCCTGCTCATACCCACCATGTGTCTTTTCCTTCCTCTTTGAGTGATACTTGGGTGTAGTAAAAACAACTGCTGAGGTTCCTAGGCCAGGGGGACTCTCCTCTTAGGTTCCCCTCCAGCTCTAGACTCATGTAGACCAACTTCAGGTCTGGGTTCACCCTGGCCTCTAATTCAAGAAGTTATGCTCTTCCTTGTACTTGCTGGTTCTTTATACTCTCACCCCAGAGTCCTGGGGAGAATTACTTAAAGCATAGGTTTGGCTTATGTCTAGGTTCTCCTCAAAAAAGGACATGACAGTCCAGCCATAGTAGTCTACTTGCTGTTCCTCACACCTGTCACTCCGCTCCCATTCTTTCTGCTTTTGCACTCACCTCCACCTTTTAGTTTCCCTGGCTTCCTTCCAGATTCAGCTCAAATCTGACCTACAGAAGACCTTTCCTGGTTTCCCAAGCTGCTAGTGTGTTCACCTGAGATTACGTTTTATTTTGCTCTTTTTATGTTTTTTATGTACCTAGTTCTTTTCATGTTTCTATTCCCCATTAGAATGTGAGCTCCTTTAGGGCAGAGACTGATTTTTACCTTTCTTTTAGTGCTTAGAACAGTGCATGGTACATAGTAAGCATTCAATAAATGCCATTTGACTAACCTGAGTAGAAAGTAGTAAGCGCAAAATGTAAATTAGGTATAGGACAGCTATTTATTTCCTCAACACACAAAATAAATGCTAATTCAAAGGACTCAAAACCACACCATTGACCGAAAAAATTTACACTCCATTTGAGTATACCATTAGTACTGCTAAGTTAACATTCAAATTTCACCTCAAATCTGCACTATCCAGATAATTTCTTCCACATTCATAGCTTCAGACAAGCCAGGGCAGGAGTTGGGCTCTTCCTTCTATTGGTGATCATCCTCTTCCATATTGAAACTTCCTTCTGCCAGTCAGCTCTAACTGGAAAATCCCAGAAACTCCAACCTCTGCAACTCACCACATTGTTTACAAGGCTGGGAATGGTCATATCAAGCTAATCATTCAGTCACCTATTCTCAGGTAAGAAACAGAAAACAGAAAAGGCAGCCAAGGATCAGAGTCAGCTCACCTGTCTGCAGCTGCAATATTTCCGGGGTAGGGGAAAGGGTACCATCCCTCCCCTCACCCCCTCACAAAAAATCTGGCAAGGGAGAACTACTTCCCGATTAATTGTATCTGTTATACATACATCTTATAAAATTCCTATAATCACTGGTAATATCCTTTCTACCACCCATTACCTATTTTTCATTATTAATAACTTGTTTAAAAAGTTCAAGATGGAGCTGTTTCTATTACATAACATCTCTTTTTTCATTATTATTCTTCTAACTTTATTTTAATTTCAATCTTTTCTCTAACAGGTCAGTGGTCTGATTGTACTCAGTCGATGTAGGAATGATTAAACTGGTAGATCAAATTAATTCTACAGATATATTATACGTGGATTTCAGCACGGTATTTAAGAAAATCTCCCAAGTTATTTTTGTCGACAAGACAGATTTACGTAGATGATATGGCAGCTAGGTGGCACAGCTCTATTCACTGGGCCTGGAGTCAGGCAGACTCATGGTCGTGAGTTTGAATTTGATCTCAGGCACTTTGTGGGAATGTAAAACTACTACATTTTTTCCTACAATTTATTTAGTTTTTCATGTCTGTGTAATTCATTGTGTATTTGTAAATGAGCCTGATAAAACATGTAGATGGTTTGTAATAGGATATATATTGTTAAATCAGAATCAAAACTGTAAACACAAAAGGGTGTGCACACACTTGTTGGGGGAGGGGGAAGCCCTAATAGCTAATCTTGCATCAATGGCCTTACTTTAGTATTTATTTTCCTTAAATTAAGCTATTGGATTAAAATTCCTAAAAGGAGCACTTGCCTAGACTACCAGCATTCCTCCCCCTTAATAGTGTAGCAATGACACTTTTTCCCAGATTATATTTGATGTTAATTAAAAAAATTAGTGTCAAGGAATAAAAACATTGCTTCTACCTGTACTATTTATGGCCTATGGAGGTCATGAATGCCTGGTATTAATGCTGCAGTATGTAAATATGTATGCAGTATGTAGCTGTGTGCCCCTGGACAAGTCACTTAACCCTGTTAGCCTTAGTTCCTCAACTGTAAAATGAGCTGGAGATGAAAATGGCAAACCATCCCATCTTTGCCAAGAAAATCCCAAATGTGGTTATGAAGAGTTGTATGGAATGATTGAATGACAACAAAAATGATAGAATAATATAGTAGATTTGGAACTGATTTACTGATTGGACTTAAAGAATCCTGACTAATGGGCTGATATAAAATTTGAGGGGTGGCTTTGTCAGAACATAAATGAGTTCTGTTCTTGGCCCTATTCTTTTCAACATTTTTATCAAGGACTGAGCTAAAAATATTTGTTAGAGACTATAGCTAAGAGTCTTTATCAACTAATTTGGTTTTGAGTTCAACAGGGAACACTTATGTTACACAGAGATGTCAACCAAATAAACTAGAGGGTAAAGAGCAGATGGTATCACAAATCAAAAGCAGGTTATCCCAAGGATCATTTGACAACAAGCCATGAAATGGGGCTTCAGATTTCAGGTCTCTAAACAGTGCGGAAGTCAATACAATGAGGTAAGTCATTGAAGTTAGTTAGGGCTACCAATCTGAGAGGACTGTAAATTCGCTAACCACTGATAAACTGTCAGCAGTCAGGTAAGCCTAAAAGTAACTCATGCCTCCAATAATGCAAAGTTGCTAAAGCTTCTATTGAGGTCATTGAGCTGTTCTTTGCCAGACTTACTCCCTGCCAAGCATTACACTCCACTGTTCTGTGCCAAGCATTTCTCTCAGTTTCTCTTTGCTAGGCACCGCTCTCAGCTATTGCTGGTCATCCATCAACTCCAATTTTATTCAGTGTCACCTAACACCTTTTACAATATTCACTATTGATGTTATAGTTATTGCTATTTTACCAATTATTTTAGCTACCTCTATCACCTAGTTGAAGATCCTTTGGTTAGTAAGCTTTTCCCCTGCAGAGGAGAGGCCACAGTTCTCTGTCGGCTCTGTCAGCCTGCCTCACAGCTTTCTTCTGTGCCTCTTAAGATGGTATTTACAAAGCTATCTGTGGTCCTCTTCCATTTTTTGGAAAGGCTATGCTTCTTAAACCTGTCATAGGCAGAGAGAGGACTATGGCTCTCCTCAGCCAGAATTTTCAGCCACTGGTTTTAAAGCTCTGTTGTCTTCAGCCAGGCTTCTCAGCTAAACTTCTGGGCTAGCTGGTTATGAAGCTCCCTTTTCTTCATCCAGGCTGCATCAGAAATTACAGAGGCTAAGACTGAGTTCAGGTCTGTTCCTATGAGCTCTCCTCAGGACTCTTGTTAAGGGCTTTGGTAAACTTCTTTTAACTTCCTTGTCTTCTACTTTCTCCCTTGGGTCTCTCAATTCAACTGTAACCGAACTTGAGTCAAAAACAAAACAAAACTCATTTTAGTTCCTACGTCTTATCATAACTCTTAGCTGAGTAAATCTCCCTAGTGCTCAGTTTCCTCAAATGGAAAAGGAATTTTGAGACATTGTGATAAGGAAACTATTTTAACTTCACCCAGCAGCCCCTCTGTTCTATGCAAAATAGCAACATTCATGTTGGTTAGGGAATTCTGAAAATCTATTCTACTTTCCCCAGCAACATATCAGAGCCTTGTCTCTTACTCTGACTTTGTTACATAAAGAAGACAAAAAAGTATTTATTTGAATCTAAGACCTAGCATTATGTGAAATGGAGAAACATTAGAAATTTTCCTAATGAAAACATGAGTACAACAAAAATGTTCACTATCATGGTTACTATTTGACATAGTTCTAGAAATGCTAGGTATAGGAATAAGACAAGAAGATGAAAGTAAAAATTAGCATTATTAAAAAGGAAGTTAAATATTTCTATTTGTGTATGAAGTAGTTTTATATCTGAAGCTCAAGAAACTCAACACACTCAAAATTCATCAAGGTAATAGCTTCACATGATTTTTTCACTTTCTTTATTTTTCTTGCTTTTTATAAAAATATGGAAATATGTCTAGCATGATTTCACATGTATAAAGGGTATCATATTGCTTGCCATCTCAATGGGTGGGGGAGGGGTGAGAAGGAGGGAGAGAATTTGGAAATCAAATTTTTTAAAAATGAATTTTAAAAATTAGAAAAAATTTTTTAAAAGGTAATAGCTTCAGAAAGAGTTGGTGTGACATAATGAATAAAGAATTGACTTCAGTCAGGAACCTGGCTTCATGTATTACCCCTAATCTATACTGATTATGTGACCCTGGGCAAATCTCTTAACTTCTCAATGCCCAAGGCAACTGTATCTAAGACTATTAGTTGAAGAACATTTTCTGATCCTTATTAGTGGAGGGAGTTTCCTTATCAGGAGTACCTTACACCAGTAAAATTACAGGTTGAGAGTTTTTAAAAAGTTTCAGAAATTATGGGATATAAGATTATCGACCTTCCTCTCAAGGAAAGACCAACAATATTACAAACAACAGAAACCAGAAAAAAGATGGAAAGATAAATTAATTGTTTGTAAATTAACCTATTAGGACTCACAAAGAATCTCTATAAAGATAACTATAAGATAAAAAACTCGTAGAGACAATGGAAGAACTAATTAATTGAAGAAAAATTTAATGATCATATAAGTCAAGCTTATACAGAAAAGATGACATTACTCACATTAATATACTGATTAAATATAATTCCAATCAATATCACCATAAGCTAATACAAATTTATAAAAGTAAGAGCCATTCACCAATAGGCAAGTGGTCAAAGGATATGAACAGGCAGTTCTTCTAAGAAGAAACAAAAATTATCAATAACTACATTAAAGAAGATTAACAACTCTAAAATTAGCACCCTCCAAATAAAAATAATTTAGATATGACCTTATGCCTATCATTTTGGCAAAGATAGTAAAACATGATAAAATGCCCTCAACAGTTAGCAGGACTATGGTGGGGGCCTAGAGGAAAGGAAGGGGTAATACAGCTAATGAGTTATGAATTGGTTCAATCTTTTTGAAAAGCAAAATGAACCTATATACTGTCTTACAAAACCCTTCAGACCCTTTAATCCAATGATCTTGCTACCAGGACTACACCCAGAGAAGGTTGTTGACAGGATAAAAAAAATCGATACAAAAATATTACTGATAAAGCTACTTATAATAGCAAAGGACTGAAAATAAACTACCTGTCTAATGATTATAAGATGATTGAACAAATTATAAATCATAGATTTAGAACTGGAAGGGACCATAGAAGCCACTGAGTCTAACCCCCTCCCTTTTTTTTTCATTTTGGTGAGGCAATCGGGATTAAGTGACTTGCCCAGGATCACATAGCTAGTAAGTGCCAAAGGTCAAATTTGAACTCAGGTCCTCCTGACTCCAAGACTGGAGCTCTATCAACCTAACTGCCTGTAACCCCCTCCTTTTACAGATGAGATAGTGAGGCACTAAGAGGTTAAGTGATTTGCCCAGAGTCATACAGCTAATAAGTATCTGAGGTAGGATTGGAACCCATATCTACCTGACTCCAAATCCAGTGCTCTGTCCATTATTCCATGCTGCCTCTTGGTATGAGTTCAATTTAATTTTATTCTGCTACATGAAATGATAGCTATAAGTAATAATAGTTAACATTTATATAGTGCTTTAAGATGAGCAAAGTACTTTTCAAAGAGATTGAACCAGTTCATAACTTCATCAGCAGTATGATTATGAAACTTTTTTGACAGATATACCTGCTGCTATGACTATCTCATCTCATTTGAAAGATAAAAATAAATGAGGTGAATCTAATGTAAAATGACAGAGAATACAGTGTGCAGAAGTAAAACAATAATAGTAATAATAGCTACCATTTATATAATGCTTTCTGGTTTGTGAAGTGCTTTATACTTTGCTATCTCATTTTATTCTCACAATGGCTCTGGAGGTAGGTGCTATTATTATCCCCATTTTACAGACAAGGTGTCTGAGGCAGATAGAGGTGAAGTGGCTTACCCATGGTCACGCAGTTAGTAAGTCTGAATGTAGGTCTTGAACTTGGGCAACCTGGCTAAAGAACAAGCTACACATAGATGACAACTACAATCTGGTTAAGATTCCTGTAACTGTCATTTCCTATCCTTGAGGCCATTGTTCATCCTTTTTCAAGAAGACTCACTTTTTTTTTCTGTAATCCAACTAATGCCCACATAGTTGGGGGCTTAAATCTCTATATGGATGTTTTCTCAAGCATCCTAGACTCTCAGTATGTCAATTTCATCAACTCCAGTGATCTATGGCTTTACTCTACCCACAGAGATGGTCGTATTTTATCTCACCATCATCCATAACTACGATACCTCTTTGGTTTTGAACTTTGAAATTCCTCTCTCTCTAATTGTAATTTTCTCTCCTTTCATCTCTCTCTTTTCTTCACTCCTTTAAAACCTGTTTGTTCTTTATCCTCATTACAACTTCCTTCTCTCCTAGTACTTACTCCCAGTGCATTACCCTTGTTCTGGCTTCACATTCCTTTCTTAACAGGCTTGCCTATAGTTAACCAGTTTAGCTCTACATTGTCCTTTGCCCTTGACTCCCTTGCACTCTTACCTTACCCCCTTCACCTACTTCCATTTTTTAAAACCTAGGTCATCCCATAATAAATTTTTGACAGTTTCCCAGTTTTTGAATGTTTGAAGTTGTACCACTGCAGATTGGGTCCGCTCTAGGTTCATGTTATCTAGTCCACTAAGTGGAGGAGGGCAAAGAGAAGAAAGCTAGATGGAAGCATCAGTCCTGCGCCACTGCCTTTCAGATTAAAAGTCACTTCTTCATGAGCAGCATCAAAATAAGACAGAGATTATCTAAACTGAAACCTTCTTGTGTATTCCAGGAGTGGAGAAGGACAAGTTATCGGACTATAATAATTTTAAGAAAATAATGTCAAAGAATATACAACTCCATTTGCTCTACTCCTATGCTTAAAACCCAAACTTTTGTCTCTGTAACTCGGTTTTTTGAACAAAGGAAACCCACATAGACATTTAATACCAGTCTTCACACCATGTCAAGTTCCCATTATGCATGTTATAGTTTGGCCGTTGTGTGGACCCATAGTCAGGTGTTATGTGAAGATAGGCAGATAAGTTTGCCAGATAAGTCACGCCACTGCAAATTGTTATTCCATTTTTCCTGCATTTGATTGGTATGAATTAGATCCCCAGACCCTATCTACCACTTTTCGGTCGGTGGAAGATATCATGTTTCTGACCCTAAAGTGCTGAGGCTCAGACTTTGACATATGGTAAACCCATAAGGCCACTACAAGAATGCTAGACTGAATAGTCAGTCTCTTTCACTTGATTACCCCTTAATATAAATAGAAAGGAACTTAGAGATTATATAGTTCAGGACCTTCATACTATAGATGAGGTATATAAAGCATTTCATAACTATAAAACAATATAGATATTCATCATTCATCGATTCTAGGGCTAGAAAGGCTCTTAGAAATGATATACTCTAAACATATCACGGTATAGACAAGAAAATTGAGTCCAAGGAAAGTAAAATAACTTGTTTAAGGTCACGCATTGGGAGTGTAACCTTGAATATCAGAGCTGGGATTTGAATCCCATTCCACTGTCTCCAAATCCTGTGCCCTTTCTGTTAGCATTATGATTATTCTCCCTCTGGATGCCAGGTTACAAGAGGTTGAGTCTGTTGGTAGTGAGGAAATGCATGTAACAAATAGTCTCTTTTAACTTCAACCTTAAAGGCCATCTAGAGTCTAACTCCATCATTTTATAGATTAAGTAACTGAAATCCAGAGAAATTAAGTGGCAGTATTATTTCTTCACAACTGCTTGTTTAAAGGTCTGAATATTTAAAAAGGACACATGGTACCTTATACATTATAAGTACTCAAGAAATATGTGTTGATGTTACAAGAAGGAAGAAAGGCAGGATGAAATGAAGCAAAATGTAGTTGAGATAAGATAAACTCATTTGGATTCCAGGTAGCAGTTTCCCCAAATTTCATGTTTGTTAACTTTTGAATACCCTTAGGGGTAGTGCCATTTGAGCTTCCGCATCTCAGTGGTGACATAAATAATTTTATTTGCCAATAAAGGGGAGAAGTCATTAAATGCAGGCTTTTCTCTATCTATGGGAAGACATAGTATATTTCCCCTTATAATTTCTTCCTTCACATAGTATTTTCACTCTTAAATGTGGAAGACACAGATAAATGAAAGTGGCTAAAAAGATATCTCTTCCTATTTTAATTAGAAGATTAAGACCATCCATGGTAAATTCACTCAACTCCTCTCCTCCATGTCTAAAAACTTCTACATACTTTCACCCATCTTCAACTCTTTTTCTCTTGTCATAGAGGAAGAGGCAGCCTTCTTCCTCATCAGTGCTACCTATCCACATATTTCCTTGATTCCACTTACTTCCATCTTCTGTTAGGAACTTGTTCCAACAATCAACTCTTGTCTTTCTTTCTTTTCCATTTCTCCTCCAGTGGTTCCTTTCCTTTTACTAAAACATGTTCTGGTCTTTGTTCTGTGTTGGAGAATGAATTGGTTTATAAGATTCACCCCAAAGAATGTGTACTTCCTGGTTTTTATGGACCGTGTGGGAGTTTCTGGACCATCCTTTGGCCATGTGTTGATGTATCAGTAAAAGCATTTTGTGTTTTAGAGGCAAATCCCATGTGGTCCTTTGGTTTTCACCCCTATGAGAACAGCAGAAGTGTTGAAGTGCTTTATCAGTTTAAAGAAGAAATAGCTTCTGACTCAGCCTTTTCTTTTGAGTCTCCAAGTGGCACTTTGTAACTTTAAGAATTACTGAGAGGAGTGAGGAAGGGCTGGTCTTTCTTCACTTCAGCATCATGGTAACCTCCCTCATGTGGTATCTAGTGCAGTGGAAGTCATCCAGGTGAGCTTGTTCCCTTGGCTATCTTTTTTTTTTTTGCTTTTGTGTTTATCTTTTCCTGATCTTAGCTAAATGAGTACATATCCTGAGATGAACATTTCCTGGCTTGGATGCAACCTAGGAGTTTGAGGTTCCCATTGGATTGGAGCTAAATGGCAGCTGGAAGGAATCCTCAACAACTACTACAGCATCATCAAGAGGATTGACCCAAGGCCCAGGGGTGGGGAACTGGCAGCCTTTGCACCACATGTGGTCCTCTAGGTCCTCAAGTGCAGCCCTTTGACTGAATGCAAACTTCATATTCTGTGAAGCCACATTTAGTATGGGGAGCTCCTGGAGGAGGGAGTCAGCTATTGTGGGTCAGCACCTTCTCTGCAACTTAGAGAGTTGCTTAGAGCACCGAGAGGTTACATGATTTACCCAAGGTTGTACAGGTATTATGTGTCAGAATCAGGACTTGCATTCAGGTTTCCTTGGCCAGCTTTCTATCCACTACACCACAGTACCTTTAGTGAAGCAGCAGAGTGATTGTGGAAAGAGCACTATCTCTGGCTTCAGAGAAACTGTGCTCAAATTCTGCCTCATATTTACTCTCTGCATGGCTTTAGTTAAGTCATTTAATTTCTCTGGGCCTGTTTCCTCATCTGTAAAAATGAAATAGTTGGACTGGATGATGTCTGAAGTTCCTTTAAACTCTAAAACTGAAATGTAAAATGTTTTATGTTCTAATGAATTTTAAGTATCAGCCTCCCAGAAGATTTTAACAGTAGTTGTAAGTTAAGCTCTTGAATCCTATCTTTAATTCATTGTTAATGTGTGCTGAAAGTGTTTTATGTTTAGTATTTCTTTTGTATGTAGGAAAAAATTACCTCTCCCATATCTAATTCATATCACACACTGAAGAGATTTTTTTATTCTCCCCTTTTTGAAGGCAACTCTAGATGTAAGCCATAATCTAAGCTATAAATGAATTTTCCTGGGTAGGGGGTTAAAGAGCTAAAATGTGAGAGAAGGAGCCAAATTTCTCTCATTAAAGTCCAAGCTCCCCCAGGACCGAATCTGGTCCAAAAACCATACTTGGGTCCATAGCAGAGGGGTCGCTATAAGTGGTACAGTGGGGTCCTGTGAGTGGCAGCATTCCTCAGACCACTGGCCCTGCTTTCAGTCCAGGTCCCTTAATTATCACCTGGCAAAGCAACTCCTGAGATGGGGCCAGCCATACTAAACAATTGCCACACATAGGGCAGGCTGACTGAAACACTGAGGCACCCTAATGGAGAGACAGGAGGTAGCCTGGTCCAGGCAAACCATCACTAGCACCTTGACCTCTATCTCCCTTCAGACCCTGATGGAGACAGCTCAGGACCCTGAACCTGAGAGCCCATGGAGTAACAATGCTTCCAGCCCACTTCATCTTGGGAAACAATCCCTATGGAGATGTTCAGCCTGCTACAGGGACCTCTTTATAAGATACCTTTTCCAAGTTAGTCACAGTTGAAATTTCCTTGGGGAATTACTACACTCTCCTCCCAGGTCCCTCAGTGACCCTTGTGACCCACTCACTGCTGTTGTTCATTTGCAGTGCTCCTGCCTCTGCAGCTATAATTAGGGTGAACCCCACTGTTTCCCCCTTGCTTTATAGTCATTTATTCACTCTATCCTCACAAGGTGACTTACCTTGCTTCTTGTCCCCAGAAAATCATTCCTAGCATAAAAATGTTCAAGATTAATGTTGTCTAGAACACCAAAGTTCTACAGAACACTTTGGGCAACATTAACAATATGTTTTCCCATTTGTCTCCTATCTCAAGCCAAAATCTTACAATATAAACTGAGACTCTTCTTTCATTCAATAGTTAACAAAAGGAGGTTTCCTAACCTTCAGACCAAGTCTGAAGGGCCTTGATACCTTGAGAGTGGGCCTTTTTATGCCCTTAATTGACCACTAAGGCACATCATTCTGGAAAGAGGGTGTCAGAAATCTAATTCACATGGCAGGGGGAATCCAGGGAGACAGGGATCCTGTCATACTTGGTTTCCTTGCTTCTGGTCTCTCCCCTCTCCAATTCATCTCCCACACAGTTACCAAATTAATATTCCTAAAACGTAAGTCTGACCAGGGCACTTCCCTACTCAGAATCTTCAGTAGCTCCCAGTTGTCTGTAGGATAAAATGCAAATATTTCAGCTTGTCATTTAAAGTTGTCCATTATCTGGCTCCCACCTATCCATCCAGACTTATTTGTATTCTCTTTACAACCTCTTCACTCTAGGCAAGATTCAGGGCTTCCTGACTTGAAGCCCAGTAGACAGAGCATTGGGTCTGAAATCAGGGAGACCTGAATTCAAATTCAGCCTCAGACACCTACTAGCTGTGAGACCCTGGGCAAGTCACTTAACCTTTGTTTGCCTCAGTTTCCTCATCTGTGAAATGGGGATAATACTACCAAGTTTGTTGTGAGGATCAAATGTTCTGTATTTGTAAAGTGCTTAGCACAGAGCCTGGTCAGAACATAATGGCTATGTAAATACTAGTCATTATTACTACTAAATGGTCCTGCTTGCTGTTCCCAGAACTGAGCATTCTAGCTTCTGCTTCCATACCTGGAATGGACTGACTCCCTGCTTTTCTCTACCTTTTGTAATCCTCATCTTTCTTTAAGGTTCAACTTGGTTAGCTTCCAAGAGGAAGCTTTTCTTTATCCCTTCTCCTCCCTATCTACTGCCCTCCTCCATTTGTTAGTGCTTTATCTCCTCAAATTACCTGTGTACATATTGCATCTTTCCATTAGAATGTTAGCTGCTTCAGGGCAGGGGCTATATTTTATTTTGTTTTGTCTTTGTATGCCTAGAACCAAATGTTGAATATAGTAGGTCCATAATAAATGGTTGCTGAATTGAATTTCTTTGCTCTCTTACATCTTAATAATGCTGCTCTTCAGTATAATATACCACTTTACAAGTTTCTTTCAAATGTCATCCCATTTTTATAAGGCTTTTGTTAGATCACTGTGAATTTTATCTGTCTCCCAGACGATTGCCATCCCCACCAACACAGTCATCTGCACCATACTCTTTAGGACAGCCTAAGTGCTAAGGGCATTTACACATTCTTCATGGCCCATGGCATTTAAATTTGTTTGCAAGTCTTCTTTCATCTGTGCTTGAGATTTGGAAATTTGCTTTTATGCCTTTGTATTAATTTAAAATAATGTAGCTTTGCTTAATAAAAAAATGATCCTTAATAACTAAAAAGCTCAAATGTGCATAAAATAAATATACTGTATGGGGGAGGGGAGGAGAGGAAGTTGCTGAACCAGAGAAAAGACCAATATCCTCTTCTTACTCCTGGATTTTCAATGATTAAATCAAATTCTTCTAATTCCCTTGGCTATAGCATATCTGCCTTAAATCTATTGGCTTGATAGCCGAGTACTTTTCCCATTTCCAGTTCAGATAAGGAAGTTCTAAAGTCAGAGAACCCTTAAATAATTAAATGTTCAAATCACTAGCACCCAACATAGAAAGATAGCTAGATATGAACATTACAGAGATAGATAAGATAGTTGATAGATTCAGAGACTGAGGGGAAATGAGAGAATCAAGCACAAGGGTAGTTTATCCTTCAGATGTTGTAATTACAGGCTTCTTAATTAACAGGACTGCCACCTACAAAGTCAAATTGTGATTCATTTAAATGCACCCTTGCCTTTGAAGGAAAAAAAAAATTTACTTATCAGGTATAGCTGATATTTGACTAAACAATAGTGATAATAATAATGATAATAATAATAACTGGTATTTATATAGCACTTTGAGATTTGTAAAGCATGTTACATGTGATCTCATTTGATCCTCTAAAGTATGAGTTCTTTGGCAGTTTGGTGAAGCCTGTGGACCCCTTCTCAGAATAATTTTTCAAATACATAAAAAAACCTACAGGATTATAAAGGAAACCATTTATATTGAAATACAGTTATCTAAATATTTTTTAAAAGTTTCTGGGCTCCAGTATGAGACTTTTTTTGCCTAAAGAGAAGGTAAGAAAATCTCTTTTCACCAGAAACCTCTATTAACAATTCTTTTTTTTTTTTTTTT
>NW_020954596.1:33281028-33314625 GCF_900497805.2 Vombatus ursinus
AAAAAAAAAATAGCAAATAGTATGCTTCAATCTGCATTCAAACTCCATAGTTCTTTATTTGGATGTGGATAGCATTTTCCATCATGAGGCTTTTGGAGATGTCTTAGATCCTTGTATTGCGGAGAGGGGTTAAGTCTATCAAAGTTTGTCATTACTCAATGTGACTGTTACTGTGTACAACGTTCTCTTGGTTCAGTTCACTTCACTCAGCATCAAACCATACAAGTCTTTCCAGGTTTATCTGAAGTCTGCCTGTTCATCATTTCTTATAGCACAACAGTATTCCAATACATTCATATATCACATTCACAATTATGATTACTATCTGTGTCTTTCTCTCTATCTTTCCCTCCCCCCGCCCCATTTATGCTTTTCTTTCTCCTTTCGCCTTTTCCTTCCTCATTAATGTTTTGCTTTTGACTACTGCCTCCCTCAGTCCCACCTCCTTTCTATTAGCCCCCTCCCTTTTCTTTCCCCTTTTCCCTCCTACTGCCTACAGGGCATGTTAGATTTCTATACCTAACTGATTATGTTATTCCCTTCTTGAGCCAAATCTGATGAGAGTAAGGTTCAAACAATGCTCATCTCCCTCCCTTCTTTCCCTCTGCTGTAATAGGTTTTTGTGTCTTTTCCTGTGATGTAATTTACCCTTGTCTGCCTCCTCCTTTCTTTTTCTCTCAGTATATTTTCTTAGATCAGATTAATTCACTTACTTGGATCCATTTAACCCACTTGATTAGATTTTTTTTATCATTACATGAAAGTCAATTTATACCCACCCCCTTTATGTATACCCCTTTAACATGGTATAATAACAATACTGTTCTCAAGAGTTACAAGTGTCATCTTCCCTTGTGGGAATGTAAACAGTTTGCCCTTATTGATAACATGTTTCTTTCTATCCCATTTACCTTTTTATGTCTCTTTTGAATCTTGTATTTGAAGATCAAATTTTCTGTTGAGCTCTCGTCTTTTTATCAGGAAGGTATGGAAGTCCACTATTTCGTTGAATATCCATCTCCTCCCCTAAAGATCATGCTCATTTTCTCTGGGTAGTTGATCCTTGGTTGTAATCCAAGTTCCTTTGCCTTACAGAATATCATATTCCACACCCTATGGTGTTTTAATGTAGAAGCTGCAAGGTCCTGTGTAATCCTGACTGTGGTTCCACGATATTTAAATTGCTTCTTTCTGGCTGCTTGCAGTATTTTCTCTTTGACTTGGTAATTTTGGAATTTGGCTACTATATTCCTTGGTGTTTTCAATTTGGGATCTCTTTCAGGAGGTGATGGGTGGATTCTTTCTATGGCTATTTTACCTTCTGGTTCTAGGACCTCAGGGCAGTTTTCCTTTATGATTTCCTGAAAGATACTGTCTAGGCGCTTTCTTTTTTTTTTTTTTTTTTTTTTGGTTAGGCAACAGGGTTAAGTGACTTGCCCAGGATCACACAGCTAGTAAGTGTCAAGTGTCTGACCTCTTGACACTTTGAGCTCAGGTCCTCCTGACTTCAAGTCTAAAGCTCTATCCACTTCGCCACCTTGCTGCTCCTAGGCTCTTTTTTTCATCGTGATTTTCAGTTTGACCAATAATTTTAAAATTGTCTCTCCTGGATTGATTTTCCACGTCAATTGTTTTACCAATGAGATATTTTATATTTTCATCTATTTTTTCATTCTTTTGTTTTTGTTTGACTGATTCTTGCTCTCTCATAGAGTCATTAGCTTCCACTTGCTCAATCCTAATTTTTAACGAATTGTTTTCTTCTATTAGATTTTGTACCTCCTTCCCCATTTGGCCAATTATATTTTTTAGGGACTTGTTTTCTTTAGTGTACTTTTTTTCCAGTTGGCTAATTGTATTGTTTAGGGACTTGTTTTCTTCAGTGTACTTTTTTTCCAGTTGACCAATTGTATTTTTTAAGGACTTGTTTCCTACAGTTAATTTTTGTCCTTCCTTTTCCAAGCTATTGACTCTCTCTTGTATACCTTTCATTTCTTTTCTCATTTTTTCTTCTACCTCTCTCATTTGACTTTAAAAATTCTTCTTGAGCTCTTCTAAGAAGGCTTTTTGAGCTTCAGACCAGTTCATGTTCCCTTTTGAGGTTCCAGATGTAGGTTTGTTGACAATTTGTCTTCTTCAGAGTTTTGCCTTGATCTTCACTCTTCCCATAAGTCTTTTTGCTCATGGTGTTTGCTTATTTCCTGACCTTTAAAGAGATTGGGCTTTCCTGCTGGGTAGCAGAGGGCACTGACCCAAGCTTCTTCTGTTGGGAGCCTAGGGTCTGGTCGATGGCTTTGTGTGCTGGGGCCTCCAATGTTGGCAGTTGGGGGCTATAGGTTTCTGGCAGCTTACTTGGTGTTGGGCTGGAATCAACAACACTGGAACCCTAGGGGTAGGATTGGGTAGTGTGGCTCCTGGAGATTTCCTGCTCACCCAGGCCTTTCCTTCCTTTTGCTTTCTTCAGCTCCTTTGAGATGGATGTTATAGGGTGTTTATTCACCTGGGGCCCCTTGGAGAGCTGCTTCCCTTAGTTTTGCTGAGGCACTGGGAGAGCCAGTTGCTGTAGAAAGCTGAGGCACCTGGTGGTTTTCTGAGCTGGTTTCCACCAGTTCCCCTGCCCTCAATGAGGTTCTGAGGGTCCAGGTGTTGGTGTTTGCCTGTTCTACCACCTGGGCTTCAGGATCTATTCATGGGACACCACCCGTTCTGTACAGCTCTCCTTCCCCCAGGGTAAACGGGGCCTTTCTAGTTAATCCCTCAAGTTACCAGGGCTACTGGACTGCTGCACCCCATCTTTCTTCTGGTTCAGCTGTTCCAGGGTTTTTCCTGGGGTGATATTTTCTGGGCTTTCAGGAGTTAATAAGGGAGGCTAAGAGAGACTCACCTCTTACTCCGCCATCTTGGCTTCCAGAAGCAGACCATTTGCCATTTTAATAATACAGTTTGAGATCTGGTACAGCAAGGACACCTTCCTTTACATTTTTTTTACGTTGATTCCCTTGACATGAGTGATCTTTTATTCTTCCAGATGAATTTTGTTATTATTTTTTTCTGGCTCTATAAAATAAATTTTTGGTAGTTTCTTATCTTGCTTTCTAAGTTGTTTGTGTGTGTATATATATATGAATAACTCTAAGTGCTATCCAGGAAGCATTTATTTTCCCTTTATAATCTCCCAAGAAAAGATCTCATGGGGACCAAGAAGCATCCTATAGATATTATGTTTTTTTCTAAGACTATTCTCAAATAATAAATTCCTGTTGTAAAGGAGAAAAAAAAGAAATAAATATTAAAGATATGTTTACGACCCACATAATCTTGAACTTCAACTCACATTAACAGATCTCTTTTTATGCCTTCACATTTACATGCTTTTTTTTAAATCTCGTGACTAATATATTCTTGAGACAGGAAGAAAAATGTTCTAACTTGAAAGTATGACTAGGAACATGGATGGTAAAAGACATGATAAAGCCCTCATTACATTAAACAGCCATTCCTTCTGGATACTTTCTTCTCCCTTGGCTTCTGAGAAAACCCACTTTCCTATTCTTTCTCTATGTCCTTCACTAGCTTCTCTCCCTCTTCTCTACCTCTGTGTGGGTATTCTCCTGGTAGAGTTCTTAACCTTCTTTGCATCATGGGAAGTCTATGGACCCCCTTCTCAGAATAATGTTTTTAACTGCATAATATAAAATTCATAAGATTATAGAGGAAACCAATTATATGGAAAATATTATTTATCTATCTACCTATCTATTTATCTATCTATCCTAGGATGTGGACCTTCTAAACCTTTCTCCTAGTATTGATTCTTGGCCCTTTCTCACTCTACACTATCCTTTGGCAATTTCCTTCACTCCCATGAGTTCGACCATTACTTATACTCAAATAATTCCCACATCTACATCTCCTGTCTTGAACTCTTTGCTGAGCTCCAGACCCACATTTCTAACATCTTTCAGGATTTTTCCAAGTAGATAGCTTACCAGAACATCAAATCAAATGTATCCAAAATGAAGCAGATTTTTCTTTTTTTTTTAATTATTTACTTAGTATTTTATTTTTCCCCAATTACATTTAAAAACAATTTTTAACATTCATTTTTTAAATTTTGACTTCCAAATTCTCTCTCTCCCTCCCCAGACCTGTCTCTCAATGAGAAGGGAGGCAAATTGATATAGGTTATACACATATAGTCATGTAAAACATATTTCCATATTAATTATGTTATAAAAGAAAATATAGACCAAAAAACTCCCAAGAAAAATAAAGAAAGTTTAAAAAGTATGCTTTGATCTATATTCAGACTCCATTAGTTCTTTCTCTGGGGATGGATAGAAGCACAGTTTCCTATGCAAACTTTTTCTTTCTTCTTAATTTGCTATTCCTGGCAGTTGTAACTCCTAATTTCTAATGGTAAAAATCTTGGTATTTTTATTTTATTCTTCTTTCCTTTAACTCCTATATCCAATCAGCTACCAAGTCCTATCAATTCTACCTTTGTAATAGCTCTTACTTGTATCCTTTCTTCTCTGTTCCTATTCCTACCACCTTTGTACAGGTCCTTGCACCTATTTTTACTACTGTAATAATCTCCTATCTCCTTGCCTTCACCTGCTCTTCTTTCCAATTCAGTCTTCACGTCAGTCCTAGGATTATCTTTCTTATACATAGATATAGACACACTTTTCCTTAAAACCCTTCAATGGCTCCCTATGGCCTGTTAAGTAAAATTCAAATTCTTTTACTTGCCATTCAAAGCTCTCCACAAATTGGTGCCACCTTACCTTTCTAACCTTATCTCATATCAGTCCCTTCCATGTACTCTATATTAGTGGACTCCCTGTCCTGCCTCCCTGCCTTTGTTCACACTGTTCCTAATACCTGGAATGTTCTTTTTCTCCTTCTTTTCCTATTAAATACTTATTTATCTTTTAAATTGCAACTCAAATTCCACCAACTCAAAACCCAAACATGAAGCTTTTCTTGATCTATTCAGAAGGCATGATTACTACTGGGATTTATCTCTCTACACTCTCTTGCTTAATGACCTCAGCAGCTCTCAGGGGTTGAATTAACACCTCTGTACAGATAGTCCAAAGATCTACTTCATTTAGCTCTAGTCTCTTTCCTAGGACAGGGGAGAGTTTTCCATCACCAAATGCCTACTAGATATTTTAAACTAGTTATCCCAAATGCAGCTCAAACATAACAGTTTAAAAACTCTATTGGGGCAGCTAGGTGGTACAGTGGATAGAGCTCCAGCCTTGGAGTCAGGAGGACCTGAGTTCAAATACAGCTTCAGACACTTGACACTTACTAGCTGCATGACCCTGGGCAAGTCACTTAACCCTGATTGCCTCACCAAAAAGCAAAAAAAACCCCAAAACTCTATTTATTATTTTTCATCCCAAACTCACTCCTATTACACAAATTTCCTTATTTCTGCTAAAGGTTACACTATTCTTTCAGGCTATTAGGCTCATAATTCAGTAGGCATTTATTAAATATCTACTATATACTGTGTACTAGGCACTATGCTAAATGCTGGGGAATACAAAGAAAGGTTAAAAACAGTCCCTACCCTCAAGGAGCTCACAGTCGAATGGGAGAGACAACATGCAGAAAAAGAAGGAAAAAAACCAACTATGTACAAACAACATATAAAAAAGGACAAATCCCAGCTAATCTTAGAGGGAAGGCACTAGCATTAAGGTGGAATCAGAAAAAGGCTTCTTGCAGAGGGTGGGATTTTAGCTAAGACCCAATGGAAGCCAAGGGAGCCAAGAGGAGATAAGACATGGGTTCTATTCTCATGACACTTATAGTTTCCATATCCTAAATTGTCATGGAACCACATTACTCATATAACTCTTATTCCCTCTAACTTATTTCTATTTACACTTCAATATAGATAAGATTTTATATTTATAAATAGCACAGGAATGGATGGAAAGCATTTATCAAACACTATTTGCTAAGTACTATACTAGGTCCTAGGCTGTAGCTTTGTCCTTCATTCTTGAAGAAGACCATGACATCAGGAAGGTGGTGCCATGACTTGCGGGTGAATTGGATTTAAGTGAGGGAGGGCTGTGTAAAGTCACCAGCCTCACTTTCCCCTCTGGAGCCATCTGGGTCTGGTGGCTCCAGAGGGATATAGATCAAGACAACTGTAGATGGCCCAGCAGGTCCTCAGCATATAGATATAAAAAACAGATATTCCCTCCTCTCAAAGAGCTTATAATCTAATGGAGGAGACCACACATGTAGGGGACTGGTGGCTAAGGAAGGCAGTTATAGTCTGTAAAGTGGCAAAACTAGTGAGTGGAACAGTAGCACAGTCTATGGACATGCCCTTCCCAGAGGTAATAATAGTGTTGGTTTGATTATGGGGGTGGAGGTGGGAAGGGGGAGAAGTGAAGATAAGAACCTGTGATTCCAGGGATTGCAGATCAGAGTGACTTAGCTCCTCCCAGGCTTGGTTCAAGAGAGGGTGGAACAACAGTGTTAGCAGCACCACAGAGGAAAAATGAAAGAGCTATTAAGACAGACACACATACACACATACCAAAAACTTAATGTCTTGGTGCAGGGTGATAATCCTAATATATTACCAGATTAAGGTGGGGTACTGGATAGGGCCCACTGCCTGTCATTCCACTGTTATAGTTTCATTCTTCTATATCTTGACAGCTCTTTGGCATTCCCTTACTGTAATGCAAGTCATCCTTAGAGCTTTTTAAGTTGTCAGCTAATACCTTAGTTGACAGTCATCTGTAATCATGATCTTTCTGGAGTATGGATTGGGACATTCAGTAAGGGAAACTGGGTGGGAAGGAATTTAGAAGCCATTAGAAACAAATTGCCTATTTATAATTTTGCCTAGCCGTCCCAGCTCACTCCTGTCAACACTCTCTTTCCCACTCTCTCAACAGCAAACGACAACCTCAAGGGTGTTCTCTACCATGTCCACAATTTGGACAGAAAGAAGGTTCCAAGGGACTTTTCTCATCTCTGTGCTTGAGAAATATCCATTACCAGCTTCAATGGTTACATGAAGTATGCTGCTATTCACTGCAATAGAATTCATCATCAGAAAGTCTTTGCTGTCTAAATTTAGCATCATCTAATCCCATTACGCCTACTGTAGTTACATGATCTTGTTTGCTCAGTTAGTTACAGTGGAGGCCTAATGTGGCCAAGGTCATGGGCTTGATCTCTCAGTGACTTGGGTTCCACTGTGGAACCTGCAACTCTCACCCTTGCCAGCTGCCTTGTGAATGCATGCCATTAGTTACAAGAAGGACCAGGTGATGAAGTGTGGATGGATCAGTGTAATCCCATCCTCCTTCAGGAAAAACAACTGTATATCCAGGGTCAGTCCAAGGCAGAGTTGTGATGTCAGTCAGTCATTCAATAAACATTTATTAAGTGCCTCCTATGTACCAGGTACTGTACTCTCATTGCTCTTCTACCAATGATCCCTTCCTCAGACATCTAAGACTACCCCAGCTGGGCCATCTCCAGTCACACTGATGAATATTTGGCCACTGGAACCAGATGGCTCTGGAGGAGAAAGTAAGGCTGGTGACCTTGCACAGTTCTCCCTCACTCAAATCAAAGTCAATTGCAAGTCATGTCATCATCTCCCTGAGGTCATGGTCCTCTTTGAGAATGAAGGACAAACACAAAAAACAAAGACTGCCCCTTCAATCTAGTTGATCATGGCCTGACCATGTAGCACTGGACCTAGTCCAGGACAATGCCAATTATACCCCTCCCCCTACCCCCTCTTAAAACTCCCTAACTAGTAGCCAATGTATTTGTTGTTTGTGGTGGTCCAGACATGGGACTTATGATTTCACCAGTATAGGCAAATCCCACTGTGGAAACTATTCATAGAAGCAAATCAGCAACATAGTACAGTGGCAAGAGCACTGGTTTAGGGGTCAGAGGACCTTGGTTCAAATTCCACTTCTGGGATGACAATCTCCCTGGGCCTCAGTTCCCTCATTTGTAAGATAAGGGATTGTGCCAGATGGCTTCTATGGTCCCATCTAATTCTATATGACAAGCTTTAATTTTAGAGAGTTATCAGGGGGCACAGAGAGATTAATTAGGTGACTTGCCCTTCATCAAACAGTCAGAAGTAGATCTTGGACCCAAATCCTCCTGACTCCAACTCTAGCTTTTTATCTACTATCACACCATCTATAATCTATTTGCTTAACTACCAAATAACATAATGGTTTAAGCCAATTTAAAAATACATCTCTTTAAGAAGGTCAGTAAAGAATGAGCTAATGGTGAAATTTTAGGCAGGTAGGAGAAATGTTTTTAGTCAGGGTGATTTCTCAGAGCCTTCAGTAGCAGCTTACTCCACTAGTGACAATTCCATATGTTGTGCTACAAGTTACTTTCTCCATCTCTCTATCCTGACATATACCAATGCCATCCTGTATTGTTTGTTATCCTTTTGGTGTTTTTGAAGTAGTGAGCTGCATTATTATGGTGAAGAAAGCCCAAAGATAAGAATTAGGAGACCCAAATTCTGGGCTTCGGTCTATGCCATGTAACTTTGGGTAAGGAACTTAATCTCTGTGGGCTCAAATTTACAGTGTAGTTGAGAGAACAATGGATTTAGAACCAGAGAACTCGGATTCAAATCCCAGCTCTTCTATTTGCTACCTACATGTGTGACCTTGAGGAAGTAGCTTCACTTTCCTAGAAGTCAATTGAATTAGATGTTATCAAGTTCCCTTTGGGTTCTAATGGATCAAATGTGATAATGGGTGTAAAAGCACTTTGTAAAGTGCTATAAAATGTAGTGTATATTGCCTAATAGTATAGTTTCTTTCTAGGTGTCTTTCTCCCATTCAATAGTTCTGCTTTGGGATATTTATTTCACAGAGAAAATTCACTTTTCCAAGCTGTTTCATTTTGCTATTTTCTTTCCATTCCAAGCCCTTTCTGTGTCCCTTTTTGTGATGCATGCAGTAAATCCTAATTTAGCATCGCCTGTGATTATAATTAATGTGCTGTTTACTTTCTCTTCCAGATCATTAATGAAGATGTTAAATTAGACCAGAATGAAAACTGATCCCTGTGGCACCCTGCTAGACACTGCCAAACAACAGGACGCATTGCCATTTGCTGTATCATTACCCTTTGTTTCTCTTGTGTGTTTAATTCCTTGCCTTGATAAAGAGTCAAAAATTGCTTGACATCTCCACCACTTCAGAGATGCTACCGAAGAGAAGAGCCATTAAAAACCTGCCAGATTCTAAACAAATCCTATTGTATTTTGAATTAAACATGTATTATGAATAGAGAATTGTTGGGAATTGTTGTATTGCTTATTATCTTAGCTGCCTTTGTTTTCTATTGACTTTTCTGCAGCTGTTCTGCCTTTGCCGGAACAGATGAATTTAGATATTTGCAGTATTAGAGGATGTTGCTTGCATCAGTTTAACTAGGAACAGCAAAGGAACTCTGATTCTATACATGAAAGATCATATTTGTAATATTATAGACTGGAAAGCCATTGATCTCCAAAAGGAATTCTACCTAGTCAGTGCCTAATAGAAATATTGTCTTCTACCATGGAGTTGAAGTAAAGAGCCCTTGGATGTAGTGGAAGGAATTACAAAAGAAAATACAGAATAAGGCATTTTAACCTGGAGTCCTTGGACATGTTTTTAAAAAATATTTTTATAACTGTTATTTCAACACAATTGGCTTCCTTTGTAATCCTATGAGTTTTATTTTATGTGTAAAAGGGGTCTGATGGACCCTATTAACTTTCTTGGTTGATGCAACGTCTCCCCGTGGAGTATGCTGGGGAGCATCATGATGATATTTAAGGGAAGGGTCTTAGACAGACTGATTTTGATTGGCTAACCACATGGTGAAGAGGATGCTTTTTGATTGTCAGCAGGGAGCTTGGAAACTCTGAAAAGTAGCGTCTCTGGATGGCCCTTTCTTCTCCTCATTTCTGAACCTCAGGGTAGTCCTCAGTATTAAAAACCTAATGTTCATATCTTAAATGTGGAAGAGCCTTCTGGGTTTAGATTCCAACACTTAACTCGCTGGCATTTAACACCTCTGATCCTCAGTCAATTCTCTAAAACTAAGTTATAGATGGATGTCATATAGAAGGAAAGAAAGAGTAAAGAAAGAAGTGTTCACTACCACTTTGAAAAAAAAAAGACTCTCAACACATACACACATGTATGTACTGTCTAAGTATACACCCACATTTATAATTTTTAAATGTTTACAAAGTGCTTTCCTCAGAATATCCCTGTGAGATAGGGAATACAAAGCTTCTCTCTCTTTTACTGAGGAGGAAACAGACTCAGGTAACTTAAGTGACTTCCTAAGGGTAAAAACAACTCACACGTGTCAAAATGAAAAATTAAACTCGGGTCTTCTGACACTACCTAGTAGTTTTTCTATCACATTATGTCTATTTCTGTGGGGGAGGGGGGAAGAAAGGGAAGAAATAGAGACAGAAAGGAAAAAAGAGGAGAGGAAGAACAGGAGTGAAAGAAGAGAGAGAAGAGAGGGAAATGAAGAAGAGAGGGAGAGGAGAGGAAAGCTATAGTCTAGAGACCATAAAAGGTTCTATTTCCCCTTTTTTTGTTTTGTCTTAAAGTTTCTTGCTTTTCATCCCCTCTCATAGTAACATTGATATTAAATATCCAATCTTCTCTGCCCCATAGCAACTTGAGTAATATACCACAGCCAAGGTTGGCTGCATCTGCTTCTCTTATATGATCACTTTCTCTTTCACACATTTCCAGTTAAGATTTTTTACATTCTACATTACTATTGGGATTTTAAAAGTGATTTATTTTGCTACATAATCCAGACCTTTGATGCTGGGTGCTTTGTTGACATAGTAGTTAGGGATAAAAGGAGTTAGGGGGATTGTGAAAATCAGACTTTCTATAAATCACTAATTTTGTTGTAGTAAATAGAGGTCACCTGCTGGAACTTCAAAAAGTCTCCATTTAAAAATGGTATAAAGCTATCAGTGTCAGTCAAATGAAAAATAGGACAAAAGGAGTAGGGAAAAAGCTATTATTTTCTAATTTTATTCAAGGCTGTGCCAAGGTTGTGACCAAACGATGGGTAAGGCCATGGGGTAAGAGCAGTGATGGGGTTAGACTTGACCTCGGGGAGGACTTCCAGGATGAACGCAAGGATTTATTCTGAACTGTCCTTGCTCAATAGGGCACGTTTTAAAGTGCTTCCTGCACCACCCCCTCGCACCCCCTCCAAGGATCAAGAATGGGATCAGGTAGATGAGGGAGATGGAGCCTGAGGAATACAGCACTGTAGGGTGCTTACAAATACCTACATTCTGGACATAAAGTTTAAGCGGATGTACTTGAACATAGGATCAAGGCTGTTTGTCTCTACTCAGTACACAGTGTGGTTGGTGTGCTTAAAGAAAGGTCTTTTCCTACACAAGTGACTTTTTATAGACTACTAAGGAGCTGTATGGCCTGGTTATTGTTGTTATTATTGTTATTGTTGTTTATGTTATTCATTTGTGTCTGACCCTTTGTAACCTCATTTTGGGATTTTCTTGGTATTGGAGTGGTTTGCCATTTTCTTCTCCAGCTCATTTTACAGATGCGGAAAGTGAGACAAACAGTGACTTGCCCAGGGTCACACAGCTAGGAAATATCTGAGGCCACATTTGAACTCAGGAAGATGAATCTTGCTGATTCCTAACCCAGTGCTTTATCCGCTGTGCTGCCTTAGGTATATCATGTAGCCAGAGCTCTTCATTTGGGATATTAGTGGGGAAGGACTCAGAGGAAGTATAGTGTAACCCAGTTAGTTCCAGCTTAGTAGTTCAGTAACCCCTTCAGGGTTTTCAATGATGGTCTAAGGCAGGGCTTCTTAAACTTTTTCCACTCTTTTTTTTGCCCAAGAAATTTTTGTGTGACCCCAGGTATGTAGATATAAAATAAGTATACGAGTAATGTTTACTGATAATAAGTCATAGAGAAATTAATTTTAAAACAATTCTTTGGTATATACTTTCATCATTTATTAAAGATAAAAACAAATTAATATACTAATGAGATGAATGTGCTTATTTATTTTCAAATAAAGAATTCAATTCGATTCTTGCAGAGTAAATGTTAGGCTGTTTAAAAATCATGATCCCTGGGCATATTCATTACAAGCCATCTTGAAACCATCACATAGCATCACAAATATATTACAGAAACAAAGCTTATATTGCTCTCATTGCTGTATTAAAGCTGTTTTCAACTTATACTTATTCTTATATCTTCTATCTGGTGGATTTTCAAAGGAACTGTTTGGCAATACTGGTCAGTAATTCAGTAGAGTTTCTGGGAGAAAGTAGCTAGTATACTAGTAGCAGAAGAGAAGAAAGTCACATCTGAAGTTAGTCTTTCCTTACAAAGGCTGGTTTATAGATAAACATTGTTTAAAATAAAGCAGTATAGGTAATTGAACCTTAAATACATTAGTCATTTAATACAGCACTTGTCATTAGAACAGTAAAATGTTGTATTTACTAGATATTTGTTTTCATCAATTAGTCGATTGGCCAAAAATTTTTAAAAATCAATTTCTATTTCTCAGCAAGAGAGCTTAAAATATTCTCCTACCATTTTCCATAATTTATTTACATAAGTAAGCATTTTCACTACATTCTTGTTTTAAATAAAAATTCAGAATCAAACTCAATATAGAAAAAAATGTAAGAATATGTTTGATATTAAGCTAGATATTACCAACCTTTTGTTCAAATAAAAAAAGTCCAATATAGAGATTAAGTTTATATATCATACTATTATATTAAACATCTTCCAAGTTATAGTTTATTTCACTAAAATGTTATTTATACTCAACAATATTTATAAAATTCAGGAATTTAATGTAAATTCTTACAGACAATAGTAACCATATGAAGTCTTCTTGTATTACTTCTTTTAATTCTGTAGAATGTCCCAAATAAAATACTAATTTTATACTTAAGAGTTTTATAATTTGATAAATACTTAGAGTTCTCATAATTATACATAAAATAAAACTTTATGTTTTACAATCATAATTATATAACATAAATTTAAATTTGGAACTCTGGGGCAAAAGTTATCATTGTTATTGGAAGCATTTAATAAAGGAATCTAAAAGAATGTTATGAACAATCTATTAAATTACCATTGGGGTTTGCAATACATTTTTGTTGTTGTTGTTAAAAGGGCTTTGAGGAACAAAAAATGTTGGGAACTACTGTTTTAGTAGAAAGGATTAAATTTGGAATCAGTTGACCTGGTTTAAATCCCAGTGCTGCCACATGTACTATCGGGCAAGTCACTTAGCCTTTGTGGGTGGGCCTGGGTTTTCTCATCAATCAGATGAGGGGGATTGGACTAAATGACCAATGGACTAAATTGAGGTCACTTACTGCTCTAAATCTATGATCCTATGACTAAGTGACTTCTAATTCTGACCTATAAACTTCTGACTAGATGATTTCCAAAGTCCCTTCTAACTCTGAAATTCTACATCCTACATTTTAAGTATGAGATTGAGGTCCCAGACATCCTAAATCTAGGGAAAATTATATATCATATATATTTATATGTAATAAACATATAAATAAAATATAATAAATATATAATAAATAAAATTTATATATATATATATATAAAACATCTGAATGTCTGCAAAGTCTTTTTCACCAAATGACCTAATATGTTGAGTTTGATTCTTGCCTCAATGTGGAAACAACAGATAGCAGGATAAAACCATAGAGAATGGTGTTCCAGTTCTTTTCTAGAATAATTTTTGTTTCATTTTAATTCCGAGTAGATAAAAACAATTATAGAATAACTTCCTCCCCATCCACTCCTTCCCTCCTCTTTCTAACTTGGCCTCAGAATGAAAAGTGATTGACTTTGGTACTTGCAAAAAGAGAAAATTTTCCCTTTCCCCAATCACTAGCCCTTAGGTGCAGGTGGATTATGACCAAGGTCAAAAGTGCAATATGTGCTCTCACAAACCTTGCAACAAAACGAAGCCCCAGACTTTAGGAGACATCGTAAGACCAACAATCATACTGTGCCAATCATTCCTAGCACTCTATTGTGGTGACTATGCCAACAAAGCTTTCTAGGAATGATTGTAGCATTCAGAAGAGCATTCTGGTTGCATGTGTTCTATAATAATGTATGTGGCCATCAGTGGTGATGGTGGAAGAAGAAGAGGAAAGGAGGGTATTGCAGGGGGAAGGAGGGAGAAGTGAGCCTTAAACATAGCTCTATCCCTGTGTCAGCATTTATTTAAGCAATGAGGATGGTGATCCTCCCATTCCTCACAACATACAGAGTACAGAGACACCCTGCAGATTTGTGTTTGGTGCAGGCAGCTTTAGAAAAAAAGGTGACTCACAATATTTTGGGTGGGGAGGTGTGGAAACCAGAGAACACAGGCTAAAGAGAACCTCTGCTTCCCTTATAAACTCTTGAAGGGGTGTTGCAAGCTCATTTTCAAAGGTTCTTCTGTAGATAAACATTTCTCCCTTTTTGGTCAATGACCAAAGGGAAGGATCAAGGAGGAAGACAGAAGAAATATTTTCTCTCTTCTGTACCTTGAATGTGAAAGAGAAAACTGGGCACATTTGCAATGAATTCAGTCTGAAATTCCAAGAACAAGTTCACATCATCAAAAACCCCACCAAAATACCTGTCTCTTGATGGAAGAAATGCTATCTTTGGAACTATATCCAAAGAGGAGTTGACAAGTCAAATTGGATGCCAGAAAAACTAAGGAGAAACTTTCATTTCATATTGAGAAACTTCTTCCATTTCTTACAAAGACAAACCTTCTATTTGCAAAGTTTTGTTTTATAATAAAAATCATTACTAAAATGATCAATCTTGACCCCCTGAGTAAGAGATGAGGAAATGTGTTTCTGTTCTTCCTTGAAGATGTGGGAAACTACAAGTACAATATGTTGCATATGCCATCAGCTATGATAGGTTGGTTTTAACTCTTTGTTGCCAGGAAAGGCTCAGGGGTGGGTGGGTGGGAGCTGCCATATGGAAATGACTTTGATGCAAAAACACCACATCAAAAATATTAATTCAAAATAAATAAAAGCCCTGTATTTTAAAAACACCTATAGCAATAATAATACCATAAAAGAAGTAAACAAAATGATGTGGTTTAACCAGCTGATCATTAAAGTTCCTTCCAGCATTAACATCTAGGATTCTTGTTCTAGCATACCAGAAAGAATATTGACCTAAGAATCAGAAGATTGTAGTCCAAACCTTGCTATGTGACTTTGGGTTGGTTGGTTCCTTGTCTATAAAATAATGGAGTGGGATGAGATAGCCACTAAGGTCTCTTCCAGGATTAACTTGCTTGTTTTTCTTTTTTTTTTTCCAATGTTTTATTGACTGCCCCCCCATCACCTTTTTATATCACTTCCCCTTCCACCCAGTTCTCCTAATTTTATGCTTCTGGAACCAAGCAGAACAAGACAAATCCCTTTTCCACATTACAATCTTTCAAATATTTAGACAGCTATCGTGTTTTCCTCTAGGTTGTCTCATCTCTAGACTAAGCATCCCTCATTCCTTCAGCTGATCCTTATGCGGCATGATCTTGAAGGTCTTCATCATTCTTGGATTCCCAATTCAGAGCTTATCCACCAGGCCATCCTGCCTCAAGGTCAAAGCCACAGTAATCGTAGCATATTTATTATTGGTTGCCAACCCTCTAGTGAGGAGTTTCCCCACATTTATCTAAGCTTGTCCTGAGATGACAAATATCTGGCTCAACTTGGCCTTTGAAAACTTTCCAACTTGGTAGGCCCTGTCACATTATTTCCATGATAAAGTATTAGAGTAGAATATTCTTGGGGTGAAAGAGAACACCATCTTTAATTCACACAAAGGTGTATTGGGATGCTTTGTTTTGAGTGAATCGAAATAATGACAAAAACTCACGTTGACACAGTGTTTTAAGGCTTTCAGGGATTTTTCTTCACAAAACTCTGGTGATATAATCAATATAAGTATGATTATCATGATTATTCATGTAAGGAAAGAACCTTGAATCTTGAGTCACAGGTCCTAGGTTTTCTGCCATTTAATATCTGTGTGATGTTGGACAATTTGCTTAATTCCTCTGGGCCACTCTAAAATGAGAGGTTCAGATGAGGTAGCCTCTAAGGTCCCTTTCCAGCTTGCAATCTGCGTAATTTTGGAATACTGTGAGACTGAGGCTCAGAATGGTTAAATAGCTTACCATGGTCACACAGTCAGCAGGTATCAGAACTGAGTTTGGAACCCAGCTCTCTCAAAGCACTGAGAGATTGGAGGCTATAGGGGAAACCACAGAGCACTGTGGGAAAGGAAGACTGGAAGCACCGGGAGAGAAACTTCAAGATTTACTGAGTTTATTTCTCTTTCCCAGACCATTGTAATCTCAACTATCCCTTCTCTTTTCCTTTTGGTGATTGCCGTAACAGATAGCAGATACTTAAATCCTCATCAGATGTATTCTGTCATTCCTTCCCTAACCTTAATTCCCATCTCTTTTTAGAGAATAAAAAATATGTTAGTCTTCTCTATTACAAAACTGTATAAACATATTCTTATATTCAGGGCTTCTTATTGAGCACAGCAGATCATCTGTGTGGTGTGATTTTAGGGCCCAGGGAAGGATTCTTTAAGTAACAAATAAATTTCCTTACCTGATTTAACTAATACTTAGAACTCTGAAGTCCCCAGTAGTGGTAGCAATGGATGCCTGCAAGTTGACTTCTGTAAATTGGTAGCTAATCGTAATAATAACGATTCTATTGTGGTGGATATAGTCCAATATGACCTAAGAGGAGCCCTTTCCCACTTTTGAGTCTTCTAGAGAAGGTATAAAATCCCTCTTTCCCCTCATTGCAGAGGTGGAGGACTAGGGGAGGGGTTGGGGAAAATGTGTGAAATTCTGCATATATTGCCAGATTTGGTTTATGTCAAAATTGGTTTTTGTTAAACTGCTGTTTTTTCTCTTTATCTTAAAATCTTTGTTGTAGCTAGGGAGGAGAAGCGGGGCAGAGGATTCAGCATATTCAGAATGATGTAAAAACCAAAGGCGTTCATTTAAACTTTTTCCTTAAATTAAAAAAAAAATGAAGTCATGCCAAACACTTCATTGTTTATTTTTTTTTCCTAGACAGAGCTTCTAGACTGGCAGATAAAGGAATACTTTAGTTACAGTGTATTTGAATTTAAGCAAGGTCTTTACCAAGTCTCTCATGATATTGTTGTGGGTATGACAGAGTAACGTCACCTAGACAGGGCACACCATCAGATGGATTTCTTGATGGTTAAATGATGACATTTTAAGAGCATTGATTAAAAGAGCACCGTTAATCTTAGGAGTTTCCTTGTTGTGTGCCACAGGGCCCTCTCTTGACCCTGTCCTGTCCCACAGTTTTATTATTGACTCATCTTAAGATACGGATGGCATACTTTAAAATTTCTGAATTGCCCAAAGCTGCAATAGATAGTTTCTGATGAGATATTTAGAAGTCAGAAGAATCTTAACCAACTGGAATTGTCAGAGCATCTGATATTCAGAAAAAATCAGCCCTGGATAGAGTACACTGCCCACAAAAGCTGGTAGCTTATGATGCTTTGTAAGAAGTCAAAGAAGGATCTGGGCCCCATGATCTGGCACATGGACATGCATGTAGCTTGACTTTCCCTAGCCCCTCAACTTGCTGTTGGTTTTTCCATCTTAAAACATTGGCCTGCTTCACGGCTTCTCCCACTCCCGCGTCCCCACCATGTACTGACCTCTCTATCAGCCACAAATCTGAAATGGTGAACATTTCTGTCTATACTTTTTCAATGCCTCTTAAGCTCTTCTATGGATTGATCACATAATTACCTTGCCCTGCCCCGCTCCCAATTATGGCCATGACAGTGCTCAGTTTCCCGTGACAGTAGTGATGGACTGACACAAATAAAATTCTAAATTTGGAACTAGGATCATAACTCAGAAGCAGAACGGATCTCAGAGGCCATCTGGTCTAACTCCTTCATCTTACAGATGAGGAAACTGAGGCTGAGGGAGGTAAGGTGATTTTACTCAAGCTCACACAGGTAGCATCTAAAGTAGAATTTGAACCCAGATACTCTGATTTCACAGTCGGGGTTCTTTCCGCTCTATCATGCTGTTGCATTATCGCCTAAGAATTTATCATTTTCTAGGTATTCTGGTTGCTACATCTCCAAGAGTGAATGAGGCACTGATTCATCGGCTCCCATAAGCCCTTTGACCTTTCTTTAATCATACCGTAACCGATGAATCAGTGCCTCATTGGGACTACAAAAAGCTGTTTGGCAGGTTTTTCAACCTGCTCCAAATGGAAGGTAACAGAAAGCGAATCTGCCTTTCACTCTTGCAGTTGTAGCAACCATACTAACAGCACCTGCATTATCACTGACATTTAGCAGAGCAGAAGCTCAATAAATATTTGTAGACCTGAATGGAGTTTACATATGGCCTAATGTCTTCCCTTTGAAGAGTTCTCAGTGTTTTGTAATGCATTAGCTTGTTCACTCTGTAAAGTGGGTAGGCCTATATTTTTAGAAGATATATATCAGTGAGCAAATATTTTAAATTAGTAAATTAGTTGGATTTTTATACATCTAAGATGGGTCAAACAGGGGAGGCTTAACGTTGTGAGCAGAGTGGGTGGTGCTCACTTTTAACAATCAATCATGGTGTGCTACAGTGTTTGACATGGTATTACATTCCTCTCTGGGATGTTCCCATTCATGCACAGCTAACTAGACTTGGCTCAGTCAGGACACTGAGTTCTAAATGGAAAGGAGGTGAGCAGTTGGTTCCTCTATGTCACTAGCACCCTGCACAGGACAGTGCAATACTTCTTAGGGGTACTCTTAGGGGTACACTGCACTAGTGTAGCTTCAGTCTCACTTTGGCCAGTGGAGGGGTGATACCCACTGCATTGACTTGATTGAGACCAAGGAGGGGAACAAGACTTTCTGTTGCCTACCTTCATATCTTTGTATAGAAGATTCTCCATGTTTGGAACATCCCAGGTGTTTTAGCAACTTAGGGATAGTCTATTCTGCATTAATGGAAATGATGTTTAGCAGTCTATGTAACAGGCCATCTATATCAGTCATAATATTAATGATAATAACTAATATTAAACAGCATGTTAAGGTTTACAAAGCACTTTACATACGTTAACTCATTTGATCCTCTCAACACCCCTGTGAAGTAGGAGCTATTACTTTCCCCATTTTACAGATGAGGAAACTCAGCTAAGAGAGATTAAGTGACTTATCCATAGCCATATAGCTTCTAAGTGACTGAGGCAGGATTTGAACTCAGGTCTTCACAAACTCAGATCATAGCATTGTATCTACTATGCTACCTAGAGATACTGAACTTCTAAATAGTCCCAGGCAAGATTAAATAAATTTGGTTTTGACTTTGAGGTACCTAAGAGACATCCACTTCAAGATGTTGAGAGGAAGAGAATAGGGCTAGATAGACAAATCTGGGAATCATCTGCATAGCTATAACTGAACTCCTGGGAGCTGATGAGATCATCAAGTGAGGTAATATAGAGGGAAAAGATAAGACAGAATTGCACCTTAGGGTACACTCATATTAGTGGGCAAGACATGGATGAAGATGCAGTAAAAGAGACTGGTCAGACAGGTAGGACAAGAAGCAGGAGAGAACAATGTCACAAAAACCTAAAGAGGAAAAAGTATCCAGGAGGAGGAGGTCAATGGTGTCAAATGCAACATAGAGGTCAAGAAGGACTGAAAAAAGACAATTAGATTTGTCATCAACTAACTTTGGAGGGAACAGATTCAATTGAGTGATGAGGTTGGAAGCCAAACTGCAAAAGATTTAGAAGAGAGGAAAGGAGAGGAAGTGAAGGTATCCACTGTAGATGACTTACTCAAGGACTTTAGCCAAGAAGGTGAGGATGGCTATATTAAAGTGACTAGTAAGGATCATAGATTCAAGTGAGGGTTTTTAAAGGGTGGGAGAGATAAGGGCATTTGTAGGCAGCAAGAAATGAGCTAGTAGTTAGGGTAAGATTGAAGAGTAGACAAAATGCGGGTGATGGTGGGTTTAGTCTGCTGGAGAAGACTGGAGGGGATGTCGAAGAGACGATGGCAGACAAAGTATTTGGCATTACAAATACTCAGGAAAAAGAAAAATGTGAAAAGGTACGTTCTAAAGAAATGTAAATGTTACTCAGGAGATCACATAAGCACAGATGACATTCTTATGATTCAACAGAGGAAAGGGACAGGAAGTAGATAGGAAAAAATGCACCAAATTAAAGAAGCATAGATAAAATAATTCCAACCTTAAGATATTAAGTGTGGCAGAGACTTTGGCTAATATGTCAATTCTTTCTCAATTAAAAATGTTCACTCATAGTAGGTGCCTGAGAAATATTTGTCTCAGTGCATTTAATTGAAATCAGTCTATTGGGGGACTTTCTTTCCATCAGAACATAGCTCTGATTTTATAAATAGACTCAATGAGAAAATAGGATTTGCTTCACAGCCAACTTTGTTGAAATGTATTAGTTGCCAAAAGTGAGGCAATGCCTGTGGTATGTACAGTTTGTCTCCAAAGTCTGAGACTTTTGGAATCTTATACAAAAGCGTGATATCTTATAACATCTAATAATGTCATTTTAATCTTATAAGGTAACTTATCATTTTGAGTAGGAGAAAACCTTAGAGACAATCTTATTAAACTTTTTCATTTTACTAGTCAGGACACTGAGGTCCTGAGAAATTTCAGTGGCTTGCCTAAGGTTATACAGGCAGGAAGTAGGAGAGGTGGGATTCAAACCCAAGTACTCTGACTTCAGACCCTCCTTCCACTACTCCAGATTGCCTTCTTATGAACAGCTTCTTTAGAACATTTGTGTTGTATTAATGGGCCTGAATGTACCATCCTATATCATATACTGGAAAGAACATTGTCGATTCCATACACTGAATAGTGTCTAATTTGTCCCTTCGTTCTACATTGATATTATTTAGTGAAGGTAAAACTTTCCTGACAGGCACATTGGCAGACAAAAGACTATTAAAGAGTTTGCTTTTTGGCTATAAGAGAAACCATCTTGCATAACTGGAAAATCAACAGCTCCATCAAACTGCCCTTTTTGGTACCAAGTGGCCATGGAGAGTTAGGAGACTATATTATTAGAATGTCAGAATTTGATTAGTCCACTAGAAATTGAATGAAAAAATGGATCTCAGCATTAGTACTGCACTAGTTTGCCATTCTCATCTGCTGCTGTCACATAACTCTCTAGGCAAGTCAGAATTCTAAAGAAAGATGACTGTTGTAGTTCATCCCCCATCCTACTAAATGAAAGACAAAATCTCACAGCAGTAAGTGATTCTAATGTCACCAATCCTCATAAAACAAAGGCAAAGGACAATATTGAATGCATTTGGAGACCTGTAACCAAAGAGGCTTGATCTATAATCCTGAATTAGAATTAAAATGTGACTATTTTGGGAGAAAGGCCAACCTAGATGAGTGAAATGTCTAAATTATAGAGTATTATAGAATGATTTTTAAAAAAATTTCAAACTTATTACTTTCAAGTATAGACATTAGCACAAGCTGATGGTAAATGAAGTATTGCCAAGTGGAGATCCTTGCCAAATACACTTTAATGAATAAGGATAATTTGTAAATGACAGATTAATTATTTGTTTGTAAAAGGAAGATGCTAAGTGTTCAAAATATTTTATCCTAGGTAAGCAAAAATCCCCTTTCTACAATCTTCATTAAAAAAGATGCATTTGCAATGAATTTGCTTAGTAAACCTATTTTTGTAGAAAATCTGGTACTGGTTAGAAAAAAAGGAGAAAGATCGATTAGTGGAACAGATTAAGTATACAACATACAGAAGCAAACAAACTCAGTAACATAATGTTTGATGAATCCAAAGACCTCATTTACTGGGGGAAGGATGCATCATTGGATAAAAACTGCTGGGAAAAATTGGTCAGTGGTCTGTTAGAAATTATGTTTAGACCAATACCTCACACTGTAAACCAAAATAAGCTCTAAAATAATTCATGACTTAGATTTTTAAAAAAAGTTAAGTCATAAGAAGTTTCGAGGAGCAAGGAAAAAATTACCTTTTGGATCTATGGATAGGGAAGAGTTTATGACCAAACAAGTGGTAAAGAGGACCATACAAGTTAAACTAAAAATTTTATTTATATGAAATTTCAAATTTTTGAACAAACAAATCTAAGGTAGCAAAAGTTAGAAGGGGAACAGATAACTGGGGGGAAATTTTTGGTAATGAGTTTATCTGATAAAGGTCTCATTTCATATATATATGTATATATAAACATATATGCATACATACATACATACATATGGAACTGATTCAAATTTATAAAACTAAGAATCATTCTCCAATAGATAAATGGTTAAAGGTTATGAAAAGGAGTTTTCAAAGGAAGAAATCTAAGCTATCAACAATTATATTAAAAATGCTCTAAATCACTCTCAGAAAACTGTAAATGAAAGTAACTTTAAGGTTCTATATCACACATATCTCAGACAGGCAAAGATGATAAAAAAGGAAAATGACAAATGTTAGAGCAGCTGTGGGAAAACAGACACAGTAGTGTATTGTTGATAGAGCTATGAATTGGTCCAGTCATTCTGGAAAGCAATTAGGAATTATGCCCCATAAGTTATTATACTGTGCATATTGATTGACCCAGCTATACTATTACCAGTCCTATACCCCAAAGAAATCAAAGAAAGACAAAAAAAGATCTATTTGTACTAAAATATTTGTAACAGCTCTTTTTGTGGAAGTCCCAGAAACTAAGGATAATGGCTAAACAAAATGCAGAATATGAATGTAACCAAATACTATTGTGCCATTAAAAAATTATGAAATGGGCAGTTTCAGAGGAGGCTGGGCAGACTTCTATGAAATGATCACAGCAAAGTGAGCAGAAATAGGAGAACAATAATAACAACATTATAGAGAAAAATAACTTTGAAAGACTTTAGAACCCTAATCAACACAATGAAAAAACATGAGTATGAAAGAATGAAGGTCAAATATGTCACTTATCTCCTAACAGAGAGGTGATGAATTTAAAGTCCAGAAAGAGACACAGCTAATATTGGGATTTGTGTTGCCAGACTGTGTGTGTGTGTGTGTGTGTGTGTGTGTGTGTGTGTGTGTGTGTGTTATGGTTGTGTATCTCAAGGGATTTGTTTGGGGGTTTCTTTTTTAATTGGCTCAATGAGGAGGAACAGGGGATGTTATGGCAAGGATAGTGGGGAAAAAATAATTTGAAAGATACTTGTTACTTGAAAAATTTTTTTGAAAAATTAAACTTCCAGATTGCCAAGAAGGGAGCTGGAGCAAGCTGCTGGGAAAGGCAAAACTGCATCCCTGAGGGATAAGTGAGCTAAAAAGAAAGTTGGTTTAAGAGAAAGAAAGAAAGAAAGAAAGAAAGAAAGAAAGAAAGAAAGAAAGAAAATTCAGTGTAGCATAATAGAAAGGATCCTGAGAAGAGAGCTAGGTTCTAGTCTGAGTTCTGATAATTATTTGCTGTGTGTTCTTGGGTAAGTCACTTAACTGCTGGACTTCATTTTCTTTATCTGCAAGATAAAGAGGATAGAAGATTATTTGAAAGATCACAAAATCTGATCATCCACATTGATATGCTTTTATTGTACAATAGTTTAAAATATGTTAGTAAACAGTCTAAGGGCATAGGCAGTGTTGAACTAGATGGTGATTAAAGGGGAAGCAATCAAAGGTTCGTTCATTTGGATTTGTTGTTGCCCGACACAGTAGAAAGATGTTGATTGTTAGAACTGATTTCTTTTATGCTCCTTGGAGAAGTGTCCTCTTCCTAGTGTGGCTGGGCCAGTGACATGTGACAGCTCAGCATGGTGAGGGTGATAACAACTGTTCAGGAATGCTAGCACTCTGCACCATAGACCCCTTTCTTGGAGCAAGTTGGAGTGAGCGGGGACTAAAATAAACAAACATACCCAGAGGTCCTGTGTCAACAGTTCACTGGTGTCCAGCTGAATATAGAATTACTGTGGGCCAGCAAACTGGAATAATTGCTGCAAACTCTTAATTGCTAAAAATCAAATAACTGAAATCAAATGAGCAATGAATATTTACTGCCTTCTGTGTAGCCAGATGAAAGACCAAAAAAAAAAAAAAAGGCATAGTTTCTTCTTTCAATGTACTTATTTACTTCAAAGATCTCTAACTTAGGGAAAGCAGTGTGGTATAATAGTACTGGCTCTGGAGTTAGAGCCCTGGGTTCAAATCACACCTCTGACACTGTCAGTGTGACCTTAGTTAAGTTGCTTAGCCTCTCTGGTCTCTGTTTCCTCATCCATAAAGTGAAGAGGGGTGTGTTTGTGTGTGTATATGGACTAGATGACATCTGAAGTTCCTTCCAGTCCTAAATCTGTGATCCTGGTATTTTGGTGGCGTGGAAAGTCCCTTCATCAACTCAGATCACAACTGCTCTGTGCCTTAGTCGATAGCCTTCATGAATTTCTATGGATTAAAAAAAATCACTTACCCAGTCTTCTGGTGATGAGCTTCTCTGTTCTTAGGTGGGCTGTTAGCTGATAGCCAAGAAGACAATTGGTGGGTCTGGACTTGAAGCCTTTCTAGCTTGACCAGACCTAACAGGCAGTGCATACTGCTGCATGAGCTTTGAGAGCTAAGGGTCATTGTCTTGCCAGATTGGCATTTATATTCTAATTTACTCCATCCTTTGATGGATCTGTGGTTTCAATGTTGTAGTATGTATGCCTTCTAAGGACATAGATATTAACCGTTCCCTCTGACATTCTTGTCCTTGTCCTTCCATACAGTATCTACCCATTCTGCTGGAGAAAACTTCATGGATTCTTTTAATATTTTGTCATATCTAGTGCAACATTCAGGCTGTCCTTCACTTTTTATTTTTTTTTATTTTATTTTTAGGCAATTGGGGTTAAGTGACTTGCCCAGGGTCACATAGCTAGTCAGTGTCAAGTATTTGGTCTGAGGTCAGATTTGAACTCAGGTCCTCCTGACTTCAGGGCTGGTGCTCTATCCACTGCACTACCTAGCTGCCCCTGTCCTTCACTTTTGCCGAAAAAAGGAGCCATCGCCTTTTTCCAGCTAATCAATCAATAAGTATTTATTAAGCACCTGCTATATCAGGCACTGTGGATTCAAATACAATAAATGAGAGATCCCTACTTGCAAAGAATTTATGACAGCATCAGTATCCAAAATGGTATTGACGGGTTAGGACGTTGGGCCAAATCTAATTTGATGCATTGAAATAGGGATAAATGTAGAGACTCACATTTGGATCCAAAAAATCAACTTCATGAGAAGAAGAAGGGGGTGGAGGTGATATGTGTGTGTGTGTGTGTGTGTGTGTGTGTGTGTGTGTGTTGGGGTATGTGATAGCTTTCTTCAAGAATCTGAAAGACTGTGGAAGAGGCATTACCTTTATTCTGCCCCAGAGGACAGAACCAGGAAAAAAAGGTTGGAAGTAGCAAAACAGCAGATTCAGGCTTATTGTAGGGTAAAATGATTAGAGCTATCCAAAAGCAGAATGTAGTGAGTAGGGATGTAGTGAGTAGGGATGTAGTGAGTTCCTCCAGTCCATCATTAAAGGCCTTCAAGCACTAAATAGGTGTGTTGTAGAAGAGATTTTTATTCAGGGACGGGTTTGATTAAATGGTCCTTGAGGTGTCTTCCAACTCTTACATCTGTCATTCTGGGATGTCTTTTGTATTTCTTCTCCTGTGTAAACCAGTGTTTACAATATGCTGAACTACATTTTTTTCTTTGACATGGAAGCTCTGGTTTTTGGCTGTGGTATTCCTGAGAGTTTTCATATTGTTGCTTCTTTCTTGTGTGGATTTTTTTTCTATTTTCACTTTGCCCTCTGGTTTTAGGAGATCTGGGAAGTTTTCTTTTATGATTTCTTAAAATACCTCTACGCTTTTTTTTTTATTATGGACTTCCAAAGATTCTTAAATAATTTCTCCTTGATCTGTTTTTAAGATAAGTTGGTTTTTTTTATATGAGATACCTTACATTTTCCTCTATTTTTCAACTTTTTGACTTTGTTTTAATTTTTTTTATTATCTCATAGAGTCATTAACTTCTGTTTGGTCCATTCTAATTCTCAAGAAGTTTGTTACTTTGGTACAATTTTGTACCTCTTGTGCTAAGCTGCTAATTCTCTTTCCAAGGTTTTCCTCCATGTCAATCTTTTACTTTAAAATTCTCTCCTCTATTGCTCTCATTTCATTTAAAATATTATTTTTAAACTCACCTAAAAAGTCATTTATCATTTTTTCTAGGAATTTTAATTGATCTTGTGGTCAGGCTATATTTTTCTTTGAGGCTTTTCTTGAAGATGTTTTAGAGTTATTCGACTCTTTGAGGTTTGTATTTTTGGCATCCCTGACCTCATAATAACTCTTTTTCTTTTTTTTTTTAATTTTTAGTCATTGTTCCAGCAATCTGCTCTAATCAGTTCAGTGTTTTGACATAGTTGGGAATTTTGGGGGCTGTCAGTAATTCTGGTCTCTGCAAGAGAACTCTTCAACCTCTGCTCTTGTTGACCTCACATTTGTTTGCTCATGGCTTTGGATATTAAGGCCACATTCATGATCCCTCTCCGAGACCCTGTGTTGCTGGCCTGGGTCAGGGGCTGAATTTGATATCAGCTCTAGGTATACTTATGCTGTCAGCTTGGGGCTCTGGGTGCTGAGTCCCCAATCTTGGCCTCTCTGGGAGACTCTGGACAGTTGACCTGGTGGAGCAGTGCTGAGTTTAAAATCAGTTCTAGGTGTCCCCATTCTTTTGTTGCAATTCTAAGCTCTGAGCACTGATATTGTGATCTTGGCCGATCCTTGTTCCTGCCCTATTTACTAGTCTATAGGTTAAAATGTATTCCTGGGTTAGAAAGATGACCCACTGTAGTTTTTCCTTTGATTTCCCTATCACTACTCAGTCCAGAATTCTTTTTGGATTGTTGTGGAAGTAGCTGTTGGGGGAGCTAGGCTGTCCTGTTTCCTTCTACTCCACCATATTATCTGGTCTCTCTCCAATCCATTTTTCACAAAACTGCCTAACTAATATTGTAAGATACAGATCTGACTCCCAATTTTATAATATTCAAGAGTTCCTTATTCCCTGTGGAATGAATCACAAACTCCTCAGCCTAGCATTTAAAGACAGTCACAGTCTGACTCTCACCAACTTTTCTAGTCTTTTTTTTTCATATTATACCTCTTCACACACTCTCCGTTCAGTCCAACTGGCTCTGATTCTTCACCTGAAAAATGAGGAGGTTGGACTAGATTGTCCCTGAAAGATGACCTGTCTAGCCCTACTTCTGTGATCCCATAACCCTTCAATGTCCTGCTAGCTGTTTTACATAAACAGCATCCCATCTTCCACCTCCTACTCTTTCAGCAGGTAATCTGCCATGTGTCTCATAGAATCAATTCCTTGCTCCTATCAAGCCTCACTTTGGGTGTCACCTCCTACAAGGCCTTTTCTGATACCTTCAGTAATTAGTACTCTCTTCCTCTTGAAATTCTTTGTATTACTTTATACATATTTTGTGTTTTCTTATTTGTGTACTTGTGGTGTGCTCTCAGTACAATGTAAGCTTCTTGAAAGCAAGTGATGTTTTATTTCTGACTTTGTATTCTCAGTGACCAGGATAGTGTCAGTCAAGAATAAACCAGAAACCTAAAACAGGTGTTTAGAAAGAATTTTATTAAATCAGTTACACAGAAGGGAGAGCCAGAAAAAAACAGGGCTGGCTCTCCTTGGACCTCTATAAGTCTCACATTATAGAGAATTAAAACAAAGGTACAAGCTGAGTGGTCTGCCTGAGCAGCAGTTTCCAAAATGGGTGGTTTCCAGAGTTGCTTGAGATGTACATCAACAGGTGAGTCTAAATATTCAGTAAAAATTGATAGAACCCAAAACACAAGCTATTGGCCTAGCCCCAAACACAAGCTTTGAGTGGTTCCTAAACATTCCTTGCAGTAATCTCTGGCTCCCTTAGAGGGTCTCTGGGGTCATTATGACCTATATACATCCTAGAAAAGAGAACTTATATTTTTGAGGGTGGGAGTGATGGTGACACACACACAAGAAGAAGAAAAGACAGAAAAGAATATCAGTGAAACATTTAAAAATACATATAAGAAAACGGAAGGTCAGCAGAGGTCACAAACAAGACAGTTTTGTTACTCTCACATTAAATTTAATTTGTATTAAAAAACTATACATAACAGAACTTTATAGTTTATTTTGTAATCAATCCTCTTTTCTGTTCTTTGTTGAAATGTTCATGTTTGTAAGTTCATGATAAAAAAGAAAATCAAAAATATAATTAAGTATGAGAGCTTATAAACAGGGGCACATGCCTTATAGTTCTTTCATGTCTTGGGTATTGGACAACATTGTCTTAGACACGTAGTAGGTACTCAATGCTTGCTGATTGAAAAATAAATGCTATTCCATGGAAACTCAGATGTTATTAAATGCTTACTCTGGCGAGAATAGCTAAAATATAACATTTAGGTTTACAGAGAACTTTATAAATATCTCATTTTATCCTCACAACAACCCTGGGAGGTAGATGCATTTTAAAATTTACTTTATTTTATTTTTTATTTTTTATTTTTGTTAGAGGTAGATGCATTTTAGAGATGAGGAAACTGAGACAGACAGAAGTTAAAGTGACTTGCCCGGAGTTACACAGCTAGGAAGTATCTGAGACTCTAGGTCTTCCAGACTCCAGGTCCATCCCTCTATATACTATGCCACCTAGCTGAATCAAAATTAGAGTCATCTTCCTTTTTGTCTATCTGGAAGAAAACTCTAGTTTCTTTTGTCTTTGATATATATGATGATTTGACACTGCAACATTTTATTCTGTCTCTTGGGCACTGAGGGAAAAAAACAATCAAATTCCACAAAACAGAATGAGTGAGGCTTTGCTGACTGGGAAATTCAGGTGTGGTCATGAAAGGTAATTCCCCCCTTTCTTCCTCAAATTACTGATTATGAGGATAACATAACTTTCTGTCAGCAAAATTTAGGCTATTTTCACAGTGTTGGGGAAATGCTCTGTGCAGGCTAGTTAAGTCAGAGCCTGAATGTTCTCAGCACATCCCATCACATGTAGTGGTCTTCCGTACATTGTGAAGAGGGATCAGCCCCTCCTGTGCTTTTTTTACCCCCAACCTCTTCTAGTTTCTCTACCTCAGAGCATTCAAGCATCTAGATCCCTTTAAAAACCTGTTCTCAAGGAAAGCTCTGTCACCAGTTATTTAAACCTTAATTCAAATCAACAAACATTTATTAAGTGCCTTTGAATATCAAGGAACTGTCTATGAACCTGTCATTGTATTACCTCTCCCAGGGGTGTTTGCATTTTAAACTTAATCTCTCCATGGAGAAACTTTTAATTTTTCCCTGGAGAAATTTTGGCCCTGAGAGCCCTCTCTCTTTTTTGGTCACTATCTCTCTTGGGCCTATTTTCAGAAAAGCTCCTTTTGCTGCTCCCATTTCTTCTGCTTTTCCTCCTACTCTTCTTTGCCCTCCTACTCTTTTTCCTCCCCTCCCCTCATCAGTTACAGAACCATGAACTATGATCAAATCAATTCTGCCATTGTTTCTCAGTGGAGAGTGTCAATCCCCACTTATTGTACTCCCCAACTTACTGTCCTACTCACCATTCCATTAACTTTCTGGACTCAAGTGCCCCTCAGTGGCCATCACTCCCTTTTGCATATTATATTCTCCATTCCAATACAAGTTCCTTGATGGTAGGGACTGTCTTGTTTTTGGTATTTGCATTCCTTGCTCCTTAACACAGTAATTGGCATACAGTAAGCATTTAATGATACTTTTTCATTTATTCATTCTTCCTGAGGAATGAAAGGTTTTGTTCTCTGTTCAACAACTCTCAAGCAGCATTGAATAGGTGGGAGAGAATTTGTTTTCTTTTTTTTTTTTCTGGGTGGGAGCTTTCAGGAGCTAGAAATCACACTGAGGAAAAAGCAGGAATTGGTTCAACCTTTTCGGAAAGGACTTTATGCAGTAGGAGTTAAATAAAGGTTCCTACCCTTTGAAGAGTGGTCCCAATGCTGGACGGGCAGCATAGTATAAGTGAAAAGGGTGTTGAAGTTGGGGGTCAGGAAAGACCTTGATTACAATCTTGCCTCTGATACTTACTAGGTGTGGGATCCAAGGCAAGTCACCACCTTCTCCCCCACCCCCAAGTCAATTTCCATCTTGTTTTCCTCATCTGTAAATTGGGGACATAAAACTTGTAGTACCTATCTCACAGGGTTGCTCAGAGAGTGCTAGATACATATTAGCTATTATTATTATTAGATTATACTGTAAGTTACTACTTAAAGACCTATCTGTACCAAAGACTTATCTCAACCAAAATATTTTTAGCAGTGCTATTTTCTTTTTTGTTGTTGTTGTTGTTGTTGATGTTAATGTTTTTATTGATGTCATCTGTTTCTGACATCATCATAGTTATCCCAAGTGTAAGTCCTCTTCCCCCTCTCTGAGTCATCCTATATAACAAAATATCTTTTAGATAGGGGGAAAAATCAGCACAATTGATCAATATATTGAAAAAGTCCCAAAACAGGTGCAATGTGGAACACTGTGGAACTCCTAGCTCCAAGAAGGGGTCAGTTGCTGGAGTCTGGGGGAGGGGAACTGAGTGATCTCAGTATGGGATCAGTTCATGATTTTGTTTTGTTTTTTTCAACCTTCTTTTGGATTCCAGGTGTCCTAAATCATTGAGACAGCTGAAGTTTCTTTATCTACGGCACATAATTTCTGTTCTGAGCGGCTAAGGGTATCGGAGGAAATGTCTAGTCTGCCATCTTGTTTATCACTTTGGAACACTATTTTCAATCGCCACAAATTGGAACAAATCAGGTGTCCAGGGATTAGAAATGGCTGAACAAATTATGGTGTTTGGATGTAATGGATTCTTATTGTGCAATAAGAAACAACAAATGTGAAGAATTCAAAGAAATATGTAAATACTTATATGAAGTGACAGAGTGCTGAAAGTAGAACCAAAAGGATAATATACACGTTGTCTATGAATATGTAAATAAAGAAAACAATAACAGCAGCAAATCCATATTAAATATACAGAAAAGATGTTCTGAAGAGGTCATGGAAATGAACAGATGTCTGTGTTGCTAACTATTAAAATCAGTGTACATTTTTTCTGGTAATTGATAAATAACAGTTTATTGTTTCATGAAGGATCATTTACAATTTTTTGTCTTCATATTTCTTTTCTTCTCATTTATATGTTTGAATACTTGTACCTTTCAATGGAACTTTAAAATAAAATGTATTTCGAAAGGCAAGGTGAAGTAATGGATAGGGCCATCATCTTTTTAGTCACCAAAGTATATATCTGATCTAGGCTGGGCTGGACTCAGGCCAGTATCCTGATAGTTTAGGTTTGGTGTAGGAACAAAATTACCTACAGGTGTAGGTCATGCAATAGTTAATAAAAGGGGATTTACTTAGTCATAGCAGAAGAAGCATATTCAACTAGGATAGGTATTGAGGGCTGTTCAATGGAGCTTTTCTTAAAAGGATATCAATCCAGCTGAATGAAGTTTGCCTGAGTTGCCCATTGTGATCCACCATTGATTTAGAGCATCTATAGCTCTTTCAAGCTGTTTTGTACTCAGGTGATCAGAAAGTAATAACAACAGCATGGGCCTTTAGTCTCCCAGCCAACAAAATCTCAACAATGGTCTCGATACTTTTTAAGGAAAAGCTAGCCTAACTTGCCTGAGAATAGGGGTGACTATATTGCTCCTGCCACAATATCCTTGAAGTCACTCATTCACTCTTACATCTCTCTTCCCCATTCAAAGAATTTTCAAGTCTTTTTGATTCTACCTCTTCAACATCTCGAGTATCTATTGCTTTCTCCCCATTTTATCACCTTAGTTTAGGCCCTTCTGACTTTTTCCTTGGACTATCTGTTCAAATAGCTTCCTAATAATTCTCTTGGTCTCAGATCCCCAAAGTGATATTCCTAAAGCACAGGTCTGACCGTGCTACTCTCCTCCTCAAGAAACTCCAGTGGCTTTCTGTTACCTGTATGATCCAATAAAAAACTGGGTTATGTATTTAGAACCCTTGACAACCTGGTTCCAACCTACTTTTTCAGCCTAATTATACATTCATATAGTCTTTGGTCTAGACAAACCAGACTTTTTGCTATTAATTATATACAACATTCCATCCCCCATCTCTGTGCTTTTTCATGAGCTGTCTCATATATTCCTCTTTCAGCTTCTCCTGTCAGAATCCCTAGTTTCCTTCAAAGCTCAGCTCAAATACCATTTTCTATACAAGGTCTTTCTTGATCTCCCCCACCCCATACTAATATTTTCCCCATTACCTTTTATTTACTTTATATGTACTTATTTTGTATATGCATGTATATGGCTCCCCTAATATGTAAGCTCTTTGAGTGTCGGGGCTATTTCATTTATGTCTTTGTAACCCTGGGACCTAGTGTGGTGCCTGGTACATAACAGGTGCTTAATAAGCATTTGTTGATTGATTGAAGGCTGGACTTAGAGTCAGGAAGACCTGGACTCAAATCCTGGGTATGACATAAGCTAGATGCATGACCTTCAACAAGTCACCTAATCTTGCAATTCCCCAAGCTTCTAAATTGTGGAAGAATCACCTCTGCCTTGGCAGAGGGAGATCTTCCCTGGGAACTCCCTACACATCAGTGGCTGGGGGATGGGAATGCTTTGTAGTACATGCCTTACAGGTAAGGGAAAGAAAATCCTAGGGATATTGTAGGGCTCAAATGAAAGAATCCATGTGAAAGAATTTTGTATACTTTAGAGTGCTATATAAATATGACTTAATGATTTTTAAAATTGTACCAGCCTCCTAAGCTGGTTTTCCACAGCCTTCGTTTTCCTGAAGATCATAGAACCATAGTATCTTTCAGATGTTAGAGATTATCCATCTAACACTGCTCGTTTTATATAGGCAACAAGCATTTATTAAGTACTTAATTGTGCACCAGGAAAAAAAGAAAAAAGACTATCTCTGCCCTCAAGGGGGTCACATTCCAATGGGGGAAACATCATGCACATAACATCCAAGATATATTCAGTTATATAAATGGGATATAGTCACCATTGGAAGATACCGGGAGTACAGTGGGAAGGAAGCTGAAATCATCATTCTAGAGAAGGAAGGGCACTCAGAAGACATCTAGTACACTCCTCTCATTTTGCAGACAAAGATTAGCAGATGAGGAAATTGATACCGCAGAATACCTGCAGTTACAAGACATATATATATATATCTTGTATAATATAAATACAAGATATATATATATCTTG
>NW_020954596.1:33314635-33602497 GCF_900497805.2 Vombatus ursinus
ATATATATATCTTGTATAATATAAATACAAGATATATATATATCTTGTATAATATAAATACAAGATATATATATCTTGTATAATATAAATAAGAACTCTTTCACCAAAACTTACCCATGTTAAAAAAAAAAAAGTTAGAATTGGCAGGGAGACTAGATAAGCCAGAGGAGACTTATTTAAAATCATACCTCAGATACTAGGGCCTTCCTTTCAAGACTAAAACACAAACCAATGTTGTCAGCCTTTCCAGGAAGAGGAAAAGAAATAGAAAATCCCTTTGCTTTGTTTGCTTTGTTTAAGATCAGCTATTCACAAAAGGAGTCCCAGTCTAGGAAAAGTTTATCTTCTCTGATTTTTCCATCTTTAAAAAGAAATAGTGGGGGGGGGGAGAGAATTTGCAATGGAAAATAAAAATTTAAAAAAAAAGATGAGCTACTCATAAAAGTGGTTCCATTCTAAGAAAAGTTTGTCTTCTCTGCCTTTTCCATTTAAAAAAAGATCTCTCTTCTTATCCCATGCCAAGCTTCCTATGACATCTCCTTATTGTAGTATTCTATCTAGGCTTTCCTTCTGCTGTCTGCTCTACTTCACAATCTAAATCTAGTATTTGCTAGTTTCATGACCTGGGCAAATCACTTAACCTTTCTAAGTTTCTTTATCTGTAAAACAAGAATAATTGGTTAGGCACAACTGAGGTAAAGTATGTATAGTGGTTTGCAAACTTTAATTTGCTATACATATAAATGTCCATTGTTGTTGTTGTTGTTGTTATTTTTATTATAATTATTATTGTTATTAGAGAAGCAAAGTGGTATAGTTGATGGAGAGCCAACCTTATAAAATCAAGAGTACCTGAGTTCAAGTCTCACCTCTGACACGAATGCTATGAGACACTGGGCAAGTCATTTAAAGTGCATGAAGATCTATTACTCATATTACAACACACATTTGGATATATAACCAGTAGAGACTGCCCAATTCCAGTATGTATGTCTAGAATAGACAAGTAAAAATGGACAATGATTTGAACCCAGAGTTGAACAGAAGAAGATAGGGCTGGTTTGTTTTGTTCAGGAGAATAAACCTTAAAATCTAAAAGAATTTTAGAAAGAGATTTATTAGATTGTTGGGGGGAGAGAGAGAGAGAGAGAGAGAAAGAGAGAGAGAGAGAGAGAGAGAGAGAGAGAGAGAGAGAGAGAGAAGAGAGAAAGCGAAGATGTTGTGGCTCCCTCCCCAAGTCTTTGTGAGGTTACATTATATAGAGTTCAGATCAAGGGTATAAGGACAGTTGCATGATTGGCCTCATGTAGGCGATGGGTAGTTTCTAAGAAAAGGGCAGTTTGAGATGTATATCAGTAAGTAAATCAGTCTATTTTGGGGAACCCAAAACACAAGCTTTGGGTGGACCCAAAACAAAACCTGAGGGGACACAAAACAAGTACTGGGTGAGAACTAAGCACTCCCTACAACCATCTAGCTTCCCTAGAACATATCTGAGGTCAGCCTAACCTCTACAGTAAGCTTTTTGGGTTAAATGTCTTTCTAGCCACATAAAGCTAGGCTCAAACAATTTTAATAAGTGATCAATAAAAATTCACATTTGCCTTCAGGTAATTCTAATGCTCCTTTAATGATCCCTTACTTCCCAGGAAAGTAAAGGCCTATCTTTTAAATTACAAAATTCTCCTGATACTGCTACATGGCAGTGAGACATGGACTACAATAGACTTTGAAGAATTAAAAATGAATACTAAACAGAGGCAAGGGGGAAAAAAACACATGGTGGGTATGAACAGGTTGTGATGTATAAGCAATTAGGAACTCTGAAGGAGAACAGGAATAAAGGATGTCATCAAGGAACTTTATTATAGAAAGAGAAGACGGATTGGTCACACGGCAAGGACCACAGATGATAGGTAGATAGCTTGGCCATTCCACTGATGCCTTCATGGGAAATTAAATTAGATCTCTAGCATATTGGGTGGACCCCTTTTGGTACACTGATGGAGGACATACACAAGAATCACAGACAATTGGGTCACAATCTCTATCACTGGAAAGAACTTTGAAATGGCTGAGATCATAGCTTTTTTTTTTAAATCATAGCTTTTGAGTAATTGTGTAATATCAACTGGGCCCTCACTGCTACACAGTAATAATTTTGTTCTTCCCTGCATAACTTTCTATCACACTCTTCCCAGCTGCTTTTTCTTTCTCCTCAAACCCTTTTACACCTCCTTATCCTTCCTCCTTCTTAACTGATGACTTTGTCTCCTCTTTTACTCAAAAAAAAGACCATCTATAATAAATTCCCTCTTCTCATCCACTCTGAATTGCTATTTAATTTATACAGTAAGGGAATGAGACCACAAGGGGTTCCCTCTGGGTCAAGTTGGGGATAGGCATGTCCAGTTCTTTGGATACTTGCTGGGAAAAACCATGATGGCAGCAAGTGGGGAGTAATGCTTCAATCATATGTTAATAAGGCACAGAGAGTACAGGGACAAATGGCTGGGGTGGAGGTGCAGAGGTAGATGGCATGTGGATAATAATGGAGTGGTAGGAGTAGCCAGGCAGCATGAGGAAGAGAATGGGGAAGGGGAGAGTCACTTGGGTAACTAGAAATTAGAGTTGGGAACACTTGAGCAACACAGACCTTTAGGAGATGGAAGAGTACTCAGGAAACAGGAATTTGGGTCTCATTTTTATCAGGTTTTGATGGGGGACAGACTAATCTTATCTGTGCCACTTTGGGATTAGTTCATTAACATATCTATGTCACCTCAAAGTTATCAGCAACATTTGGTGTTCTGCTAATCTTATTTCAAATATCTGGAGCTTATCTGATGCTTACAGACTTTGGACAGTTAACAAGACCAAAGGGTCCTTATGGTAAGGCCTGGCGGCTTCCCCTGATTTAGCACATAGTCTCAGGATGTGATTTTTATTTAATTTATGAGACAGATTGCAAATAACCTTTATGGTTGCTTTATCTATAGGACAGTCTGTAAATGACTTCCAGGTTCCCCTTTGCAATTTTAGTTCTTGCTATTGTTACTTTATACTGGCTCCTTACAAACTTACCATACTAACTAGAAGGGGTAGTGGTGGCCAGGTGGACCAAAACAAAATACAATTTTAACATGTACTCTGCACCTCAAAGTTTCTTTTCATCATCCCATATCCATTCCTTTGTTTCTGTTTAGTGAAGCATTATCTCTACGAAGGAGTTTTCTTTTTCTTTTTTTTTTTGCTAGGCAATGGGGTTAAGTGACTTGCCCAGGGTCACACAGCTAGTAAGTGTCAAGTGTCTGAGGCCAGATTTGAACTCAGGTCTTCCTGACCCCAGGGCCGGTACTCTATGTGTTGTGCCACCTACCTGCCCCTAGAAGTTTTCTTTTAAAAAATAACAGCAACCACCACAATAACTTGTGGGCCATGAGGTCATAATGAGAGGTAGTTGTTTTGGGCTAATGGGATGATATGCCATTTATGAGAATCAAGGTCCTTTTCAAGCCATTCTCCAGGTAACAAGACTTGTTTCATTTAGAGCTGCCCTAGATTCATGTAAATTTGGGGTCAGAGGCTTTCATGACACGAAGGCCCCGTGTACACTTCAGAAGATTTTTTTCAGTCTTTTGGTTCACTGTCTCCAATTAGAAAATATACACATCCTTAATGTTTATTGTTCAGTTGTGTCCAATTCTTTGTGACCCCATTTGGGATTTTCTTGGCAAAGATACTGGAGTGGTTTGCCATTTCCTTCTCCAATTCATCTGACAGATGAAGAAACTGAGGCAAACAGGGTGAAGCGACTTGCGTGGGATCACACAACTAGTATCTGAGACCAGATTTGAATTCAGGAAGATGAGTTCTCCTGACTTCAGGCCAGCATTCTATCCGTTGTGCTGTGGAGCTGCCCCAATCCTTAGTGTATCAATGCCACTCTCTTGCTTTCAGTCTCAGAGTATGTGATGTTATAGTTTTATTAAAAGGAGAAAATGAAAATGAAATCCTCTATTGAACAATCTTCAGTCCTAAAAATGTGTCTGAATCTCCTGAATCACTTAGAATCTCAGGCATAAGCATTTTTCTGGTGGGACCCTGCTGCCCATTTTCTGCCTGGGCTGGTGGGTCTGGCTGGTGGATGATGTCTCTCTTCCTTTTTCCTGCTTCCTGCCATTGTAGTTCAATAGAGTCACAGATTTAGAAATAGAAGGGACCTTAGGTCCAACCTCCTGATTTTACAGATGCTGAAGCTTAGGCCCAGAAAGGTGAAGGTTAAGTGATTTGCCTAAGGTCACAAGGATAGTTAGTTGGCAAATAGGCTTTGAATCCAGGTCAGCTGACTTTAACTGTGGCATACTCTTTTCACAGTATTATATTATCTCCAGTTTCTTAGGCAAGGTTGGTAACTTATCATGGAGTTTTCCAATTCTTTAATACAGGCTTCTCAGTGTAACATGAGGTAGGAGAACTTGCTGGATCCTTCTCATCTAGTTCAGACCCTTCCCCATCAAATTCCTTGCTCCTCTTCCCTTTCTTCCCATCTTTTACCATACATATCCCTCACAGAAGTGATGATATTTTCCCAGGTTTCTTAAATGGGGAAAGAGAAAGGGAGGGCAAGGGATAAATGTATATCCCAGCACTGGCTTTAGTATTTTCTATTTAAATGAATAAAATTTCCCAGGTCTACTCCCCAAGAAAATATAGTTCATGAATATTTTCCATTCCCTCTTCATTCTCATTTCTCCCTATTTCTCTCTTCCCTCACTTCCCCTTATTCTTCCTTGCTTTTCCCCTTCTGACTTTTGGCTATTTTCAAGATGATTCATTGAAATTCCCCAGTGGTGTCCAGCGAGTAAACTGTGTATATTTTTTTAAATAGCCTCTATATGAATGGGTCTGAAACTCTTGACAGAAATAGCTCCTGCGTAATCCTTTCCATCCTGAAGCACCACAATCACTTTGCAGGTTCAATCAATATCTCTGTACCCACAGTGTGCCTGCTATAGTCCCTATGGAAACCGGCTTCACAGAACCAGCTGAGGGTCTGGCCTGACAAGGCAGTGCCTCCAATCCCTCCAGCAGGGTCATCCGGTTGTAGTTCTTGAAGGCTTTGGGTCCTCTAGAGTCATCCATTAAAATGTAAATAACCATTGAAAAGAGAATGCCACAAGCCTTGTCAGCCAAGACCCTAACTTCCATCATGTTAGGAGGTCCTTTCCTACTTTGACCTTTAGCTGAGTGGAAGGAGAGCGTTACAGAAGATGGGCAGGGAAGAAAGGGATACTCGGGTTGCCCTTCATCTATCCCCTCATTCAGCAAATATCAGAGAGCCTACTATATACAAGGCACTGTGCTAAATGTGATGTATGGGTCCAGTTCCCTACCCACACTCAGCTTGCTTTCTAGTTGAGATTAAATGTATTTATACACAATGAATGACGTAGTAGAAAGACCACTGGACATGGAATCAGAAGGCCTGGGTTCCACCTTTTGTGTGACCATAGGCAAATCCCCTAACATCTCTGAGGTTCAGCATCCTCGTTTGTGAATAATTCTGATCCTATTTCTTAGGATTGTTGTTGGCATCAAATGTGATTCTGAAAGCTCTTCATAAACTCTTAAACCTATGCACGCTTATGGGGGACTACAGGGAGGCCCTGTACTATGGGGGACTCCATCCAGAAAGGGGAGGTGAGTAAGGAATAAATACAAACTTTGCTCTTTTTATTAGAACTGGACCAACTGGGCGCAGTAACACTCTAGTTTTAGAGACGAGTGCTTTCTTTGATTTGGAAATTGTATAGTACAGCTCCTTTCAATGCAACTCTGTGGACTGAACACCCATTTATTCAGCAGAACTAAATGCAGGATTTGTACAAGGGTAAGGGGAGTATCAATATCTTCCCTCAAGGTTCTCGTACTCTAGCAGGGGAGATGTTATATATTTCAATAATTCTAATACAAGATGGTATGGAAAAATGCTTAATAAGAGAGGCACTAATAAAATGCTCAAGAGAATTCAGAAAAAAAAATTATTTCCCTGTGGGGACCACAGGGATGAGCTGGCTCTTGAAAGATGATTAGAATTTCAGTCTATGAAGTTGGGGGTGGGGACAGGGGAAATTCTAAATAACAGGGAATGCCATGTGAAAAGGTGGAGAGACAAGAAAACATGGAACATATAGATATACATGTGGATGTATTTGACATGCCAAGTAATCCATTTTCAATGAAATGAGGTGAGGAATAACTTGGAAGCCTAGGTTGGGATTTGATTGTATAAAGTGTTAAATGCCAAGCTAAAGAATTTGAATTTTACTCAACTGAAATTTTTTGTTCTCCCGAAAGAATACTCCTCATTTGACCTTTTCATATAATTGTAATAACAATGATAATAATAATAAATTATAATCATTAATTACTGCAGAAGGTTTTCCAAACTCTGTAGGAAAGGGGGCTAATCTCTGTAGAAATATAGAAGGTTAGAGGTAGCTAGCAGGTTCAGTGGATAGTATTGGACCTAGAATCAAGAAAACCTGAGCTCAAATCCTACCTCAGACACTTATTAGCTGTGTGAATGTGGACAAGTCACTTCACCTTTCTCTGCCTCAATTTCCTCATCAGTAAAATGGAGATAATGATAGCACCTACATCCTAGGGTTGTTGTAAGGATAAAATGAGACAGAGGCAGCTGGGTGGCACGGTGGATAGAACACGGGCCCTGCAGTCAGGAGGACCTGAGCTCAAATGTGGCCTCAGACACATAACACTCATTGGCTGTGTGACTCTGGGCAAGTCATTAACCCCAATTGCCTCACCAAAAAAAAAAGAAAAAAGAAAAAAAGGATAAAATGGAACAATATTCGTAAAGCACTTTGCAAACCTTAAAGTATTGTATAGATATTGAAAACAAAGGCTCATTAATTGAGAAGAGAGAATTAGAGTAATACGTAATGAACAGTTTCCAAAACTTTACCACCTGCTTAATGAAAGCCTCTTGCCCTTGGTAAGGAAATAAATTATTTCTGCCTTGTTAATAGGGAAACTGAGGGCCTGGTGTGAGACAGAAGTCATAGGATAAATGTCCTACAGATTTGTCTTAGCCTATTCCCAGTGAGTCTTAAAAGTATCTATCTGTATTTGAGTTCAAGCTTCTGCTTCAGTCTGCATCAGTTAATCACTGATTCAGAAGATTCCCCAAAATTTGGTTCTCATGCTCATTGGTGGTTTAGGGTCTCCCCCAGACAAGAGTAGAACCTGTATGGAATACCTCTGAAACTATCTCCATTCTCTAGACCATAAGATGATAGAATCTCAGAGTTGGAAGGGCCATCTTAAACAATCTGTACCTTAATAAGAGTTCTCTGGATGGCATACCCAACAAGTAGCTATTCAGCCTTTTCTTGAAGACCTCTAGGGAAGGGGGACTCACTACCATTCTCAGCTGGCCTGCATCTCTCTAGTTCAGTCATACCTCTAAAGAGGGCATTGAAGCAGAACAGTACTGAACTAGTGTCTGGGAAGAAGGAGTTGAGAAGCATTATATCATTTGGCAGAGCAGTCAGCTTTGGCTAGAGACTTAAAAAAGACTTTTGTCAAAGCATATTCTATGAACTCACAGAATCTTAGAGTTAGAAATCACTTTGGTGCTTATATAGAATTGAAGAATTGGTAGGGACCTCAAATGTCATCTAGTCCTAGTCAAAGGATGAATCCCATCTACAACAGCCTTCCCAATGATTAATCAGCTTGTGTTTAAATTCTTCCAGTGATGGGTAGAATAGGGATTCACTACCTACTGAGGCGTTTTTGCATAATTCTAATTTCAAGAGAGTTTTTTCCTTGTGTTGAGAAAAATCAATCAATATTTATTAAGTACCTACTATATGTCAGGCACGATACTAAGTTCTGGGGATATGAAAAGAGGCAAAAGACAATCCCTGCCCTCAAGGAGCTTAAAATCTGATGAAATTTGTATTTCTTTAACTTTTGCTCCTTTGTGATACTTTTGTTCTTTAGGAGTAAGAAGAAAAAAGCTAATTCCTTTGCCCAGAACTATGCATAACGCTCTAGATGAGGTCTGAACAAGGGTGAGCACAGTGAGGTGATTGACTCCCTTATGCTGTGCACTGTATTTATATTAGGGGAATGCACTACTTTTTTTTTATCTGTTACTTTCCATTCCACTTTCCCCAAGCAGTGGTCCCTGATCCTCCCTCCCAGCTAATGATCTTTCACCACTAGAAGGACAGTTTGTTTTACCCTTCTGTAGCACACACATTGTATGAAAGGAGTCTTAAAAGTTAGGGACATTACAGGTTTAAAGAGGATTAAACTGAGCCTCCTAATCTTGCTCTTTAAATGGAAGGCAATGCCGTTGGAATCATTGGAAGGTTCTGAGCAAAGTAGAAATGGGATCTGATTCATGTATACAGGATGCCAGTCCAATACTAGACATACTTTCTACCCACTCTAAGAATATCTATCCTTGTCCCCTGTAACATGTTCACATTGGTACAGTGGAATGAATATTGTGCTTGATGTCTAGGCCTAGCTATGTCATTGGCTACTTTTGTACCCCTCAGGCAAGATATTTCCCTTCTCCAGGCTTTGGTTTCTTCACCTGTAAAATGGGGAGATTGAACCAGGTGATCTTGAAGGTCCCTTTCAGCTTCTTGGTTCCATAATTCTATGACCTCATGGAAAGTTTCAACCTTCATTACATTCTTCTGGGTTATTACTGTTTTCTGCCATGATTTTATCAGCATGGTCCGGGGTAACTGTGTTTGTAAACAACCAGAAGTATTCCACATTCTATGCAGAATGTGAAGTTGGCTTAATTTGAAGAGATTACATATGCTCAGGCAATTGCAGTGTTGTTTAGATTGTAAATCAATGCAATTTGTTGGGGGAGGGGAGGGCAGACTGCTTTGTACAATGCAGCTGGTGGGACCAGTAAGTCCAATGGTTACTAGATAAGCCTAAATTCAAAATTAAGCTATTCTCTCTTATACTGAAACCTGCTGGTCCCACAGCTGCACTGTCTTCAGCTGGGCCTGGGTGGATCAGGGTAGGAGCGGGAGCATCACGAAAAGTTATCATGCTATCATCAAGTAACTTTCCCTTTTACTGAATCTTTATGTGAAAACCATGTCATTACTCAAAGCTCCAGGCTTCTTCCTTCAGGTTAGTTTGTTGACCTTATGCTATAAGGGAACTACCTGTCTATTTTATATATAAATATTCTATTTGTTATAATAGAATATATTCTATTATAATATATAATAATCTATATTATTATATATATTCTAATAAACATTCTATTTATTCAGTTTTCAACCTGTTGTACCCAAACTCAAATCACATTCTCCTACTTACTCATGAGGGTCTGTTATGTTCTGGAGGGCTGGCTTTGACCTCTAGGCCTATTACTGACTCTTCCTTCTCTGACTCCCCAGAATAGGGCTTTGGGGTTGTTCCATACCCCTTCTGATTAATGCCTGGCACAGGTTTAATTGTCTCCCACCCTTCTAACCTCCCCCATCTCAGTAAGGTGAGAGACAAAGTCCTTTTCTCACCAGTACCCTTAAATGTTATTTCCCCCCAGCATTTTGAATTCTAGTCCTATTTTGCTAATTAATTTCACAACCTTCAATAAGACATTTCTTTTCTATGGGTGTCAGTTGCCTTCTCTGTAAAATGAGGTGATACCTAAGGCTTTTTCCAACTCCATAGTTCTATGATTCCATTACCGGATGGCAGGTTTAAATCTTCACTTCATACTTCTGGATTATCGCTGTTTTGTGTCATGATTTTAGCAGCATGGCTAGTATACAGTTCCTTAATTGGAGCTAAATGACAGTGTGAGAAATACTTGGGAACCATGAGTCAAGGTACTTAGGTGGCAGATTAATGTTGTGGAGAAAGTACTGGGACAGAAGGCAGAAGACTTGGGATCTAGTGCCAGCTCTGCCACAAATGAATCAGTATTCTTGTAGAGGTCACTCCCCATCCCTGGACCTTAGTTTCCTATTCTTTGAAATAAGGGAATTGGAATCTCTCCTAATTTATTCCTTCCTCTACATTTTGGAATTTTTAGCTTTTTTTTTTAAGGTTTAACTCATGTGCCACCTACTTTGCAAAGCTTTCCGTAGTCTTCCACTACCACTCGCTAAGACTCCTTTTATTGCCAAATGTCCTTGTATTTGCTCATTGGCACACATGTGTAACCTTCTGACTTCTCTAATGTATGAACTCTTCTAAGGAAGGTATTGTTTCATTTTTGTCGTTGCATCACAATATTTGCATAGAAGCTTGCACACAAATTTTATCAAATTGAATTGAATTCTGGCTTTAAAATTCTAAGATTCTTTAGTTCTGCATGTTCCACAAGGTTCTGTCTCCCTCTGTCTGCAGGCATTATCTGAACCAAACCATAGACAGCAACTTCTTTGTATAGCCACCTGATCATTGAGTGATGGGCTACATATCTACAATATTTACTAGTTTGGCCTACAAACATAACCAGGTATCCCTAACACAAAAAGAAAAGACTTCCCTTGATCCTTATATCCCCATTTAACTATTGTTGCATGACTCCCCTTCTTTGCTAAACCTGAAAAAGTTGTCTCTATTTGCTACTACTACTTCTTATCACCCATTCTCTCCTCATCACCTTGGGTTCTGACTTCTGTCCCTATCAATCTATTGAAAAAGCTACCTCCAAGATTATCAGTAAGCTCCTAATCACCAATTACAATGGCCTTTCCCCAAGGCTTCATTCTTCTTCAGCAATATGTGACATTTTTGATTACCTTGTTCCTTGATATTTTCTTCTCCCTTGGCTTCCATGATACCACTATTCTGGCTCTTCCTATGTCTCTGGTGACTACCCCTGCAGGCAGCTATGTGGTACAGTGGATAAAGCATCAGGCCTGTAGTAAAATCCAGCTTCGGACTCTGACAAGATGTGTGACCCTGTGCAACTCACTTAACCCTGTTTGCCTCAGTTCCTCACCTGTAAAAATGAGCTGGAGAAGGACATGACTGAAATGACTGAACAAACCCTCTACTTCCTTTACTGCATCCTCAATCTCTTTGTGACTCCTTGAGGTGAAAGTTCCCCAAGGCTCCATTCTCAGCCTTCTTTTCTTCTTTATCTCTACTCTCTCCATGTAGAATTTAGCCACTACCAAGTGACCCTAAGACTTTCCAACCCTCTTTCCTAGGAGTACATGCCAGCCCTCTCTGGGTGGCTGCAAGCCACAGTACATGCCAATCTGAGCATAGGAAAGGGCAGCCTCATGCACTTTGATCCCCTTATCAGAAATTAGCATCCACCTGGATTGTTCACTCTTCTTTGAGATAATACTGGTACATCCCCTTGTCTTTTGTATTGCCTACTAGCCAACATGCAGCAGTCCATCCCCCTTATCTCTAATCTCATTTCCCTATGATGTGGCAATGGGGGAGGAGCTTAGGCACAATGCTCCATCCCCTTTTGCAGATATGTACCTATAAAAATAATCTTGTTCTTATTACAAAAAGTTGTCTTTAAAAGCAGTATAGTTGGAACCCCAGGATTGGTCCCTCCTGGTCAGTCCACCAATAGGGCTTTGCTGCCTTGGTGTTGTTTTTTTTTTTTTTAATAAACTCCTTTTACTTTTATTTACCTGACTTTGCTTCATTATTGAGGTCAAAAGCTCAAACTAAGATTTTCTTTTAACCATTTTGATAAGCACAGCCAGCAGGGCATTTGACCCAGGGACACTCACTGGGGAATCCTATTTCAAACTGTAGCTTTTTGTCCCATAGACAAACTGAGCCTTCTGTCCCATGGCTGGCAGGAACAGAATTCCGCAATGGACAGTCAACTATGCAATGATTGGAGAATTTAACTACCCAAATTCAGTAGAATAAAAGAGAAATAAGTCCTGGAATTCAAAATTTGATACCTCCTACCCCCCACTCTAATTTTTGCATGAAGAGCAGAAGAGTGTGTAAAAGGCAGAGTAAGTATACTTGCAGGGTGGACACACCCTCGTTGTAAGGGGATACCGGGATTCAAATTATATAGGGATCTGGAGGGGTTAGCCTCCTCCTGACTCCCAAGGAAACGAGTGAGACAAGCAGCTAAAACTTGGGGAACCCTGTTGAGTTTTTGTCTACTGAGTCACTGCTAGGTAGGGATTGAGAAAGTTGTGAAGAAAAAAAAAGAGAAAAAGAATGAAAGAAAATTTGGCCAGATAAAGAATGGGACCTTGGTAATTATAGTCAGATGTACATTCTAAATAAGACTTAAAGATCAATAACATAGATAAAAATGTAATTTAGTATGATTGAGAGGGGCTTTCAAAACCTAAACTGCCCTCATTATCAATACAACCAAGATGAGAATACCTTTGAAGGGAAGAGACTGAGAAGGAATTAAGGAAAAGAAAGGGAAATAGAATGGGAAGAGAGTTTAGAAAGGTGGAGTTTCACAACAACTCTCCCAACTATTGATAATATCAAGAACATCAAGCAGGGATGCTGGGACATGCAGAACTTGCAAAGCCTTCAATAAAACTTTCAAAGCTTTTAACAAAGTGCTCTCTCTCTCTCTCTCTCTCTCTCTCTCTCTCTCTCTCTCTCTCTCTCCCTCTCCCTCACACCTCTCTGTCATCTCTCCCTCTCCATCTCTCCCTTTTAATTCTAGTCAAGTTGGAAAGGCAGATAACAGACAACACAGATAAGAGGGAAGGTAAACTATTCCTCCAGTCTGCAGGAATCTAAGGCATTGTAAACTAATTAGAGACCAAATTTGTTATTGAGAAATAATTACTCTACTGTGAATTTCAAAATTGTGGTTTGAATGTGTTTTATAAATGCTGAAAGTTTTAGTGGGTTTGGGGGCACCACTCCATAGAATTTGTTTCAAGGAAAAATAAGAATAAAACTCAGTGATAGTTACATGGAAACAGAACTTAGACCTTTTATCACTCTTTTCCTGGAGAGTGACAGATTTATTGTTTCAGTGCAAGGGAGGAGGGTGATTTTGCTAATTAGTTTAAATGTTAGTTAGTTAGTTAGTTCATTAGTTAGTTAAAATGTTAAGAACTGCCTATTATTACCTCTCTTCTTGACTATAAAAAGAGAGAAACTAGTTTAAATCAAGGAACAACTTAAAAGTAAGCAAAATTTAATTTGAAAGGATGTTTTGCATTGCCACTATATTTTATTTTTTTTGTCAAAGATAGAACAGTACTTAATTGTTTAGGTAAATTAGAGGCAAAGTCACTAAAAGGTATTGGAATAAACCATGAATTTGTAAGCTTTTAAGAACCCCCCAAGACAAATGTATTGCAATTAATTAGTATTATATAATAAAACATTGTGCTAAATTGTAAAGGGAAAATTCAGTGGCATAAAGATACGTTCTATAGATAGTCTGGGATATGATTGAGAAATAAAGACTAGAGAAATTAAGTAAATAGTAGAAAGTAAAAGAAGTGTAAGATCAGAATATGAAAGAAACAAGACAAAGTTCTGAAAGGTTTTATAATAGAAAAGAAGAGAGAAAGTTTAAGCAAGTAGGATAAGAGGAAATGAGTAGAAAGTTAAGAAAGCTGCAGTCTGAACTGAAAGTGTGAATAGGGTTTGTAAGTAAAGGGTTTGGAGCTTTGTTTTGTTTTGTTTTTGAAAGAGGCGTGAGAAAGGGTTTCTCTCATTCAGATAAGAAGGACATGAGAAACTTTATTTGATTATTCTTTATGATATGGAAAACATAGAAATATATTTGCAGCATTGAATTATTTGGCAATAACATACCAAAATCCTGTCCTTGAAGGACCATTAGGTTACATTTTAGTCCTTATGTAGGGAATATCCATTCTTAATTTTATAACTACATAACAGAGGTTATGTTTGCAATTTCCATGTTTCAGAAAATCTTCATGGGTCCTAAAAGAGGAGTGATAATACAAGACTGTTATTTTAAATCTTTTGACTGTTGACTAACCGAAAGTAGCTGGATTATAATTTGAAGTGCTAGAAGTATATGGTCCTTGGGAAAATTGAGGTTCTAAATATTACCATTTAAGACTGTAAACCCAAACTTGATTTCATTAATTTTGCCCTGAAATTAAACTACAATGTGAACTCATTTACAGTGAGATGTGTTCTCCTATTAGGAAAATTGTGGTAAAATAGAACTTAATGCAAAATACATTGGCTGTTTGGCATTGAGATACTACACTGGAAGATAAAACCATCCAGTCTCAAAAATTTATTAGATTAATTTAAATTATTGGAACCTTAGGCATGTTACTTCACTTTTGTCTACTTCAGTTTCCTAATCTATAAGGGAGATAAATAATAGCGTCCACTTCCCAGAGTTGTTGTGAGGATCACAAGATTGTAAAGTGCTTAGCCCAGTGCCTGGCACATGGTAATCACTATATAAATATTAGTACACATAAGTACTCTGTATTGATCTTGAACTCAATCAATATAGAATGCCACAAGTGATAAAATGAATGATTATTTTTTTTGCTTTTTTTGGTGAGGCAATCAGTGTTAAATAACTTGCTCAGGTCACACAGCTAGTAAGTGTCAAGTGTCTGAGGCCAGATTTGAACTAAGGTCCTCCTGACTCCAAGACCAGAGCTCTATCCACTGCACCACCTAACTGTCCCAAAACGAATGATTTCTATGTAAGTTATTTTAGAAATGCATTCAACTGAATTGATGTCATCTGATAGTAATAGGTTTGTTTCATGTTTTAAATACATGATGTTATGTATGTTATGTTTCTAAAATTTTTTGTATGTTGTGAAATTTGGGAAACAATTGTATATAAAATGCTGCTAGAAAAGTGACTCCTCTTTTAATTTGGATGCTGTTGGATTATGAATTGGGCTATTAAAAGAATGTGGTAAAATGTTTGTGAACTGATAAATATTTAATGGCATATATTTGCCTTAAAATGGATAATAATACTAATAACTTACTGTTGAAAGTAGCACAAACCCTTTAAGTTATCCTTATCTGTGAAGTTTATTAGGACTTTCCATTTGGGAAAGGTCATAAAATCTTATCAGTCCTCTAAAAGAAGTTGCAAAATGTTGTAAAATTCTAAAATAGTAAATTGGTTAGCTGAAAAATTGGGATTCCCTCTTCCATCATGAGTACTTACTACCAAAGTGGGGTGGGGAGGGGTGGATGGGTGGGGATGCTACAAATTTACTTATAGTACAGAGTGTGTTTTCTCTGACATAATACTTGGCTATCACTTATGAGAATTATCAAAGTGTATCTGTTAATAATTAGTATGTATTAAAGTTACATTTTTTAACTAACTTAGCAACAATAGACTTTAGATTCAAAGATTTTGTTTTGCTTTAGGGGCTAATAGGCGATAGGGATATCTATTAGTACGGGGACTCACAGCAGCCAGTGATATTCTGGAGTTTTTAACTTATCTAGCATGTATTCACTGTATATGTGAAACTCCAGAATGTGATTATTCTTAATTTATAAATGAAGGATAAATGAAATATCCTTATACTTGCTCATTGTTAACTGTTATAGAAACATGAGAAGACTAATAATCTCCTAACCCAACACTGTGATTAGGGAAATTTTGCTATTTGAGGTAAAATTTCTTGATACTATAATTTGTTATTGTTCTGAGTTTGATTTCAGGGATGATTATCTGAATTGTCATGAAGCTAATGGTCTACCATTCAAGTGGAATGCCACGTGTTACCCAAAAAGGGAGTGGGGTCCAAGAACTTCTAATGGTAGATGTTTGTGTCTGGGAAAGTTGAGGGGATGACCTTGTGTAGGCATAGGTAGGATCCTCTTGACTCAGTTTCCCCATTGTGCTATTTACTTTCTGAAAAGAAAATGTTTTCACCTAGTTAATTCTGAACCTGGCTTTGATACCTATGGATAATGTGGAACTGTGCTGTGTGATTGGCTGTTAAGTATAACTCTTGCCTGGAATCAAACAGAGTTAAGGGAGTTTTCCTCCATTATGGCTCATGTCAGATCAATCTGTACCCTTGAAAGAACATCTTGATATTGTCATAACTATGTCCTTCCTTTTTCTTTTCCCTGCAAACTTCTATAACCAGGGTAGGTGAACAGCAGAAGTTTGTCATTGTAATACTACATCTATTAATTAATAGATCAATGCTAAAAACATTTGGGTTACTATAATGGGATGCAAATATTAAAGATTTTACTATTGTTAATCTGTATTTGTGGTCAACTTCATATCCTATGGAATTAGGTAAATGAGCTCTTGGGCTTGCCTTCCACTTGCTCATAGCTATATATTCATATATTTGATTGGGTCCTTGAAGTACCTTATTCCTTCAAGATGATATGATGGTAATAAAGTGGGGATAAGACAAAGATGTAAAAAATTATTTTTTGTTGTTAAATTTAACGGAGTAGTAAACTTTGACAAAGAAATAAGATTAGACTATTAGAAATCTAAGAACTAGGATATATATTTGATTGACTTTCAAATGTGTTTAATGGGAAATGCAGGCTTGATTATGCTTTGATAGTAAATTCTCAAAATTAGATCAAGGTTTTTACATATAACATTGAATTAATAATTGTAAAGAATTTTAAATTATGTTCTCCCTCCCCCATTTTGAAGTCCCTGTCTACTAAAATTAAGAGAGAGAAGGCCTCATTTTATAAGTCAGATCCTCACGGATATTTTTAAGATTCTTTCTTCAGCTTGTGGATGACATGGTCCATATCAGGTACAGAGTTTGGGTAACCATAGAAAGAACAAGTGGTATGTAAAAACTGACATTCTCCAAAGTTTTAGGTGAACTCTGGGTTCTTAATTTGTTGTTCTTCTTATCGTTCTGTTGTTAATAGAGTTAGATATAGTTTGAGTTAGTTCTTTCCACATGAACTAATTACTAGAAAGTCAATCTGATGAGATTTTGTTAAGGTTTGCTGAATTATGCAAACTAGCATGACTGTAAGAATGAAAACTATCCAAAGGAAAAGTCCTACCATAACGGGAAGGTACTGAGATACCAAAGAAAGAAGCAGACCATGTCAGTGTGGTTTATATGTATATGTAGATTTATTAGGGTTTATTAGATTAATTGGGGGTGTTAACTTATGAGACCAGCCCTTGGTGGCAGGATGACAGTGGTAGATCTCCTTAGGCCAGGTCAGATATTATATAGAAACAGAACAAAAAAGGCATAGTGCCAGGGAAGATCCAGGATCATGTGCAAGTTTTCCCGTGGAATAGTTAGAACTTCTTTTGCTGTTTACATTAAAGGTAGTTTATACTAACTGGGGAGTCACAGATTACATTCTCAAACTCCAGCTCCCATAATACAAGAATTTAGCAGAATTACCTAGGAATCTCTGCAAGGGATTTGGAACCAGAGAAGCAGATATGCTAGAACAGAATCCCTTAGGACTTGCCCTGAGGACAAGGCCTTTTCCAGAATGTCTAAGAGGAGATGTTTCCAGGGACCAGATGACTACATGGGACATCTTGGACTCAATATGAAATGTGCTGATTGAATGAACATTGGGAATGAGTTACCAGGTTACAAGGAGACTTAATATTATTTAATATTGATAACCGTTACTGTATTACTTTGGCCTTTTGTTTCATGATATTTATGTTTACTGAGTTTTCTTGGTGACCATGGTGATATGGAAATGTCCCCTCTCAAATTAATACATGGTGAACTCTCTAAATCATTTAAGCTGCAACCTGACTTAGTTTAGATATAGTCTCTTTAACTGGTTTGTCTTCTTAAGAGACATATGAGATTGTGACTCTGTTTTTTTAAGTTTGTTCAACTTTTATGACATTGAAGAAAACATAGGATTAGGATATAGTAATACTATAGCCCATGATGTTTATGCAGAGGCCCTTCATGAGTTCTCTAGCTGCTTTCTTGTCAAGAGTCTAAGTCCTCATGGAAGGAAACTGACATCAAGATGGTAATAGTGGGTACCCTTCCATTTAAACACCCATACAATAACTAAGTTGAACTGCCAAAGTATATGAACTACAGATGTATTTTAGAGTGCGGAATTTTCATTGACTAAAGCGTCTGCTTGTGGATTTTCTCTCATGTGTCTTCATGGGGATTGTGTGTTGATTATGTTTACAATGCCTTCCTTGGTACAAAGAACTCATCCTGAGCCAACTCCCACATTTACTGGCAACAGAGACTGGCATGTTGCAATTAAGGATAGAGAACCAGGTCTAATTGTGGTGCTACACCATGTGTATGGCTAGCACCAAATGGGGTATTATTGTGCAGAATTTAGCCACCATCAAATGAATCCATGATCTCCCACCCCCCTTTCCTAGGCGTATGTGCCTGCTCTCTCATAGGGTGGCTCAAGTATAGCCATATTACATGCCAACCCTAGCATAGGAAAAGACAGCTGCATCTGCTTTAATCCCCTTTTTAGAAATCAGCATCCACCTGTATTGTGAATTGTCTCTGAGATAACACTAGCTCATCCCCTTATCTTTTTGTATTACCTGCTAGTGAGCATATAGCAGCCCATTCCCCTTATCTCTAATATAATTTCCCTATGATTATAGCAATGAAGGAGGAGCTGAGATGCAATGGTCCATCTCTTTTTGCAGATGTGTACTTGTCAGAATTCTCTTGCTCTTATGAAAAGTTTAAAAGTAGTCTGGTCCCTCCAATCCACCAATTCAATATTTCCGTCTTGGTGGCTTTTTTAACAAACTCCTTTTAATTTTCTCTACCCAAGTTTGCTTTATTACTGAAGGCAAAAGCCCAAACAAAGATTTTCTTTTAATATCTCCCTTAACAATCTTATCTACTCCCATGGCTTCAACTATCACCTTTGAATGATTTACTGCTAAATCTATAACTCCAGCCTCTTCCTATTTCCCAAACTTCACAGTAGCATTTTCACCTATCTACTAGACAACTTCATCAGAATATGATGGTAGGGTATCAAATCTTCAAATCCAACCATTTAACTAAATCTTGTGTATCCTTCCCCAGAAATAATTTTGAGGTCTATCACCTCCAGCCTATTTCCATTTTGCCACCAATCTAATATAGTTCCTCATTATCACCAGCCCAGATTGCTGCAATCCCCCAGTTGCTCCACACTCCAATCTATCCTTCAGTTAGCTCTCAGACTAGCCTTTCTTCTTTTTTTCTTTCAGCCAAAGACAAGGTTTATTAAAGATTTGCCATATTGGCCGGACTCTTAAGGAGTCTGAACATTTGTGAGCTACTGGCTAGATTATAAAAAATCTAAGCCCTTGGCTAGACTCTCAAAGAATCTGAGCCCAGATTAACCTTTCTATACATCGGGTCTGACCATGTTACTTCTTGGTTTGAAATCTACAATAGCTCTCTGTCACCAGGTTTCAAGCCAGGATGGTCTGCTTGGAAAACAATAAGCACTCTATTCAGGAATATCACTAAAATGACTTTTTCCCCCTCTTGCAGTCCTCTGGAAATTCTGCCCTTTTATTAAGGTGATTTCTATGGCCCCTTTCAACCTTGCTCTGATGTGCTAGTCCATGATCATGAAAAAAAAAAAAACAAACTTGTTTTGAGTATCTTTCTTGTCCAGCCATGTCAAAAAAAGAGACCGGGAATAAACAAGGTCAGCAAAACTGCTCACTGGGATAAGATAAAGGAAGGGTTTGAACTTGTGTAAAGAGATTACTGCAATTTCTTATACTTGATAAGCTAGGAATATTGTCAGGCTTTGAAGTCCCACCTACTTCTCATGTCCTTTCTTTTGAATAAAAGATGCATTCAACATGGCAGCACAAACCACAGCACCAAAGCACTGAGGAATCAGGGGCAAAAATATAAATAGTGAAGCTTACAATTGTTACGATAATGTATTCACTCTTATTTTGGTTGCTCAGCATTCACTTTTATAAGCACAGTCTACATTATTCATCCTTTGCAAAGGGCTCTATAGCAAAAGCAGTGGCTAAGTTTGTACATCTTCAGCTGTAGTAGTCATCTTGGATTGAGTGTAAGCCATTGTTTTTAGATTGGTATTCACAATGCAATTTAATTCAATTTCATAAACATTAATTAACCAGCTATTATGTGCCAGGCATTATGTTAAACACTGGAGATATAAATAAGAAAAAGAAAAAAAAGTGTTCTGTCCTCAAGGAGCTTCTAATGAGGGTAGACAATACACAACCTAGTGAGAGTAGACAATACACAAAAGGAAACTGAAAAAGGAGTTTGGTCTATCAGGGGATACCCAGCAAGGGGCCATCATGTTCCAAGCAGAGTCTCAGATGAAAAGTGGTTGAATGACCAAAGAGTAGTAATTAATAAATCATCATCAACTCAGAGAGGGAGAGTTCCTGTTAAGTATCCCAAAGATCTGTTCTTGGTACTGTGCTAGTCAACATTTTTAATGTAGACTTGGTTATAGGTATAGATTTGTAAATCCATCCATGATCAACAAGCATTTAATAAGTGCTTGTACTCGTATTTGTATTTGCATTGCTACCAGGGACAAGTAACTGGATTTAAGTAACTTCCCCAAGGTCACACAAATAAAATCAAAGGTGGGATTTAACCCAGGTCCTCTTTAAACTCATTATCTCCTACATCCCTTCTGTCTATGATGAAACCATGGTCCTTATTCTTGCCAAAGCAATCCACTCTACATGCATGCTTGATCCCAGTCTTTCCAGTCTTCTCTAGCATATTTCCTCCACTATATCACCCTCACTCTCTAATCTTCTATCTCTCCCTGTCTATTGGCTCCTTACCTGCTACCTTCAAACACATTGGTGTCTTCCTCATCCTTAAAAAGAAAATCCCTTTCATGATCCTGCCATCCCTACCACTGGTCGTCCAATCGGGCAACAGCTTCTCCTCTCCTCTCCTCTCCTCTCCTATCTTTTTTCCTCTCCTCCTCTCCTTTCCTCCTCTGCCCTTACCTGAGGGTGTTCTGCCCAAAGGAGGGTAAATTTTGATGACCAAAATCTACCTAATTAACTTGTGGTTTACTGGCTAGATTTTTTTCTCAAAGACCAATCCTTAAACCCAATTTACTCTGGATCTCATGGATTGGACAATAAGTGCCTGCCCAAGCACCACTTAATGTTTATTTTTTGAGCCCTCCTGGCTCAGGGTGAATGCAAATAGAAACTGTTTTCCCCTCCCAGTTTGATTTTTTTTTAAATTATTATTAAACGGGACATTCCTTGACTCACTTCTTAAAGAGGCCTATTCACTGAATGGATATTGTCTCACTCAAAGTGAGAACCTGAAAAGACCTTAGCTTAAAAGGGCCAAGGTCTTCTACTGCATCCTGGGCCATCTCCAGTCATCCTGATCAATATCTGGTCACTGGACCCAGATAGCTCTGGAGGAGAAAGTAAGGCTGGTGACTTTGCACAGCCCTCCCTCACTGAAATCAAAGTCAAATGCAAGTCATGTCATCATCTCCCTGATGTCATGGTCCTCTTTGAGAATGAAGGACAAACCACATACAACAAATAAAAAGAATGAAATAATCTTTACTCTCAGGAAGTTTACATTTCAATGAGGGGTGCAAGATAGTATACTTATCAGATTTGTTGTTATTTAGTTGTTTCAGTATCTATGTGACCCCATTTGGAGTCTTCTTGGCAAAGATACTGGAGTGGCTTGCCATTCACTTCTCCAGCTCATTTTACAGATGAGGAAACTAAGGCAAACAGGGTTAAGTGACTTGCTCAGGATAGCACAGCTAGTAAGTGTGTAAGGTGGGATTTGAACTCAGATCTTCCTGACTCCAGGCCTGGGACTCTATCACTGCACCACCCAGCTGCCTCACACAAAGCTGGAATAGACTATCCATGCATTGGATGATAGAATCGGGATCTGACAGCAACTCAACAGCTTCAAATGATGGATTTAGTTAGTAAGATGAAATTTAATAATGATAAATACAGAGTTCTCAGGTTCAAAAAAAATCTACTACATCAAAACTAGATGGGCTAAGTGTGTGCTTTGAGGGTAATTCCTATGCAAAAAAAATCTTTGTTTTTTCATGTGCTACAACCTTGATACAAATCAGCAGTGTGACACGGTAGTCACAAAAGCTCTCCTGTGATGTTCCACTATTCTAGTAGCAGCATGATGTATAGAATGAAGAAGGCTGCAGCCTTTCTGTATTCTGCAGTGGTCAGACCACATCTGGAATTCTGGGCACCATATTTTAAAGAGGACACTGACAAACTGAAGTGCATTCAAAGAATGTAACCAGGATGGTGAGGGGACTGGAGATCATGCCATGTGAGGAACAAGTGAAGGAACAGAGGATGTTTAGACAGGAGATAAGAAGAGTTGGGTGGAACCTGAAAGCTACCCCTTATTATCTGAAGGATTAGGCTTGTACTGCTTAGTGAAAACAGAAGGAGAACAAAGGCTAGATATTGTGGAGATGCGGATTTTTTCCCATCTGTATAGGGAATAAACTCTTGCTTATCAGTGTCCGCTACTTAGTTGAGTAGTAAGCTTCTCATCACTGGACGTGGTTCATTTAGAGAGTGGATTATACTTGTCTCTATGTTGCTAAAATCAGGTATGGGTTGGACTAGGTAACCTCTGAGGTCCCCCCAACTCCAAGAGTCTGTGATTCTCTGAATGGTAATGCTGGAAGAAATCAAAACCTTCACAATTGAAAGCAAAATTGCCATTGGCCTGAGTGCTGGGCTGAAGGATGAGGCTCAAGCCTTTTCACTTTGTCTTTTAAATGACCGTGCTGAAGTCACAGCTGGCGTTCAAATCTTTTTTTATTGAATTTCCCTGCAATACCATTATGCACCATGAACATACAGCAAGTCAAACATGGTGACCAAAGGCTCCCTATTATACTCAGGTAACTGCAGAGCCTGCTACATAGCTCATCTCAGCCATCTATTATTTCAAATGTCAGATGCATTTTGCCTCAAGCATTCTCTCATTTTAATTTTAGGCCCACATGCATTTTAATTTATTTATTGAATTCCTATGGTACTTTAAGGGAAATTTAATCTATATATTTCTTACTCATCTATGCATAACTCATTTGATGTCCAAAAAGCCTTACAGGGCTTTTCTAATACACTTTCTTCCAGTCTTTTCTTCCCAGGACTGGGGAGCCACATTTGACCATGTATAGGATCTCTCTTTCATGAAAGTCCAGGGACAAGACAACTACAAAATATTAGTAGCAAATAAACTTGAGAAAGTATAGCCTTCCATTGATTAATAATAATTAATCAATGTATTGATTGAATCTATAAATAATTTATTATAGCTATTAATAATAATTAATTTTTTATGTTGAATTCAGTCACTTAGCCTTGTAAGCTTTACTCTTCATTTTATTAGAGGGCATAGAGAATAGAGTGTTGGGTGGGGAATCAGGAAGACCTAAGTTCAAATCCATCCTTAGAAATTTCCTAGCTATGTTTTCCTAAACAAGTCAGTTAACCTCTGTTTGCCTCTTTCCTCAACAGTATAATGGGTATAATAATAGCACCTATATCACAGGGTTGTTTTGAAGATCAAATGAGATATTTGTAAAATGCTTAGTACAGTACCTAGCACATAGTAGGTGCTTAATAAATGCTTGTTCCCTTCCCTTCTTTCCCCCCACTCTCCAATTCCTCATACTATTTGGTATGATTTCACCTTAGACCTGAAATCAGGAAAACTGGAGCCAAACTGGGTGATCATAGGTAAATCATAGGATCATAAATTAAGAGTTAAAAAGGGATTTCAGAGGCTATCTAATCCAACCCTAATTTTACAGATGAGGAAACTGAGAGCTAAAGATTTTAAGTAACTCCCCCAAGGCTACACAAATATCAGAGGTAGGATTTGAACCCAGGTCCTCTGAATCCATTATCTCCAACTTCCCTTCTATCTCTGATAAAGAGGTGGTCCTTATTCTTGCCAAAACAATCTACTCTATATGTATGTTTGATCCCATCCTCTCTGGTCTTCTCCAGCATATTTCCTTCACTATGTCATCCTTTCTCTCTAATCTTCAATCTCTGTCTACTAGCTCCTCACCTACTACCTACAAACAAGCGTGGTCTTCCTCATCTTTAAAAAGAAAAACCCTTGCTTGAGCCTGCCATCCCCGACACTAATTGTACAATCTCTCTCCTCCCTTTCTTGGCTAAACTCCTTGAGAAAGCCATCTACACTAGTTTTCTCCCTTTCTCCTTTTTTCTCTACCTCTAAACCATCTGCAGTCTGCCCTCATCATTCAACTAAACTGCCCTTTGCAAAATCACTGATACTTTCTTAATGGCCAAACTTAATGGCCTTTTGTCAATCTTTATTCTTCTTGACCTCTATATTTCATTTGACAATGCTGGTCACCATCTCCTCTGGATTTCCTTTCCTCTGCAAGTTTTTGTGATATTATTTTCATTTAGTTTTTCCTCTATCTCAGTTCCCTTTGCTAGATCTTCATCCATGTTGTGCTCTTTAACCACTGGTGGCCTCCACCTTTTTCTCTTCTCTGTCTGTGCTATCTCACTCAGTGATCACAATTACTACCAGGGATTCAATGACCATCTCTATGCAGATCTATTTTTCCAGCCCTAGTCTCTTGTGATCTCTAGTCCTGCACCTCCAACTGAATTTTGAACATCTAGAACTGGATCTCTTGTAGGCTTCTGAAATCCCAAATGGCCAGATCAGAGCTCATTATGTTTCCTTCAAAATTTTTTCCACTTGCCAGCTTTTCTCTCACTGCTGAGGGCACCACTGATCTCTCAGTCACTTAGCGTTGTAAGCCTTACTCTTCACTTTGTTATAGGGCACAGAAGATAGAGTGTTGGGTGGGGAATCAGGAAGACCTAAGTTCAAATCCATCCTTAGAAATTTCCTAGCTGTGTTTTCCTAAATAAGACAGCCTGTTTCCTCAACTGTATAATGGATATAATAATAGCACCTATATCACAGGGTTGTTTTGAAGATCAAATGAGATATTTGTAAAATGATTAGTACAATGCCTAGCACATAGTAAGTACTTAAAAAATGCTTGTTCCCTTCCCCACTTTCCCCTCACTCCCCAACTCCCCATACCCTGGTCTTGTAGCTCATATAGCTAAATTTGTTGCCAAATACTTTCATTTCTACCTTCCAATATTTCTCACATAAGTCCCCTTCTCTCCACTCACACAGCCACTTTGTGTAGGTCCTCATCACTTCTGGCCTGGACTATTGCAAGCCTTCTAATTTGTCTTCTTGCCTAAAGTTACTCCCCACTAGAATTCATCCTCCATTTAGCTGCCAAAGTAATTGGTCTAAAGTGTTTCTGGTTGTATCATACCCTCTTCTTTCCAACCCCACTCCCCCCATCACTTCTTCAATAAATTCTAGTGACTCCCTATTATCTCCAGGACCAAATACAAAGTCTTTTGTTTACCATTAAAAGCTTAGGCAAGGGAATTCTTGGCCCCTTCCCACTGAGATCCATCCATTTGTGATAATTAACCAGGAGGCTGGGGATTCTCAGGTGAATAGGATTATTATAGAGGCCAGAGAGATATCTTCCCCACTGAGGGACAAATTCCCTCCTGTAGATAAAATACACCTAGTTCCTTCAAATAATCCTCACATGGCTTGGTCTCAAGGCTCCTTCTCATCTTGATTGTCATCCTCTGAATATTTTCCTGTTCATCAATGTCAAAAAACCAATAATTCAACATAGTTGTAAAGGTGAAGTTTATCTTAAGTTATCTCTAACTTCCCTTTAAATCTTCACCCACAGATGGACTCAAGCTGCAGTATAAGACACACATACAGTATTAATGCAAAAATTTGTTTTGTTTGACTATGCCTGTTTGTTAAAGGGTTTTGTTTTTCTTTAATTTGGGGAAAGAAATAAGAGGAGAGTAAGTATAGGGTTGCCCTGCCCCCAAAAAAAGAGAAAGAAAAGAGGTTCATGTACAGAAGAAAATTGAAAGAAGGCCAGAAGGAATCAGAGAAGCAGGATAGCTTTGAAAGTTACATGTAGAATTCTTCATGCAATTTAAAAGACAGACAGACTATGGGATGTAATGGACACCTGCAGATTCAGGTCCACTCCATTTTCTGTTCTACTATTGTATCTGAAAATACCCATTTTATTTTGTTTTTCTGAAGTCCAGAAAAAAAAATAAACAAAAATAAATAAATGCCCATCACCTTTAGGTATGTTCCCTCAAATGTCTAGTGCTCTTATTTTGGTTTTGGGCTACCCATAGTTCCATATTATAGCATCCCATCTTCCCTAGGCAGTCCTGTGTGTTCCTGATATTTTCCTCTCTTCTGTTTATCTTCTTTCCCACCCTCAAAATTCACCTGACCTATGTCCTGGACCCCTCAGAGCTATTACTTTGGGCCTTCTAATTCAGTTCAGTTCAATACAATAAATATTTATTAAACTCTTACTACTTGCAGACTTGGTGTGACTTTCCACTAGACTTTATCAGAAGATCTGACTTCTAGTCCAGACACTTAACATCTGTGTGACCCTGGGTAAGTCATATACCCTCTGTTTGCCTCTCACTTTCCTCCTCTGTAAAATGGAGATTGTAATGCTTCACCTCTTTATCTCTCAGAATTGTTATGAGAAAAATGTTATGTAAGAATAAGCAATGATTACCTGGGAAAGACCCTTGGTCCTTTCTTTAAGGAAACAAAGATAGAAAATAACTAGAATTTTAAGGCATAGCTAGCCCATACAATAAACTAATCAATACTGATGTATTTATGGGCTCTAATGACTTAATAATTTACTCTTGCCAAGTAATATATTTATGTTTTATCAGCGCCAAGCATGTTGCAGTCTTGGGATCATTGGAGATCCCTTTTTTCTCACCTCAACTAATTTCCCAACTAATTATGTAATCTCTGGCCAGTTTCTTAAACCTTTTTGAAACTCAGTTTCCTTATATGTCAAATGAAGGCATTGATCTAGAGCTCTAAAGTCCTCCCACTTCTGACTTTATATTCTATGAGGCTAAGATATGAGATTCCTATGGCAGACCAGAGAAATATTTAGGGCAAGTTAGCCTTATGGTGCTCTTCAGATCAATCACAGAGGAGGAGTTATTTCTTCCATTAGGGTTTGTCTTAGAAAGTCATTTGTTCTCATCATTTGGAAATATTAATATGAATATATCCTTTTTTCACCTCTGGCAACATGAGATCATAGATTCTCAGAGCTTGATGGGACTCTGAGATCATCTAGTCCAATGCACACTTGCTTAAGAATCTTTTCTACAGTATCCCCAGTATCATACAGACTTTGCTTGAAGAACTCTAATAAGGGGGAGCTCACTACCTTCAGAGGCAGATGATTCTACTTGTAGATAGTTCTAATGAGTTGTTAGGAATTTTTTCAAATTCTTATCAAGTCTAAATTTGACTATAGGCTACTCCCTTCCCTCATTGTTCCTTGTCCTGCCTTTTGAGACCAAGCAAAACAATTGCCATTTGTGGGGAGGGCAGTGTTTTCTTTTCTTCTTCTTTTTTTTCTGGCTTAATATAGAATATAAACCAGATAGCTCCACCATATTCATCCTTACCATAGTCTTGCTTAGGAAAGCTCTGAGGTGATTTGCATGGACTCAGCCAGTGATTAGGAACATTGTGGGAACTGAAAGAAATATTCACATGCTAACAAAGAGTAAACTGAATTTTTAAAATAGTGGTGAGTAAGGAGGAGGAAAAACAGGTTAAAAATCAGCTTAAAGACTTCTTTGGTTGACTGGCTGGTTATAGCTATGGGTCTGAATAACAAAAAAGCTGAAATTGTTTCTGAGGCTAGAAACTAAAAGTGTTGCTAGACCTCTTCCCATGGAGAAAAGACTATAGTAGCTGAAATTTGGTGGAGACCCAGAAGACGGCATCAAGGAGAGATACAAGTAGATGGTAGTACATCAGAGTCAATAGAACAACAGAGGATCCTAGCAGTGTGTGGAAATTGAGACAACTTCCAGCCTGATCATACCGCCAGACTATTTCCGATGACATCTGTAGCTCCACAGGTAAGTAAGCAGTAGCACTGAAGACAGAGAGTTATTCCCGTGGAGACTCCAACTTAGGACTGTGAGTTTTCCTAGCTGTGAGTCTTTTGTATACATGTCTTCTCCATATGTGTTCCCTGTAAGTGTGCATTTCCATGAGAATTTCATGTTTCCTATATCAGTCAAAAACTTACTAAGCACCTACCTACTATGTGTCAGGCACTGTGCTAGGTTATAGGAATACAAAGAAAGGCAAAAGACAATGTCTTCAGGAAGCTCACAATACAATGAAGGATACAATATGCAAACAAATATGTATAAACAAGCTGTATACAGGATAAATAGGAAAAAATTAACAGAAGAAAGTCACTAGAATTAAGAGAAATTAGAAAAAGACTTCCTGTAGAAGGTGAGGTTTTATCTGGCACTTAAAGGAAGCCAAGAGGCGATGAGGAGAGAGAGCACTCCAGGCATGTGGGGGAGAACCAGTGACAGTTCCTGGATTTAGGATGGAGTATCTTGTTTGAGGAACAGCAAGGAGGCTGCATAAATGGATCAATGAGTACATGGGGGCAGAAGTGTGAAGCATAAGAAGGGTAGAAGTATAGGGGAGAGGTTGCTAGGTTATGAAGTAGTTTCAACAAAAGAGGATTTTATATTTGGTTCTGGATGAGCTAGGGATCAATAAGAGTAGAAGGCTGAGATGGCCAGACCAGAACTTTAGAAAAATCACTTTGGTGGCTGAATAGAAAATGCTTTGGAGTAGGGAAAGACATGTGACAGGCAGACCAACTAGCAGGCTAATATTGTAATAGTACAAGCATAAGGAGATGAGAGTTACACCAGGGTGATGGCAGTGTCAGAGGAGAGAAGAAGGTGTTTTCAAGAGATTTTTACAAAGATGAAATCAATAGACCTTGGCAACAAATTGGATTTGGGTCATGAGAGATAGTAAGAAATCAAGGATGACACTTAGGTTGTGAGCACAGGGGACCAGGAGGACAGTGGACAAAAAGGGTATAGTCCTGTATTTATGGAGTTTGTAGGTAGAAGATTTTTTGATATTTATTTTGTTTCATTGTTTAATGAAATGTTCCTTACTTTGAACTAGTATGTACTTTGGTTAAAATGGTCAAGGAAATATAGGTAAAAACTCATAAGTTAATTCAAAGCATGCCTTGAACTAGAGGTACCTTTAGAGGGCCCATTATAGAGTAGGGGCCAAGGCTATCCACATGGTAGTCTTTCATATACTTTAGGATAGCTACATATCCCCCATAAGGGTTTTCTCCTCTAGATTAAAGATCCCTAGTTCTTTCAACTAATCCTTACAAGGCATGGTCTTGAGACCATTCACCAGACTGGTTACATTTTTCTGGATGCTCTCCAGCTTATCAATATTAATTTTAAAATATCATAATAGTAATAATGAAATAGTAATGATTAATAAATTATGACAATGCTTTTCTTTAGCCTTTTGAATAGAAAAGTGCTACTAAATAGTTAATTTGTCAGTCTAATACATATTATTTCTTCGGACCCTATGACCAACAAAATTGCAGAATAGTTGCTTTTTACAAGTCTCCAAAACCTCAAAAGAAAGGAATTATGCTCCACATATAAAGTAATTACAGATGATTTAGCAAGAGAAGAAGGAATCCATATCAAGGTAAAATCCTTCTGATTAACTTCAGAGACCTTTAATACTTAGAGCTCTTATTCAGCAACCCTAACCTCAACCAGGGCACCTATGTGGAGCAATGGATAGAGTGCCACATCTGAAGTCAGGAAGACTCATCTTCCTGAGTTCAAATCTGGCTTCAGACACTTCCTAGCCATGTGACCCTGGGCAAGTCACTTAACCTTGCTTGCCTCAGTTCCTCATCTGTAAAACAAGTGACAGAAGGAAATAGCAAACCATTCCAGTATCTTTGCCAAAAAAAAAACCCCAATAAGGTCATGAAGAATCAGACATTACTGAAATGACTGTACAACAACCTCAACTAAGTCCATGTTCCTGCAAGTATAAAGCACTAGCAAACTGGCAGGTCTGTGACCCAAGGTCTAGCTGCAGAGATTCCCCATGCCAGCAACCCTGGTTTCAACCTGAAAAGAGGCAGCAGACCCTTCTTCTACTCAACTATGTGAAGGAAAAGGAGTAGGACTGGAAGAATCACATGAGGCTTAAAACATACCCTAAGCCATAGGCTAGGGTGAAACAAGGTCCTGAGCTTGACTGAAAGGAAACTAGAAACATAGATGGAGCCAGTCATTTCCCCTGAGAGGTTCCTCAAGGCAGGGACCTGGCCCAGTTGACCCTTTTGTCCCCCAATTTGAGGAAGTCATCCATCAGTTCAGCCTTAGGAGACTCTAGTTCTTTCAATCACTAAATATTTTAAAAGAACCTACTATGTGCAATGGGTTATGGAGAATGCTGTGGGGACAATGAAGATGAATAAGACAGATCCTGCCCTTCCGAGACTTATAATCTACTTAGAGAGGCAGTATGATTCATATTCATACTTTCTATTTCTTCTAGATCAGATCCTTATTCAATCCAATAATCTGAGACATATTTGTTAAGGTGCTTACTATATGCAAGACAGCATCAGTACATGATGAGTATACAAAGAAAAAAAAGTTTTCCCCCAAAGAGCTTACATTACACTACATGTAAGCAGATTAAAAAATATGAAATAATTTGTGAAGGGAGCACACACCAGCAACTGGGGTGGTGGGGGGAAGGAAAGGCTTTAGGTAGGCTATATCAGCTGAAATGATTCTGGAGAAAGCTAAGGTTTCTAAGAGGCAGATGTGAAAATGGATCACATTTCAGGAATGGGGGATGAGCCATGCAAAGGTTTAGAGGTAGGAAATACAATTCTGTTTGAGAAACAATGAGTAGGTTGGTTAAGTTAGAGTGTAGGGTTCAAGAAAGGAAATAATGTGAACTAAACCTAGAGAGGTAGGCTCGAGTCAGGGCTTTAGTTAGAAAGGCTGTCAAGGGTTTTAAATACAACTTGCAGGATTTGTATCTTACCTTAGAGGTAACTGGGAGCTATTTAAGATTCTTTAAAAGGAAAGTGACATAGTTAGGTCTGTGCTTTAGGAAGATTATTTTGGGACCTGAGTGAAAGATAGGTTAGATGGAAGAGAGAGTAGAAACTGGGAACTATTCCAGGAATGTAAGAGTCTAGTCAATTAGAGCCTGACCCTAAGGTGGTAGCTATATGAATCTCTATTACATATCTCTATACAGAAAGAGAATGAATGTGAGGAATATTGTATAGGTAGAATGATCAAGACTTGGCAAATGGTTTGAAATGGTAGTGAGGGTGACCCTGAAGGAGATCAAGAAGGGAAGCATGGCTGAAATTAGCTCATGACTGATGAGAGTAGCCACCTAACAGGTCTCCCTGCTTTGAGTCTTTCCCTCATTCCAATTCATCCTACACATTCTTGCCAGCCTAGTCCCACTTTGAATATGCCCCTTTCCAACTTAAAAATCCTTCATTCCCTAGAGTATCAATTCAAAAATTCCAATTCAGCTTGGAAATCAAGACCCTCTACGATATGGCCCCTTCCTATATCTTCATAATTATCCCCCCCATTCCCCTACAGAAATCTCATCCAATCAAATAGTTCCCCTTCCCTTTTTTTTTTTTTTTTGCTGGAAAGGAAATGCCCTTCCTTCTTCCGTTCTACTGATCTAAACCATCCTCCCCAAATAGCTTGAAACAGGCTTCAAGTCCTCACAAAATCAAAGACTCTCAGAATTGGAAGAGTCATAGTTCCCCCCACACACCCACTAGTAATCCCATTCACAACATCCTTTTGTTTAGAGACCTTAATTGAGGGGGGCACTTCCTCCTGGAATAGCCCCTTCCATTTGAGCATAGTTCTGATTGTTATGATAATTTCCCTCACACAGAACTGAAATCTGTTGCTATGAATAACAATAACAACAACAATAATAACTCCCATGTATAAAGGCTTTAAGGTCTGCTCATTACTTGCAGTTTAGTCCCCTGGGACCAAGCAACAGAATTCTCACCCCTCTTTCACATGACAGCCCTTCAAATATTATAAGACAGACAAAAGCCAAGCAGCAATTCTAACACGTAATGGTGATCAGTAAATGTTTATTCAGGATAACATTGAAGGTAACTAACAGAACAACAAATATATATATATCTATGATAAATGATATGACAAATGATGGGGAAAATCACTAGTACTGGACTTCAGACAAGGGAAAGATCCCCCTTGGTCAGGGTCGGTCAAAGGAGGCTTCAAAGAGGAGGTGGCCTTGAATGAGATTAGAATTTTAATCTACACCAGGTATAGAGCAAATGCCTACAACCTGCTAGTTATTCTTCCCTGTGGGTACTAAGCTTCCCTTGATTACAGAAGGGTCCTGATGACAAGGAGACACATATGGTGAGAACAAACCACAGAGAAGTTCTGGATTTTGACTCAGGTAAGATGATGACAGAGTTAGGTTTGAACTCTGAATTCTAATCCATCAACCGAAGTCAACAAGTATCAACTAAGTGCCTATTATGTGCCCCGTATCACACTAGGCACTGGGGATACAAAGACAAAATAAGCTACACCCTGCCCTCAGGGAGCATATATATTCTGATGGAGAACCAAATGTTCATGTAAAAATATATAATAAAGTAATTTTTGTGGTAAGGCACTAACAATGGGGATGGGGGTGGGGGAGCCGGGGAATCAGGAAAGGCCTCCTTTAGAATGTTGTTTAAGTTGAGTTTTGAAGGGACCAAGGAATTCTAAGAAGTAGTGGTAAGGAGGGAGTGTATTCCAGGTATGAAGTAAAGATTCTAACTTGATTGAATCATAGAATGTAGACTATCAGAGGGACCTGAGAGACCGTCTCGTCCAGCTCCTTCATTTGAAAGTTGAAGAAAGTCGGTCCAGAGAAAGGAAAGCCCAAGGTTACATACGAGTTATGTTGTCTGGGTTTGTCTAGTTAGAAAACACACATGCACTCAGAATACCCTTCCATTTAATACTCTCCATCTGAGAATAACCTTTTGCTTCATTTACTTAATCATCTTCCCACAAACCAATGGAATAAACTCATTCAGTATTTTTCAGAAAGATAAAACAAAGTAAAACATACTAAAAGACACTCGGGGCTCAGAGAATCAGGGCAAAAAGTGAAAGAGCAAAGATGAGCCCCTGAAGGTGCCACAGAACCTGAAAGAGGCCTACAGAACTATGGCTGAATCTCTTGAGTCTCTGCCCATCTGGGTGGTATTCATAAAAAATAGAGGGGAAGGGAAGAGGGAGGGACAAGCAGTTGTTTGACAGCCTAATGAGGTTTAACAACATTGCTCTATAGCACCTCCTGTCTATGACAATACAAATACATCTTGGGAATTTGGGGAAGGCCGTGTTCATTTCTGAATATCATTATCAAAGTGAACCAATATTTGGGAGAAGGTAAATGTAATTTTCAGTCATTAAGTCCCACAGGATCCCACTGAAGTATCATTTCTCCAGAGCACATATAGAGGGGCAAGGTAGTGATGACTGAAGTGAACACAGTATAATAGAAATACTATTTTTAGCTTATGTAGATCAATCATGGTACCAATCAAGTAGCATCCAGTAGCAAGACTTATTTGAAAAATACAAGAGGTTAATACAAGTTGGAAAACAATGAGTTTCCCCATTGAGTTATTATCCATTTTCCTCAAGATCACAGTGACCAGACCTAAATGAAGTGAGCCTTACTTCTTGATGTTACTCAGAGCCTTTCTCAGTCTTTGTGAATTATATAATATTTTAATATTAACATTATTTATGATAATAATGGAGATCAGTCTGAGATTCCATTTTGTTACTTAGTTTCCTTAAAAGCATTCCTATCCCAGAAACCAGGAAGGAGCTCTTGGAAAGGTTCCAAGTGCTTAAAAGTGGAATAGGTAATTCAATAGGTGGTGTGTTTCATCTGAACCAGGACTAAAGCACCAAGAGCAGAAACCAGCCTGTTGGAGGAGTTGGCTCTCTTTTGATGAAGACCAAGAAAGTTAGTTTGTTTGGTTGGTTGTTTTTTAACCATAGGCAAGATATCAACAGCACTAAGTTAGAACTTCTAGTAAGAAGTAAAACAATGGATTAATGCTGAGCTTTATCTATTTCTACCAGTAATGCTTTTCAGAGTTCTTGAGGAATTTGTTTTCCTCAGGAATTGAGTTTGGATTTCCTCTTTAAGTGTTTCCCCCCCACCAATTTGGAGCCTTTTTTCCTTATAGACCTGATCTTCTCACCCTACCCCAAACCCCAATCCCCATAGAAGTAGAGTGGTATAGAGGAAAGAGTTTTAAATATGGAGTCTAAGGATCTGGATTCAAATCCTGACTCTGCTACTTACTACCTGTGTGTAGGCAAGTCATCCCTCTCTGGGCCTCACTTTCTTCATTTCTAAAATGAAAGGGTTGGACTAGATGATCTCTAGGTTTCCTTCCAGCTTTTAATCCTACAAAATCTGTTACTTTTGGTTAGGAAGAATCCAAAGGCCCTCCACCCTAGGATTGAGTCAAATAATTGCTTCTTCTTGAAAATATTCACGGAAAATGTCCATCACAGATTTAGAGCTAGAAGGGACCTTGTAAGTTATGTCATCTGGTCCAAATGTCTCATTTTATAGATGAGCCCAGAGAAGTTAAGTAATTTGCCTAAGGTTATACAAGCAGTTATTGGCAGAGCAGGGATTTGAACCCAGGGCCTCTGACTTCAAATACTTTCTATTGTACCATACTTTCTCCTTTTAATTAGGTCTCCATGGCTGAAATGTTCTCTCTCTGTACCTCAAACTCTTTGTTTCCTTTATGACTTAGCTTGGTACCATATTTTGCATATGACCTTTCCTGGCCTTACTAGGTGTTAGTGTCTTTCCTCTTCCTACACCCTCATCAATATTACCTTGTACCTGCTTGTTTGTATTACATATATTCTGATATAGGTGCATGTTGTCTCCCCTGTTAGAATGTAAGCTCATTTGAGAGCAGGGAATGTTTTGTCTTTGTGTTTGTATTCCCAATATTTAGTGCAATGCCTGACACATAATGGGTGCTTAATAAATGCTTGTTGACTGATTAATCAGTTGGAAAAGCATGTGAGCTAATCAGGTAGTAAGAATGAGAAAAAGGACATGGCCAATGCAAGTGGCACATTGTTGGCTCAGAGACAGTAAAAGCAAAAGAGGATGCCCAACAGAGCTTTGGGTAGATCTGTAGATCCTCCATGGAGGAATCATGAAAAAACAAGCACAAGAATTATGTAGGAGGAGAAAGAAGTGTGGAGTATCTGAGGGAATTCCCAATGCAGTGCAATCTTAGATCTTTCAAAGTATCAAGGAAATATTTTCCTTTTTCAACATTTAATAGTTATTAAGCACTTATATGGGGCCCAATGTGTTGTACTATGTACTATGTACTATGTACTAGGTACTATGGAGGAATATGAAGAAATTATAGCCCCTGGTTTCAAAGAACTAACAAGCTGATGCCATCCAAAGACTAGAACTTAGTCTAAGGGTGCTATGATGTCTGGGGGTGCTATGACTTCAGATATCTGGATGAGACATTCCTGACTAGACAATCTGTATCTTGAGAAATACTAAGGTTGGGTTTGATTGGAGACTTGCCAACCTGATTAAAAAATCTTTACATTGAAAATTGAGGGGAAAGTTTTCAAATAAGTTTGTAAATCAGGAATGACAGAAAGAAGACCACTAGTGGAGTAGATGTTTATTAATTTACAAGAGAAAATAATTGAGAAGAGGTAGGGGAAATAGTCTCAAATAGTTATAATCTCAAATAATCCAGTGAATGGAAGATCAGCGGTAAATAGGATAAAATGAAACAATACTTGCAAAGGGCTTTGCAAACTTTAAAGTTTTATACAAATACTGGCTCTTTTTCCCTTCCTCTTCCTCCTTTGTCCTCCTCCTCCTCCTCCTCCTTCTGCCCGGTTGGATGTTAGATGCCTATAAACATGATAATTGTTGTCAGGAAGTTAGGAGACACAGCTTCTTAGTTGTGTGGAACCTCTGATGATTAGAGTCAGAAGGAAAAATTCATTTTATCAAGATAGGGAGAAAAGGTAATGTCACATTTGTGTCATGCTTTCATTCTTGCAAAACAACTTGGGTCTCCATTTTCTTTTTTTGTCAAAAATTTCCAGCGGGTGACTTGTGGGGACTCATCTCACCGGTGCTGATTTTGTTCATAAAAAAATATGAGCCATTGCTGTTCTGTGCATGTCCCAATTACATTTCCTTGCTCTCTTTGGGAACTGCTTAGGAAGTCGACAAGCACTCATTTTGCTGGTTAATTAAAAGAGTGTAAATGTCACTTTGCCAAGCTTTGGCATTTGACTCGGGCCCTGACTGTGTGCTATGAATTGTAAAAGCATCTTGTCATACACAGATGTGTTAGTTCATCAGATGACAGTGTGGTGTAGTGATAAGAGAACTGACTTGGCAGCCAGAAAACCTGGATTCTGCTACTTACTGACTGCATGACTTTGGGCAAGTCACATAACCTCTCCCAACTACAGGGTGTCTTCATCATAATTGATCTTCCTAAGGCACAGGTCAGTGTTACCACCTTATTCAATAAATTTGGCATGCAAAGCCTTTCATAACTTGACCTACAATTACCTTACAGTTTTCTTATGCCTTGCTCCTCCCCACATACTCTATTGATCCAGTTACACTGGCTTCCTTGCTGTTCTTCCCATAAGATACTCTCTCTCCCAACTCTACATGTTTGCTGACTATGCCTCATACTTGGAATTCCTTTCCTCTTCATCTCTGCCTACTGGCTTCCCCGGCTTCCTTGAAGTCTCAACTACAATCCTACCTTCTACAAGAAGTCTTTCCCACTCCCCCTTAATTCCAGTTCCTTCTTTGTTGACTAACACCAATTTAGTCTGTGTATAGCTTATGTGCCCATAGTTGTCTTCTCTATTAGATTGGGAGCTTCTTGAGGACAAGGACCGTCTTTTGCCTCTCTTTGTACCTTCTGCACTTAGCACAGTGCCTATTCACTACCCCGTGCTGCCTCTGGTCCTTGCCCAAAGTAGGTGCTTAATTTGGCTGAGCCGAATTGATTTGAACTGACTATCGACAAATGCAGGATGGGCTATTCACCCAGCCAGCTCTGTTGCTTTCAGGGGCTAGTATGTTGTTCTAGATGTAGTTCTCTCTGACACAGTTCTTATTCACAGACCTCATTACAGATCTGGCACTGGCTTCTTGTAACAATGCTAGCACAACACAATACTATGCAAAGGTCAGCAAAGACTTTCCTATCACATGCTGTATATTCTTTTCTTTTCCTTCCCTATACACAGTAGGCACAAAGCCACATGGTTCTACCGTATTAAGGAAGCCCGTACCTCTGTGCATTTTTTTTTTTTTGCTGTATTCATTTATTTCAGATATTATATCAATGCCATTTGCGCCACTCTGGTTAGAAGGCGTCAGCATTTCCCATTTAGGCTCCTACTTTCAAGGGATCGTAATTTGATCACAACATTTTTTCCGGGGCGCAACTTGCCAAACAAAGGTCTCAGCTCAAAAGCACCTTCCACCCACTTAAAAACAGCAGCCACAACAATGTGCTCCTTATGTGACCAATTTAAAATGATGTAAGTCTACAGAATTCTGAGACTCTTGGATTTCTGGAGGCTGGCAGCAGAGTGTTTTCTGCAAGGGGAGCAGGATTCATTTCTTCAGGTCAGAGAGAGTTCATCCTCCTCGATTACAGTCTGATGAGAACAGCTACACCAATTCACAACCCGGCTGATATCCCTCCCTGTGTGTACTAAGCTTCCCTTGATTACAGAAGGAGCCTGATGACAAGGACCCCCACCTGCAATTCCAGCTGTTCAGCTATACCTCTGGTCAGAAGAAGGATGCCTCTCTATGCTCCCAATCAATGGATAAAGGAAGGAGGAGGAGAAGAGGTGTCAAATCCTGCTTCCCGTGCATTCCAAGAACCAGAGCCGCTAGGTTTGAGACAGAGCTGGGAGTTATGAACGGAAAGTTAGACACTCCCTTTGGATGTGGAGAGCAGTCGTATCCTCCCCTTGAAGCCACATTTCCTCTTTCAGAATCCCAGGTCTGACTCCCAACTGAAAAAGGATCTCCTCTGTAACGGAGCCCACAAGAGGTCATCCAGCTTTTGCTCGACAGCCTCTAGTGGGAGGGGGCAGTCAGCTCCATTCTGGGGTAGTTCTAATTATTGGGAAGCTTTTGCTTACCCTAAATGTACTTCTTGTGATTTTCACCCAAGGTTCCTAGTTGCGTCCTCTGATTATAAGCAAAAGAGCCTAATTCCTCTTTCCTGCAACAGTCCTTCAAATATTGGAAGGAAAGCTAACAAGTTAGCCCATCGGGTGTCTCTTTTGACTTTTTTCTTTTATTTTTAATTTATGAAATAACACAAGCATTTCCATAACATAGTAGAATAAAAAAAAAGATGACTGCACTTTCGACTGGTTACTGGGGGAGGAATGAGTTGGGTTTTTCCAGGCACAGAACTCCTTGCTGTGTATGACAGTTAACTAGTAGTCCTTGGGTCCTGCTCCCAACAGACATCATCAGCCAAACAGGGACATACAAAACCAACACACTTGGGATGGCTATCCAAAGCACGTGGTCTATAGTCTTTTCTCCCTCCACCTCCGGAGAAGTGTGTCTGTTCATGAAGTTTGATTCTGAGGCTTATTTCCGAGAAACTTGAGTTTCTCTGTTCTCAACTTGTTCCCTGTTAGCATCATCACTGAACCAGGACACCCGCAGATATTCTAATGGCAAGGCTCTGATTTCCATATCCTACGCCAGATGCCCAAACCTTCCATTCCCTAGTTCCCATGATGGGATGTGACCAAATCAATGTTAATTATAGAATCATTACCTTTAGGATAAAATATGAAATCCTCAACCTGGCATTTGAAAGCCTTCCACAACTTGGGTTGTACCTCTCTTTCCAGTCTTATTTCACATAAAATCAATCAAGAAAAATTCATTAAGCACCTACTATGTGCCAGGCACTGTGTTAAGTGCTGAGGATTCAAAGATGAAAATGAAATACCCCCTATGTTCTTGCCCTGAGCTATTCATTTGAATCAAACTGGCATGTTAACTGTTCCCCACACATGATACTTAATCTCCCATGCCTTTGGATAGATCATTGGTTATGGCTGGAATCCCTAAGTCTCCTTGTAAATCATCACTCTAGGTGACTCCCAGTGAGGAAACTCCCTCCATCAATTCAGATTAGCACCTACACCATGACCAAAGGGTCTTAAAGAGTTGCCTAGAGCTCTGAAAAGTTTAGTGACTTCTGATGGTTACATGACTAGTATATGTCAGAGATGGAACCTGAATCCAGGACTTCTTGACTCTGAGGCCAACCCTTTTCCTGCTATTCCACATTGCCTATATGTGGACATATGAGCTCTCTGCTTCTGAATTCAGTAGGAGTGATCCTCTAAAAATAGGTCAAATCTTCCAGCAGGGAATTATGTAACTATTCTTCTTTCCCTCTGGGAGGGTGAGTGGAAGCATGAAGAATTGGTATCATAAAAGCTAAAATGGACCTCAAGGGGGTCATCCAGCTTAGTCCTTTGCCCTCAGATAGATGAGTGCCTGAATTAACCAAAACAGGGATTTATCAATCTTCTTTTAAAGATTTCTGGGGATGAAGATGTCAAAAACTCCTTTGCAGCACATTCTAGCATTAGTCCTAGTGCCATAATAGAAGGGACCTTTGATCTGATGTCATAGAACCTGAGTTTGAATCCTGGCTCTGCTTTTTTACTACTCTGGGGGTTCCATATTGCCTGCAGGAGGAAATACAAAATGTTCCCTTTGTCATTCAAAGCTTTGTATAACCTAGTCCTTTCTTACCTTCCCATTCTTCTTATGCCTTACTCTCTAATATGTACTGTCTCATCCAGTGACACTGGCCCCCAGCTATTCCATGAACAAGAAATGATACTCATGTTGTGAGCCTGGGTGACTGTCCCTGGTTCTCCTGACCCCAAGAGAGAAGGACCTCTTATGGAAGAACAGAAGCAAGGCCGCTTCCAGAATCTGTGAGTTGGGTCCAAAGGAAAGACTGAAAAATAAAGGTTAGTCTTCCTGGAGCACTACCAAATGATGATCTTGAGGGAAGCCCGGTAGCGTAGTGGATAAAGTCTGGAATCAGGAATACCAGAGTTCAAATCTGACCTTGGGCAAGTCATTTAACCTTAGTTTGCCTCGATTTCCTCATCTGTAAAAGGGGGGAGAGGTAATAACAGCACCTACTTCAGAGGCTTGTTGTGAAGATTAAATGAGATGATATTTGTAAAGTGCTTATCACAGTGCCTGGCTTATAGTAGTTGATATATAGAATAGGGATAATATATAATAGATATCATATCATATCATGTCATATCATATCATATGTTACCATATCTTATTGTATCATATTATATTATATTATATTGCATTATATTATATTATATTATATTATGTTATATATAAATTCTCGTATCCTTCCCTTCCCCTCTTCCCTTGAGGCTATTAGATAGCTTCTACATAATATTTCATTTTTTTTCCTAATGCTCTAAGGAAAGTACTTTTCTTCACAACAACCTCATCCCTTGTCATGTGGCTAGGACAAATATTATTATCCTGATCCTAATTGTATATATCAGGAAATTGAGAGTCACAGTGTGATTTCAGAAGCAGCTGAACCCTGACCTCCTGATGCCAAACTTCCTATTATATTAGGAAACCTCTATTACATTGAGACCTAGGGATGGGCTGAGACAGAAACACAACCAAGCTGTTCTCTATGGCCAATACCCAAAAAGAAGAAACTGGGGTAAATCTAACATGAATGCTATACCTTCCTGAACAGATTCAAAGAAACATGGGAGGACTTCTATGAATTGATGTAGAATAAAGAGAGAAAAGCCAGGAGAACAATCTATATCATAACAACAGTATTGTTTTTAAAATAACATTGAAAAAAAATAAAATGACATTGAAAAATTTAATGACACTGATCATTTCCATGACCAACCACACTCCAGAGACTAATGATGAAACATAGTACCACTGAGAAAGCCCTGATGGATTCGAAAGGCAGAATAAGGTGTACATTTATTGACATGACAAACGTGTGAGCTCTTTTTGCTTGACCATGTTTATTTGTTATAAAGATTCTATTTTTTTATTGTTTGTTTAGGGAGATCAGGGGAGCTAGCAATAGTGCTTCTCCTTTCCCCCAAAAAAGAGAAGAAAGAAAAGGTCACTGATGCAGTTTTTAAAATATACAGAAAAGAAGAGAAGAAGTTCAGAAAGAAACAAGATCAGGACAATTTTGAAAGTAATATATTGAATTTTTCAAACCAAGCTGTACAAAATAGAAATTAGTGATTGCACATATAATTATCTTATTCTGTTCTACTTTGTATATGGGAAAGTTCGGAGAGGGGGCAATATTTGTTAGTTGTTTTTTTTTTTTTAAAGAAAAGCATTCTTTTTTTGTTTTTTGTTTGTTTTTTGGTTCTTTTTGGCTAGGCAATGGGGTTAAGTGACTTGACCAGGGTCACACAGCTAGTAAGTGTTATGTGTCTGAGGCTGGATTTAAACTCAGGTCCTCCTGACTCCAGGGCCGGTGCTCTATCGACTGCGCCACCTAGCTGCCCTAAGTGTTCTTTTTTTCCTCCTGATGTTCTGTCTATAAATAACCAGCTAAGTGAATATTAGTCTAGTTACCAACCTTCTCTACAAAAATGGTCAAGATCCAGCTCCAAAAGACTTAACTGTGGAAAAGAACTATGGAGTCTGAATGCAGATCAAAGCATATTGTTTGCTCTCTTTTTTGTTTGTTCGTTTCTTCTTTCTCATGATTCCTCCCATTGGTTCTAATTCTTCTTTACAACACGACTAATGTGAAAATATGTTTAATAGGAATGTATATGATGAGGCAGTTAGGTGGCACAGTGGATAGAGCACCGGCCCTGGAGTTAGGAGGACCTGAGTTCAAATCCGACCTCAGACCAAACACTTGACACTTACTAGCTGTGTGACCCTGGGCAAATCACTTAACCCCAATTATCTAATCAATAAATAAATGAATGAATGAATGAATAAATAAATAAATGAATAAATAAAATAGGAATGTATATTGCAGCCTCTATCAGATTGCACATGGTCTTGGGGACGGGGGGGAGAAGAAGGAGAGGAAGAAAATTTACTCAAGATCTTATAGGAGTGCATGTTGAAAACTAGAAATAAATAAATAAAAGTTAAAAACAGAAAAATAATTTAAATGGTCAAGATGACCCTTAAGAAGTGTAGTTACAAATCTGAAAACAATACAAGACTTTAAAATGTCGGCCAAATTGGAGACTCTCTGGTCTCCATTCTTGTCCTGAGCTTTCCTATTTCTATACTTTTATTCATGCCTAAATTGGCTTCTTCCTTGTCATCTCCTTGATGATCCTCCCTCATTTCCCTTGTGTCACCTCCCCTGCTAAGCTTTCCTCAACTTCTCACCTCCCTTCTCCATTTTTTTCATAGCACTTCATCTAAATGTCTCCTACACATTTATCTTCTCTTTTCTTGAATTATAGTTATTAGATTGTAAGCTCCTGAAATCTGTGGTTCATAACCTCAAGTTCTGGGTTTATTCAAGCTAGGTTCAATGTTATGGGTCTCTCCCAAATCATTTTTTGACTCATTCTAGACTTAGGATTTTCACTGAGGTTATCAGAATTTAGCTTGTGTTTAAGCCTACTCAGATGTAGGTAAAAGGACCTCAGCTCTCATGCAAACTCTCAAGCTAATATTATATACAGGACAGAGGACAGACTTTCTTTTTCTTTTTTTTTCTTTAAAAAATTTTTTAATGTATTAGTGTCTTTTATTTTGTCATAGTCATCTCTATTTTTATTAATTTATTTTGAATTATCAACAATCACTTCCATAAGCTTTTTGAGTTTTAGATTTTTCTACCCTCCACGTCCCTCCCCAAAACGATGCACAATCTGATACAGGCTATTCATATACATTCCTATTAAACATATTTTCACATTAGTGATGTTGTAAGAAAGAATTAAAACCAATAGGAGGAACCACCAGAAAGAGGAAACAAAACACAACAGACAAAAAAAAATAGCAAATAGTATGCTTCAATCCACATTCAAACTCCATAGTTCTTTCTTCTTTGTGTTTAGCATTTTCCATCATGAGGCCTTTGGAGATGTCTTAGATCTTTGTGTTACTGAGAAGTGTTAAGTTTATCACTATTAGTCATCCCCTTAATGTGGCTGTTACTATGTACAACATTCTCCTGGATCTGCTCACTTCACTCAGCATCAGACCATACAGGTCTTTCCAGGTTTTTCTGAAGTCAGCCTGTTCATCATTTCTTATAGCACAATAGTATTCCATTACATTCATATACCACAACTTGTTCAGCCATTCCCCAATTGATGGGCATTTTCTCAATTTCCAATTCTTTGCCACCACAAAAAGAGCTGCTATAATTTTTGTACATGTGGGTCCTTTTTCCATTTGTATGGTCTCTCTGGGATATAGCCCTAGAAGTCCTATTGCTGGGTCAAAGGGTATGCACATTTTTATAGCCCTTTGGACATAGTTTCAAATTGCTCTCCAAAATGGTTGCATCATTTCACAACTCCACCAACTATTTTTCTTTATAGAAGATGCAAAACATAAAGAACTCATGTCTGAGCCCATAGTCAAGATAATTCTCCTCACTCCACTGAGCAAGGTCTGCTATATATCTCTTTGTATCTGCAGTACTTTAACTTGCATATAATAGATATATGATTGTAACTGAATGAAAGAAGGAATGATATGTCTTTTCAAGCACAAGCATTGTGTGTGTATGTGATGTGTGTGTGTTGTATGTATGTGTGTGTTTAGGGAGGCCATATTCCTCAGCTGAGAGACCTACAGTGGGTTTCTAAGTGAGCTAGCATCAGCTCCTTCCCTTGAATTGCTGGGTCAGGATATTTGTCATTTTGCAGCTCTGGAAAATGCACACAAGGATTGAAATGCCCAGTTCATGCAACATTGCTCAAAGGATTTGAGGATTCCATTTTGGCACAAATCCTTTAATTAAAGTGAATTCCTTCAGTGAAATTCCGTTTCACCCAGACCCAATCTGCAATGTCCCCACTGACCTGAGGAATGCTGACTAATTGACAAGTTGGCAGTGCACCCACTTCTCTGACTCCCAGTCTAGTGCTCTCCCCACTTCACTGCGCTGTCTTTGAATACTATCCTTTCCCTCCCTGTGAGAGGGGTTAATGATCACTGATAACTACATCACACTTTCCCCACCTGGGGTTCATAATAAGGTATTATCATAAGCACCATTCTACAAAGGAAGAAACAGTAAGGCAAGGTGACTTGTTGATGGTCACATACCCAAGAAACACAGAGCCAAGATTTGAAGATAGGTCCTGTTGGAAGCCTTCCTCTTCATTTTCATGCCTTCCTTCTGTTATTTTTTTCCTATTTATCTTTTATATACCTTACTTTATCTCCCCTATTAAATTATAACCTCCCTGAGGATAGGAACTGTCTTTTGCCTCTTTTTATATCCCCAGTACTTAGTATAGTGCCTGGCACATAGTAGGCACTTAATAAATATTGATTGATTTTGCTCTAAGGCCAGGGTTCTCTCCGCTACATAGGCAAGTTAATGTCCTCGTAATTATTATTATGACTTTCCAAAGAGGTGTGAAGTACTCAGAGAGGCAACTGAAGCATCCCTTTCCTATTCAGTGAACACTGAGAAAGAGGGATTGAATGGAGGGTTTTTTTTCCTTTCCCCAGGTGACACTACTTTGGTTGGATGCTGAGCAGGTGCACCTGCAGCTTTCAAAATAAACAAGGAGGTAAGAAAATGCAGAAGGATGTGGAGCCAGTCCAGACTTTTAGAAATGCTTTTCAGAGACAGAAATACTACTGCTATCATCACTCATAGCAACTGTTTAGTGAACCCAGGGTTCCAGAGCTGGAAGATACCTTAGAAATCATTTAGTGTCAAATTTAAATAGAAACACAACCCTGCAGACCACATATTGAATTAGAAAATCACAAATTAACATTATCTATATTGCATTGTATTTTTACTTATTTGGTTCAACATTTCTCAATTACATTTTAGTCTGGCTCCTTCACAAACGTGAGTTTGCCATGTTTCCTTCCCAAAGAGAGGAGGGAGGCCCAGACGATTGAAGTGACTTGTCTATATCAGACTGATTGAAAAGGACACATCTAGGATTCAAATCGAGGACTCTATCCTCTACACCACACAGAGACTGCTCAGAGCCCAGCGCTAAATTCAATGGAATGATTTAGAATATGTCTGCTTGCTACACAAAAAATTGACTGAGAAAAAGGAGGCAACAGTTCAAAATGACTAGGATAGCATTTTTTTCTTTTTTTAAAGAATTCTGTCACCAAATCAAATAGTAAAAGTCCTTCTCAGTTCTCAGAAGTGAATCCCAATTGTTAATTAAAAGGTTAATTAATGTTTATTAATTAACCCAGTTTAGCATGTTAACTTTGGGTAAAGCTTTACAGTTGAGTTGTATTTTTCATGTGTCCTCATACACTCCATAGGATATTGGGACTCCTTTCATAATCAATGCGTGCAGTAGTCCATTTTAGAGAACTTGTAACATAATCTTACCATTTTAAAATGACTATAAACTAGAAAGAAAGCAGGTCTCCTTCTTGAGGAATGGCTGAACAAACTGTGGTGTATTAATATAATGGAACACAACTGGGCCACAAGAAACAAAGAATATGAAAAATTCAGAGAAAAATGGGAAAACTTGTATGAACTCAATCAGCCAGTCATTCAATAAACATTTATTATTATTACATTAATTATCAAGTATCTACTATGTGCCAAGCACTGTGCTAAGCACTGGAGGTTACAAAGAAAGGCAAAAGACAGGTATTGTTTTCAGGGGAGACAATATGAACAACTATATACAAACAAGCTATATATGGGATAAATTGGAGATAGTCAACAGAGAAAAGGCATTAAAATTAAGGAGTATCAGGAAAGGTTTCCTGTAGAATATGGAGTTTTAATTGGTACCAGGGAATCCAAGAGTCACAGAGGAAAAGAGAGAGCATTCCAGGCATAGATTATATAGTCAGTGAAAATGCTCAGAGTTAGGAGACAGAAGTGTCTGTTTTAAGGAATAGAGAGGAGGCCAGTGTCACTGGATCTCAGATGATATGGATGGGAGTTAGGTCTAAGAAGACTAGAAGGAAAGGAAACATTAAGCACCTACTATGTTCCAGGCACTGTACTAAGCACTTTACAAATATTATCTCATTTGATCCTCACAACAAACCTTGAAAGTAGGTGCTTATATTATCCCCATTTTACAGTTGAGGAAACTGAGTCAAACAGAGATTCTGACCTGCCCAGGGTCACACAGCTAGTAAGTGTCTGAGGGTGAGTTCCTAGTCAGGTCTTCCAGACTCGAGGCCCAGTGCTCTATCTACTTAGCTTGCCTCAGACTGGAAAGGTAAGAAGGGACCAGATCAGGAAGGGCTTGTGAATGCTAAACAGGGACTGATACAGAATCAAGTAGGCAGAGCCAAGAGAACAATGTGTACAATGAACAAAAACCACAATTAGAATGAAGATGAATTCTGAATATATCTGATTGTCAATCTTAGCCCCAAACAAAAGATGACACAGTGTGCTTTTGGTAGAGAGGCAGGGCACTTCAGCTAAAGAACATTGCTATGTATTATTGGGCGTGGTCATCAGATAGATAGAAGGAACATTTATTAAGAGCTAACTCTGTGTCAGGCACTATGCTGAGCATTGGGGATATAAAAACAAGCCAGACAATCCCTGCCTTCAGAGAATGAGCTCACGTTATACAGGGAAAAGAGAACACAAGAGAAGCTGGGCTGGAAAATAGTGTGGAAGATGGCCAGGTACCTGATAAAATAGGGGGGAAACTCAGCTATCAGAGCAGGAGGGGGTGGGGGTAGACAAAAGGGTGTGGAGATGACTAGGAAGTCGTTCGGTCAACTGTTTTTGCTTATTTTTTTTTCTTTCTAACAAAAGAGGACTTATTGCATAGTAGCAATGGGGAGGTATATCTGGAAATAACTGGAATACATAAAGAAAAAACTACACACAGTTCTTGTTAAATATTTGCATTTATGACAGTGTTGGTCTCATTTGTGATTTATTTGATGTCAACTCCTTGGTCAGGAGGACAACCAATTAGAACATTTTTCTTATGGGAAAATGTGATTCGCTTTTCAATGATCAACACCATTTCTAGGGACGCACAGATGGCCAAGAGCCCTGGGTAATATTTTTGTAGACCTAATATTTTGTTCCTTTATGAACCCCTGTTTTCTAATTCAGGTATGTTAAGGAACAAGAGCCCATTTGTTTAATGTATTGTTATTTGGGCGGACATAGGATGTTGTTCTGGATGAGAGGAAAGAAATTCAGCCTCACTTTCAGAATCATTCTTCAAAAGTACGAAAATCATTGTCAGGCAGAAGTTCACAGCCAAGTTCAATTTGTAGGACAGAGAGACAAAAGCGTGTCCTTTCTGTTTGGGTTCAGGTTTGAAGATATTTGGGAAGTGAAGTGGTACATGGGAGAGAGAAATGATAAATGATCTTGAAGTCTATGCCTTTCTTCTGCATGCTAGACAGCCCCCAGGAATGTAAGTAAATGTTCAGAAAGATGAAAAAGAGATAGAGTTTGGGAGCTGGTGCCACCTGTCTCTGTGTTGGGTTCTGGGTATCCATCTATTTCACCTGTCATATTTACCCAAATATGTAAAACCAAAGGAAAATTAGCTCTCCATCTTCCTCTGGGTATCAGCTTGAGGAAATCATTAGAGCTTATTTTTATAGTTTCTCTCTTTTTTTGAAAATGGCCAACACCAGTTCAAAAGCCTTTCTGAAAACCACAACTCAAAACCAAGCGGGGTCTGGTAGACTTCTCAAGCTGCCTGAGGCTTGTGGGAAGCAGGTGAGATACAAGATAAAGCAATCACTTTGCAGACACCTTTTACAGAACTGCGGGGAGATTTCTTCAACTGGCTTAATCCTTTCCTCCCCTTAGCACACATTTTCTGTGAAAGCGAATGACATAATTAAGCTCCCTCCATCCTCTAATCCCTGCTTGCACAGTGTCCAGACAGATGTTCCCTTATGTCCTGTAGCTGCCCACTTCTTTCTGTCTGGCTCCTGAGAGTGAGGTAAGTTGTGGGTAGCAGATTTCTAAATGGGGCCTTTAAGGGATAAGGTGTTCATGGAAAATCCGTTCCATGTGGAAACTGCACCTGACACTCCTGCTGAGAGCTGAGCCCCAGGAAGGCACAGGACGTTCTGGGAGGGGGCCACACTGACTCAAGAAACACCCCCACAGAGAAGTGTACTCCTTTACTGCTGCCTCGCCCAAGAATAGAATTTGTGCCTGATAGATTTCTCAGAGTAATACTCTCTCCTTCAAGAGAGAGCACACAGCCAAATTGCCATCATATTCCACCAGTTAATCATCTGATAACAAAGGCAGGAGATCTGAACCAATCCCTCTTGCTTGAACGGAGAGGTCAAAAACATAATGGAGACCCATTTGTTTGAATCCAGTGAGCTGCCACTAATTAGCCATGGGTTAATCTGGCTAAATGCAGCATCTGGAAGATAGGAACCATGGATTTTCAAAATCTAAGGGAAAAAAATAGAACCTGTGGGTTGGTGCAACAGATATAAACAAAGGTCTGTAAAAATTTTGTAGATGTGCAAAATATTCTTCAGCCCCTTTCATACTTCCAGTGATATAATCATAATGAATCATAGAATATTATACCTGAAAAGGACTTTCAAGGTCTTCTAGTCCAGCCCCTTACAAATGAAGAAACTGAGGTCCATACATATACTGATAGCCAGGACCAATAAATGAAAGACATCAAGAATTGTTAGCTCTTCCTTTCCTTCTTTACCTCCCTCTCTCCCTTTCTCCTCCACTTCAGTCTCTGAGGTCTGGCTCAAATTTCTTTAGGTCCCTGAGTCTCTGCCAACTTGAACTGCTGTAGTAATTTTGTAGTGAAAGTAATGAACTCAAGCGGATTCCACAAAATGGGTTATTTCTCCTTGACCTCAGTTTCCTCATCAGTAAAACAAGTGGGTTGTATTAGATAATCTCTGAGGTCCTTTCCATTTCCAAAACTCTATGGCTACTTGTGATTGACCTCACATCAACCAAGAAAGGCTGGACCATTAGGAAGCTTAAAGCATTCTTAAGTGCATGCAATCAGAAAATTGAATGAATTCTAAAAGATGCAAAGAAAGCAATCGTTTTGGAAAAGAGATGACCAAAAAAAAAGAAGTTGCAGGAGGACAAGCCTATAAAAGCTCAATACTCCATTAGGCATAGGGATGGAATTTGTGAATTAAAAACAACAATGTTGGATTTGGGTCACCGATGCTTAGAGCTAGAAGCGACATTGGACGCTATTTTGCCCAAGTCCTTCCTTTTATAGATGACATAACCAAGGCTGGAGAGGTTAAGCCGCTTCCCTATATTCATGCAGCAAGTTCAAAGTAGAGTCTGTTACAGACCTAGTCCAGGACTTTTCCCACAATGTCGCAGCTGTGGGGGAAGCTATACACAGTGGGGGAACGGAGGGAATAAGCATTTATACATTTCCTGCTATGTACCAGGTCCTGTGCTAAGCACTTCACAAATATTCCCTCATTTGATCCTTGCAATAACCTTGTGAAGTGGGTGACGGTTTTGTTGTTGTTGTTGTTAAGTTGTTCCAGTAGGGTCTAACTTTCATGACCCCATTTGGGGTTTTCTTGGCAAAGATACTGGAGTGGTTTTGCCATTTCCTTGTCCAGCTCACTTTGCAGATGAGGAAACTGGGGTAAACAAGGTTAAGTGACTTGCTCAGGGTCACAGTTAGATTTAAACTCAGGTCCTCTTGACTCCAGGGCTGGTGTTTTATTCACTGGGCCACCCAGTTATTCATAAATACTCACCATCTAAATTTTCCTTCTCTTCTGCTATCTCTGGTACTACTCTAGCTTCACCTCTCATTAACTGTGAAGATCCCCAGGGTTCTGGAGTGTGGGCTGGATCTGTAGGTGTCACACTTAAAGTCACAAATAGCCCTGTCTCCTCTTTCATAGTAGTCTGCACCAGTAATCTATCTCATCGCCTTAACGACCACTTCCATATAGATGACTCCCAAATCTATATTCCAGCTCTAATCTCTCACACTAGCTCTTAGTTGAATGTAAGTTCCTTGAGGGCAAGTACTGTTTCATTTTTGTCTTTGTATGCATAAAGTAGACATAATAAATATTTGTTGAGTTAAACTGAGTTCCAAACCTAGATTTCAAACTGCCTATGGGATGTCTCTACTTGGATGTCTCATGAGCAACTCGAACTCACTGTGTCTAAAACTTCTCTTTCCATCTAAACCTGATACTCCTGACTTTACTATTTCTATCCGGGATCACTAGTCCCCCTACCTTCTCCTCTCCTCATATGATATCAGTTACAAAGACCTTATTTTCCACCTCTGTGGTATCTCTTACGTACGTCCTCCTATTTTTACAATCATTTTCCAGCAATAGCCTTTCATTACCATCCACTAGGATTGTTGCAATAGCTTCTTATATTCATTCTCCGACCCCTCTCCAATCGTTATACTGGCAGAATAATCTTTTTTTATGTATCAATCTAGCCAAGTTACTCTTCTGATCAAAAATCTTTAATAACTCCCTAATATAAATCCCTCACCTCTGCCTCCTGGTTTTCAGCTTAAATCCACCTTCTATAGGAATCCTTTCCCAACTCCTTTTAATTCTAGTGCCTTCCCACTTGTTTCCTGTTTATGATATATAGCCTGTTTGTACATGGTTGTTTGCTTGCTTTGTTCCTCATTAGATTGTAAGCACCTTGGGGGCAGGGACTATCTTTTGCCTCTTTTTGTATCCCCAGCTCTTAGCACCAGCGCCTAGCACATAACAGGTGCTTGTAAATGCTTATTGGTTGACTGACTAGAGCAGTATTAAATGTCTTTCACAATTTGGTGCTATCCGTGAACTCTACGTGCCAGTCAAACTGGACTACTCTGTGTTCTCAGTCTCATCCTAGGCTGTCTTGTCTGTGTCTTTCTAATGATCTTTCCTGTGCCTTTAATTTACTTCTTCCCCCTCTATTTGTCCTGAATTTCTTCTAATTCTTTAAAGCCCATTTCAAATGCTACCTACTCCATGAAGCCTTCTCTGACTCTTGTCTCCCCCCATGTAATGAACTTCTAATTTGTATTTCATATAACATTTTATTTTGCAACTCTCTAATGTTCTTATCAAGTAATAGTATATATTATTAGTATCTGTAATTGTGCTTCATCTCTCTAGTAGATGGCAATCTCTATTAGGGCAAGAATCACGTCTTATCTATCCTTTATATAAGCCTAGTAGAATAGAAAGCACACAGTAGGCTTCTAATTAATATTGCTTACTATGGAGTGTTCAGTAAATTAGTTTTACTGTTGTTTTCATTGCTTTGGTTTTGTCATCCTTTTGATGAAGTTCAGATAGAAATGTTACTGTTGTTCAGTTGTTTTTTCAATTGTGTTTGACTCTTCCTGACCCCATTTGAGGTTTTCTTGGCAAAGATATTGCAGTGGCTTCCAGCTCATTTTACAGATTAGGAATCTAAGCAAACAAAGTTAAGTGACTTACCCAGGGTCACACAGTTTGTGTCACCTACCCACCCAGATAGAAATGGTCTCATAGCAAATCTCTATCTATCATGCTATAATTCTTTTATGTTTAATGTGTTATGGACTATTGAACAAGTAGAGAAATGACTGCTTTTAGCAATTGCATAAAAGTTTTGGAATGCAGTTTCATCTTTTGAAGGCTCACTGAAAGTATCTTCAGGATAATTACAATAGCAGACAGAGTACGAAGTCATTCATTCTGCTTGTCATGGTTTTTATTTCTTCTTCAAGGTCTCTATATTTGGAAAACTTTTTATTCCTTGTAATTGGGAGGTTATGAATATTTGCTATGGTTACATCTAATAAAAATGTCCTTAAATTTTTTTATGGCCAATGTTATCTGCCGACAATAATGGACAGCAGCTTTGTTAGTGATCATGCTCTAATTCTAGTACAATTCATTTCTTGAACTGTCAGTAATATTTTGGGATTTGTATTTGTTGCATGAAGATTGTTATCAGTCAATTTATGTGGGATTGAACACTAAATCCTGACTACTTAAGGATTAAATTTGTAATTTCTGAGGGAAATTATGTGGCTCGTATTATAAACCTCTCCACTTCTGTAAAAAAAAAAAGTCCACAAAATCAGTTATTTGCTTGATGCTTTCTTCTGGCACATTGTTGGTTGAGCCCATGTAGCTATTGCTCATGAAGGGCCGTTGGATTTCACTCTTAGATCTTAGTCATTTCATAGGCTCCATCAGATGGCAAACCATTTTGGGTAATATTTGATAAATCCAGTGTGTATGGTTAGCCTTTACTATTGTTGTACAAATACCTGTATGCTCCAGAAGTATTTCTGTAAGTTTTTAATCTTTTTAGCACATGCTTTGAAAACATCTATCTATCCTCTTCCTCCTTTTTGACCACAAGTGTAAATCTTTTTATAGCTGCCTTGGGTGATAGACCTCATATTATTCATCAACACTGCACATGTTTTATTTTGGATGCTTTCCAAGTCTGTTATGCATTTTTACTATTCCAGAGATGTAGGGTAAGATTGGGCTTGTGTAGATCCTAACGTTCTGTGGTCTTCTCATTGAGTTTTGCCTTCAAGATGGTAGGAGGTCTTTTGATATACACAGCCACAGATTTCTTCTTGATATCTTTATATAAGCTCCATACATCTTGCCTGGAGAGGACCGAGTTTTGCCTTTGTTTTATGGGTTCAGTTTGATGTCTAGAGTCAAGCTTGAAATCTTTAGCTTCTATTTTTCCTGGGTGAGCATTAAAAATTATTAATAAATATTAGAGGTATGAGAGAACTGAGAGATTATTTAGTCCAGTAGTTCTCAAAGTTTTTGGTCTCAAAGTCCCTTTACACTTTTAAAAATTATTTGGAACACCAAAGAGCCTTTATTATGTAGGTTAAAACTTTCAATGGAGCAGTTAGGTGACACAGTAGATAGAGTACAAGGCCTGGAATCATGAGAAACTGAGTTCAAATCTGGCCTCAGACACTTATTAGCTATGTGACCCTGGGCAAGTCTCTTAACCCTATATGCCTCCTTTCTCCATCTGTAAAATGAGCTGCAGAAGGAAATGGCAAACCACTCTAGTATCTTTGCCAAGAAAATCCCAAATGGGGTCACAGAGCCGGACACAACTGAAAAGACTGGACAACAACAAAATATCTATCAGTATTTACCATATTAAAAATTAAAACTGGTAAATTATAAAATAGGTATTAATTTATTAAAATAACAGTTAACCTATTACATATTTATATAACATTTTAAATTTAAAAACCCTATATTTTCCAAAACACAAAAACTTAGTGAGAAGAGTGTCATTGTTTTACATATCTTTGCAAATCTCTTTAATGTCTGGCTAAATAGACACCTAGATTCTCACATCTGCTTCTGCATTCAATCTGTCACACTCTATTGTTTTGATTGAAGTATATGAAGAAGATCTGGACCACACTGACATCTATTTGTAAAATGGAGGAGTACTTCAATAGACAAATATTGTCTTAATATTATTATGAAAATAGATTTGACCTTGGGGACCCCTTGCAAGCCTCTCGGGACATCCAGGGCTTTGAGGACCAAACTTCGAAAACCGCTCCTCTGGGCCATTCTTCTTATTTTACAGCTGAAGAGAATCAAGGCCAGAAACATGAACCCCAAGTTACTCTACTTAGAGGCATGGCAAAAAACCCAGATCTTTGACTTTCAGTTCTATTTTAAATCGTATCTGGGATAGAGTAATTTTATCTGGTAAAAGAGGCAGATGTTTTTGTTCCTGGTTCATTTGTATAAATATAATGGGTTGTCACCTTTTCTTTGCCTCAAAAATAAAATGCAAACTTGCTTAGCCTGGCATTTAAAGCTGTCATCAATCTGGCCCCTCCTATCTTTCCAGTCTTATTTTAGACTACCTGCATTCCTGAACTCTGCATTCCAGCCAGACTTCCCTACCAAGCTGTTCATCAAATTTGACATTCTGTCTCTTCTCTCTGTATCTTTGTGTAGTCTGTCCAATCTGGGTGTTCCTTTTTACTTTTGCATCTTCGAATCAATCTCTAGCTTTCCTTTCGACTTAGCTCAGGTGACAGCATCAACATGATGCCTTCCCGGTTCCCTGAGTCATCAGTGCTCTCTTCCTCCTCAGATTCTCTCATGTTTACTTCTCTGTGCCCATATTGCATTATTACAGCAGAATATAAACTTCTTGAAGACAGAGAATATTTCATCTTCAAATGACATCTCTCCTAGTACAATGCCTTGCATATAATAGGTGCTTAGTAAAGGTTTGTTTAGTTGATTTCCTTTCATAAATCCACACCCATTTTTATACTTTTCCCTATGAAGACTTGATGATATTTGAGCATTTTTGGTAACACAAAAGAAAATTTTGAGAAAAGCCAAATGAAATCAATTTAATTGCCCTAGATTAGTGAGAATTATGTTTTTAGTGCTCTCTCTTACTCTGTCTAGCCTTGTTTTTGCCTGTCATAAACCCCTGGGAAGGGGCCTGAGAAGGTTTATTTGGCATAGTCTACTAGAGCACATTTAATCATGTTCTCTGTTTTGCTGCCCATACCCCAAATCCAAGTAGAATAGTTTATGCCTAGATTTTTCCCTCTCACTTTCCATGTATGTGGCATTCTATGAAAGCCTGGCATACCGGGCTTAAAGTCAAAAGATCTGGGTTCAGGTCTTATCTTTAACCCTTACTAGCCACGTGACCATGGACATTTTGCTCCATTTCCTTGTCTGTAACATGAAAGGTAATGATATTTGGACTTCATACCTCACCCAGAGGTAGTTGTGAGAGAACAACAACAAAACTTTGTAATGATAATAGCTGATATATACATAACTTTTTAAAGTTTACAAATTGCTTTATATATACATATACACACGTGTGTATACATATGCATATATAAATATTTGTGCTGTTCTTGCTATTCAGTTGTTTTTCAGTTGTGTCCAACTCTTTATGACCTCATTTGGAGTTTTCCTGGCAAAGATACTTAAGTGGTTTGCCATTTCCTTCTCCAGCTCATTTTATGGATGAGGAACTAAGGCAAACAGGGTTAAGTGACTTGTCTGAAGTCACACAGCTAGTAAGTATCTGAGGACACATTTGAACTCACTGAGATGACTTTTCCTGACTCTAAGTTCAATGCTTTATTCACTGTGTCACCTAGTTGCCCCATAAATGTATGTGTATTTATATATATATATATATATGTATGTATATGTGTGCATGTATACACATGAGTGTTTTTAATCTCATTTAAGCTTCCCAACAGTCCTTCAAATTAGGCACCACTAGTATTGTCCCCATTTTATAGATGGACACATTGAGGCCTAAAAAAGTGAAATAACATACTTATGTTTGCATAACGAATAAATATCAAAGATGAAATTTGAACCCAAATCTACTTGAGTTCAAGTCACTGAATCCACTCCATTTGCCTCTCCATTTGTAAACCATTTAGTACTGTGAATTCTTGTGAAGGAGAGCTTTGTGTAGGCATACTTCTCAGGGCTCAGTAATGACTTTTTTATCACATTATTTTAACTGAGCATTTGGATGTAAATTTAGGGTCATAGGATCAAAAAAATCTAGAAATGGAAGGGAGCACAAGAGCCTTAGGGCCAACCCCTTTATTTTATAAATGAGGAGCCCAGAGTTCTGGGAAACTAACTGATTTGCCAAAGGTCATGCAAATGGTAGGATTCAGAAGTGGGATTTGAACCCATGTCTTCTGACTCCAGTGGTGCTCAAGGTTGTGCTGATTCCATTCTTCAGTTTAGTAACATCTGTGCATATCACTTATGGCCTCTTATTTTAGTCAGTTGGTCAACTATATTTAGTGCCTACTATGTGCCAGGCACAGCCCTGGGAATATAAAGAAAGGCAAAAACAAAACCAAAAAATCCAAATAAACAAAAACAAAACCAGGTTTTGCTCTCAAGGAGCTCATAGCATAATGTGTGAAAGTCAATCAAGGAACAATCATTACAAGAAGAAATAAATCTCAAAGAAATTGCAGAAGGAAAACCCCACAAGCATCTCTCCACCCCAACAAAAATGATATTAAGTTGATCTTGGACACAGCTAATAGCTACTTTGCCAGAATTGGAAAAGTCCGAAATATTGACATGACTTATAGGCAGTAATACTTCATTTAAAGAAGCTCTGTAGACATGTTTATGTTTTATCCTGTATCATCCCCAAAGGACTCCTGGGTCAATTGTCTATAGCTAGAACATTGTGTATAGTTGATTTGCACAGAAGCAAGGACCTCTTCTAAGAAGTTATTATGTTTTTCCAATCAATAAGACTTGATTTTATGGGTGTTTAAAATCACACTAGCAAGACTCATGAGTACAATGGGTAGGTGTTGTACAAAGTCCAGCACAGAGTTCTGCCAATTTCCATCATCCTTGTAAACTGAAACACCCTAAAATATTGCCCTTGAGGTCTTTCTGGACCTTTGCCAATCTTGTCCATTGGAAACCTGAAATAGAAAGAAGTCTTTTCCAAGGAGTCTAGAGCATTTTTTTTTCTAAATAAGAGCTCTGCTTGCCTTAAAGCTTCCTAGAATTTGCCCTCTGATCTCCCCAAAACACATCTAATGGTTCATCTGTCCAGTGCATAGGTCCTGCACCTATGCTCCTAAGGATCATAGGACTTTCAGTCAAAGGAACCTTAATAACCATCTAGTCCAACCACATCATCATTTTACAACTGAAGAAACAGGCCTAGAGAAAAGTGATTTCTTCAAAATCACATAGGTAAGTCGAGTTAGGCTTTGGCCTCAGGTCTTTTGACTTCCTATCCAGTGATGATCTTATTCCAAGCTGGATGTTGATAACTTCCTTTTTCAGGCTCCCAATATTGTCTCTCTTTTATCATGCAACAACTGCTAGAATCACATCTTCCACGAAACCTTCCTATTCAAGAGATTCCCACTTTTCCTCCTTGCGTGCACTGGGGCATCTTGAATCTGAGGCAGTGTGCATGGTGGGAAGAGTGCTAGATATGGAGTCAGAAATGAATAAATTCATGAAAAAGCGTTTGTTAAGCTCTTACTGTATTCCAAGCACTGGACTGAGTTCTAGGGTTACAAAAACAAGCTAGCAAGATTCTCTCTCTCCCCTCTCAAGGGGACTTCTAATAAATGAAGGCAATACATAAAGGACAATTAGAGGAAAAAACAGGAGGGTACTGGCAAAGCAATTTGGGTTAGGGATGGATGAGAAGGGCCAGGGACCTTGTTAGATAAGGTGAAAGTTCACCAATTTGAGTCCAGAGCCTCAGTGTTCTGAGTTCTGGTCAGAAGAAACAGCTAGAGTGCAGGTGACATGGATTAGAGAGAGGAATTATGTGGTGGGAGAGAGCAGCCATTATAGATGGTGAAGGTTCATCAATCAGAGCCCTAAGACCCATGCATGGCAGTTTGAATTCTGGTAGGAAGAAGAGACAGCCAGAGTCCAGAAGGCATAACTTGGAAATTACCTAGGTTCAAATCTTGCTTGTATCACTTTTAGCTGTGTGACCATAGGCAAGTTACTTGACCTCTCTGAGTTAAGTTTCTTTATCTGTAAGATGGAAACAATGACATCTCTAGCACCTTCCTCACAGAGTTATTGTGAGGTTCAAATGAGGTAAAGTATTTAAGATATTTTGCAAACCTTAATACACTATATACTTGTTAGCTACTATTGTTATTTATTAAATACACATTGAAAATCGAGATCAAGGTTGGGCTGAGGACTTGGTGAGGATCTTGACTGAATCATTGTAAAGTCAGATTGTAGAATATTTTTAAGAGAAATGGCTTTTTATTATACTTCAGCGTCCTAAGAATCTGTTAGTTTGATACTGAGGGTCCTATCTCTTTCAGTGCAGATAACATACCAACCCACTATTACTCCAATCCTATGGAGTTGGATTAGTCAACTCTGCAGCCAACTAAGCCAACCTGGTGAGAAGTCTCTCTGAATTTAGGTAAGCTGGTCTTCAGAAAACAAACCCACAAGACTATTCCTAGCCAACACCTGAAGCCTTTCTGGTCGGTAAGACCTGTTTGTACTCCACAAGCATAGTATTTGAGAACCCAGGGCCAGCTTTTTACCACAATGGAGTATACAAACTTGTTATTGTTCAGTTGTTTTTTAATCCTGTCCAACTCTTTGTGATCCCATTTGGGGTTTCTTGGCAAAAATACTGGAGTAGTTTGCCATTTCCTTCTCCAGATTATTTTAGAGCTGAGGAAACTGAAGCAAACAGAATTAAGTGACTTGCCCAGGGTCACCCAGCTGGTAAGTGCATGAGGCCAGATTCAGGAAGATGAGTCTTCCTGACATCAAGCCCCATCTTCTATCCTAGTTGTCCCAGTATATTTTTATTTATTTTATTTATATTTGTATATCATATTTTATTTATATTTTAGCAGCACCAAGTATACAAATGAGGTGCTGCTAAAAGTGCCCTTTAACAGTGAGCAAAAAGTTTTTGTTTTCTTAAGTAGGCTAAACATTTCCCTAACATGATTAAAAAAAAAAAAACTAATAACTTACTCAGCTAGAGCTTCATTCTTCCCAGATACTATGAAGGGAAATTTCAGTTCAGCCTAAGTTTGAATAATCACCAAGCCAGAATTAATGGGACTTGAATTAGATTTTACTGTGTATATTTAAGACCATGTTTTCATTGAAGATTTTTGTATTTTCTATCTTCCTATGTTGTTTATGATAGATTTTTCCTCAGATTATAAAGCAAAAAGAGACATGGAACTATGACATAAAAATTTTTTGATAAGGTACCTAGCCCAAGGCCACCTATAATCAGACACTTAAAGATACCTTTTAGCAAAGAAATGATTGAATGAAAAAAATTCTTATGAAGCACTTACTGTGGACCAAGTACTATGCCAAGCACTGGATAATGAAGGCAGGTATTGACTGCTGTTACTAACTGGCTAAGGTATTAATTTAGACATAAAGATAGGAAGTGGCTAGATCATATAATTATCTTATTATTAGTAATATAGTTGTTGGTATAAGCATTGAGAATATCTCACATTCATATAGTACTTTATGATTTAAAGGCTGAGAGACTGAACAACTCATTCAAGGTTACACAGATAGAGATTATAGAAGATTGCAGGGCTTCTGATCATACTATATCATTGGTCTCTTTCTCTTTTCCTACAATACTTAATCATATTCTGTAGATAGAGTGATATACCTGGAGTCAGGAAGACTAGAGGGAAAATCTAGCCTCAAATACTAGCTGTATGACCCCAGGAAAAATCTTTTAACCTCTGTTTGCCTTTGTTGTGAGGACCCAATGAAACAATAATTGTAAAGCATGGAGAACAGTGCCTGGCGCATAGCTGGTGCTGTGTAAATATTTATTTCCTTCCCTCACCCCTTCCCCCCACTCTCTGCTCTGCAAAATGAAGAGATTGAACTATAAGAAGATGTCTAAGGTTTCTTACAGCTTGGAAAGTCTGTGTCCGAAGGATTGTAACTGACAAAACGCAGACCTTTCTGCACTTTTGAGGGGAGAAGGAAGAATGACCCAACTTGCTGTCTATCTCCTCAATGGTCATAAAGAGATCTGCCCAGTTCTCTTTGGGGAAGCCACCTGGTCCTGGACATAAGGACAAAGAGCTTGTGATTCCTGTATCATCTAGTCTGGCTTCTTGAAGGAGAATGTGGAATGTGTCTCCTAGGTATTTCACAGTAATGTCATCTTCACATTACAGCAAAAGGAATTAAGTCACAGAGTTGAGATAGGCAAAAGTCAATGACTACTTTAGTAAGTACCTACTATGTGTTAAGGGCAGAGATACAAATAAAAAAATTAAATTGCCCTTGCCTTCCAGAAGCTTATACTCTGCGGGGCAGAAACCATGTACATGTATAAGTACATGAAAATAATACAAGGTTCTGGGGTTTTTTTGGTTGGGGGGAGGAAGGGAGACACTAGTCTCTAGGGGAGATCAGAAAAGGTCTCATGTTGGAGGTAGTCTTTGAGCTTTGAAGGAAATTAGGGATTCTAAGATGGTGGAGGTGAGGTAACAGAGTCTTCCAGGTATGAGACAGTCCCTGAAAAGACACTGAGACCAAGATGAAGGTCATCAGTGAGGAATGGCAAAAAAGGCCAATTTGATTGAACCATAGAGTCCCTGAATGGGGAAATGAGGTATAATAAGGCTGGAGAGGTAGGTTGTAGTCAGGTTGTGAAGGGCTTTAAATGCCAAAATTAGGGATTTGCATTTGATCTTAAAAGTAATAAGTAACCACTGGAGTTTTTTTTTTGTTGTTTGTCTTTTGCTTTTAGGCAATTGGGGTTAAGTGACTTGCCCAGGGTCACACGGCTACTAACTGTCAAGTGTTTCATCTGAGACCAGATTTGAACTCAGGTCCTCCTGACTTCAGGGCCAGTGCTCTATCCACTGTACCACCTAGCTACCCCTCCACTGGAGTTTTTTGAACAAGACATTGACATAGTCAGACCTATGTTTTAAGAATATTCTTTTGACAGGGTTATGAAAGAAGGACTGGAATAGGGAGATATTTGAGAGAGGAAAGGGAAGAGATGAGAATGGAATGAAAGAGTTGGGTAGGGAATAGCATATATACATATATATATAAAATGTAAGCATATGTGTGTATATGTATACATGTATGTTTATGTGTGTGTGTGTGTATATATATACACATAATATATGTGAGATATGTGTATGTGTACATATATATCTTACCTACTATGTGCTGGGCACTGTGCTAAGTACTTTTTACAAATATTATTTAATTTGATCATCACAATAATCCTGTGAGGTAGTTGCTATTATTACCTTCATTTTGCAATTAAGGAAATTGAGGCAAATAGAGATTAAGTGACTTGCCCAGGGTTACACAGCTAGTGTTTGAGGCTGGATTTGAATTCAAGTCTTTCTAATCTCCAGAGAGATTAAATCAGAGGCTGTGGCAATAGCCCAAGTGAATAGAGAGAAGACAGATACTAAAGATGTGGAGGCAGAATTGAGAAGACGTGGCAACTGATTGAATATGAAAGGTGAGGGGTATGAGGAATAAACAATGATCCTAAAGTTCTAAATCTATCCAAATAGAAGGCTAGTGGTGTCCTCAACACATAATAGGGAAGTTCAAAAGAAGGGTGTGAAGGAAAATAAGGAGTTTTGTTTTAGGCGTGTTGAATTCAAGATATCTACCAAACTTGTAGTTACAAATATCTAATCAGCAGCTGTTGATTCAGGACTAAAGTTAAGGTGAGAGACCAAGAATGGATATCTAGATCTCAGAGTTATCTGGGAAGATATAATTGAATCCAGGGAAACTGTTGAGGTCATCAAATGAGAGAGTATAGAGAAAGAAGAGAAGGGATCCAAGGACAGAGTGCTGGGCTATACCTATAAATAGGGAGCAGGACACAGATGGTGAGCCATCAAAGGCATTAAGGAGTGGTCAGACTAGTAAAATTACTAATAGGAGGAAAGAGGAAGGAAGGCCCTCTGCCAATTTGCCATATATTAAAATCACTAAACCATATACCCTTATACAAAATGCCTTTAAACAAGGAACACATTATCACATTCTCTCTCTCTGTCTGTCTCTCTCTCTTTCCCTCCTTCCCTCACTCCTTCTATCTCATTCTCATTCAGGAAGCTTGGATGTCATGGAAATTATATATTATTTCTTTTTGGACAGGTCTTATGATTTCACAGTGTGAGGAACTCCTGGTGTGAAAATCCTGTTCACCAATGCACATTGGCAGTTGTTCTGCAACTTAGTGTCTAAGAGAGTTTCCTGGAACGCAGAGTTTTAAGGAATAGCTCATGGTCACAAAGTTAGAAAGTATCAAAGTCAGGACTTGAACATAGGGCTTCCTGTCTCTAAGACTAGCCCTCTGTTGAACATACCACACTGTCTTTTAGGTTGTTAAATGCACAAACACACATACATATATACATACATTGACACATTTTGTTGTTATTGAGTCATTTCAATCATGTTCGACTCTTCGTGACCCCATTGGAGTTTTCTCGGCAAAGATATTGGAGCGGTTAGCCATTTCCTTCTCCAGCTCATTTTATAGATGAGGAAACTGAAGCAAACAGGATTAAGTGACTTGCCTAGGGTCACACAGCTAGTAAGTGTCTGAGGCTGGATTTGAACTCAGGTGTTCCTGGAGTCAGGTCAGGTACTCTATCCACTGTGCCACCTAGCTGCCCTTGACACGCATTTCTTTCATTTGTGTCTGCATGTGTGTGTGTGTGTGCGTGTGTGTGTGTAGTTAGGTGGTATGGTGGATAAAGCACTAGGCCTGGAGTCAGGAAGACCAGAGTTCAAATCTAGCCTCAGACATTTACTTGCTATGTGATCTTGGGCAAGTCACTTTACCTTTGTTTGCTCAGTCTCCTCATCTTAAAATGGGGATAATAATAACACCTATCTCCCAGGGTTGTTATAAGGATGAAATGAGATAATATTTGTAAAGTGCTTAGCATGGGGCCTGGCACATAATAAGTGCCACATAAATGTTAAGCTATTATTGTTATGTGACTTAACTATAATTTATATATAATAATATATTAGTAATAATATACTTATTGTAAAGGTTTCATAACCACATGCAATTATATAAGTTTCATAATACCTTATATATTATATAACTATATTATGAAGATTATATGTATATCTATGTATCTATATCTGTAAAATAGGCATGATAATAATAGGACCCACTTTCCAGGGCTGCTGTAAGGATCAAATGAGATAACATTTATAAAGCCCTTAGGATAGTGCCTGGCACATAGTAGGTGCTATATAAATGTTAGCTGCTACTATTATTATTACTATTACTCTGTGTGTGTGTATGTATGTGTGTATCACTTTCACCCTGTGGTATTTATAGATTATAGGATCTAGTGTCTAGTACTGATATTGCCAATATGACATGTAGGAATAATCACTTTGAAGAGAATGACCAACTGTCCTATCTCTATTTAGAACAGGAAAAGGATATCAATCTAAACTGCAGTTTGAGGTAAGAGTTGGAATAAATGATAATAATCATAATTCCCATCTATATGAGGGCCTGGCACATAGTAAAGCCTTAACAAGTATTTGTTGCCTGACTTGCCTTGCAATGACCTCATGAGGTAGGTAATACACATTAGGCAGGGGTGGAGCAACAGAGTCAGGCAAAGTTGAGTTCCAATCCTGCCTTAGACACTTCTTAGCCATATGAGCAAATCATCTGACCTCTGTGAGCCTAAGTTTTTCTCATCTATGACGTGGGGATAATAATAATATCTACTTTGCAGAGTTGTTGAGAGGACTAAATGAGACAGTATGTCTAAAGCATTTCATAAACCTTAAGTGGTATATAAATGTTAATTATTATTACCACTATTATTATCCCCATATTATAGATTAATACATTGAGGCTCAGGGATGTTTGCCTCTGAGTCAACCACACTGCCTACCATACCACGGAGGACATATGTGGTTTTTGGGTAGTGAAGGACTGACAGAACTACAATTAGGATTGCACAAGATTTAGCACCTATCATTTTAAAGGAGTGGAGAACAAGATAAAAGTCCAGAATCAAGAAGAATTCAGCCAGAAAAAAATTAGTATAATACCACAAGGAAAAAAATGGATCTTCAATGAAATAGATCATTTTCAAACATTTCAGATTTAAAAAACAAAAACAAAATAGAGTTGAAAAGAAACTATGGAATATAAATACAGGAGTCAAGAGAAAAATAAAAAGTAAATAAAAGTTTAAACAATCAGAAGAGATTTTATAAGGATAAGCCATTTGAATCTAATGGAGGGGGAGGTGTTAAAAGAGTTCTTTCAGAATTCTAAAGTCAGGGGCAGCTAGGTGGCACAGTGGATAGAGCACTGGCCCTGGATTCAGGAGGACCTGAGTTCAAATCTGGCCTCAGACACAAAACACTCACTAGCTGTGTGGCCCTAGGCAAGTCACTTAATTCCATTGCCTAGTAAAAAAAAAAAAAAATTCTAAAGTCAGAAGGGGTCATATAGGTAGTCAATTGGGAAAGAAGACCTACAAATCATTTTGTTATGTTTTGAAGATGCTGCCAAAAAAGAAGGAAAGAAGGAAGGAAGAAAAAAAGAAAAAAAGAAAGAAAGAATGAAAGAAGGAAAGAATAAAGAAAGAAAAGGGTGGTTTGGAAAGCTATGTTAGGGGGAAATGGGACAAAAGATGGGGAAACATATTAACACATCATCTGGATGTCTAAGTAGAACTAGTATATGAAAACATGGAAGGAGTAGGGAAAGAGAGTGTCACTTGGACTTAGCTTTCACCTAAACTGGTCTAATGTGGGCAGAGAGAGAGAGAGGGAGAGAGAGAATTTGGTATAGGAATACATTCTACTCAACAGATCGGAACAAGAAGAGGGGAAAGGAGAGTGTAAGAATGAAGGTAGATTTAAGGAAGGATTAATCACAGGCAAAACAAACTCTGAGCTTGGATAGTGGATAATGAAGAGAAGGTTAAAAGGAAAAAATAAAAGTTAATAATTTGAAATAAACAGAAAGAGAGGAGTACAGAGAAGAAAAAGTTTAAGAGGATAAGATGGAGAGAAATAAATGATTATTATAACTATTGACAGTTATACAGGTGATACACCCACCCACAAAAATGGAAGAAGTTAGCAAAATGGATTAAGCAAAATCCAACAATATGTTGTTTATAGGAAACACACTTGAAACATAAGACTCACACAGTTAAAAATAGGGAGGGGGCAAAATTAATTATACCTTAACACAAAAAATCAGGGGTAGCAATTAGAGAAGGCAGTAGCAAAAATAGACTTAATTAAAAGAAAAAAGAGGGTGATTACATTTTTGGGGAAAAGATAATAGGTAATGAATTGATTTGAATACTTAACATATGTGTAGCAAACAGCATAGCTTCTAAATACTTGAACGAAAAGCTAAATGAATTATAAGGAGAAATAGACACTAAAACAATAATAGTGGCGGAACTCAATTTATTCCTATCAATCCTAGATAAATCTAACCAAAAAGAAAAACATTAAGGACATGAAAAAAAATTTTTTTTAGAAAATTTAGACATGGTAGACCTCTGGCAATTACTGAATGGAAACAGAAAAATATATACATATTTCTCAGCTGTGTGTGAAATCTTTATAAAAGCTTATGATGTCTCAGGACATTAAAACCTCATAAACCAATCAGGAAAAGGAGAAATACTATTCATATCCTTTACTGACCACAATGTAATAAAAATTATATTAATTAAAGGCCTGCTGGGGAAGAAAACTATTAAAAATTGAATGGAGACTAACTTAAACTTAAAGAATAGGTGGATCAAACAAGAAGTCGTAGAAACGATAATTCATTAAAGACAATGATAACAATGGGACAACATACTAAAACATTTGGGATAAAATCAGCCCATAGGGAAAAGTTTACATCTCTAAACATCTTTTTAAATTTTGTTTAGAGATGTAAATTTTTATTAACAACAACAAAAAAAGAACAGATTGGTAGTGTGGGAAATGTAAAGATAGCAATGCAGTATGTGGGCTGTCCATTGGTTAGTGCTTCCTCTCAACATGTGACCAGCTCATCTTCCTTTTCTCTCAGACATTTCTTAGGTGATATAACTTACTTCTCTTTAACTTCCTCTTTATGTGTTGCAACCCACACACACACACACACACACACACACACACACACTCACCTCTTTCTGCTGTTCTTCCTCCCCCGGGTACTAATTTTCAATTCTTTAAGAATTGAAAACCCCGCAGTTCAAGTATTGTTCTTCCCATTTTATAGACAATAATAAAAAAAAAAAAAACTTGGAGAAGTTAAATGATATTCCTGTGGTTGCACAGGATATAAACCAAGGGTTCTTAAGGTTTTGGTTTTTTTTGTCCCAGGGACCCTTTTAGCAATCTGGTGAGACCAATGGACCCCTTCTCAGAATCATGTTTTTAAATGTATAAAATAAAGTACATATGATGACAAAGGGAACTGATTCTATTGAAATAAAAAAATTAATTTTTTTCCCATTGAAAGTCACAGTTTACAGAAATTACAGTTCTAGTTCACAGAAATCTATCCACAGACTCTTTAGGGTCCCTCAAAGGTCCGTGGACCCCAGGTTAAGAAGCCATGAACTCTGTCCTGATGGTAAATCCTGTGATTTGGGGGAGGGGAGGGGAATAATCTTTGTATAGTAGTTAATAAAATATTTTCACGTGCATTGTCTCATTTGACCCTTGAAACTCTATAAAGTATTGCAAGAATGGCACATTTTCTTCTCCCTTCTTTCACAGATGAGGAAACAGGTCATTTATTAGTCTTATAAGGTGTAAGATATTGGATCTTTGTGTGTATCAAATACTAGAGTGCTAGTCAAGTTTGCTTCTGTATATGGTGGACCTAATTCTACTGACCGATTTCTCTGTTTTTTTAACCAGTACCAAAGTGTTTTGAGAATTATTGTTTTGTATTATAGTTTAAGATGTGGCTCTGGTAGACCCCTTTGCTCTCACTTATTTTCATTATTTCCCTTGAGATTCTTGAATTTTTTTTTTGCCACCATATGAATTTTGTTATTATTTTTTCTAATTCTACAAAGTAATCCTTTGGTAGGTTGATTAATATAACATTGAATAAGCAAATTAATTTAGCTAGCTTATCATCTTTCATATTGATATCTTATTATGAACAATTAATGTTTCCAATAATTTAAGTCTATATTTTTATAGACAGTGGTTTGTAGTTTTATTTATATAGTTCTTATATATATCTTTGTAGGTAGACTCCCAAGTATTTTTTTTTTACATTCTATAGTAGTTATAAATGGAATTTATCTTTTTTCCCTTTTCCTTGTGGGTTTTATTGGTATCATGTAGAAATTGCTATCATGATGACTTCTGTGGATTTATTTTAAATCTTGCAAGTTTGCTGAAGTGATTGTTTCAATTAATTTTGTTAACTCTTTCAGGTTCCTTAAGTATACCATCATATCATCTGCAAAAAGTGATCATTTTGGTTTTTCTTCACTTATGCTTGTTCCCTAACTTTCTTTTTTTTGTCTTATTGCTAGAATTCCTAGTACAGTGTCAAATAGCAGTGGTGATGATGGATGTCCTTGTTTCACCCAGATTCTGTTGGAAAGGATTCTAGTTTATCTCCATTATATATAATGATAACCCTTGGTTATATATATGTAATATATTTATACATATATTGGCATTAGATATACATAATATTTATCATCTTAAGGAAAGGTCCATTAATTGCTATATTTTTGGTATTTTTAACACTAAGATGGATATTCAATTTTATTAAAAGCTTTGTATCTATTGAGATATCATATGATTTTTGTTGATTGTGTTATTAGGATGGCTAATTAAATTTATAGCTTTCCTAAGATTAAACCAATCCTTCATTCCTGGTAGAATTCCACCCTGATCAGAGTATATAATGTCTGTAATATGTTGCTTTCTTTTTTTTTGCTGTTGTCTTTTTACTGATGTTTTATTAAAAAATTTTCATCAATATTCATTAGGGATACAGGTCTACAGTTTTCTTTTTTCTGTTTTGACTCTTCCTGGTTTGTGTATGAAGATAATATCTATATCATTGAAATAATTTATATCCCTTCTTTTGCTATTTTTGTAAAAAGTTTATATAGTATTAGAATTAATTGTTCTTTGAATGTTTGATAAAATTCAGTTGTGAATCCATCTGGACCATATCCAGTGACGATTTTCTTCCAAGCTAGATGTTGATAACTTCCTTTTTCAGGCTTGTGGAAAATCATGAACAAACCCCGCTCAGGACAGATTGCAGTCTGCATTAATGGAATGAATGCTCACGTCAATGAGACAATAGATCTATTTAAGTACCCCAGGGATGTGAGGAAAGCATTTTGTTGACCTTAAGGTGTTACTGAAATGTGTGTTATTGGTAAGTAGGTTAGATGGTATTGTGCTTAGGGTGTAGGAGATGAAACGAGGAAGACCTGAGTTCAAATTCTGCCTTATACAACTATTAGCTGCGTGACCCTGGGCAAACTTCTTAACCTCTCTCTGCCTCAGTATCCTCATCTACAAAATGAGGATTATAAAGTTGCCTCCCTTTCAGGGTTGTTGTGAGCATAAAATGAAATACATATTTGTAAAGAGACAAACCTTAAAGTCCTCTATAAATGCCTGCTATTAGGTTATGTTTCACTCATCACTTGTCTGGGCTAGTTCAGATTTAGGCCTGCCTGAGTCCGGCTGTGATGGAAATGACCTCTCAAGGTCCCAGCCTGTCCAAAGATTCTATAAGATCACAGGATGAGGGGGCAGCCTTGACTCTGGCTTCCCTGCCTGAGGCTGAGTTTTTATCATTGCCAGAGAACTGTTTAAGCACAGGCATCTACTTTTCTCACAAAGACAGGTTGGAGATTAAGGGGGGGAAATAGTGCCAATGATTTCATCTTAGTCTTTTCAGTTAAAATTACTTTGCACAAAATACCAAATCTTCTGTGAAGGTTATAATAGAGGACTTAGGTAAAGCTTAGCCCATTTATTAAGACATGGGATACCCAGCTCAGAGGGAAAAAACAGCCCATGGTTTACTCAGATTTATGCCCACGTTTGTCTAATCAATCAATCTGTAAACATTATGTAAATGTGTGTAAACCCAAACTTAGCTCAGCCTTTACATATGTATTGTTATGTAAATTTGTAAATTATCAATCTTGTTAATGCAAATATTAATATAAACTTGACATTAAACACAAGTTTACTCAGACTTGCTTGTTGAGGCCCTGATGATTTATATTAATATCTAAACAAGAGTGGTGCCCTTACATTGTGCTTTGGAAAACACAATGGATCCAAAATGGAAGTCAGCTGGTGAATAATATCCCATTGTCTTCAAGTCTTTCATGGTGACTAGGTACAACAGTTTATAGGACTTAGAAGACTACACAGATACAAAAGACTGTAAAAACCATCTAGTCTCCCATCCCCCCATCATTTTACAGAAGAAGAAAACAAGAGCTAGAGAAGAGAAGTTACTTTTCCAAGGTTGCAAGTCCAGTGATAAAAAATCAGGTCCCAAATAATCAGATTGCCCTTTATTTTTCTCCTCCACACAAGGCAAGATTTAAAGGAAAAAAATAATTTACTCATACATTAAAACTATATTCTAAAGCACCGTAAGAACAAGGGTCATATCCTTTCCATCTCTGTCCTGGTGTTTAATGCAGTACTCTACCCATAGTCCTTTGGGATATCCACGATTACATTGGGATGGGTGGGTAATCCACCTAATGGTGGAGATCATAGCCCCACCATGTCCTCTAAGCCTGTGAAATTCTTGTCCATGTTTTTTATAAATGCTCTGCAGAATATCTACTGGATATCCTAGAGGTTTTTCCTCTTATTCTTTTAATATTTCATGATTACTTATAATATGCAACTCAGGCTGACCATCTCTTTTCTTTTATTCTTTTTACATGACTGACTGACCTCTCTTTCTACTCACACATATCTTTGTATGTTTTATACCACTCTAGGGATGCAAATCACCTTTTGTAATGTGCTTCAGTCCGCTTGTACATACTACACATCTTTCAGTGATACTTTGGATTATTTGGAATTTTAATTCTTCCAAGACTATAGTGTTTGATCACTCTCAGACATATAGCACTATTGAGAGAATATTGGTGATGAAGGCTGAAATAACCTTTGTGTCAGGGACTCTTGCCTAACCCAGAGTCTGGGGACACTTAATAGAACTCATTCCTCATTTCATTGCCCCCAGACAAATGATCTGAGAACTTGATAATATAATGCCCACAAAAAGTCACTAACATGCCTAACATGGGCTCACAAAGCTCAAAACATGTACAATTTTATTGAGAAAGCAGTGGAATAAATAGTACTCAGATTTGAACCACTTCCCCAACTTATAATTGTGCTCATTGGTTGGGTCTTTAGATGGCTGACTGCTCTTGGGGTTCAAGGGTATAACCATGTGTCACCACTCTTCTCAAGGACTTCTACCAGTTTGCTTCCCACTAACAATCTAGCCCATAGACTCAATTAGCCCTTAGACAAGACATTTTCTCAAATGGTATAGCAAGAACAATAGTTATAAAACATCCCTCCACGAACCTGGGTTGATTGAGATTTCCCACAAATGCACATTAATTCTTTGGGGAAAATGGGAGCAAAGTTGAAGTACAGTGGTGGCTAGTATATTTATGGGGAATATATGTGGATAAAGCAAATCACAACCAAAGAACTACAGGCCCCTGGTGTCTTTTCTGTCTTTGTATTCATCATGGCCTTCATCTTTTGAGAGTAGTGTCTCTCTTGGATAGTTGTTTGGCTGGGTTTACCAAGTGTTATACTAATGCAGCTAGGTGGCACCATAGTGCACAGAATGCTGGAACCTAGAGTAAGGAAGACCTGAGTTCAAATGTGACCCCAGATATTTACTAGCTGAGTGGCCTTGGGCAAGTCACTTAACTTCTGTTTGCCTCAGTTTCCTCAACTGTAAAATGGGGATAATAACAGCACCCATCTTCCAGGATACTTGTGAACAAAAGAGATAATATTTGTAAAGCTTTAGCAGAGTGCCTGGAACATAATAGGTGCTATATAAATGCTAGATACGATTATAATGATTTTGCAAGTGTGGTGTTTCTTTTGGACCTGTTGATATACTTTCTGGGATAGTTCCAGAATGGACAGCTATAGTCTCCACTGCCTCCAGTTTCAGGTTCAATTGCAATCCTCAGCTATGGTATTTCTCTGCTTTCAGAAGGAGCAAAAACCCTTTGCTTAGACTGTTAATCTTCTCAGTTCTGCTTTCTCAGGGCTTTATTTCCAAGGATTGTCATCCCCAGGAAGGAAATAGGAAAGCAGAGATTTAGCTTTTCCTGTGGACAGTTCCTCCTGGTTCAGGACTGGGTCTTCTTGAGGCCAGACTTCACCATAACTTATGGTGACCTGCATGTACATTTCCCAAATCATCATCTCTATAGGGTAGGTCCTAATCAGGCAGTGGCCATTTGCCCAGTAATTAACAAATAGCTCTGGGGTTCAGGTTTGTAAACTACAAGATTCTAGAGTTGGTCTATAACAATAACAATAGGTAATATTTACATATTGTTTATCCTGACAATCCCGGAAGGTAGGTGCTATTATTATCATCCTTATTTTACAAGTGAGGAAATTAAGTCAGGTAGAGTCACTGCCTTATCCAGTGTCACACAGCAAGTAAGTGACAGAAATCACATTTGAACTCAGGTCATCCTGACTCCAAGTCCGGTTATTTAGGTTTATGCAAATGAAAAGCTAGAGAAAAGGCACCGAAACTATCTATGGCCCAGGTGCAAATTCATTGTCTTTCATGACCTTTTCTGATGCAAATGATCTACCTAAAGCTTCATATCCATGATTAGATCCAGAATGATCCCTACACATCTGAAAGGGGCTCGCCTTCTGAGGGAGATGTGTCCTCACATCTTAATATCTTTGTAACTTGGCCCTTTCAACCTGCAAGTTTTCGGAAGTCATAACCACCAATTAGCAAACCTCCCCCAGATATATGGATGATCTGCGATTTACAGTATTGCCCTAGATTTTGGTTCATATGGACTATTGGTGCCTGACTTGTGATATGGCCTTCCAAGCTCATATTGTTCTAATCAGCCACAGTCAGACACACGGTACTTAGACCCCAACATAGTGATGTCACTTTGGTCCTCTTCCAGAATGAAAGACAATAGCCAACCAGGTTTTAATTCTAACAGAGAAGTCAAGGCTTGCTCCTGGGTGGGTGGGTGGGAGTGGTGCTTCCCTCTGTGATCCCCCTGTTATTGCTTGTTTCTGATGGTTCTTACTTCCAGCTAATTGGTTATTGGTCCCCTGTTGTCATCCATAGTTCTGCTTTCTACATCTCTCCTCAGGTTCTGCTGGGCCTGTTTGTTGACCTTCAAAGTTCTGCATCCTTCTCATCCTCCGCCATATGGCACACGTTCTCTTTACTAAGTGACCACCTTTCTAGCAACTGGCCTGTAGAAAGGACAACAAAGATATGTTTTTAACTATATTCCTAAACCTCTTTTTGCACATTTGTCCCTGTAGTTTCAAGTCACACACACACACACACACACACACACACACACACACACACAGATTCCTAGCTGCATGTCAGTTCATGTTGGCTTAAGACTTGCCTTTCTCCTCCAATACCTGTGTGATATGTCTCCTGCTTGTGCTAGAGTCTTCTAGATTGGATTCAAGGACTCAGCAAGAGTGCCTCATTCTCTACCCAGCTGTCTCTTTCCCTCCTTCCCCTGGGGCAGCTCAAATTACCTTAGTCAAACTACTTTCATGAAACATAGACTATTGAAGGAGGGCAGAATCATCTCCTCCTGGCTCTGTCTGCATGCTGGGGGTGGGAGGGGGGGAAGGATATGTGTAATTTCTACAACAAAAGAAATGGGCTTCTGCAGTGGCCATTTAGAGTCACTGAAATCACTGATCATTTTTCCAAATGCAATCCAGCCCTATTTCCTTCTCCTGCATAATTCTGGGCTCAGCTCATTGTCCATCTGTATATATTGATATACATATTGATGGGCTAATTTGATAAGCTGCCCATTTAGCTCATGTCATGGTCTGGGCTGTATGTGGTTTTCATTGATTTTGTTTTCCCAGTACAGATAGTTGGACCAGTTTGTTATACATTGCTATTGTTTTCATTTAAAAGGCTTTATAGCATTTCTGAGCTTGATGCAGTCACTAATAATGCAGATAACTGACATTTATAAAGCATCTTACATTTACAAAGCTCTTTTCAGAATCACAGAATCTTGGAAGGTACCTCAGAGGCATTCTAGCCCCACCCACACCTGAACCTCTCCCACAAAATTCCCAGCAATAAGTACCTAGCCTTTCCTTGGATTCTATACAATTCAATTCAACAAGCAATTATGAAGTACCTACTATTAACCAGTCACTGTGCTAGTTGCTGAGGATACAAAGACAAAAATTGAAAGACTTTCTATGAGGAGGAGCCCAGAGTTAGCCGTTTTCCCTTTTGGATAGCTTTGATGGTTATAATAGGGCAGCTAGGTGACACAATGGACAGAGTGCTGGGCCTAGAGAAAGGGAGTCTCCTCAGACACTTAATGATCTATGTGACCCTGGTCAAGTCACTTAACCTTGTTAGCCTCAGTTTCCTCATCTGTCAAATGAGCTGGAGAAGGAAATGGCAAACCACTCCAGTATCTCTGCCACGAAAACCCCAAATAGGGTCATGAAAAATGAAACACAACTTAATAACAATAATAAAAAGAGTTATAATGTTCTTCCTTATACTAAACCTATTTTTTTTTGTTAAATCTGATTCTCTGACTTTTATTTTGTGGCCTAAGTCAAGCCTAGTCAAAAACAAAGCTGGAAGATACATGGCTTGACTAAAATTCATTTGGGAAAAAAAAAAAAAAAGATCTGGGATTCTTAGCAACCTGCAAGCTCAATATGAGTCAATAGCTCAATTTGGCAACTAGAAAAGCTAATGAAATCTTAAGCTACATTATGAGACCCATAGCGTCCACCCATTAATTCTGGTTCAATTTTCTGGGTCACTAGGAAGAAGTAAGTTGTTTTTTCCACATGACAGACCTTCAAATCCTTGAAGTCAGCTGTCATGCCATCCTCCTCTCCTTACTGATTAAACATCGTCAATATCTTCAAATAGACTCTCGTAAGTTGTCATCTCAAGTCCTCTCATTCTCATGGTCACCCTTCTCTGGATGCATTCTGTGTCCTCCCTAAAATGTAGCCATCAGAAACTGAACAAAGTACACTAGGTGTGGCCTGACCAGGGCAGATCGTGGGCACTAGGTTTCTCATACTGCAGCCTTACACTCATTAGCTTTCCTGGTTGCCATATTCAACTTGACATATATTGAGCTTGCAGGTACTAAGACTCCCTCCCAGCCCCCCACCCCAATCTTGTCTGGCCATGTCTCCATCACCCTTGTTCTTAGTCACCTGATAGCTCAGGTTTGATTTTGAAACATAATGAGATATGTTTAAGTCATTCAACAGTTAACAAAGAGATCTACTTAGCCATAGCAGGACATTATTTAACAAGGAAAGACATGGAGCACACCTCAAGCTGATTCAGCTGAGAGAATCTCCACTGCTTTGTGATCCACCAGCCCAGCATCAGAGTATCCCTAAAACATCTTGTGGCTGCTTTGTACTCAGGAGATCAGAAAGTGATATCAACAGCCTAAGTCTTTCATCTCCAGAATCAATCAGGTCTCAAAGATGATTTCAATAGCTTTTAAGGAAAAATTAGCCTAACTTTCATGGAGGGAGGAACTGGGATGTTACTCCTGCCACAATCCTGTACTTATGAAATTGAGTTCATTTGGGGGACCCAAATATAAAACTTTACATTTATCCCTAACAAAGCTCATCTTATTAGACCAGGTCCATCTTTCTAGCTAGTAAAGATCTTTTTGGATTCCTCTTGTGACATTCACTATTAGCTCTCCCTCCTTCCTTTGAGTCATCTATAAATCTGAGAATCATGCCAACCACGGCTTTATCCTAGTCACTTAAAACAATGTTAAACTTCTTTTACAAAACCCCTCGTGATGTTTATGGGACAAGTATGGTTATCTTTGTGGTACAAATGAAGAAACAGACTGAGAGTGATTTTCTCATGATCATACAACTAATAAGTACCAGATTAGGGGATTCAATCAGTACCCACTGTTTTAATGTCCAAGTCTTTTTACTCTAAATCACATTATCTCTCTTCTACAAATAGGAATATTTGAAGAACCTTGACATGAATAAAGAATTCTGTGGTTTGGGTTTTATTTAGGACAGAGCTTCTTAACTTTTTTTCTCTTGACCCTTCTTGACCCCTTCTCAGGATGTTTTTAAATACATAAAATCAAATATATAGGATTATAAAGGAAACACATTATATATGCATATGTGCATATATACATATATAATGTATACATAGAAAACTCTACACATACATACATACATACACACACACACACAAGTTCACCAGCCTTAAGAAGCCCTGATTTAAGGTATCTTCCTTGTTGCAGTCCAATACCTTTAGCACCTTCTTAATTGAGGATAGTGTTAATTAGCTAGCAGAGCAACTAGGCTTTTGAATGGGAGGACCCAGCCTCTTTATTTCACATTAGTACTTGGCAGATTATTTAATAAATTCATTTTAAGAGTCTCAGTTGTTTCACTCTTGGGATTTTATTGTACAAGTGGGAGTTGCCTTTTTTTATGAGAGCCTTTGAGGTTAAATTTTGTTTTATTCAATCAAATACTTCTTTTTAAAAAAACCTACAATAAATAATAGAAACATTAAAATCTTCTATTCTCTGTACCTCTCAGGCCTATGGCAGCAGAGAGGCATCCAAGTAGGGCTTTCATGGACACACTGAATGCTGAACTCAGTAGATATGGAATAAACATTTGATGAGTTAAATTGAATTAATTGAGACTCTCTTAATTTGGAATTTAGGCTAAATTGGATGGAGACTAGGAAGAAATTAGCCAACCCTTTCCTCAGGTATAGACAAGATTATTGGAATAACCTTTGAAATTCTTGAGAACAGTCTTTTCAGGCAAGTACTTTAGAAGTAGCCATTTACATATATATAAACAACTTACTCATAGATTAAAGCCATAACTAAGCATCTTTTCACCTGTGGCAAAAGCATTGAAGAGAAAGGGGATTATGCTCAACTGTGATAGCTGCGAAGACTATAACAGACTTGGGGACAGTGACTGTATTTTATGTTGTCACAAGGTCCTTTTCTTCCCTGTCCTGCCTTCCCCATAATTCCCAAGGCCATGTCTCAAGAGATAGACTCCAGACTATGGGGAGGGAGCCCTGTGCTAATTATGACCTCGTTAATTACAAATATTACAAATAATTGTGATAAATTCATTTAAGTAAGTCTTATAACAACTTTTACTAGGCAGCATTTTCAAGGTCATAAGCCAATGGGGATAGTTTCATAAGTGGTAATTAACTTGCAAAGAGGTCAAGATAAAATGGAAAGCTAGGTGGCATAGTGAACAGAGCACTGGGCTTGAAATCAGGAAGACTCATCTTCCTGAGTTCAAATCTGGCCTCAGACCCTTACTAGCTGTGTGACCCTCGGCAAGTCACTTAACCCTGTTTTCCTCAGTGTTCTCATCTGTAAAAAGAGCTGGAGAAGGAAATGGCAAACTGGTATCTCATATCTTTGCTGAGAAAACCCCAAATGGGATCAGACACAACTGAACAAAAACAAGATAAATCAGTAGGTTTTGGAGTCAGAGGATTTGAGTTCAAATCCTATCTTTGTATCTTACTACCTGTGTGATCTTAGGTAAGTTATTAACTCTCTGGCCTTCTTTTTCCTTATCTGAATGTAATCAGGTGGATTTGTAAATGGCAGCTCCAAATTATCTCTGGAATCAAGAAGAAAATCCTGTTTGGCATTCAAAGCCTTTCATAACATGCCTCAACCTTGGCCTTTCCAATCTTCTTACATATTACTTCCTCATTCTAACCCCCACCACTCAGTGCTCAATTAACACTTGCATCCTAGTTATTCCTCAAACAAGGACTTCTTATCTCCCAACTCCAGACTTTTGAATGGCTGACCTTGTCCCCCCTCATCTCTGCCTCCTGGCTTCCCTAGCTTCCTTCAAGCCTCAGCCAAAATCCCATCTTTTCCAGTAAGGCTTTCCCAACCTCTCTTAATTCTGTTGATTGCCTCCAATTTATTCTATGTGTAGCTCAAGTTGTCTCCCTCATTGGACTGTGAGCTTTTCGAAAGCAGGGACTGTCTTTTGCCTTTTTTTTTTTTTAATCCCCAGTGCTTAACACAGTGCCAACCACATAGTTCTTGCTTAATAAATATTTAAGGAAAGTCTGACTACATATTTCCCCCAAATAGAATCCAGATTCCTTGAGGTCAGGGATTGTTTCCTTTTTTTATTTGTATCCTCAGCACCAGCTTAGTACATAGTAGGCACCTAATAAATGCTTGTGATTGGTGTCGATTCCTTTAACCACCCCCCTTTTTAAAAAGGTTTTTCTTATTGTAAAAACTGGGAACCACTGACTTAGATTAGTGGTTCTGAAAAACCACACAAAGGATAAAAAGGCTCTGAAAAGACACAAAGACAATGTAGTGACCTAATTAAGGAAAAAAAAGAAACAAGCATTTATTAAGTGTCTACTATGTGCCAAGAACTGTGCTAATCACTATAAATATTATCTTATTGGATCCTCACAACAACTCTGGGCAGGTGGTATTAGTACTATTACTCCCATTTTACAGATGAGGAAACAGTTTGAGAGAATAATTAATTTGCCTATCATATTATCATATAGCTAGAGCTTGATGTAAGATTAGAACCCAGGTCTTCTGAGTCTAAATCCAGTACTTTATTTATCATGCAACACTGTTCTTCATGGTTGCTCTCATCATAATCTGCCTGGACTAACATATTTAACTAACCAAACTTCCTAATTCTACTCTCCTCCCTATCTGGTCCATTCTCCATTTTTCTGCAAGATCAATTCGTGTCTTGCACAATCTGATCATGCCATTCTTTTACTTAAAATTCATCAGTGGCTCCCTGCTGCCTACTTGATAAAGTTTAAAGTCCTTTAGTCTGGCACTCATTGACCTTCACAATATGTCACCACCCTATACTTTCAGCCTTACTTCACACTACTCCCACCAACATGCTGAGGTAAAATGGCACTACTTGCTGTGTCCTACGTATGAGAGGCATAAGGGAAAGACTGCTGGACTTGGATTCATGAAAACCAGGTTAGCATCCTGCTTCTGACACCAAATATGTGATTGATGATGGTCAAATTTCTTAACTTTTCAGAGCCTCAGTTTCCTTATAGATAAAATGGGGATAATGATACTTGTGCTTCCTGCTTCACAAGGTATTGAAAAGAAAGTGCTTAGTAACACTTAAAGCACTATAGGAATGAGTTATTATGCCCCTTATTCTTTCACCTCTGAGCCTTTGCTTATACTGTTATCAGTGCTCAGAATACCCTCTATCCTATTCCTACCTTTTGAAATATTTTCCAGTCCTCTAAAACTCTTCTCAAATGAGCCCATGAAATTTTCCTTTCTTGAACTCACCTCCCCACCCCATTCAGTAATTCTCTTCCCCCCTTTCAACCTCTAACAGCACTTTGTTTATGTTTCTCACATATAATTATTGTGTATTATTTTGTATTTATAGTTATTTGTGTATTTATCAAAGCTAAATTGGCATGTTACCTAAGCTGTGCCTTCCTTAGTGCCTGGCACAGTTGCCTAATAAATATTTTTTTTCAAGCTGAAACTAAGGAGTGAATAAAGAGCTGAATACCTGGCTAGTCTCTGAATTGGGGTACCCATGCTTCCTACAAGGTATCTCCCCCACAAAGAACACTCTGCACCAAGGTCGATGGATTCTGCTTACATACTCAAAGTGGATGATGCCAGATGGAATGGCCTGGGCTTCAGGACCATCTGGCTCTGCTGATGCCCAGTCCTCCCTTAAGGAAGATAGTCAGGGAGCTGTATTTCACTCAGGAGCCCTTAAGGCATAGGGCTCTTTTCCATTCTTTGTCTGTTTTGCAAAGGTAGATTCCAACAGGATTGGCTTTGTGTGCAGGAGGCCACCAAGTGGTGATTTTAAGAGCCTTAGGAAGCACCACTGACTCTGAAACATCTCCCCTTACTGCCCACAGAAACTAAAAATGCCCTTCATGGGGCACAAGGCTATTTATTCCACAAGGAGATAGCAATCTCTAAGTGTAGTTTTTAAATGAGGAAACAAGAGAGGGAAGAGAAAAGGAGAGAGGGTATTCTTTAAAGGAGAAGGAGGGAAAAGAAGAAGAAAGGAGAGGCAATCATAACCTACTTCACAATTTTGCTGGGGGTGTTCCTTCTTACTTGGTTCATAGAAGTTACAGATTGAAGAAAGCAGGTAATGGGGTACATTAGAAGGGAAGATGCCTTGGACTAATCAGTAGAGGGAGATATCTCAGATAGGGGTTCATAATTTGGGGGTCCATGGATAGTTTTCAGGGGGGGTCTATGAATTTGAATAGGAAAAAAATTCATCTTTATTTTTACTAACATTTAACTGAAATCTAGCATTTCCTTTAATTATTTAAAATATTATTTTGAGAAGGGCTCCATAGGTTTCACCAGATTGCCAAAGTGGGCCATGACACGCACAAAAAATTAAGAGCCTTTTCCTCAAGGAAGAGAAAAAAATAGTTCACATATGGATCTGTTAGAACAACAGTCCCTCACTTTATATAGTATTTTTGAGTTTACAAAGCAACTTTCTTAGTTGTAACTATGTGAAGTAGACAATGTAAATTTTTTTTTCATTTTATAGGTAAAACTGTGGAGGCTCAGAGAGGGGTAGTCACTTGCTCCTGGTCACACAGTTATCAAGTGTCAGAAGGAGGACCAAATCCTGGGTCTTCTGACTATAAGACCAGTTTTCCCACCATATCAGGCTGCCTAAGAACACCTAGGCAACTGCTGACATTTCCTGCCAGCAGCGTCTCCAAATGCTTAGAAAATCAAGTTTTGGGAGCCTCAGCACCCCATTCACCCACTCATCTCTTCACAAAAGTGCTGCAAAACCTTTAACTTCCACCTTGACAGTCACCAGAGACAAACAGAAAGGACCTCGGCTTAATGTCTCATTGGAAGGATATTATGCTGTGTTGGCCTCATCATTCAAAGCAGGAAAGGCCTTTGCCATGGTCAAATGGCTTTAATGTGTTTTGAATGCTACATAAATTCAAACTTGATGGCTCATTTATTTGTTGGATTGAAGTTTTATACAATAAACTAAGCTTTGGTATTTACTAATAACTTGTGCGTTGCCCTTTGTTTGTTTAAAAGGGCCAGCAGGCAGGAAAGTTGAGTGGTTCCCTGGGAGACCAATGTGGTGTTTAGATTCTGGTGATTTCAGGGACATCTTCTGGATGGGTCAGATGGGTAATAAGTATATTTGGGGGAGGGGACATGTGTGCGGGGGGGGGGGGGGGGGGGGGCACAGATTTTTGGAAAGTTTGCTTTGTTCCAAACCTCATTTCACATATTAACACTATAACCACTTAGAAATGCAGCATAGCTCAGTGAACTAGGAATCTGGAATTTTGAATGATATTGCTGGCTTGGCTAATGACTTGTACAATAACCTTGGACAAATTGTTTGCCCTACTTGTGTCTTACTGTCTTTGTCTCTAAAGGCAGCATGAAACAAAATTCTACCTGTCCTTCAAGGCTCAGGCCAAATCCCACTACCTCCTTGAAGCCCTCCCTTGCCCCCTGGTCCACAGTGGTCTCTGGCCCCCAGTTGCGTTTGATGTCTATACTATGTTTGGCGAAGGTATTACTTATTGCCTGGCATTTTCAATTATCTCCCCACCTAGACTGTCAGCTCTCCCAAGAAAGGAACTGCTATGCCTTATATTTACTTATCCAAATTGTCAACAAATCATTTTAGTTGATTGATAACATTTTAGCCAATTAACTGTGACAGGTAGAGTACTGAAGATAAAGTACTAAAATGAGTGATGCACTTTAAATCTCTCCTTGATTACCAGCTTATGACCCTAGGCAAATAATTTAAATTCTCTTAGTCTCAGTTTCCTCATCTGTAAAAGAGATCCTCACAACAACCCTGGGAGGTAGATGCTATTAATACCCACTTTTTACAGTCAAGGAAGCTGAGGCACAGAGAGGTTATTTGACTTACCCAGGCTCACAGAGCTAGTTGAACTCAGGTCTTCCCAACTCTAGGACCAATACTCCATCCAGTGTGTTATGTAGCTGCTTGGCCTATGGACAAGCCCTTTGGTCTGTCTGCCCTTGCCTTGTAGTCTTCCTGTATCCTGTTATCTGATTACCACAGCCCCTCCACCTGGTTAACCACCTGGTTGGTTCTTTTTTGGCCCCAGCATCCTGCCTTGACTACATTTTCTGCTTTCCCCTGGATACAGAGATGCTTTCAGATTTTCTAAGATGACAATCATAGGGCTAACTAGGAGAAAGCCCTCACCATAATCATTCTGGTTGAATGAGGAAGTAGCATTTACTTAAAGTATGCTACTATCATACTAGCATAATATTATGCTAGATTGGTGATTGTGTATAGACAAAACTCCTGTTTCAAACTAACTCTCATTCGGAATTGGGGGAAAAAATTTAAGACTCCAAATAAAAGACCAACATTCACTTCTCTTATATTATTCATACCAACATATACCCATATATATGTGTGTATGTATATACGGATGTATGTATTTCCTATGGAAAACCCAAGTTCATATCTGTCCTTTGACTTTTGTGACCTTGGGAAAGTTAGCTAACCTCTGTTTGCCTCAGTTTCTTCAACTATAAAACAGAAATAATAATAGTACCTACCTTGCAGGGTTGTTTTGTGAGGATGAAGTGAGATAATATTTGTAAAAAGCACTTAGCACAGTGCCTGGCACATAGAAATGCTTATTCTCTTCCCCTTCCCTCTTAAGAAGTAACAAAGTTTGAGGTGTCTGGTGTATCTAATGATACTAGAAGGTCAGTAATGGCACTTCTCACTAATTACAAAAAGGATCCAAATTTAATCCACTTCACCTGGAGGACTGTCTGAGTTAGGAATAATAATAATAAAATAACAACTATTGTTATAAAGCATTTGTTAAGTACTTACTATGTGCCAGGCACTGTGCTAAGGATTAGTCATTCAAAGAAAGTCCCTGACCTTAAAGTGCTCACATTCGAATGGGAGAGACAACAAGAAAAAGAAGTAGGGAATACAAACCATATACAGAGTAGGGGTGTGTGTGTGTGTGTGTGTGTGTGTGTGTGTGTGTGTGTGTGTGGTTGCTGGGGGAGGAGAGTAAGAGGGAGTGGGTGACAGGAAAGGCCATTCTCACAAGGTGGGATTTGAGCTGAATCTTGAAGGAATATAGGGAAACTGAGGCATAGTTAGAAGGGAGAGTATTCTAGGCCTTGAGAACAGCCAGTAAAAAGTCACAAAGAAAGATATGGAGTGTTATATGTGAGGAACAGCAAATAGGCCTGTGTAACTAGATCATAGGAGATTTTGTCTAAACAAATGGAATTTCCCCAAAACTCCTGATGAATAAGCATCCACAAAATCAGAAAGGTCAATTCATCTTATTCCTCTCCTTTTTGTCCCTTGAAGTAGGCAGGCCTTGGAGGACTCTTCTTCTTATTCTAAAATTTCAGTTTAGCCTTCCTTCCTTATGATTTGTCAACTGGGACAAAAGAGAGACTTTTTTCAGTGCATTTTTTCCTAATAAAATTATAAAACAAAAAAAAAAAAAATGGGGACAGATAAGAGATACGAAGGATGATGGGAAAACCTGCCATCACATACAGGAAAAAAAAAAAAGACTTTTAATTTCTTTCCACTTTTTTTTTCCCCAGGGAACATTTTTTTGAAAAGTAGAAAATTTTGTATCATGAAACATGCTTTTAGAATGATGAATAAAGTGTTCGAGATTAAGTGTTCAAATAATGCTTCCCAGCCTTTCCTTCCCCAAAATGATTTCTAAAGATGATGTGCTAGGAAGATACTTTTATGTAAAATTGCCTATAGGATTCACTGCTTTCCCAGGAATCAGAAAGTGCACATTTGTCGTATTCCTTACCAAATGGCCCTGATAAAAACCAATTGATTCTGAGTCTTTAAGTACAGAAAAAAATAGCATGAAAGACTTCACGAGGAAATAGGAAGAATATTGTTGCTATCCAAGTTCCATTACAGTAGACCTATTGAAGCCAAGACAAATATGTGATGATAATATGGCTACTGGATTTGATTACGTTACAAAGATAGCAGCAAACTTGAAAAGATACTTTCAAACTGCAGAATCCAGAACACGGTCAGATGTTTGGCTCAGGAATACAGTTTGGAATTCAGTCAAGCATAAGGAGCAATGAAAAGAGCTTTGGATTTCTAGCCTGAAGACCTTGTTTTGACTTCTACCTCTGCTTGGCACTTTACTACCTGTGTGACCTTGTTTGGGCAAATCACTTCTCTCTGGACCTCAGTTTCCCCATCTGATATTAAAGTCTCTTCTACTTCTAAATCCTAAGACCTATAATCATATAATCTATATCAATTATGCTAAAGAGTAGCAAGGTCTTTTTAAATTAATTTTTTTTCAATTAACAAGCATTTATTTTCTTCCTCTGTACATCCCTCCCTCCACTGTCCACCCCCCTCACATTGAGGAAGGAAAAAAAAAGAAAAACAAAATCCGGTGGCAAAGCCAAGACTTGTCAGACTTGCCTAATACCCAGCCTCCCCTAACTTCTGGCTCTACTCTATCTTCTCCAGTATGTGAAATAAAGTAGTCTGCATTTGGACATTTCATCATTCAAGGAATCAGCTAAGATGTGAAAAGGGTAGCCACTAAAGCTCTAGTCCAATGTCTCCTCCTCTGTGGTGTGGAGGCGACATTGGGTTCTCAGAAGTTAGGCCAGTGGGGTCACAAACTCTAGAAGGCCCTCCCAAGCTAGGAAGCCTTTAAATGTGGCATTGAAGACAAGCTTAGTTAAAGCTATAGCAACCTATCACAGGAGAACTGGTCCCCAGGGAATGACTTTTTGATGCTGTGTTGTTCATAACTCACAAGGACTGTCTACATAGTGGATTGAGCCTAGACTAGGTGTCAGGAAAACCCAAGTTAGATTCCTGCTGCCTCAGACACAACACTATGCGAGTTATCATTCAGAGGTTCCCTCTGGGCTGCAGGTTCTTCATCTATTAAAATCAGGATAATAATACCTATGGGATCTATCTCATAGGGATCTATATCATAGGGATGTTCTGATGAGGCTCAAATAAGAACACATGTTAAGCATTGATCAAGATGCATAGTTCAGGGGCAGCTAGGTGGTGCAGTGGGTAGAGTTCTGGCTGTGAAGCCAGGAGGACCTGAGTTCAAATCTAGCCTCAAGACACTTGAGACTTACTAGCTGTGTGACCCTGGTCAAGTCACTTAACCCCAATTGCCTCACCAAAAGGAAAAAAATGCATAGTTCAGGATTTGGTGTCTATATATAAAAGCATTTTACAAATGTCAGCTATCTCTCCAACAATCATCAGAGCCAAGTAGCTAGTAGATAGTATAGGGCATGAAATCAGGAAGTCCTGGGTTCAAATCCCACTTCTGATCCTAGTCAGGAGACCCTAGGCAAGCCATTTAACCTTAGTGTACCTCTGGCAATTCTTCCTAGAACTTCTCTTCACCTATGACTATAGATGAGTTGGCAGAGTGGCTCCCTTCCTTCTGCCTCCATTGCCCTGATAACTTGGTAGCAAGGTAAACGAGACTATTTAGACTATTGTATGCCCCAGTAGAAGCTAAGCTCCTTGAGGTTAAGGACTATCCCACTTTTTCATTTCTATCCTTAGTGCCTAGCATGGTACCTGACATACAGAGGGTTTTTAATCAATATCAATTGATTGATGGTAGCTGGGGATGGGAAAGAATGGAGATTTGGAACAGAGGGGAGTTGGCTGATAGGTCAAATATAGGCAGCACATAGAGAGTGTTTAATAAATATTGATTGATTAATTGATGGTAGCTAGGGATGGGAAAGAGTGGCAGTTTGCCATAGAGGGGAGTTGGCTTCTAGTTAGAAACAAGGGAAGCACAGGGATGCAATAGTGGGAATGGGTTGGTAAATGTGGCAATTGGTTGCTAGGCAATACCAGGAACATTTGTTGATTTAGGACAAGGAAGGGAATAGAGAAGGTTCACGGGGCATTTCTTTAGTTGTACAACCAGGAACCTGCCATTGAGCAATCAGAGGTATATGTGTGTGGAAACAGGACAGACTACTCAACTGAAAGTTGGCGTAATACTATAAAAACACAGTTTTCCTATCCAGTTTATGAAACTGAGATCTCTAGTTGAATAAAGTATTGTATATCTAAGAAGGCCACAAAAATGAGGAATGAGGGTCATGAGAAGTTAATGAAACTGATGCTGTTTTGCATGAAGAATAACTTAATTGGAGTCCAAGGATGTGAAGAGAAAGCTTAAGAAGGATGAGGTTGTACTGCTTGCAACCTCTGCTGAGCAGAGAACTGGGGGACTAGAATATTATGGATGGTCATGCCACTGGAAGGGACCAGGTTGTGACATTTCCTTTTCTGTAGGACTTAGGCCATAGGACACATTCTTATTTGGCTGGAGCTTTGGGGGATGATCCTTCCAGAAAGCATCAAAGTGGACTAGGGGAGGGAATGGTCTCATTCGTAGGATTTAAGTACTTGCCAAATATATATGTAAATCATAGAAATTAAGAGCTGGAAGGGAATTTTGAGATCAACTAATCCTATAATTGGGCAGCTAAGTGGCACAGTAGATAGAATGCTGGGCCTGAGGTCAGTAAGACTCATCTTTGTGAATTCAAATCTAGCCTCAGACACTAACTATGTGACCCTGGGCAAGTCACTTAACCCTGTTTGCCACAGTTTCCTCATCTGTCAAATGAGCTGGAAAAGAAAATGGCAAACCACTATAGTATCTTTGCCAAGAAAACCCCAAATGGGGTCACAAAGAGTCAGGCATGACTGAAATGACCAAATAACAAAAAAATCCCATAATTTCATTTTATAGGTGATGCGTACAAACATACACAGAAATACACAAACATACACTTGGAATTTGGGTTCGAATTCTGGGCTAGACCTTTGACCTCCCTGGGTCTCAGATTCCTCACCTTGCCAAATGAGGGAGTCAGACTAGTAGGCTTCTGAGGTCCCTTCTAGCTCTAAATGTATGAGCCAAGGTAACTTTTTATTTCTGGTTTTATTATACCAGGATCTAGCGTAGTGCTTGGCACAAAGTCGATATTTCATAAATGCTTGCTTGCTTGACCCAAGTGTTACTATGCACACACACACACACACACACACACACACACACACACACACACACACAAGTAGTAGCTCCTTGTATTAATGCCATTTGGTATACTGGGTTTTTTTTTCTTTAAGATTAATGCAAGGGGATAGCAAAGCTGGACAAATCCCAGGCAGCAGGTTGTCATGGCATTTAGTACTTCTGATCCAGTCTTAGCCCCGACTACACAATGGTGGTTCGTTCTTCCTCTTCGTTTCATGATCATTCAGCAAGCATTTATTATAAGTATCTTCTCTGTGCCAGGCACTAGCCACAAAAGGAGTAAGTGAAAACCATCCCTGACCTTAAGGAGTTTATACCCTATAGTGTGGTGAGGTCGGGGGACCGGCTGAGTAGAGGAGAGAACAACATAAACACAGAAAAATACATGTAAAATGTGTACAGAACGAATACAAAGTGATTTTTTAAAAAATTATTGGTGGGGGAGGAAACAGGAAAGATCTCATGTGGGAGCTGGTCTTTGAGATGAGCCTTGAATGGAGCTAGATTCTAAGAAGGCTGAGGTGAAGAGGAAGGGAGCTTAGAGGTGAGGGGAACAGCTCAGGCAAATGCACGAAGGCGGAAGGTGGAGAAAGAAGATGGGTGAGGGCCAAGGAGTAGAACAGTTTGTGTGGAATGAAGCACGAAACATCAGTCTGGAAAGATAGTTGGGAACCTGATTGTGAAGAGTTTTAAACACCAAAGAGAAGAGTTTGCATGTTTCCTAGGGGTAAGAGCAATCCACAAGAGGTTCCTTTGGCAGGGGAGTGACAGGGTTAGACCTGCTCTTTGGTAATACAGGAGAGACTGTATGTAGGGACACGAATTAGGACATCTTTTTTAGTAGCCCTGGAGGAGATGGTAAGGGTGTGAAAAAGATGATGGGGAGAAAAGGAAATGGATGCAAAAGATTGAATATTTGATTTCTTTGCCAAATGGTTAACATCCTCTTACGTGTGCATCTTGGGGTGAGATTTATGAATGAAAATAGTATAAGAGAAACCCAAAACCTTATTTAATCTAATAGACAGTTATAACTGTTTCCTAATGGAGGCATTAGTGATAAAGCACTACTACATAATATTAACCTACTTCAAATAATACTGTATATTTGGATTTCCATAGAAGGTTGACGTAATGGAATGTGATCCATGCTATAATTCCTCTCTTAGAAATATAACTTAATCAAGTGAAGCATATTTATCAAACCAGTCACCAGACTCCCAGTGGAGATCTAGTAAGTTAAGAAATGGCTACTAGTCTATTTAAATAATCTTGATTGGGGTGAAGAGAGAATATTATATGATTCTTATTGGAGAAGCTTCACTAAAATGTCTGTCCTCAAAAAAAAAAATAATAATCAAACTAAGTTAAATACTACAGAGAATGTTAGCTCTTTAATCCACAATCTCAGATAAGTAATTTTAATCTTTAGGTAACTGTTTTGTACTTCCATTTCCTTTGATTCTTTTGAGCATGGAAATAAAATTGTTTTAAATAAAATTTATAAGCAATTTTAAAAAAGAAAAAAGAAAATAAATGGATAATTAACAAATTCAGCTCCATTAGGTACTTGGTAAAGGCTACAAGAACAGAGCTGGGTGCTCCTTGAGTTTCTCATGTGTCCCTCATGCCCTCATTCTAGTTTAGATTTGAGCTATATTTCTGTAAAGGAGTAACTTTTTGGTAGGGCTTTTGCCTGTCTGTCTCTGGCCTGACTAAATGTGATCAGCTTCCTCTTGGAGCTGAAGAGTTTTTAAGATCCTTTGATTGGTGTTCTTCCAGAAGAACTTCTAAGAGATCCTGACTTGGATCTCACCCTGAGGTTGGGACTCAATGGCCTATAGAAAAGACTGCTCTTACTTTGTTTTGTTTTGTTTTTCCTTGAAAGCTAAAAAATCCACATGGCCTCCAACTCTGTGGGTAGACTCCTAGAGCTAAAACAAAATTCTCAAGCCCTGGGGTATGTATGGTTTGTCCAGATCTTTACTTGCACATTGCAAAGGTACACATATGTGCAGATGAAGGCTGATGAATGGCCTTCTAAACCCACCCCGTCTTGACAAATCACATAACCTCAATTGAGGAGTTTTTTTTAATCTATAAAATGAGGGTTTGGTTACATTTATTTAAGACATTGCAAGATGACATCGGTCAAGGCAATGTTTTGTGGGGTATGCCTGGTCTTAGGAAGAGACAAATAAAACTATGCAACCATGAAAAAATGTTCAACCCACAACCCCAACCAACCCACCCTCCCCCGTTCCAATTCAGTGTGGCTGACTCAAGTTCCAGCTATTTCATGGCCATTCCTACCTTAGACGCTACAATCTTAGAGCTGAAAGAAATCACCTAATGCAAAAACTTTTTTTTTAACACAGCATAGACTTAGAGCTGGAAGAGACCTACTCCAACACTTCTGAATTATAGATAAGGAAAATGAGGCCCATAGAGGTGAAGTCAAGTCAACATGCTTTTATTAAATGCTGACTATGTTGTCAGGCGTGATGATAACCAGTGGGGCTACAAAGAAAGACAAAAAACAATCCATGCTCTCAAGGACCTAGACCTTATCTGTAATGTTGCATCCAATTCTGGGCACTATAGCTTAAGAAGGACGTTGATAGGCTGGACAATGTTCAGAGTAAGTCAACTAGGAGGAAGGGCTTTGAGTCTTTGCCCTAAGGGCATTGGTTAAAGAAACTGTTTAGCCTGAAGAAAATAAGCCTCAATGGTAACAGGGTAGCTCCAGGGTTTGAGGTCTGTCAAGTGGCAGAGCCCCAGAGGGCAGAGTGAGGAGCCATGGGTGGAAGTTGGAAAGAGGCAAGTTTAGGTTTGATATTAGGAAAATTACCTGACAGAGCTTTCTAAAAGTGGAATGAGCTGCCTTAGAGGCAATCTGCTCCTCCTTCCTTGAAAGTCTTCATACAGAAAATAGACAACCCCCTAGTTAGGTATGATAGTGGGGACTCTATTTGGGTATGGATGGCCATTGAGGTCCTTTCCAACTCCCAAATTCTGTGATACAACTTACCAATATCATACATATCATAAGTGGCAGAGCCAAGATTCAAACCCAGGTCTCCAAAGCCTGGATCCCCTCACCATGCTGCCTCCAAGTGGTAATTAGGATAGAGTCTGAATCTCTTGACCCTATACATTGGCTTGGACCCAAGGCCCTCCAAGTAGTCCATGATTAGAGGTCAGGTGATACTGACCTTGGATAGAAAAAAAATGCATCTTTATTTCCACTAACCTTTAACTGCTAAGTAAAATTAGCATTTCCTTCAATGATTTAAAAGCATTAGTCTGAGAAGGGGTCCATAGACTTCACCAGACTGACTATGGAGACCAGGAAGACAAAAACTGCGTAAGAACCTCTGCTCTATACCATTTTACCTCTCTCTTTTTCTATCAGCTCTTTTCTTTCCATTCATTCTGGCATGGTAGCAGCTGCAAAAACATCAAGGAGGACCAACCTGGGGAATGAGATGGCCTGTTGGGGGAAGATGTCCAGAACAGGGAGTTAAGTGAGGGCTGCTACTCAACTAGTCACTCTTCCTGTGGATGGATCTACAGGCAGCAGCAATATCCCCCATAATACTTTTTAAAAGGTGAATTCTACAGAGTCTCTCGAAAAAATGTTAATTTATTTTTAACTCTGTGTCTTATGGTTATGATTATGCTTCTGAATGTGACTGTACACTATTTTATTCACAGGTGGGCAAATAAAACTATGCAACCATGACAAAAATGTTCAACCCCCAACACCAACCAATCCACCCTCCCCCCTTCCAATTCAGTATGCCTGACTCAAGTTCCAGCTGTTTCATGGCCATTCCTACCTTAGCAGCCAGCTGTTTCCAGCAGGTTAAAAGCAGTGCCAGCATCATCCCAGCATCAAAGCATCACGTCTGACAACAGTAAGAGAAATAGAGTTAACTCCTCACATCCCCTACATTGTCCTCTTAGATCCCAGGACTCCTCACTGGGCTGAATAGCTCTGGCTTGCCTGGGACTCAAGGAGATGGAAGGCAGGACACTGTGCTTTCTAATCCTCTGTCACTGGCTTACTATGTAAAGCCTTTTAAGCTCCATTCAAGGCTTCAGTGACCTCATATGTTACCTGAGATCAAACACCTGATGAAAATTACACCTCTGAAGCACTCAGAGCCTAATTGGCCAATCCCCCAGAAAAATCTGCTTCTCACAATCACTTTTCAAGTAACTGATGGAAGACACTGAATTCTATTGCTGGTAGAAAGGAAAAGCTCAGAAGTAATTCTACAAAGAGACTAGCTCCCCAAATGAACAAGGCATGAGTTAATATCACCAATAATTCTCTCCATCACTCTGTGGAAGGCTGGGTAGAGACCCTCTTTTTTTTTTAAGAGACATGGGGGCATTCTTTCAAGAGGCCAGAAGAGAAATTGGATTTTCTTAGAGTATGTTCATGGCCACTTTCAGATCAGAGTTTTTTAGATCTTCTCTAGCAAATCTCCTAGAAGAATTATTAATATTCCCTCCTGCTGACAGAAATTTGATAATCCTTGAATAAAAATGCCCAAACCATAGAAGACTGCACAAAAAAAACACTATATAGCCTCATAATCCTCAGTCTTAATAAAATCTGCTGGCTTTCAGAATAAAACCTGCAAGTGACAAATAGATCATGGAAAAGCATTAAGGAACTGCAGATAGAATTTGTCTGCAACCAAACAAGGGAAGTAGAAATTCAAATAAGTCACAGAATTCATCTCCTCATTCCCTTATGGTGAGGTTTTCAAATTGTGAAGTAGGGAGGGTTTCCTCTCCTTGGCCCCACATGACTGTTTAATATTTCCCCTTCTTGCTCTGTAGCTGATTTTCCTTCCTATTCTCTCACACAAGTACCTCCTCCTTGGTCAATATGGTAATAATAATAAATTTGCTTAATATCTTAGGATTACAAAGCACTTTAACCATACATCATCTAGTGGAGATGGTTGAAGAAGCAGGTGGGCGGCCTAGTAGATATAGTGCTGCCCTTGACATCAGGAAGACCTGAGTTTGAGTCTTATCTCAGACACTAGCTGTATAACCTTGGGCAAATCTCTTAACCTCTTTCAGCCTCAGTTTCCTCATCTGTAAAATGGGGACAATGATAACACCTACCTGAGTTCAAATTTTGCTTCAGGTACTTACGAGCAGCTAGGACAGGGGTGGGGAACCTTCGGCCAAGAGGCCACATGTGGAGCTTAGAGGTACAGTGTCAGGCCTGGAGTCAGGAAGACTCATTTTCCTAAGTTCAAATCTGGCCTCAGACACTTACTAGCTATATGACCCTGGGCAAGTCACTTAACCTTGTTTGCTATAATTTTCTCATCTGTAAAATGAGCTGGAGAATGAAATGGCAAACTGGTATCTAGTATCTTGCCAAGAAAACCTGAAATGGGGTAGGCAGCTAGGTGGCACAGTAGACAGAGCTCCGGCCTTTGAATCGGGAGGACCTGAGTTCAAATAGGGCCTCAGATACATGACACTTATTAGCTGTGTGACCCTGGGCAACTTAACCCCAATTGTCCCATCAAAAAGCAAAAAAAAAAAAAATTAAATAAAATCTTATTAAAAAAAAAAAAGAAAACCTCAAATGGGGTCATGAAAAGGCAGACATGACTAAAAATGACCTAACACTTATTAGCTGTGTGACCTTGGCAAGTCACTTAACCTCTCTGTGCTCCAGTTTCCTCATCTGTAAAATGATGACAGTAAGAACACCTACCTCACAGGGTTGTTGTGATGATAAAAGGGGATAACACATGTAAAGAAAGTTCTTTGTAAACCTCAAAGTCCTATTTTACTGATATTACAGTTGTTGTTATTATTAATTACTTCCCAGAGTTGTTGTGAGGATCAAATTAAGCAACATAGAAATCACTTTGCAAACCTTAAGGTGCTATATACAATGCTGGTGCTTTGTATATATCCCATTTCATCATCCCATTTCATTCTCATAGAAACTGAGGCCAATAGTGCAAAAGGTCTTATGACTCAAGTCATACAGCTGGAAAGAGGCAGAGCTAACTGTTTCTCTTGGTGACACAGGAGGATTTAGGTGATGTGGGGAAATTATGGAATGTCTGTGGTGCACAAACCAAAAGGCATGAATAAAATTAAAAAAATAATAAAATAATCATACATGGCACAAAAGAAAAGACATTGGCAGCATCAGGACACAAACCTAGGTCTTCTGAATCCTAGTTTAGTGTTCCCTTAATCATAGAAAACTCAGAGTGAGCTCAAATGACACCTTCTACCCAATGACTTTCCTGATCCTCCCAGCCTCTTGTGCACCCCTTCCCGAAGGAAGGAAGAAAGGAAGGAAGGAAGGAAGGAAGGAAGGAAGGAAGGAAGGAAGGAAGGAAAGAAAGAAAGAAGGAAGGAAGGAAGAAAAGAAGGAAGAAAGGAAAGAAGGAAGCATTTATTAAGCATCAACTGTGTGCCAGGAATTGTGCTAAGTGCCTTACAATTATTCCGTTTGATTCTCACATCAACCCTGAGAGGTAGCTGATATTATTATCTCCAATTTATGATTGAGGAAACTGAGGCTGAGAAAGTAAGCTTGTCCAGGGTTACAGAGCTAGTAGGTGTATGAAGCAAAATTTAAACTCAGGTTTTTCTTGACCCCAGGCTCAACACTCTATCCATAGCACCACCCAGAAGTTTTGTATGATACTTTGTATTCCTTTTGTGTGTGTTCAGAATATACTTCCATATGTGCTGTTTTCCTCCTGTCCTTGAGGACAGGGACTATTTCGGTTTTGTCTCTGTATCCCCAGCACTCAGCAAAGTGCTTAGAACATGGTAATCTATTAATAAATGCTTATTGATTGATTGAAAACTGCCTCTCAAAAACCCAGTTGTTATTAACTGAGACCACAACTCCTCAGCTATTCGATTTCTATGTGGTATAGTAGAAAAAGCACTAGATTTGAAGTCAAAGGATTTGGTTTATCATCTTGGTCTTGCAATTTGTAAAAAAAAATATATATACTTAAAGTTAACATTTATTTCTTCAATTAACAAAAATCTGCCTTTCTGCCCTTTCACCTCTCTGCAGCTTACCCTCACAAACAGATCATGGAGGAGGATCAAGCAGCTGCAGACAGATCCTCATTCCTTTGTTATGAGAAGCCCATTCTCACTCCAACAAGAAAGAAAAACAAAACTCCTGTTACTATTGCATTCATCTTACAGTCAAGTAAAACAAATTCCCACATTGGCCATGTCCCCAAAAACACATCTCAGTTTGCATTCTTATCCCATCACCCCACTGTTAGGAAGCAGGTATCTGCCGCTTTCTAACTGGGTGACCTCAAGAAAGTCAATTTACCTCTGCGGCCCCCAGTTTCCTCATCCGTGAAACAGGGGATTGGAATACATGACCTCAGAGGACCCTTCCAGCTCTAAATCCTATGACCTTCCTAACCTGTGGATGTGAATCCTCTAACTAGAATTGTGTCTCTGTGAAATCCCAAAAGCAGATTCACAATTTCCCACAAAGTGAATCTAATTTTGCTTGTGAAGAGCTAACTGTGCTAGTTACTTGGGACATACTTGGGACATCAACATTAAACTTCAAGTTGACAAATATGTATTGAAATCAGAAAAAAATAAATATGTATTGAATCAGAAAAAAATAAGATAATATTCTTGCCCTCCTGGAGTTTACAGTCTTGCAAAAGAACCCTGCAATAGATTATCTAATACCTTTCTCAAAGGAGCATGACAGGCTTTACAATTTGATTTTTAAATTTCATAATATTATTTTGAAGTAGGCAGGAACATGATATTATTATTTCTATTTGGTAAATGGGCAAACTGGGACAGAGAAGTCAAGTTGCTCATATAAAGTCATAGTATAATTTAGCAATGAACCACAAATAGTTTCCAAGGCAGGGTTCTAGCCCAGTATTTCCAAATTATGGAAGTAAGTTAAAAACCTCCTATTTTGAAAAAGTAAAACTAATCATATTAAGGAATATTTCTCTGGTCTAAAAAAGACCTTTCCAGAGCCCTGGGGAAAGTCCCTTGGAAAGGTGAGTGATATGTTGAGGATAAAAAGGTCTTTCTTTGAGAATGGATTAAGTAATCCTTGGAAAGGAAGATATCTATTTGTTTACTTTAGAAGTAAGGGGAGTAGTCTAGAAGGGAATGAGATTGTTATTTAACTATTCTTGGATCTTGCATATTCTGGACTTTCACATGTTGTGATTTTTCTTTTTTGGGATTCCTATAAATATTACCTAACATTGTCTGAAGGTAGAAAGTCATGTTGGAGACCATGAGACACTACTCTAATCTGACCATCTTTAAACTAGAAATGTTTGGCTAATAGGTTAATGATGAATTAAATATTGTTTCTAGCAAACAAGCTAATATACAGAGGACAGTATTCTCCCCTCTCCTCCCCAGTAACATGGACTTAAACAGAAAAACACTTATTAATCACTTAGGCATAATCACTTACAGAATACAAATAGAAAATCCAGACAATCTCTGCTCTCATGGAGCTCACTCTCTACCTGGGAGAGATAACATATAAAGGAGGGCTTCTGTTCATGCTTAGTTCATGACAGGTGGAAAGGCCAAGTAGTACTTGGGTTCTGACAAGGAAGGTAAAGGACAAATGGCAAACCCCTGAGCACCTTGGAGAGTAATGGTAGGGCAGATGATCGCCAATAAGAAGTTGGTTTAAGCGTCAAAGTAGACAGGGACTCTGGAATACTTTCCGCAGAGATGTGCATATGGCAGTCAGGATCTGGCTCTCTGGGCATCCTGCACCTGATGGAAATTGGGCAATGGGGCAGTGGGAGTTGAGCTGGGGAAGGGAAAGGTCCATGTCTCCTCTTCATCATAAGCTCCACCCAAGACTTGACTACTCTGGAGATTAATTTGACATTTTCTCAGTGGCCTGTAGAATAATCTGCCCTTTCATATGCTCCCAGGCAGTGGGAAGGACTCCCACCCCTGGGTATTCTGTCTAGTTGTCAGTTCCTTGTATGGAGGTTGTCCAGCCATGACATCCCTGTCTTAGACAATTTTCTCCATCTTTAGTTAGTTATCTAACTAAATTAGTTAGCTAGTCATCTGTTAGTACAAGATGTTGCATCACTGAGTGAAGAAAAGGAGAAACAAGCAGTGAAAACTACAAAAGAAAAGAAGGAAATGACTAAGTGGAAACTTCTAAACAATGGAATTGTAACCCGAAGGTTGCTCCAGCTAGATAACAGCTCTACAAAGCACAAGCAAATCATGTACAAATAATGTATTATTTAGAGCCAATATGTTATCAGGGGAAGAGCACTAGACTTGGAATACTAGCTACATGACATTAGTAACTTATTTAACCTCTCTGAACCTCAGTCTCCTCATTTGTAAAATTGAAATAATCATAACTGTGAAACAGTATCACATGCTAGAGGGATGACCTCAAAGTCAGAAAGACCTAGTTTAAAGCCTTGCCTCTTGGGGCAGCTAAATGGCTCTAGTGGCTAGAGCACTGGCCCTGGAATCAGGAGGACCTGAGTTCAAATATGGCTTAGACACTTAACTAGCTGTATGAACCTGCGCAAGTCACTTAACCCCAATTGCCTCAAAAAAAAAAAAGTCTTGTCTCTGACTGATTCACTTCAGGTGTATGACCCTGGATAAATCACTTAACCTCCCAGTACCTCCAGACAACTCTGTCTCAGACTGTAAGTTACAGTCAAATTGCTGATCTGCATTGGTGGAGGGAGTTTAAGGTCTGGACCAACACTAGAAATCTTTACTACCTGCCTCCCAGGGTTGTTGTGAGTAAGCACCTAATGAAACAGTATGTGAGAAGTACTTTGTGAGAATGATGAGGGATTACATAAATGTAAGGAAGTGCCTGCCATATGTATATTAGTATCAAGGATCATGGACCCATTTGGGTCCAGGTTCCTTCTAGTATTCTATCTTGTTTCCCTTACTTCATTCAAAGGCTCATGGGAACAATGGTGCCTCCTGTATCTCTTACCATTGCCCTTCTTGTTCTAGGATTTCGAGCTGGAAGGAAACTTAGGGATCATATGCTGTGTCCATTTATGACTGGTGAGAACACAGAGGCCCATAAAAGTTAAGGGCTTTGCCTAATGTCACCCAAGTGGTAGGTAATAGGTAGCAGAGCAAAGATTTGAAAACAGGTCTCCCAGCTCCAAATCTAGTTGCCTTTTCACTATTCCTCGTTAACAGGCCCATTCTAGGTTTTAGTTTTCTTAACCATAAAATAAAAGAGTTAGAGTAGATGATATATCAGACCCCTTCCTTCCTGTTCTGAATTCTAGGATCCCATGAACCAATGCTTGATAAACTTTCTTTCTCCAGACTGTATTTTGAGGTTGAGACTGTTGATTACCTCTTCCTGGGAAAAGTTTATTTTGGGGTGGAATGCATTGCAGCTTAGGACAGAGGCATAACATATGCAGAAGTTTAAAATAACCAGAGTAATGTGTATGCAACACAATTCCTTTGTTAATTAAAATGCTTGTAAAAAGCAATAAAAACTCCCCCCACACCCTTCCACCACCAGATTTTCAGCTTTCCTTGGCAAAGTTGCAGCTTTCTGATGATGGGGGATGAGCTGCCTTGGACAATGACAAATTAACAGGGGCTGGTAATGGGCTCTGAGGATATGAAGCTGCCTCTTCTGTCAAAGCTACCAACTAAATCAGGAATATTAAAAATTAGATGAGAATTAGAATGGAACTAAGCAAAGTCTCCCAAGTGTGGAAGTCATTCTCATCTGATTCTCTGTGGGGGGGAAACAAATGAGATTACGTGATTGTTGGAACTGCAGGGAACTAAAAGATGCTAAGGTCAGGGGAGGAATGTGGAACCTCTGGAATTTCAGGTGGCAAATAGGATTTAGAACCTTAGGTTTAATGAAGACAACAACCAAAGGGAAAAAAAAATCACATAATTAACACACACTGTTAACACTTCATTAGTCTCCTGGGGCGAAAGTTATGCTAAAAATAATCAAAACATTTGTATTAAATACCGTTAAAAGGCACTTACAGGTGGCCAAGGAAACTTCTTTGTCCATGGCAAAATTAGGCACTTTCTTCAGTTTTCCTTCATTATTCCTAGCACACTTTGCAACACAGAATGGGTTGGCGCCCTGAGAGGGAGTCATTAAGGGCACACTTCAAATTATAGAATCAGAAAGGAAGCATTACTCAGAGATTCTCTCTCAGCCTAACTTTGCCTCCAAAGTCTTAAACAACTTCTCTGTTTCAAAATCCAGACCTTCATTGGTTCTGAGAAAGAACCAGCCAGTATATCACACCAACGAGATAGCACCAAGGTCCAGTCCAGGGGTGGGGAACCTGTGACCTTGAGGTCACATGTGGCCTTCTAGGTCCTTGGGTGCAGTCTTTTGACTGAGTCCAAGTTTTACAGAACAAATCCTTTTATTAAGGAGATTTCTTGAGGACCTGGAAGGCTACATGTGGCCTCAAGACCACAGGTTCCCCACCCCTGGTCCAGTCCCAAGTAAAACTAAAAAATGATTTAAAAATCTCTGTCGGATCCAGCCCCAGGCACCTCCGTTTGAGCCTATCCTCCTGCTACCATTGCTTCACTCCGTTGCCCTTGCTGCTTTCAGAGGCTGACCAAAATAATGGTGCCTGTTGTTTATCTCACTCTTACCTCTCTTGTTCTAGAATTTAGAGCTGAGAGGGAACTTAGAGATCATTTACCTTACAGTCTTATTTCTACTAGTAAAGCTAATGAGGTTAAAGGATTTGTCCAATATTACACAGCTGGTAATAAGTAGCAGAGCTGGGATTCGAACCCAGGTTCTCTGATTCTTAATCTAGTGTTCTTTCCATTAGAATATGTTAATTAGATAATAGGACAGAGTTAAGCCTTCCTCTGCTCCCAAGTAAAATGTGCATTCTGGAGCTCACACACCCAGCTTTATTGTCTAATCCAGAAGAATGGTTCTAGTCAATCATTTAATCCTTTTATTGGCTGCTTTTCTTATATGTAAAGATGGGCGTGTTAATACTTGCTTTATCTACCTCACAGTGTTTTTCTAAAACTCAAATAATTATAATATCTCATTTACATTGGTATTCGAGGTTTACAAATGCTTTCCTCACAACAACTCTGTTACTATTATCTCCATTTTACAAAGAAGCAAATTGAAGCTCAGGGAGATTGAGGCACTTGCAAAAGGTCACCCAGCTAGTAAGGGTTTCAGTTGGGACTAGAATTCAAGACTTTTGACTACAAAGCCCAGTATTCTTTCACTTGCCACAGGGTACTTCTCTAATTAATCAACTAATAAGTATGTAATCATTTTTCAAAACATTAAAAGTACTATGCAAAATTTAGATATTATTATTACTAATACAGCACTCCCTCTGGGTTCAGTCCCCTAACTCACAGCGGAACAGTGGCTCTCAAAGCGGCTACTGTTACCTCTGCTTCTAGGGAACTTTGTGAGTGCCTATTCCTAACACTATAGCTCATGAGCCCCCACTGACGTTTTTCACATTAACAATCAGTCAGTAGACTCAGATCTTGGCAAAAGTATTTACTCAAATGTCACAGCAAAAAACAGCAGTTACAAAGTATTTCCCCAAAGTAATTAGTGCTAATTCTTGCACAAAGACTCACAGAGTCCAGGGGAAAGAGTGAGTACAAATTTAAAGTGCAGTAGTAGTGAGGTACATATGGAGGAAACACATATAGACCAAAGTAACTCACAACTCTGAAACAAGAGGATTTTTGCTGAAGTCCAAATGGGGCACAACTTTATGTGAAAAAGTATCATGCATGTGAGTTATTTTTACAAGAGGGCAATGTGGCACTGTGGATAGCATACTAGAATCAGAGGGGGAAGAATGGTTTTCAAATCCTGCCTTAGATAGTTATGAGCTATTTAATGGTGGGTAAGCTAATTTCTCTGCCCCTAATTTTTCTCATCCGCAAAATGGGAATAATGATACTTGTACTTCTTACTTTATGAGGTTGTTGTAAGGAAAATGCTTTATAAACCTTAAATCATTATCTGAATATGCGTTATTATTACTACTGTTATTCTGGAAGTGAGAGTAAGCTGCCAAGACAGCATAGTGTAGGACAGAGGTGTCAAAATTGCTTCATGCACCCATAAGTGCAGCCTGAATCAGATTAAAATGTAAATGGGAAATGCTGAACAAAAAAAAAAATACAATACAACATAGATAATGCCAGTTTGTGGTATATGTGGCCAGCAGGGATTTGCTTCTATTTGAGTTTGATTCTACTAATGTAGTGGATTGAGCACTGGACTTAGAGGGGAGAAAAACCCAACATGGGTTCAAATTACACCTCACACACTTACTAACTGTGTGATTCTGGGCAAGACTTTAAACTTTTCTATACCACAGTTTCCTACTTGGTAAAAATAAGGGGTGAAGGAGCTGGACTAGATCATCCTTCTACCTCTAAATCTATGATCTTATGAACAGCTAGGTGGCCCAGTGGATAGAGATCTGGGCCTTGAGTCAGGAAAATTTGAGTTCAAATCTGGCCTCAGACACTTACTATGTGACCCTGGGCAAAACACAACCCAGTTGCCTCCATTTCTTCATCTGTAAAATGATCTGGAGAAGGAAATGGCAAGCCACTCTAATATCTTTGCCAAGAAAACCCCAAATGAGGTCATGAAGAGTCAGACATGACTGAAATGACCAAATAACAACAAAACATGAACTCTATCCAAGATGCCATCAGAAAATACAGAGGTTTGGGTCCCTGTCTCACATTTCTAGCCTGCATTCCGCTGCAAGTAAACACACATTCCGACGGGTTCTTCTGTTCTGACTTATGTCATAAGAGTAAACAAGAGATCCTCCAGTTTTCCAAATGTTCTTATCTCTAAGATATACTTTACTAATCAAGCAAACAACTCTTTCCTCTCTCCTTTCATCCTCCCTCTTTCCTCAGCAGAATTGCCTTCAACATACAAAATGCAACCTCCAAGGCAAACCCCAAATTTGTTTAAATGCAAGGGAAAAGTCAGAATTTCCAGAATCCTTTTCAGAGCCCGGCTCATTTTTCTGAACTTGGCTCCCTGGCTTTCCTCAGCTAGAATGTTGAGGCATTTGAAGAATTTGAAGAAACGCAGCCAGACTGAGAATAACACTGCAATCTGAAATCCCAGCTCAAGTGTCATGGGACACATATCTAGCTCAATAAAAATTAACTTTTCCCTAGAATAATGATTAGATAATGCTAAATGCATTGTGGTGCTCAGTGGGCAGCATAGGAGGGCAACTGACAACTTGTTTGTAAGGTTTAAAAAAAAATTCATGTTATGTGTGTCAGATCTAATCTCAGTGGAAATTTGTTTTTTAAGAACCAATAAATATTGTATATTCACGGGATCATAGATTTAGTGATTGAACAGATATTATTCATTTTCTTGGCTTACTTCCTCCCCACATATGACATTCCTTCTCCCACCACTACGCTTTTGCAAGGGTTGTCTCCCCATCACTCCCCACAGCCCCCAAGGCTCTCTTTCCTCACCTCTTCCTCTTGAAATCCTTATATGCTCCACCTCTTGCACAAGGTCTTTCTGTATTTTGTATATAACTTCCCTCCTGTATTTTGTATTTATTTAACTGGCTACATGTTGTTTCCTCAGAAAAGAATTTGAATTCATGGATGGCAAGGACCATTTTCCTTTTTTTCTTGGTCTGCCTAGCACATAGTTCCTGGTACCTGGTAGGTGCTGAATAAGTGCTTGATGAACTTAATTGAATTATAAATGAGGAAAGTCAGACCCAGAGTAGCTGGTGACTTGCCCAAAGTCACAGAGGTCATAAGTAGCAGAACCAGGATTTTGAAAACAGGTCTTCTAACTCCAGATTCAGCATCCTTTCCACTGTATCATACTGCCTTTCATAACAACTCATGGTGTCTTTTTGGAAAAAAGAAAGGAAACAAACATTTATTAACCACCTATTATGTATTAGGTACTGCGCTCACTGCTTTATAAATATTATCACATTTGATCCTCACAATCCTAGGAGGTAGAAGGTATTGTCCCCATTTTACAATTTAGGAAACCAAGGCAGAGGTTAAGTGACTAGCCCAGACTAATCACACAGGGTCACACAGCCAATAAGTGTCTGTGACAGGATTTGAACTCAGGTTTTCCTAAATCTAAGCCCAGCACTTTATCCACTGCACCACCTAGTTGCCTCTTTGGATAGCATTGAGTGAGATGGTCACTGACTTTGGACTCAGTCATAACCAAAACATGCAGCAGCAACCATTCTCTAATACACTCTTCTTTTCTTTCCTATAACATTTATTAAGCTCTTATTGTGTGAAGGGCACTGAGCTGGGCAATGAGGAAGATACAAAATTCCCATTGGGCATGCCCGTGGCTCATGCAATTTACAGTAGAGTAGCAAGGTTTCTCTTCACATGGGTAGAAATAACTACAACGCAAAACAATACATCTGTATGTTGAAGGCAATTCTGTTGAGGAGAGTAGGAGGATAAAAGGAGAAAGGAAAGACTTGTTTGCTTGATTAGTAAAGAGTGTCCTAGAGATAAGAACACTTGGACCACTGTGGGATCTCTTATTGTTTGCTGTTATGACATAAAAGAGGAATAGAGGAACCAAGAAACAATGTAGCCCAAGTGCTCAGCAGTTTGGAAACCATCCCGGACTTAGAGAACTTCCGTGGTAATCCCAAATCTCCCAATTACTACCCTTGAGACCTTCAGCAAGTAGGCCTCAGTTTCTTCATGTGGGAAAGGAAACATTTGAAGGAGATGGCTTTTAGGGTCTCTTCCATCTGTAAATCCTATTTGTTTCTATGAATAAAAGACAAAAAAACAATGACCACAACGACTTAATATAACCAACTAAAAGCAACCAAACTTGCTAAGTCTTGACTGACGCCAAGGGAATTCAGAACAAATAAATAATTGTTACTGTCATTTTTCCCTCCTTGGTCTATTCCTGTGATATCAGAGCCGTGCTTTAGAGCAGTGGGATCACACTAAAATAGAAACAGGGGTGGGGGTGGCACTAACTCCCATCTAAAGATCCCATTCAAAATTTCAGGAATAACAAGGTAGCCATGGGGCCATGGATCTGTTGTGTCTGATTCTAGCTACATGATTGGCCCAATTTTTTCTGGTTATACACGTCCTTCAGGATGTTTCTTTCACTCAAGTCATTGTTGCTAATATGTTGCAGCCAACTTAAACACTGCCCCCTCCCCAGCTACTTTACTGCCCTTTAAATTACTTAAAATTTTGAGTCTTTGAAATCAGGGCATTTTATGATTTAAAGCCACAGAGCAGCATCAGAATATTGGTGATAAAGACATGAATTCTGGCAGCAATGAATAGTTTGATTTCATTAAAAAAATTGCCGAGTATCTTAATTTATGTATTTAATAACTTTGTCATTTGTACTTCTCATATACTTAGCATGCCTATTTTTATTGTTTATTCATTTGTGTGTATATTCTTATTACCAATCTTTTGTTGTGTTGTTGTTCAGTCATTTCAGTTGTTTCAGACTCTTCATGACCCTAGTTGGGGTTTTCTTAGCAAAGATACTAAAGTGGTTTGCCATTTCCTTTTCCAGCTCATTTTTACAGATGAGGAACTGAGGTAAACAGGGTTAAAGGACTTGCCCAGGGTCACACAGCTCTAGGAAGTGTTGGGGGCCAGATTTTAATTCACAAAGATGAGTATTCCTGACTCCAAGCCTGGCACTCTATCCACTGTGCCACCTACCTGCCCTTTTACCACCCCCACTAAGCTCTGCAGGCAAATAAAGTTACAAATCCATTTTTTTGCCTAGGGCAATGACTGCACACAGTAAGTCCTCAGTATGACTTGTTGAATGAATGTACTGTGATCCTTCATATGTGTAAGTCTTAGTTATACGATAAGAGTCCAAGGTCATTGAAGGAAGGGATAATCAATCAGTCAACAAGGATTTATTAAGTGCTCCCAGTGTGCCAGGCTCTGTCCTAAGCACTGATGACACAAAGAAAAAGCCAGGACAGTCCCTGCCCTCAAGGAGCTTACATGCTAATAATGTCATATACTTCTTGTGTCTTCCACAGTGCCTAGCAGGGTGTTGTGCACATACAAAGTGCTTCATAAATACTTGCTGACTATCTTATTTCTAGAGAGTGAAGAAATGAATATTGAACTCTTGTCTTGGGGCATATCACCCTGAACAATACATAAGACATCTTGTCAAGAGCTTGTCAACTCTGCTGTCTCTATGTGTCCTCCAGTGCCTGGCACCACTCCTTGCATGTAATGGGTGTTTCATAGATGTTCGTTGAGAGAATGCCAGGGAATGTATTTTTGGATTAAAAAAAAAGGGTTTGCTGGAGACACAGCACTAACAGAAATATGACAACTCCAGGAAGGACAGAGCTGTTGCTTCTGTTCAATTACTAAGCTTATCTCCTTGAGGCATTTGGGAGTAGTTGATGAGCCAGTGAGTCAAGAGGCCAAAGAACAGCCAACTAACAATTCTTCCAGTTAGAAGGAAAACCAGCACCATATTTGTGTGATAACTAAATCGTCTAAGTGGCCCACACAGGAACCATTGGAGAAGGATTCCTTTCCTATGGGTTCCTGGAATAATTGTTCTCTTAGGAGTGTGATCTCAAACTCTGCAGGGTTAGAACTCCATGGAGCAGCAGCAAATGATCCAACATTCCATTCAGATTATCCTGCTGGGAAGGGGGTTGAACTTTGTCCTTTATTGAGCCTGCCAGGTCAGAACTCCACAGTTCTGTTAACTTTCTCATTGCCTTAATACTTATATTCCATCCCAAAGAGTAGAACCCATTCTCTTTCAAAGAAGATATAATGTATTAGGTTCCAGAAAGTTTGCCTTACTATCTCCAGAACACTATTTGCATGCTCTTTGTATTATCTGTTTTCTCTAGTCTTATTCAGGGATACAGTTCCTTTCTTTCTTTCTTTCTTTCTTTCTTTCTTTCTTTCTTTCTTTCTTTCTTTCTTTCTTTCTTTCTTTCTTTCTTTCTTTCTTTCTTTCTTTCTTTCTTTCTTTCTTTCTTTCTTTCTCTCTCTTTCTCTCTTTTCCTTCCTTCCTTTTCTTTCCTTCTCTTTCTATCTTTCTTTCTTTCTTCTTTTCTCTCTCTTTCTTTCTCCTCTCTCTTCTTTCTCTTTTTTTGACATAAAAAAGTAATGACTATTTTATTTTAAAAAGTCATTTTTCAGCATACTCTTTTCCCTCTGTTATCGAACCCTCCTTTGTAACAAAGAAAAAGTTATATATAATCAGCTAAAAAAAAAAAGCAAGCGAGCCTGACAATGCCGATGTGTGCAGCATTCCATATCCATAGACTTCCACCTCCCTATCTTCAGGAGAGATAAGTGTTACAACTTCTGTTTTCTGGATCCAAAATTGTTCATTATAATTAATCAGAGTTCAGCTGCCTCTAATGTTTTTTTGGTTTGCTTTATTGTAATTTTTAGACATGACACATATGATATATATTTATATAAATACATATATGTAGTCAGCCCATGAAGATTGCAGAGTACCCTGAGAGACTGAGGTATTCCTCCTCTACTGCCATCAACTTGAACCCTCAACAACTGTGTTGAGGGACCCACAATTAGCACTCTATTTCCATTTAATTACATAATGTCTAGTAGCTTTGACTAAAGGATATTTACTTCAAAGATATAGCAAGAACAAACACACAAATATGTTCCATTTATACCTTCAGGTCATGCTTTCCTGTATACCACCTCATGCTCAGGGTGGGGCAGGGCAGGCTCATGACATAATTCAGTTCCTATAGAGCATTGGTTTCATCAAATTCACGTCCATATTTGGCATAACTGTTGGATGAGTCTTTGTATCACCTTCAGCTGGGTTGGGGTCCTGAAGGTTATTCTTATAGGTCACTCTTTGTTCATTGAGGCATCAATATAATACTGACTCTAAAACCCAGTCTCTGGAATGTGGCAATGCCTTGACACATTTTAGACCTTTTGAAATTCACAAAACTGGAAACTTAGCTGCCTTCACCTAGAACAGAAAAGAACAAGTGCAGAGGCTAAGACCCAGGCCCATTCACCTGGCCATATGACCTCAGCGGAGGAGACACCCCCAAGGCCTCTCCCATGATCTCCCACCAGTTGCTGTTGACAAGAGTGACCAAGCTCCCCTAAGAGTAAAGGAGACAAAAGATGCTGTGGCAGATGCTTCCTGGCCTATTTGAATGGCTCCCCAGACAATCAAAGAGCATCTTCCTCAATGTGTTGTTAACATACCAGAACTAGCTAAAATTGTAGAATGTCTACATATGCTCCACAGTTTCAATAATAATAATAATGATAATAACAGCTAGCATTTATAAAGTACTTTAAGGGTTGTGAAATATTTTACAAATATGATCTCCTCGCAACAACTCTGAAAGGTAGGAACTTTTATCGTTCCCACTTTACAAAAGAATACTGAACTTGAGAAAGAAGACCTGAATTCTTCTTGTTCTAGTTCTGCTTTAGCCACTTACTTGGTGTGTGACAACGATCCCTGGCCTTTTTTGTTTCTCTTTCCTCATCTCTCAGATGGGCTTACGAAATATTTATACTTTCTAATCCAAAAAGTTGAGATGATGAACAAATATAACAATAAATGGGAAGTATTTTGTAAGTTACAAAGTGATAGAACCATGTAAGCTATTATTATCCCAATATTGCTATTATTATATTCTCATCATCATTTTTATCCCTACTTTACAGACAAGGGCTAAGGCAAAGGAGAAACTAGGTAACTTTTCCAGGGCTAATAAATGCATGCAGCTTTCTGGGGCTGCCTCCAGTCAAATAGAATCTGTCTGGGGCCATCTACATGGACATTAGCAAGGAAGAGAAGCCTTAGAAGCATGGAGCTAGTCAAGTGGTTGTTGGATTCATTCTGTTCTCCTCTTTGACCCACTTCCATTTTGCTAAGCAGCACTGCTGATGATGCCTCTTTGATGTTCTTCCCATTTGAACTCCATCTGAATCACATGTTAGGAGCAGGAAATGCAAGCAAGTATACTCCTCCCTCTCAGAGCCTGCTTTCCATACTCTGCTCTCCCTCTTGCACACATACATTGGAGGTATTTCTGAGGCCAAACTTTCTGGTCATTTTAGCTAAGTGGAGGAATGAGTCTGATCCTTTCCAGTATTTGGACTTGGAGGTGGTATTTTCTCCATACCATGAAATCTCTGAGTGTCAGGCAAAGGGTTTTCAGACAGAAGATATGACCATAGTCACTGGCATTTATTTCTATAATCTTAGAAGTTTAAATCTCATCTAAATTTACCCCAAAGCCCAGAGAAGTGAATAGATTTGCTTATGGTCACAGAGCTAGTGAATATCAAGGCCAGAATTAGAAACTGGATCTGACTAGTATTTCAATGTTCCTTCTCCCAGACCATGCTATCTAGAGACTTGCCAATCTGACTTTGGGGAGGGAATATCTCTAGAAAAAATAACTAAATTGAATCCCAAATTCAGGTGGACCTGCCAGTCCCTTGTTACTACTCTGTAATACTGGGAGCAGGAAAGGTCCTATCATTTTGGCATGAAAGAGAGAGAATCAGTGAGAAAAACAGGAGTCAGAGAAGAACCCAACTTGAGTGTGTTTCTGAAGGATATTGTGGGCACACCTGGTATGTGACTGTCTTCTTTCAGGTCACCACACAGCAATTGCTTTTGCATCCTGCTTTCATTTATTATCCTCCCATGATCAACCAAGTGCAGCTGACCTGTGATGCTCCTGACATCATCTGTTATTTGATTATCATCTATAACTTTTTCATCTTTATAATGGAAACTATCATGTATATAAACCTATATAAACTCTACCCAAATCTATCCCCAGCTGTTACAAAATACATAGAAGAGAGAGAAGTTAGGCATGAGATCTGAAGTTATACAGGGTGTCCCAAAAGTTTTAGAACAGTTTAAATCTATTAAAATCACACTAAGAATTTTGGGACACACTATTTCTAGATCTGGCTCCCCTAAGGTTATATGTGTTTTCCTTGGTTTGCTTAAGAAATCCCCGGGATTTACCAAGAAAATATGTAATTTCCTCCTACTGTCATTCCCACCCTCATATGTCTCATTGCTGTTAGCTATTGGTTAGTTTTTTGTGCAATTCCCAGATAGCCAAAGGGTTCTCTGAATCATGGAGAAAGAAAGTCCCTTTAGAGTCATTTCATAAACTTATTGGCAGACCTTGTCTTGATGTTTTACAGTAAAGATGATGCTTCAATCCTATCAAGAAAAACTGTTCATTCAGTGACACTGATATAAACCCATTTCTTGGGTTGAGAATTAGTGCCATGAAGGACTAAGGTTCCATAAACTGTGGACAACAGGAGGTGGTGGTAGAAAGAACACTGTATCCAGAATTATAACAGCACAGGATCATAGACTGAGACCTCAGGGCTGGGCTGGTCTAACCCTCTCATGTTTTACAAGTTAGAAACAGATGTCTAGGGAAGTAAGTGATCTGACCATGGTCACAAATGGTATCCAGGGCATAAACCATTTGGTAAAGCTACACAGTTAACAATAGGTCATAATTTCACCAATTTGTAAAATGAAAGAGTTGCTCTAAATCATTCCCCTAAGGTTCTTTTGGCTCTAAAATTTAATGACTGGTTTTCTGAGCTGTATGAAGAATGTGATATTAGGCATCATGTTCTAGTCCTAAATGCTCTCACTTTTCTCATCTGCAAAATGAAGGAATAATATTTCATCCACATCAAAAGATTGTGAAGAAAGTACTTGGTAACCATAAACTGTTAGTGAAGTGCAATTCCTTCATGTAACTCCCCTTCTTATTCATTTTCACATTACCATGGGAACATCCAGCAGGAATGGTGAGGGGGTGCTACAGTCCCTGCAAAATCAGCTGAGGTATCCTTGAAATCAGCAAATATACATCATAAACATCAATCAAAAAATGATTAAAACAACATGGGTGATTATCCAAACAGAGCTGATTCACAAACCAAACACTCCAGAATGGAAAAGAAAAAGTCATTTATGTGGAGAGTTGAGCAGTAGAAAGAACATGAGTTTTGGATTCAGTCAACCTGGGCTCAAATCCCAGCATTGCTACCTATTATCTGTGTGACCTTGTACAATTCATTTCAGCTCCTCATGTCTCTGTTTTGTAATTTATAAAATGGAAGGTTTGTACTACAGGTTATTTTCAGCTCAAAATCCCATAATCCTATGATGGAAAAGGGATTGGAGCAGGTTAGAAGAGAGGGGTTGAGGGTGCCTCCTCAATGGGAAAACAAGGCTCATTGAATCTCTGCCCTTTATCCTCCTTTTTAAAGCACTGCTAATGCTTTTTTTATTATCTCTCTAAAGTGATATGGCCATTGCATCCGAGAAAATGTCACCTACAGACCCTGAGATCCCCATTTCCACATTAGGAAGCAACATCCAACAAAAATAACTCAGCTACTAAAGAATCTAGTGGAAAGGAAAGGACTACTCAATAGAGACTATTGTCTACTTCTCAGAGCAGCATACTTCACTTTTGCTATTTTTACCCCCTTTGCACTGAAGGTCAGCCTCCCCGGCAGTAGATGTCCCAACCAGTGGCCATGAGAAGGAAGATTTTTGGTAAACAGGCTCTTAGCAGAGGAATGGGGATAGGAGGTGGGGTTGCAGTTAGGGAGGGAGCAGAGGGGACCAACAAATGGAAACCGGCCAGCAGCAGATTTGAGTTGCCTGCCCTTCCTTAAACTGGCTCAAACATACTTTCCCTGCTTTGCCTCCTGACCACTCCCCTGGGCTGGTCATTCCTGAACTTTTATAAACAGCTTGTCAGTCCCCTGTAAGACTCAGCCTAGATCTCAGACACAGAGTTGTGGCTCAGCCTTCACTGTTTTGAAAAAACATTGATCCGTAAGAGGAGAGAAGGAACCCAAAAAGCTGGAAAGATAGTAAGTTACAGATAATTTATATTTCCTTAGACAAGACTTTATGAGAGGGATCTGTGCAGATGTGTGTGTGTGTGTCTGTGTGTGTGAATGGGGAGGAATGTGGAAGGAAGCATCTTTTTGATACTCTGAGAAACAAAGTTAACTTAAGATGATTGCAATCTAATTTTTGAAGACGTTGGGAAAGGGAGAGTGGGAAGGCAGCATGGTTCAATGGAAAAGACAGCTAGATCTGGAATCAAAGAAATCAGGTTAAAATCCTAGCTCTGTCACTTCTACTTGTGCGACCATTTAACCTTTTCTGGGACTCAGCTTTCCTATCTGTAAAATGAGAGGATTGCACTACATGACTTCTAAGGTCCCTTAGAGTTCTCAATCTACGGAAGGGTTGGCGGGAGAGAAGTAAAGGGATGAAAGAGAAGTGGTTTCTGACTTTAAATTGCAAGATTCAGAGAATATTTAAATTCTCTTTAAAAGAAAAATTTTGCACTATTGATGTCCTGCTTGAGAGTTTCTAGCATGGGTTTAAAGGGACTATTAGAAATTATGCTTTCACACTGTGAAAGTGTAGGGAGACTGAGAAAGGGGAGCAATTGGACTGTTTCTAGTCTGTCTCTTTGTCAACAATAAACCTTTCTTGAACCCCTCCCATGGGTAGGACACCATGCAAGGCTCTGTGAGATTCAGCCCTCCAAGCACTTAGAGTGTATTAAAGGATTGAGCATTCATCTGACCTATCTATACACAAAAGGGGAAAATCACAACACAAGGTGTCATGTAGTCCTCAACTCAGAACTTTGATCTGACTTACTGGGAGTCAGCCAATTCAAAGCAAAGATAATTTATTAAAGATTTCCTCTGAGCCAGGTACTGTGCTGGGCACTGAGGTTACAAGAGAGAGCCAGAATAGTGCCTGCCTTCAAGGAACTTACATTTTACCAGGGGAGGAAGGGCAGCTAAATGGAGGCAGGAATGGAGAAGGGAGGGACAACATTAATAAAAATAAGCACAAAATATATCAGAAATGAACACAAACTCATAGTGAGGCAAAACACTAATCAATGGGGAATCTACAGAGGTCTTTTGTAGGATGTAGCAATAGGTCTGAGACCCAAGACGTTCTAAGAGGTGAAGAGGAGGGAAAGCCTTTTAATTGTGAGAAATAGCCCGTGCAAAAACCCTGAGGTATGAGACATGGCATGTCATGTATGAAAACAAGGAGACCAGTTTGGCTGAAACATAGAGGGTGTGTGTAAGGGAGGAATAACGTGTCACTCTAGACAGATAGGTTGGAGGAGGGCTGTGAATAGCTTTTAGCACCAAAGGAGTTTGTATTTTACAGATTAGACTAGATAATCTCTAAGGTCCTTTCTAGTCTGAAATGCTATGGTTTTACTTTGCCATCTCCTTCCTCTCCACGTGGCTAGACATCTCCCTTGTGTGCCTTGCAGGTTCCCAGCCATCCTCATGATGCTTTCAGTCCTGAGTGCCACCATCATCCTGGCCACTTGCGTGTCCTATGGTGCAATGGAACTAGCTGGGGAGGAGTCCAACTTGAAGAGGGCAGAGCAGATCAATGACATCCAGAAAAAAGTCAGTGACCTGTGGCATAGGCTTGTCTATGTGAAACCAGTCACCTCAGGCAGAGATGAACACACTGTTTATGCCAACTGCCAGGTAAAGCCTTCTTCTACTTTAGAGGCCAATAAATCCCAAGTGACCGGGCAGGTCCTATTTAAACAGCTCTACCCAGATGGGAAGATGGATGTCTTCTTTGATCTGTCTGGATTTCCAACAAATAACAGGAACGCCTCTTGCCGGGCTATTCACATCCACAAGTTTGGAGACCTCAGCAATGGCTGTGATGGAACCTCTGGTCACTATAACCCACATGAGGTAAACCACCCCCAACACCCAGGGGACTTTGGGAACTTTCCCGTGAAGGATGGCAAGATCAGAAAGTTCCGATTCAACGTTTCAGCTTCTCTCTTCGGGCCCTACTCTGTCCTGGGTAGGGCCATTGTAGTTCATGAGCAAGAGGATGACCTTGGCAAAGGCGGCAACAAGGGCAGCCTGGAGCATGGAAATGCTGGGAAGCGCCTCGCCTGCTGTGTCATTGGCATCTGTGGGCCAGAGCTCTGGAACAAGAAGGCCTTGGACAATGCTTCACGGAAAAAGAGGAGGCTAGAACGTGGGGGTAAGACTGCCTGAAGCAAGGGTTCCTGCAGGCCCTTGATCCACATCCCGGTCAAGTTAGTCATCTCTGGCAAACATCCCCGGCTGCTTAGAGTGCTGGCATGAGGCTCGGTCTTTAGCTGCGCTCAGGTGTCATGTAATAAAGGAGCTTCAACACAATATTGCAACATAGTTTGAGGTTTGTTTTTTGTATTTTTTAAAGTCACCCCTAATCACTACTTTCATTGGGAGACAGCGAAGATCCTTACCAGATCCTCAGGAAGATAGTATTCCAAACAAAATTTCTCCTCCCCCAAGCAGTCCACCCTAATTTTCAGAAACTTGAGTGGATTTACCATATCTTGTCATGGCACAGTTAAGAGCCGCCACTTGAAACTGCAATGGGAGTAGGTGAGGGGAATAAGATGGAAGGGTGATGGCCACTGAGATGCCACGGGGAAAGGGCATGGGATTTGGAGACAGAGACGGTGGTGGTTGTTCAGTTGTGTCCAATTCTTCCTGATCCCATTTGGGGTTTTCTTGGCAAAGATACTGGAGTGATTGGCCATTTTCTTCTCCAGCTCGTTTTATAGATGAGGAAACTGAGACAACCAGAGTTAAGTGATTTGCTCAGGATCACACCACAGCTGGTAAGTGTCAAAATCCAGATCTGAACTCAAGATGAGTCTACCTGACTCCAGGCCCAGCCAGCACTCTATGCACAATGGTGCCACCTAGCAGACCTGAGGCAGAGGACTTGGGTTCAGATCCTGACAGCCACATGATGTGTGGCCTTGGACAAAATCCTCAATCTCAAATAAGGGGGTCAGAGAGTAGGCTGCCTCAGAGAGAATGCCAGACTTGGGCTCAAATCCCAGCTCTGCCTCTTGTTACCTTGGGCAAGTCTTTTACCTCCCTAGGCCTATTTTTTTTTCTCATTTGCAAAATGAGGGAGTTGGATGAGATGACTTCTAAGATCTTTTCCAGTTCTAAATCCTATTTCCTGGGGACACGAGGTGGTGCCGTGGATAGAGCACTGGCCCTTGCGTCTGGAAGACTCATCTTCATGAGTTCAAATCTGGCCTCAGGCACTTACTAGCTGTGTGACCCTGGGCAAGTCACTTTACCCCACTGCCTCAAAAATAAACAAACAAGCAAACAAATAAATCCTATTTCCTGGGTCACAGAGCCTCCCCCAGTTGATCAGTTGTCCCCTCTGGCCTCTGTGCAGCAGAGCTGTGTTATCAGGCCCTTTTCACGGATGGGTAAGCAGAGGCACAGTGAGGTGAGCCAGCTGCATTAATTCAGTCACATGGGAAGCTACCAACTAGGTGGGACAAGAAAGCTCTACGCAAAGCCCAAGAAATAAAGAAAGGGGAACCAGAGACAAGAGATGACATAGGTTATTATTCACAAGACAATGTTGCCTCTCAAGTTATGCTACAATAAGTACAAATGTAAGAAACCTGAGAGCAGAGGGTGCGCTGATTTGGACCCAGCTTCATTGCTGGGTTGTTTTCCTGTTGCAAGTTAGATTATATATGCAGAAGAGCTGTCCTCTTGCCAGTATCCTTTGACTCTAATTAAACAGAAATACTGATAATGACTATTTACCTCAGGCAAGGACCATTTCTTGGGCTGTCTCTCACTGCTTGGTTTCAGGCTGCTCCAGTTCCTACTGACCTGGGAGCTGTGAGTCAAACTGAACTCCAGCCAGCACCCAGTCCTCAGTGGTTATTTTTACCTCTGACTCGAACTTGTTATTTTAAAATGGTTCATTGAACCCAAACGGCAGTGGGAGAGGAAGGATCTTTGCCATGAAATTAATTTCCTTCCATCAGACAGCTCTCACTGGCTTGAACTGGCACTGGAACTGGACCTGACTCCATGCTATGGACCAAGTTAGCACTCAGAGAAAAACTAGATGCTTTTCAGTCTGGGAATGTCAAGGATGGTATGACTGGTCCCCATCCTCAGAACGGTCACAGAAAGCAGAGTAAGAAAATGCCAAACTTACTCATTCATTCCTTCCCTTTTCCTTAATTATTATTCAGCTTTATGTCTTCAAGAAGATTTTTAGTCTCAGAGGTGATGATGATGGTGAGGATAATGGCTAGTGTTCATAGAGAACTTTAAGGTTTATCTCATTTTACCCGGACATTACTCTGGGAGGTTGGTGCAACTGTTTTACAGGCAAGGAAACTGAGGCCAAGAGGAGTTGTGACTCACCAAGGGTCACAGTGATCCAGGCTAGTATTTGAACTTGGATTTTCCTGCCCCCAGGCCCAGTGCTCTAGCCAATACAACATTTAGCTACCTCTGAAGGTCTAGTAATCCTGACTTTCAGGGCAACCTGGAGGTAGTTGTGCAGAAGAAGGGGGGAAGAGGAAGAGATAAGCATTTATATGGTGCCTACTATGTGCCAGGCACTGTGCTAAGTGCTTATTACAAATATTATCTTATTTGATCCTCACAAAGCAACCCTGCAAGGTAGGATTATTATCCCCACCTTGAAACTGAAGAAACTAAGGGAAACCAAGGTTTAATGACTTGCCCAGGGTCACACAGCTAGTGTCTGAGGTTAGACTCGAACTTGGGTCTTCCTGTCATTGGACAGGCATTCTTATCCATTGTACCACCTAGCTGCTGCTTAAAGTGAGACAATCTGCCCCAGCTGGGTATAACTGTGTCAGAAGATGGTACAGCCTCTGTGCCAGAGATTCTGGTTCCAGCTCCTGTGGAGCCACTGAAGGATCCTGAACCCTCTCTTCAAAGGAAGGGGCAGAGATAAAATGTAAGGGGGCACAGCAGTGGGGAAAAGCACACTGGGGGAACAGGGGGTGCATGATACCTCACAGGGCTAGTGGAGAACAAAGCATGGGGAAATTAGGGAACTTGTATACCTTGCAGGTTTGGATGTGCGGAACCCCAAATCCTACTGCCCTACCCTAGTTATGGCTTTGTTTAGCTCACAGATTTTTTCTAGGGGTGGGAAAGGGAAGGGTTGGGGAAAAGACTGCTTCTTTTATCTCCCTTTTCCATTGTTCCCAACTCTCTTTTTTTTAAAACTACCTGGGACTCCTAGATAAAGAAGAGACACCCTAAGTATATACCCATCAGCTTTCTCCTCGGACCTAAGATATGTTATATAGCTGCTACCTTTCCAATAGGAGCAGTGGTGGTGGGGTGTGTGTGTGTGTGTGTGTATGGGGGGTGGGGGGATGTGGGCAGGCAGCTGGGCTATGCTACTGAAAATGTCTGTGCACCACTAAGCCTGTCCATTAGACCCCATTTGGCCTTAGGAAGCTTTTTTTTCTTCCTCTCTTCTCTCAGATCCATTTTGTTCATCTAAGGATATTAGCCGTTTTGGCTTTGCAGTCAGCTTGCTAATCAGTTTGCCTATTTGACTCATAGGGTTTGCATTTGTCACTGGGACTTAAACACACACTTGTTTTTTTTTTTGTAAAATTAGAAGCATTTGATGTAATGACTCTACCTAGACACAGCTGGTAAAGTGAGAATAATGTTCAAGTTTGCACAGTTTAAACACAATGTAGACAATAATTAGAAAAGCTATCTTTAGATGCTTAGAATAAGCTTTTCTCTGAATTGCAGTGAATTTTTCCTAGTGTAGCTTTTCAGTGCATATATACAGAAGTGCCTATATGCAGAAGAAAATAGAGAAAATCAGCTAGCGTTTTGGTCAACTTGAAAGGGGAAAAAAGACTTCAGGAAATAAACCATCTGATTTTAGATCTGAAGCATTTTGACTGAATGCATAAAATCTTTACATTCTCCATATTTTTCATGCCTACCATATGATCAAATAATTTTAGGTGACAGATTGCAACTGATAAATTGCTACAATATGCTGGAAGTAATGCTCAGTCTGTGGTGAGGGTGGAGAGGGAGAATGACGCACATAATAAAGACAATTAATCATCTATACCAGGAAAATTACCCCATTTTTATTCCAGGTAACAAAAAATATAGTTATGATGCATGGTGATTAGAGAATCCAATAAAGCAAAGTCTGAAAATAAATAGAACTTCTTTCTTTAAATAAAACAAAACAGCAGCCAATAAAAAAAAAGCCAATTGTTTTAAATTTAATAGGTTATCATTGGTCTCTGCTAAGATCCCAAAATATATTCCTGCATTCATACAGACTAGGGAAAGTCAAACTTTTCAGTATTCTGTAAATTGCCCTGTACATCAAAAAACCCTCATTTAGGAAAGAAGTGATAAGAAAAATAAGGCAGCATATCTAAATCTATCATTTTAAATTGCCTTCATGCTGTACTAAGATTTTTTCTTTTTTCTGTTTTTGTTTTTTTTTTTTTTTGGATCAGCTGTAACATTGTGAGAGGGGACCTTCTCATTTTTTTTTCCTTCTCTCTCATTTCTAATTAGATTCACCACTGGTCTCCCAAACCTCTCTCTCTGATCTTTGGAATTCTCTTTGTCCAGTGATTCTTTGCTTTATAACTTGGTAACAGGAATGAAAAGCACGTGGAAATTTGCATGTATCTAAAAGTGTTGTGAGTTTGGGGATCCTCAAAATGTTGCCTCTGCCTTTCGGCTGGATATCGAGTTTTCTAACTGGAACTGTCTCATGTTCAAGAGTGGAAAAGAGGGTATGAAAAGCTGGCTAGGCAGGGCCCAGAAGCTCTGGAGGGGAGGTCTGGGTCCCACCCTCACAATAATAATACAAAGTAGAACAATAAAATGCCAAACTTATCCAGTCATTCCTTTCCCTTTTCCTGACTTATCAATTCAGCATTACGTCTTCAAGATTTTTAGTCCCAGAGGTGATGACGATGACAACGATGACGATAATGATGGCCAGCATTCATTGGGCACTTTAAAGTTCACAAAATATGAGACATCAGAGAAAGAGACAGCAAGTCAAAATCCCAGCAAGGAGAAGAATAAAGCTTGTTGGAGAGCCCCATTCAGTTCAGATTTGCATTTGTCACTGGGACTTAAACACACACTTGTTTTGATTTCTTTTTTGTAAAATTAGAAGCATTTGATGTAATGACTCTACCTAGACACAGCTGTTAAAGTGAGATTTGGATTGGCTTTGGATTGGAATGGGGAAGAAAAAGATTATCTCCCTAAGATGCACACACACACAGCCATCATCCCTGCTTCCTTAGGAATACTTGAAATTCTTTGAATAAGGGACAAAAGCTTTCCCCTCCACACCATGCATTATATTTATACTAAAGTGTAAATGATTGCTATCAGATTTTTTTTTGCCAAGGACTTTAGAAAGTGGGGTGTTCATTGGACACCTGAAGAGCAGGGGAGAGTGGAAAAACAAATGTCACTCCTTCACAATCTTGCCTAAGGCTAGCTCTGGGAAAAGGCATCTAATACTACTTCCCTGGGACTAAGCTGAATGCCACTGGGTGCCTCCTGGCTAGAGAAAGCCTCAGGGAATACTTGCGAGAGGCAGGGAAGAATTTGGTGGGGAAGGAAGGGTGGCATGGGAATGGGTCTCAGGGGGTGAGAAAAGCTTCCCCCCCCTTTTTTAAAGGAAAGGATCTATTTTCTCAGGCCTTAATTAAAGAACCACAAACTCTCATACATACTTGCATGTAGAAATCAGTGCCTAAAGGCTGCCAGGTGCCTGCCAATTACAGCAAAGGAGCAGCTTTTATTATGAGAAGGATCAGTTTCAGTTGCATCCTTCCATGTGTGCCCTGTTCCAGTGCCTGGACGGTACTGGAAAGACAGGAAACAACCCACACGCGGCCGGAGCATTCTGTCTGACAAAAGTGGGCATATCAGAATGCAGCTGGGTGGTAAGACCAAGCAGCAACATTTTTCTTAAAAAACAAAACATCAATAACCAGGAAACTCACAATATTTTGGCTTTTCAGACAAAGGTAATACATAGGGTGGATCCAATAAAGCAGTGTGGCATGGTTTTAGAACAAGGTTTAAAAGAGGAAAAAATGCCCAAGTGTAGGCAAGTTTGAACCTTTCTTTTTACTGTCTAGGAACATGAAAACCAAATTGGGGATAGGTAAGGGAGCTGGATACATAATATTGTCATGGCAATGCACCCAACAGGAGCATGGCCCCAGTGCCATCAAGGTCATTGTAACACACAGCATCCTTCACCATTCACAGCCTGTTCACCACTGAGGGCTTCTCATACTTGGGATTCCTCTCAGCTTCTCCGACTGTAGCGCAATGTGTTGGAGTAGATTATAAACTGTTTTCCAGGAGTTTATAAATGGATTGTAAAGATGTGCACCTGGCAGACTGTGTGTCAAAACTGGAGCTTGGGCTAGGAGAGACTTTTCTTTTTATTATTATTTTATTAAATTTGGCTCTGCTTTCCTTCAGTGCCTTTAAAATGCTACTTGGGAGAGCTGAACATTTGCAGGCAGTTAAGGCCGGGTCCAGCAGGAAAATTACCTCTGTGGCTGCTGGCCCATGCAGGCTTTGCAGCTGCAGAGGCAAATTCCCTCCCCAGGAAGTTGTGTGGATGGGGGCCCAGTGGGGTGAGGCAGAGGGCGTGCGTGTGTGTGTGTGTGTGTGTGTGTGTGTGTGTGTGTGTGATAGCTCTCCTCTCTAGCAGCAGTATTACCTGATCGCTGGCTCTGCAGGGGTTAGTAATCCCTGGGGCTGGCAGGATTGAAGGCAGGTAGTCACTGAGCACACTCTTATTGCATCTCTTTCCACTCTCACGCCCTCACTGGGCTGGTGTCTTCTTACTGACCATTTAGCATTCCTCCCCAAAAAAACAACCAACCCAACCTCTCATGGGGTAGGTAAAAAAGCCCAAGGCTTAACCCTATCTCTAGTGTCACTGGCCATAAATGTAGGGAAGGGAGAAATAAATAATAAATGACCATTTCTATAGTGCTTTAAGGTTGGCATGCCACATATCTCCCAATAATTCTGTGAATTAGGCTGTGTAAGTATTACCATGACTTGCTTATGTTACATACCCAGGAAGTGGACCTGGGACCTGAAGTCAGTCCTCTTCATTACTCGGCAGAAGCAGAGACAGGAAGACAAGCTGACCACCACATCCACATAGCTCTGGATTTCACGGCTAGCATCATAAATTTAATCTGCACATTCTCTTTTTAGGATGGTTAGGAGGAAGATAAAAACATAAGCATTTAGGGAGCTCCTCTTATTCATCCAAGCTTCTGAAGAGGTTTCTCAGGGGCTGACTCTGGCTTTCAGGTGAACTTTCAGCTTCCTGGGGGGAATGAAATGACTCTGGGACATGAGGAATTCCATTGTTTGAGTATGTGACCTGCTTCCTATATACTACAGCATAAGCAGATGCTATCTTTTCTCACCCAGGCCTTCCTAGAGGGAATAAACTTTATCCTGGAGGTGTCTCTTCTCTTCCCAGGGTTCAAGTTTCACAGCTGCATAAGCAGCTAACTGGGTCCTAAGTAGAATCCTGGGATCACAGATTTAGAGCTAGAAGGGGCTTTAGAGGACACTGCACTTGTCTGCCCAGCCATTTTACAGATAAGGAAAAGTCAAGTGATTTGTCCCAGGATCACACAGCTTTGCTCTTGTCTTTTCTCAACAAAGCAGATGAGCCAAAAAGGATGAGAATATAACACAGATGGAGAAGTTTGAAAGGTGAGAATCATGTTTCCCTGGCTCTACCTTTGACCTTCCTTCCCTGTATTGTGACTTTCATGCTTCCCTCCTGGGACTAAAAATGCACTAACCGATGCCTAAGTTGGCATAATTATCATTTACCAAAACGTAAGCATCCCAAAGAGAGGTATGAATTCAGAATAGGAAAACAAGCCCTCTAAGCCCGCCGAAGCCCTTCTCCACCCACCATTCCCAGCTGTGACACATTGCTAGAGGCGCCGTGCCAAGAGCATCCTTGTGGAGGACACCCAACAAGGCCTTGACATGACAAAGTGTCACGGTGGGCCCTTTGGACCCATTATGCTCAATTATGTCTCTCTTCCCAACAGCCTTAATCATTACAAATACCGGGGACCTGATTAAAAAGCCCATCAGTTTCAAGCTCTTCCCATAATTTTGATCGACAACATTAAACGTTAATAGAAAAACATCTTATCTCTAATAAAACAAATGCCGACACAAAGACGGATGGGAAAAACCAGCCATATGGTGCACACTATTTCCAGTGCCTGCCCGTGTTCACAGCAGTACATCTTCAGTAGTAAGAGATGACGGTGAGAAGATTGAGGACCTGCATTTAATAAATCAAGCTGTACTGTCATCAAAATACCTACAGTTTGCAACAGGATCAGAGGATTTTCTGAGTCCCAGACTTGGGAGTATTTGAGGAGAGAGTTAATTCTAATGTGTTGTTCCTTAATTCTCGTCGTCCCCAGCGCCTTCCATGTGTTACAATTTCCAATCCCTTTATCCTTCATGTCTTCACAATGCCTGAGCAGCTCCCCTCTGGGACACCTTTCTCCTCTTCCAGGTCACAGCCTTCGGTGACTTGTTCCTTCCCCAAACCCAAGGACTCACTGGAACCAAACGGATCAGGGCTAGACAAAGGCGTCTCCAGCTTGGACGTCCCTCTGATCTGGGACAGGCCTGTCCCCTTCCTTGGGCCCTCTTGGGATCTCCCTTTTCTGGTCCCTTCCAGTTCTTCAGCTGCCTGTTCCTCTGTCAGCTTAATTATTTCACTTCCAAGCCTGTTTATTTCTTCTTCCTCAGAAGTTAACTGGGGTAATGAGGGATGAAAGTGCCTGTGTTGGTTGCTGTACTTGGGCTTGGCTGGGGAATTGTCAGAGAGCTGGGCTGCAGCTTCCTCAGGAGCTGTCAATGCCACAGTAACAGAAGAACTTTCATCTCTTTGCTTCTGCTCCCCTGAAAACAGAAGTAGGACAGCATCAAACTGCTGGAAGAAAAGAAATTTTTATTTCCCCACACATACACTTTTAGAATTGTCTCTATTGTGTGATTTAAAAAAAAAAATCCAGTGTCTCCTGTCATAGGACCTTTGAAAAGGGAAAACAGGGATGTGAGGGCATAGAAGGTAGGACATAGATGCTAAGGGGAAGATTGGCATTCAAGGGAGAAAAATGCTTCAGTGATCAGAAATCCTGAGTTATTAATAGAGGAAAGGAAGCATTTATGCATCTGCCCATAATCCTCTTCAGTGTCTTAAGTTATCTCCAGGGTTCCCACTCATCCCCATTAAACTTCTACATTGAGGACAAAGATTTTGTGGAGTTTTGCCCCTAAGCGAATGCCTAGGGCTAATTTCATCCCAATCTCAAACATGTGAATTTAGCCTCCACCAAGAGCAATGGAGTCATGGAACGGATCCTAGAAGGAACAGCGGTCAAGGAGATGTGGGATCTCCTTCAAGCTGGGCCACTAATTAGGGGTATGAGAGATTATGGGCATGTCCTTTCCCCTCTCTGGTTTCTGGTCTGAAAAATGACAGCTCAACTACATCTCTAAATTCATGAATTTGTTACTACTTGGGCAACTTCAGGCAGTTTCTCTTACTACTCTGGGTTTCAGTTTCTTCATCTGCAAAATGAAGCAATCATACCAGGGTCCCTTCCAGCTTATAATCAATTATCCTATTTTGAGTTAGACCGAGATCATCTAATCCAACACCCTTGTTTTACACATGAGGACCAGAGAAGTGACGTGCATTCTCCAAAGTTATTTATGGATTAAACAGCTGAACCAAGATTTGAACCTCTGTCTCGGTTATTCCGGCTATAAGTGCACATTACTTTTGTGCAGCGGCATAGTGTGGGGGCAAGAGAAACAGAGGATTTAGAGCCAGAAAACCTGGCTTGTAGTGCCCAGTTTGATAGTGACTTGTAAAGTGACCTAGTAAGGCAGAGAGACACTGGTCCTGGAAGCAGAAGACCTGGGTTTGAATCCCACCTCCCATGTATACTATCTGTGTGACCTTGGACAAGTCACTCAACCACCGTCAGCCACAGTTTCCTCATTCGTAAAATGTAGGAATTGGAATTGATGGCCTCTTGTGTCCCTTCTAACTCTAAATCTATGACCACTATGATTCTAAATTCAGAACTTTGCCCATGACATCAAGCTATACCCTTTCCTAGCTCTAAAATTCCACGATTCCCCAGCCCATTGGAACGGTCTCTCTCTTCTTGAACCTCTCATGCCATTATGACTCATCACTCCTATATCGTTAATCATTTTCTATTACAACTACCCATATAAATGTCTAATATTCTTTCCTACTTACCCCAGAAGCCTTCCCTAAGCCCCTGTGCTGCCCTACCCCCCACTCTGCCCATTGAAAAAAAAGGCTTCCCACTAGACAGAAAACTCCTTGAGGTCAGGAGCTATATTATTTTTTCTTCTTGGTATACCCTGATGTAATAAATATTTTTAAATGGACTATAGCAAACACACACACAAACTAGAAACGCAGCATATGAATCTAATAGATTATCATTGCTCCATAAGAAAAAATGGGGATAGGGATTGGATGGAGGTAGGAGTGGTGATTTCATTGATACAGATAATTTTCAGGTGAGGAAATTCTTTCTACCCATGTAGGCTATCAGAAGCAAGACATGAATTCAATATGTGTTCAGCATGTGTTAAAAGTAGCATCCAAACCCAGCTTTTCCTAACTCTGAGGCAGGTTCTGTAGCCACTATGCCATGGCTGATAATGACCATGACAAAATCAGAGAAATATTGAAAGAGCTGTATGAACTGATACAGAGCAAAGAAAGCAAAGTAAGGAGAATGATATGCAACAATATAAGTGAAACTAACACTAAAAACATGAAAATTATGATTAAACATGATGGCTAATCTTGGTTCAAGAAGGCCAATGATGAAACATGCCTTCTTTCTTCATGTAAACAAGTGGTGGATTACAGGTGTGAAATATTGCCCAAAGCAGTCAGATGTCACTGCTATGCTAGTTGATTATACTTAATTGTTTTCCTTTCTTTTAACAAGAGGTTATTAGGATGTGACTGAGTTGCAAAACAAACAAACAAAAAATCCAGAACACATTAATGAAACATTTAAACAATAAAAAATTGCATTACAATGAAATTACTTTTCTTAGCTGGGCCTGGCATTTAACAGGAGATCTTCCATTTTCTTCAGAGCTGATTTTTGTTTTTAATCCTAAGGCCAAACAGTGACAAGGCATTAGAATGAACTAAGGAGGCCCTGTAGGTGCCTTGTGATTAACCAATGTGTTCATATGAGTCAAAATGGTGTCCTCTAACGGTGCAAACTTCTATCCAAACTCTAATCTCACATCTTTGCCTAGGTGACTTTGGGCAAGTCTCTTTCCCTTTCTCAGAGACTCATCACTTTTATCTATAAAATGAGGGGGAAGGACTAGATAATCCTCTAATACCCCTTCCAGCTCTAAATCTATGACTGAATGGCTAGATAACCTCTAAGGTTAATTCTCAGTAATGGAGAGCATACAGGACTCGGAGTCAGAAAGACTTGGGTTCAAACCCTGCCTCAAACTTGCTTTGTGATCATGGAAAAGTCATTTATAACTTCCCTGGGCCTCAGTTATCTTGTCTGTAAAATGAGGATAATTGCAGTACAATCACAGGGCTGTTGTAAGAGTTCCTTGCAAGGAGAAATTGCTTCCTTCTTTGCACTTTCATCCCCAGTGTCTGGCACAGAGCAGGCAATTAACAAATGCTTGTTGATTGGAGATAAATGTAAAGTTCTTGACAACCTTACATTAATATTAGCTTCTACTGGCATATGATCCTACAATTCTAAGTGGACTTCTAGATTGACAATCACCATGAACTCCACAGTATTAGCATTATTATTACATAGACAGAGAAATAGTACACTCAAATTGATTCCTATCCACCACAAAACAAGAATAAATGGTAAAATACTGATATAATATGGTTAGATATTATCCCTTCAGAAAGGATTCTGTTTTTATCTCCACTAACGCTAAAAAGAGATTCAAGATAGCATGCTATAGCGAAAAAGGCCCTGGGTTTGGAGTCAAAGAACATGGGTTCAGATTGGACAATGGGACTTACTCCCTGTGCTATGGATGCTGGTAGGCAAGTCACTTTAATTTCCTGAGCCCTGCGTTTGCTACTCCATAAAACGAAGGAAATGGACTAGCTGTCGCCAGAGGACAGTATATACAGAGGACTGTATGAGTCCATGTTGCATTCTAAAAGTGAATTTTCCTAGAGCACTTTGCCTGGACCTTTCTTTCTTTCTTTCTTTTTAGGCAATTGGGGTTAAGTGACTTGCCCAGGGTCACACAGCTAGTGTTATGTGTCTAAGGCCGGATTTGAACTCAGGTCTTCCCGAATCCAGGGCCAGTGCTCTATCCACTGTGCCACCTAGCTGCCCCTTGCCTGGACCTTTCTTTTACCCTATCACATTCAATTTTGAATCATATTTGTATCTGGGTGATAACCCACCCTCTCCCACAACTTCCCAGGAAAGCAAGGAGTCACTTTTTTCATTTGTGTATCCCTAACGCCTTGCACTTTGTCGGCACTTCACTGATACTTGTTGAACTGAGTTGAAAGGACAAGGTTCAACCTGGGAGTGAATTTAAACTTACTAATGGGTAGAAGGTTTTCTATGCATAAATGGAAGCTCTTTGTGAAGAATGGGGCCATGAATTCTCCTCCTCTAGGAAAGATTACCCCTTACACTCTTCCTCTTCTGTAATTCAGGGCTTCATGCTGACTTAGGACCATCTGTCCAAGGAAAATCCAAGTTTCTTCCACAGAATTCCTGGCAAGGATGCTGCTGGATAAAGAGCTGAGCCCTAACTTGTACAAAAATCCACCTATGGTAAGGGAGGGGTGGGATCATGTGCCAACCTGGCTTGAATATAAGTTCACCCTTAAAATAGGATCTCCTTGAAAGGAAGATGCATGTGTGTGCACATGCACATGAGTATATGCATGTGTGTGTGTGTCTACAGGAAAAGGACACTGATTATAAGCTATATTAAGATTTTACGTGTGTCAGATTTGGGGGGAAATGGGGACCTCTACTTAGTTGTTGTTGTTGTTGTTTTTCACACCTAAAAACAAAAATCTCTCAACGACACTGCAGAGAACCAAAGAAAACAGTGACTTTGGGGAAAAGTGAGAGAGTTTGGGTACCATCTGGGCAGCCTCATTTGCCGGGAGTAAATTATGGTACTTTCTGAGGTTAAACTTTTCACTAACGCGGGGTGAATAAACTCCTCCTGGAAATTACTTTTCTGAAATTACTTCTTCTAGGACACTTAATAGTATATCCCAGTGCCCTGGAAAAATTAATTAACCTTACAAGTTAAAGCCTAACCCCTAAACCGTTTACAATGTGTTTTTACTGTGTGTCAGATTAATCTTCTCTTCTTAATTTACATCTGAGTCAGGGTGGTCTAAATGACACTTAGGCCCTTTGGTCCCTGCTGTTCTCCTGGTGCCATCTTTCCAGACTTGCTCTCCTCTGTATTGAGTTGGATGCATCTCCTTAAAATGGCAAGCCCTTGAGATCGCCACGTAGAGCAATTTTTCTTTCTGGGAAGTGCCGCAGCCCTAAGAGAAGGTCAAAAGAAAGTCGTTCTTGGGGAGTGAGCACCCACCCCAACCCCATCTTTGGGCCCCAGTGAAGATTCAACCTATTGTGATCAAAAGCCAGCCTTCCACATTAACCCTGCATGGCCCAAGTAGAAGATTCTTAAAACCTCATGATCCCAGTGATGTCCTCAGAACAACGGATCAGTCCTGGGCAGAAATGACACCCCAGCAGCAGGGAGGTATGCATAAAGACAATTTGGGACCCTTTCTTTTGTCATTGTAGAAATCCCCAAAATGTATTTTCAAGTCCTTAATCTGGGGTAAGACAAAAAGAAAGGCACTAGAAATTGTACAGTGACTGAGATACAGTAAAGCAGCTTGGCTTATTTGCAGAGACTAATAAAACTGTCCAGTAATTCAGTAACTTTGGAAGCTTGGTCCTTCCTAAGCTTTGGAATTTTCTTTTTTTCTTTTTTGTTTAAAAAAAGCACAAATCGCTGCTTCCATGAGAGAGAATTTCTAAGCTGGCCAACAATGGAAAAACACATTATTGTTAATAATAGTAATTATGATGTGTATTATTAGCAATAATGCAGGGAATTATGATCATTAATAATTATTAATAACAATACACATAATGCTAATACAACTAATGACGATACAATCAAGTGCTATCAAGAAAGTAGATCATAGAAAGTGAAAAGGAAAAAGGAGACTCATGCTCTGAAAACCCCAGAGGCAGAAGCACTCAGCCTGCTAGGATCTGGATTGCCCATTCTTTCCAGTGACCAGAAAGGGACAGTTATCCTCTTTTGTTTACTGGTCTTTCTTGGACTTTGTCCCACAAAATGGGCGAGATTTGCTTCTGGTTTCATTTAATCACACACACAAGCTGACAGAACAGTGTGCTTGTTACCATGACCAGCCACAATGGATGGGTTCTGGAACAATGAGGGCTAATGATGGAGCTTTAGAAGCTCTCATTTGGAATCAGATGATTACTTAAGCCTCCCTTGTGAAAATAATGCCAGGCACTCAGCTTTTACATTTCAGCTTCCGAGGCCCCATCTCAGAGCTTCTGACTGGGGAAGAGTACAAAGAGAGAGGAGGCAGCTCTTGACACGGATGATGGATGCTACTTTACGAAGACATCCATCCATCAATCAATAAGCACTTATTAAGCACCTACTAAGTGGCAGGCACTCCAGTCTAGCATTGAGGACAAGACAAAAGAATGATAAAAGACAATAAGATGAAGTAATCTCTGCTCTGAAGGAGCTCAGAGTGTATAACATGTATTCATTTAAAGTATTTACGGGATAAATATATACACAAAAATATAAAACAAATAGAAGGTAGTCAGGAAGGGAAGGGTACTAGCAGGTGGTTCTTGATTTGTGTCTTGAAAAAAATGAGGAAATCTATGAGACAAATACAAAGCGGGGAAGTGCATTCTAGACATAGACAGCCCATACAAAAGCGTGGAGATGGGATGTGGGGGCTGAGTGAGGGACACAGAAAGCTAGTTTAGCTTTTGCTTTTCCAGGTGCCCAGGGACCCTCCTTTTATCACTATACCAGAGGTACAGAACCTGCGGCCTCGAGGCCACGTGTGGCCTTCTAGGTCCTCAAGTGCAGTCTTTTGACCGACTTTTAAGTTTTATAGAACAAATCCTTTTATCAAGGGGATTTGTTCTGTGAAGTTTCGATTCAGTCAAAGGGCCACATTTGAGGACCTAGAGGGCCACATGTGACCTCAAAGCTGCAGGTTCTCCACCCCTGGACTACACAGTTGGTCAGGCTAATCTTTCAAATCATAGGCCTCAAGGAAGACAGGGAGTTGGTGGGGAGGATAATGACAGCCCGGGTGAAGACTACCTCTGAAATTCCCTGGTCTGTAATTAGCTAAACTTTTTCCCATATTCTCAGCCACACGGACATTCATAGACTCGGAGCTAAAAGAGACCTTCAAGGCCAACTGGTCCAAGCCCCTCATTTTACAGATAAGAAAACTAAGAACCATGGCAATTAAATGACTTGCCAAACATCCTGCTTTCCATGCTCTTCTTCCTGATGTTCAGATCACATGGTCACACAGTCACACGATCACATGGTCACACACACACACACACACACACACACACACAATCTTACAAAGCCACATTGAATAGCTTTTTTTAAAAAACTAAGTGCAAGGGGATAGACTAATTCATTCCTGTAACGATCGAGTAAATCATACATTTATGTCTCAATCTTGTGCCTCACAAACTTAATGCTTTTGGAACAATGAACCAGGTCTAAAAATAGGAGGCTAAGTGAGGATCCAGAGCACTTTCCTCTCTATTCAAGATACTTGATTCAATTCAATAAGTATTTATTGAGGGCCTACTCTGCATCCACTAGTTCTACTGTGGTAGGTATTCTGGGAGATACAAAGGGGTAAGATCCAGTCCCTATCCTTGAAGACCTTCCAGTTCATTCATTCATTCACCCATCCATCCATCCATCCATCCATCCATCCATTCATCCATCCATCCATCCAATATTTATTGCATGCGTGTTATACAGTGTACTGTGTGATGGCAGTATGGTGTGGTAGTGAGAGGCTTGGATCTAGAATCAGGCCAACAAGGTTTGAGTCTTGGCTCTCACACTAGTTGTGAGATTACAGAAAAATAATTTGACCTCTCTGATATCAGTTTCCTCATCTGTAAAATGAGAATAATAATATTTGTCCTTTCAACCTTACTCAGTTATTGTGAGGTTTGTAAACCTTAAAGCACTACACATGTTATCGTTATTATTATTGCTGCCACCATAAACAAACAGCTATACTACAAGGCTCAGAAGACCAAAGCCATATAAGTAAAATGCTTTAGGAATTTAGGAAGGTGATCATTTCTAATGAAGGTGAACAAGGAAGACTTTGAGGAGGAGGTAATATTTGAACTGAAGGCATTCAGAGAAGGGAAGATTTCATCAAGAGAAGATGAAGAGGGCATTTCTGCTGACAGAAATCATGTCATTAACTTAAACAGAAAGGTTGGAAGTAATAAGATGTGGCCAATTAGATTAGGGCTTTGTGACAGGGAAGTAACACTGAGAAGGGTGGAGTGGTACCACTGGCAAAAAGAAGAAAGTCTAAGGGAATATTTGGATCCAGGGCAGAGATATCAAAATGGAAATTTAAGAGGCGAAGTCTGATGGGCCAAGTGGGATACCCAGATAGAGATGTCCAAAAGACAAGAAACGAAGGGCTAAAGTTGGGAGAAAGATCTGAGGTAGAAATACAGACTTAGAAGTATCCACATCAAGGAGAAACAAAGTCATAGGAGCAAATGGGATCTCTGAGACAGAAAACTAAACAGAGAGCTGAGGAGAGAATTTGGGGGCAACATTTACGGGGGAAAGGACCCAGCAGAAGAGACAGAAGATCAGTCAAAGATGTAAGAAGAGAACCAGACCAGGAAAGTGCTGTCTACCTCCCACCCCTAGCTATAATCCTCTTGGTTCCCAATAACTTACACATGTGAAGCCTTTAGGTTTCATAAGACAATAAGTGAACCAAGATGAGTGGTACAGTCCATGAGTTATAAGAGGAGTTCAGGGAAGGTAGAGATCAGTGTGTACTCACCATCCTTGGTATATGTTTTGTTTTCTTCTCGCTGATCTATGAATTTCAGCAGTGGGGATCTTGACCTCTGTATGACCGGAAGAGTGGAATCATTGAAAGTTATGGTGTCCTTGCCCCCTGTTATGAAAAAGGAGAAAAACAAATGATGGACATTGACAAAGCTGATTTGGCACTTAAAACTACAAGATTAACTGGCTATTTGGACTGAATGATTTCTTTTCATTTAGGACTTGAAGATGGAAACATGGTATAGTTAACTGACCCTGAAGTCCAAGAAAAGTACAACAAGAACACAAGTCTGCCAGCCATGAATGTCTACCTCATCATGGAGTTCTATGAAAAGGTAGTGTAGAGTCATGGAAAGAGCAGTGAGTTTTAATTAAGGCAGAAGAGTCCTGAGACTGCATCTTGGCTCCAGCACTGACTAGATGGGATAATCTGGGAAAGTCATTTAACTCCTCTGAACTTCCCTGCAAAATGAAAATGATCATATTTGCCCTACCTATATCCCAAGGTTCCGGGAGGACTAATGAGACAGGTATGAAAGCTTGTAAAAAGGTAAATGGAGGGGCAGCTAGGTGGCACATTGGATAGAGCACTGGCCCTGGAGTCAGGAGGACCTGAGTTCAAATGTGGCCTCGGACACTTAACACTTACTAGTTGTGTGACCCTGGACAAGTCACTTAACCCCATTGCCAATCCTCCCCCCCCAAAAAAAGTTAATGGAAAGAATATTACTGGATTTAGAGTCAGTGGACCTAGGCTCAAATCCAGGCTTTTTGCCACTTATTAACCTAGAGCAAGTCACTTGATTTCTTTGGGCCTCAGTTTCCTCATGCATAAAATGGATAATAACAACAACAAAAATAACTGCCATTTACATAGTGCTTCAAGATTTGCAAAGTGCTTTACAATATACTGCCTCATTTGAGCCTCAGAACAACCCAACTTCTTGGAAACTGTGACCTCTACTATTCATCAGTCATTGACTATTATTGTTATGGCTGACAATCTTCCACCTCATTTCTTTACCTATTCCTGTATTAATTGACTGCAGTCCCTGCAAATCAAACTACTGTCTATCTTCATCTCCCATTCTTTCATTCCCATCCTTTTCATCTACCCTACCTCATCTCTATCCCACCTTTTCCACTGTGCCCTCTGGAACTCCTGTTCCATAGTGAACAAACTTCCATTCATCATAGAGCGCTTTCCCTCACACTCCTTCCATCTAGTAGCCCTCACTGAGACCTGAGTGCATAAAAAGTCCCAGCTGCACATAGGTGGGGCCTCTCGGATTTTTGGGGTGCCTGAGATCACACAAGTCATCATACTCTGATGACTTACTGACCAGATGAATTTCAAGATGGAGATGAGGGGATATATCTGGAGAAGCTAAGTGGTACCATATCCTTGTTGCATAGTCTAGCTGTGTTAGGGCAAAGTAAACCTCCTCCTTTGTTAAATGTTCAGTGACTGTCAAGCATTTCATCTCATTCGAACATTGAACCTGAACTAAGAGGGTGCTGGCATCAGTGTCATGCTTATTAACACTCAGCCTCTTAAATCCCATGACCTAGTCCTTCATTCCACCTCAGCCACACATGTGGGTGGTCACACTCTGGAGCTTACCATTATCCACATATATTCCACTTCCTTAATTAGAAAGTATAACATTCTTCTCTTAGAGGTTACCATCTCTTCTTAAAATTCCATCTCACACTCCTAAATCCTTTTCTTTCATCAAGACTTCCAATCCCTCCACCCCTCAGTACTTTTTCAGGCCAATACTCCTGCTCTGACTTCACTTTCCCCCTCTCAATCTCAATATTAGAGCAAGTAGGGGGCAGCTAGGTGGTGCAGTGGATAGAGCACTGGCCCTGGATTCGGGAAGACCTGAGTTCAAATCCGGCCTCAGACACATAACACTTACTAGCTGTGTGACCCTGGGCAAGTCACTTAACCCCATTGCCTAACCCCCCCCCCCCCAAAAATACTATGGCTAGCAATTTCAACATTATACTATCCTCTGCCCTTGAATCCTCACACCTTGTCCTAGTGCTGCTCATCTCTTGCCAAACCTCAGCCCTGAATGACTCCATTCACCTCTATGGCTCCTATTCACATGCTGCTGAAGCTAGAGAAAGTCACACAATCATGTTGACTAGGTACATTATAAATTCATGCTACCCAACTTCACCTGGGTCCTCACTGCAGCAAGGCAGTCCTTTTATTCCTACCTAATTTACTCCCTATCTCATTCCCTGCAGAAGCCATTCTCAAACTTCTCTTTCTGCACTGAGTCTCATGCTTCTCCCTTCCCTTTCCCTCTCTCAAGATCTTGCTTCTTACTTGAGAAAATTGAGCCTATTTAACTTAAGTTCCCTCTTCTCCCATTCTCATTATTCCATAAGTCTTTCGACATCATCCCCAACTCCTGCCTCCTTTTCCCTAGTCTCCGACAATGAGGTGGCCCTTCTCTGTGCCAAGACCAATTCAAGTTATGCCCTTGATCCTATCCCCTCCCATATTCTCCAGAAGATTGCAACCTCGATCATCCCCCCTCTCCTTATCTTCAACCCATTCCTATCTATTGGCTCCTTCTCTATAGCCTTCAATTATGCTCAAGTGTCCCCAATTCTTAAAAATCTTTCAGTAGATTTGATCATCCACACAAGCTGCTGTTCTATATTTCCCTTCCCCCTTTTTGCAAAAATCCTAGAAAAAGGTGTTTACACTCACTGCCTTCACTTTGTCTCCTCTCACTCACTCCTCAACCCTTTACTACCTGGCTTCTGACCTCATCACTTAACTGAAATTGCTCTCTCCAAAACTACCAATAATTTCTTAATTGTTTAATCTGATGATCTGTTCTAAGTCCTTAGACTTCTCAGCCTATCTGCTGCATTTGATTTTGTTGACCACCTTCTCCTCCAAGATACTCTCTCCTGGCTAATTTTTTTTTTTTACTCTTTCTTCTTTCTCCTCGTTTTCCTCTTTCCTCCCTGACTATTTCTACATCTCTTTTCCTGGTTCACCATACACATTGCTTCCTCTAATTGTGGGTATACTTCAAGGTTCTCTCTTCTAGGCCCTCTCCTCTCATTTCTCTACATACGTTCTCTCTCAGTAACTTCATTAGCTCCCAAGGGTTTAATTATCAGTTCTATGGAGAATAAAGCATTTATTAAGTGCTTACTATGTGCAAAGCACTGTACTAAGCCTTCGGGGTACAAATAGAGAAGTAAGTCTCAAGGACCTCCCATTTCAATGGGATCAGTAGCACATATGCAAGATTTCAGCTGCAAAGTTATATGGGAAAGTCTCATAGTTTTAGAGTGTAATAGCAAAGCAAATATTAATGCTTCTTCTTTCCACTGATAAAATCACATCAATTTCTGATGTTGAACGATTTGGTCAGTGCCAAAGACTTAGGTGACAAGACTCTTGGTCTTCAGTGGTTGTGACCATAGCACCTTGTAGGAGCAGCTGCCAGGCTTCATCTCCACACATCCACAAAAGTCTCACAGATTTATACGTTTAGCTCCAGTCTCTTCCCTGAGCATCAGCCCCAAATGAGCCACTGCTTGGTATTGGTACATTGGTGCATGTCAAACTAGAGATAGCTGGTTGGTGTAGTGGATAGAGCACTCGGCTTGGAGTCAGGATGATCTGAGTTCAAATCCACCCTCAGACACTTAGTTGTATTACCCTGGGCAAGTCACTTAACCCCTATTTGTTTTAGTTCCTCATCTGTAAAATGAGGACACACTGGAGAAGGAAATGGCAAATAACTCTAGTATCTTTGCCAAGAAAACCCCACGGACCTTCACATAGAGTCAGACATGACTGAACAACACAAAAACAGGTCAGACTAAATGCATCAGATACAACTCAAACTCCACATGTCCCAATTATCTTCCCCCTTCCTCCAACCTTACTTTTCCCCCAAACATCCCCATTTGAGGCACCATCATTTTTCAGGCCTCTCAGGTCTGTAACTTCAACATTATCCTTGATTCTTCATTCTCCTACCCCAATCAATTGCTAAATTCTGCCATTTCTACCTCCACAACACCTCTCAGATCTGAGCCCTTCTCTCTACATCAGTGGCTACCACCCTCATCACCTCTTGCCCAGATTATTGCAACAACCCCCAAACTGGCCTCCCTATTTGATGTCTCTCCACAATCCAGTCCAACTTACACATTGCTTCTGAAGGGATTTCTCTTAAAAACAGAGCTGACCTTGTCCCTTATGTATGCCAGTGGCTCGCTATGGCCTCTAGAATAAAACATAAATTCTTCCAGTTAGTGTTTTAAATCCTTTATAATCTAGCCCCAATCTATCTTTCTAGCCTCCTTGAACATTCCTTTCCTTCATTCGTGCCAGTCCATACAACCCGGCCTTCTCTCTGTTCCTCTCACAGGACACTCCATGACATCTCCTGTTTCTATACCTTGCACCATACTTTTCCTGTGCCCGAAATTCAATTCCTCATCACTGTTACCTCCCTTCAATCACTTCTCTCTCTTCCTTACAGAAGCAGGTCAAGCACCATCTTCTACATGAAGCCTTTCTTTGTCAGATCAACTACTAATAACCTCCCTCCCAAACTACCTTGTATTTAACTACTTTGAATTTCGTATGTCCATATTTACATGTAAACTGGTTATGTCCCCCATTAGGATGCAAATTCCTTGTAAGTAGAAATTTTTTTTTTGTATCTGTATCCCCAGAGCCTAGCACAGTCCTGGCACATAGCAGATGCTTAATAAATGATTGGTGTTTGATTGATTGCAAGTATTCCGATGATGATACCATCAAGATAGGTATTCCTTCCAATGGTGCACTTGCAACCCAACCACGCCTGCTGGCTTTCTGGTGTGACTCTTGTCTGTGTGCGCTAATAAATTCATCAATCAGTGCATTGGGGGATTTCCTTGAATTCTCTTAACACTGAATGGCTAACAAAGGAACATGTGGACAGTCCATTGGTTGTTTCTCATTCTTGGTACGTGATTGGCCCATCATTTTTTTTGTTTTGTTTTGTTTTGTGTTTTTCTGGTCAGACATTTTTCTGGTGCCATCCTTTAGACTTGAAGGGACTGCTACTCTGATTATCTTTATTATACATATTAATCAGGTTTCCCTTGTACTTTTAACAGATCCCTAAGGAGAAAACCCATAGCCAGGACAAATGGAAGACGTCATTAATAATAATATATAATAATACAATAATTCTGCTTAGTGGCTGTGTAGCTCATTTGGTTTGGTAGTGAGGTCAAAAGAAGTCCTACAAATGGAGCAGTAAACTGCCTGGCTTTTGTGATCTGGGTGAAATCAGATAATTTTAAATGTCCGGATAAAGCTTGGACAACTTCTTTTGATCACACTACCAAGTCAAACAAGTCATGGTCACAATAAGCACAATCAGATTTCCTTTGTACTTTTAACAGATCCCTAAGGAGAAAATCCATAGCCAGGAGGCATGGAAGATGTCTAAGAATGATAAAAGCTTTGTCTAGAGTGACTAGGGAATCACACTGTGCTCAAGTAGAGGGTGCAGCAAGAATTCACTGTCCAGACATATAAATACAGAACATATATATATATATATGTGTGTATGACACACGTGCACACATGGATTTCTAAAGCAGGTGACTGAAGCAAGTCTAGTACTGAGGGAGAGAGAAGACAACATAATAAAAAGAATACTAGATTTAGAACCAAGAGGCTACAGACATTTGCTAGCTAGGTAACCTACAGGAAGTCACTTAATTTCTCTGAGCCTCAGTTTCCTCATCTGTAAAATGGGGATCATAATTATTTGCCTTACCTTCTTCATGACATTCTTGTGAGGAAAGTGTTTTGCTGATCTTAAATGTCTATAGGAATGTGAATTGTTATGAGCAAGAGTGACTTCTTTGTCAATATGAATGCTTGTTCTTGCTTTGGGTGGGTGAGGGGAATGGTCAGGGTGTATTGGCTGACTCTTTTGTTTTGCATGCTCAGAGGGTCACTCCACTTCCACAGCCCCTCCTGATTATCCAGCTCTGCATATAACCATCCTAAAGATGCCCAGCACAGCCACTCCTTAGATTTTATGAGATGCTGTCTCACGAGGAAGCACTCCAGAGAAGTCCCTGATGGCAATTCTTTACCTCTGAGTCTTTATTTTTTCATGTCTACAATAGAGCTAATACCCTGCATGGTCTACCTCACAGGGTTCATTTGGAAGGAAACTCTGTAAAATGCAAAACCCCAATGTCAGCTGTAGTTACTGGTTGCTACTGATTCCAGAAGCTTCCAGAATATGCTATGCTGAGGCTTCCCCAAGAGGATTCTTCTTCCATGTTTCTGTATTCTAACCAGCTCTTGGACATTTTGCCTTTCTAAGCTTCCATTTTCTTATCTATAAAATGGGGCTAATACAACCTACCTCATGGGGTTGTCATGAGAAAGTGTTTTTCAAATTTTAAAGGGCTCTATAAATGAGTTGTCACTGTAAATTAGAGTTTACAATTGACCAAATTGCCAATGTAATCAATTGTCCCTACTTAAAAGCAATGTGCCTGGGAGTACCCCAACCAGTTAAAAAAAGACAGGTATTGCTAAATGAGATTTGACTATGCACTCTGCAAAGTCAATTTCTTGTGTCTCTCTCCACAAGGGCTGAAACTAGGCATTCTTGAGCCTGCCAAGAGACTGAATATTTAGCCCTCAAACAATGTTGGCAAAACCTAGTCATATGTAAACAAGTATAGGTATTCTAACTCTTTACAGGGTTAGGCCATAGAAAAACCCATGTTTGCCACACCTACCTGGCCCTTATCTCCACAACATTGACTGTGACTTCCTGTATATATATGGAACACTCAATACTCTTTGTCCAATATTAGGCCCCAGGTTCCTCATCTATAATATAAGTGGGTTGGGCACTTTATTCCCTAACAAGTACTCTTTGATCCAGCAACACTGGCCTCCTGTCTGTTCCACAAACAAGATACTCCATCTCTTAGTCCCAAGTATTTTCTCTATTTGTCTCCTATGCCTGGAAAGTTGTCTCCTTTGTTTCAACTACTGACCTCCCTAGCTTCCTTTAAGTCCCAACTAAAATCCTACCTTCTCCAGGAAGCCTCCCCCAACACCTATTAATTCCAGTGCTTTCTCTCTTTTAATTATTTCCTAATAATCCTGTGTACAGCTTACTTTGTATATATTTGTTTGCATGTTATCTTATCCCATTAGACTGTAAGTTCCTTGAGGACAGGAATTGTCTTGCTTCTTTCTGCATCCCCAGTGCTTAGCATAGTGCCTGGTACATAGTAGGTGCTTAATAAATGTTTATTAATTAATTGACTAGACACTCTCTAAAGTTTTTCCTGCTCTAAAGCCTATGAATTCACATAACCCAAAATTCTTTTTGGTTTTCTACTAACTTGGTCAATCACTCTGAATCCCCAAATCACTCTAATATTTTCTTGCCTAAAAGCTTTCTGGGAGCCACAAGGCCCCTATACATCACAGTGAGATTAGTTTTCCTAATGCATACTACAAAACCTTCAGCAACTCCCCAAAGCCTATCACATAAATTTCAAACTTTAAAGTCCTTAGCCTGGCCTTCAAGATCCTCTAGGATCCAATTCCAACCCACCTTCCTAGACTCATCTCATGCCACCCCTGCTCATGTGCCTTCCACTCCATCTAAACTGTACCATTCACCATTTATCAAACATGCACTTGCTCTTTCAGGTTCTGACCATAGTCCTGCACTCTCTCCAGTTAGCACCTTTGCTCATGTCTTTGTTGAAATTCTACCTCAATGCCTAGCTCAAATGTTATCTGTTCTATGACATATTCACTGCAAAGAGTGATTTGTGGTGCCACTCTAGCATAGTGCCTGACACAGAGTAACCACTTGTTGACTGACTGATTTTCCCTCATCTGATTTCATAGCACACTGTACTCTCAGATGTAATTTACATATATCCATATATATATATATATATATATATTTATGTATACTTTCTTATTTTTTCGTATTCAATTTTAAGTTCTTTGAAGGCAAAGATTTTGTCTTACCCAACTTTCCAGCTCCTCCTTCCATAACAATTTTACTCTGGTGTCTCAGTTTGGTATTAAGGTGATCCACGCTAGATCAGCAGAAAAGAAGCTATTGCAGGTTCTGCTAAATCGGAAAAAATGTATATATGGTCTCAACAACAGAATGTGTCTGCTATCCAAGACCAGTCTAGCCAAGTCTGGAGAAGCTCATTAGCAGAAAGTTAGCCTTTAGGGGATGAATTCTTTGATTGTGATGTCCAATAAAACAGAAAAAAAAATTTTCAAATGGCTCCCATTACCTAACGTGGACTCTTATTAAATGTACATAGTAAGCATTTAGATGTTTGTTAAATGAATGTATAAATGAAAGAGTGAATGAATAAATGAATGACTTTGATAATTAATGCTGAAAGAGGTATCCAGTACATCACTGGGACATTCTATTGGATCCTTCTCATTGCTGAAAGGGTCTCTAGCCAAGAAAGGACTAGAATTATGATAACTTTTGTTAAACCCATCAACACAGCCAACACCCATTTTCTCATGAATTTGAATATGAATATAAATCTAATCATTTAAGAGGGCAAAAATCATATACCTTTATAAAATTTTTAGCTCTAGCAAATCATTACATTAAGAGTTTGGTCATAATTAAAATTGCCAAGATTCATTTCTCCTTCACAAGATGGCAGAAACACTTAAATCCTGCCATGTAAATACCTCCAATGCAAGTCTGTGATAACCAAACATAGACATAATCAGATGGCCATTTGTTCCCAGGTTTGATCCAGTTCTTAGTGGAACAGGAGTAAAAAAAAAAAAACTCATGTCTTAAATTGCAACAAATAGAAAGGAGTGAGTAGAATGACAATGTTTGTGCATGAATAAATTTGATTCACATGTACATATATTCGTAATGTCTACATATAAATTCAAGTGTATATATATCAGGTTTCCCCTTACTGTGAATATACCTATGCTTACCACAAATATAGATGAGTAGGTGAATGCTTGATTTCTAGATATACTGATCAAAAATCGAGTATCATGACAAGACAGCTGAAACAGACCTTGGAGAACATCAATAATAGTTCAAGCTCCTCTTTTATAGGCGGGGAAACCAAATCTCACAGAATGGAAGTAGTTGTCCAAGATCATCTAGTGCCATCCAAAGTCCCCAGAATGTTGTCTTTGACATCAGCTACAAGGCTTTGTAAAAGCCTTGAGAAAGACAGAAAACCTAGTTCTTGTATCTTCTTTAGCCTTTCCAACTCAGAAAAGCCAAATTCTCCAACTCTTAAGAATTAAATTCTGAAGATATAGACCCAAATAATTCCAACAAAGAAGGAAAGGCAGAGTTATCTAAAGAGAATGGATCCACAATGAACTCAGCAAACACCTTAGATTTTTAGAAGATGTGTAAAAGATGGAAACAAAGGTGGGTAATAGAGGATGACTCTAAAAAATACAAGAATAGTGTCAGGACCACTGATGGCCAGAAGAAACAGATTGGCAATCAATGTAAAAGACAACCAAAAAGAGCTTTTAAAAACTACGCTGGAAGCAGGAATAAGAACAAAGAAGGCAGTGATCCACTGCTTGATGTCCATGGGTTGGTAATAACGAATGAAAGAAAAGAGACAGAATTATTCAACTCATTTCATTTTTTTGTATTCCCTACCAAGGCTCTTCAGATTAAAGTGTTAGCAAAAATGGTTACAGGGAACTAAAATCCAAGATAAGTAGAGAAAATATGGTAAGAGAACACCTAGCTGTCTTCAATAAGTTCAAGTTACCAGGTGCAATGAATAACATCCCAGGTTACTGAAAGAAATGGCAGATGTGACTGCTAAGCCTTTGTCAGTGACCTTTAAAAACTGGAGAATGAGTGAGGTGCCACAGGGCCTGGAGAAGGGAAAATGTTAACCTGTTTTTCAAAAAGTGAAAAGGTTAGAATCTTCAGACTATAGGACAATAAGCTTGGCTTTGATTTCTGGGAAGATTCCAGAATGTATTATTAAAGGAATGGTTTGTAAGATTTAGAAAGCTAGTAAGTAGTAATTGCTAAAAGCCAGAAGAGGTTTATTAAGAACATCCTGGTGGCACAGAGAATGGAAAGAACCCTGGCTTTGGAGTCTGAGGACCTAGGTTACAACCTGGTGTGACTTTGGAGGAGCTACTTAATCTTGGTGTCTTCACCTGTAAAATTAATGAGTTGTACTCTAGGACCTCTAAGGTCCCTTTCAACCCTCAATCTATGATCTTATGAACCTCATTTCCTTTTTTGACAGGGTTACTAGCACTGTAAATCAGGAGGAAGCTGTGGATAAATTTGCCTCTATTTCAGCAAGCCATTTGACAGACTCCAATGCTCTCCTTGTGGATGACTCATAATGGAGAGATATGGGCTAGATAACGGTAGAGTAAGGAATGTCCACAATTAGTTCAATGAACAGCTCTAAAGAATAGCAGCTAATGGATCAATGACGTATTGGAAAGGTTTTAATTGAGTGCCCTGTGGATCTGTCTTTTGCCCTGTACCATTTAATAGTTATAGCGCTACATAAAATGACTTTTATCAATGACTTGAAAACATAGGTGGAATGCTTACCAAATTTGCAGATGATACAAAGTTGGGAGAGACAGTTTATAGCCTGGACAACAGGGTTAAGAGTCTAATAAAGGTCTCAGACTAGAAAGAAGGTCAGAATCAAATAAGATGTAACAACAGGAGAGATGTAGGATTTAATCTTAAATCTGAGATTTTACAGCTGTATGACCATGAGTTAGGAGATGGCTAGGTGACTCAGTGGACAAACAGCTGGGCCTGGAGTCAGGATGACCTGAATTCAAATTTGGCCTCAGACACTTAGTACCTTTGTAACCCATGGCAAGTCACTTAACCTCTGTTTATCTTAATCTACTAGAGAAGGAAATGGCAAGCCACTCCAGTATCTTTGCCAATAAAATTAGGTCATGGAGAGTAGAACACAACTGAATTGACTGAACAACAACAAAGACCATGAGTTGGTTTCTCTGAGTCTTGGCTCCATAGTCTGTAAAAACGAAGTTATTAATATATAGCGCAGTTGTGAAGATTAAATAAGATAATATGTGCAAAGTGCTTTACAATCCTTAAAGTGCTTTATAAATAACTATTCTTATCAATAGTAGTAGTAGTAGTAGAAGAAGTTAGTAATAGTAATTCAGAGTAGAAAGTCCTATCCTTGGTTTAAAAAAATCATTGTTTGGGGCAGCTAGGTGGCGCAGTGGATAAAGCTCCAGCCTTGGAGTCAGGAGGACCTGAGTTCAAATCCAGCCTCAGACACATGACACTTACTAGCTGGGTGACCCTGGGCAAGTCACTTAACCCAAATTGCCTCACCAAATTAAAAAAAAAAATCATTGTTCAATAATAATGAAACTAACGTACTATAATAGGAAAAGAGATATATATGCTTGCATGTGAAAATAATATAAGCATAGTTCCTAGAACAAGGGATATAAGTCTTCTTTATTCTTCCCCATTCTGAACACCTCTAAGATATTTTTTCAATCCTGGATGTCATAATGACAAATGGTAACAGGTGAAAAGAGGGAAACCAGACAGGGAGAAGATTGGAGACTAGATTATAAGAGAACAGTTGAAAAAATTTGGAATGCTTTAGTTTGGGGAAAACAACGCTTAAAAGGCACAAGGTGCCTGTTTTCAATCATTTGAAGAGTTATAATGTAGAAGAGGGTAGGCTTTTATTTGAGGGGGGAGGGGCTTGGCCCTTGAGGAGCCCTAGGAGCAATCGCATGCATTGCAGAGAGCCAGCTTTTGTCACTGTGTAAAGAAAACTTCCTGACACTTAGGGTTGAACCAAACTTGCATGGGAAGCATCCAGTTGGCATATCCCTTGTCACTAGAATAGTTCAATAAGTCCTAGAAGGGATTCATAGCCAGACATGGGTTGGACCAAATATCCTCTGAGATTCTCTTTTTCTCAAATTGTGAATTCTCAAGCTCTTTATAGTAAGTTTTTATATTTTGTTTAGCAAGATAATCACCAGGTCAGATCCCTTTGAAATTCCATTGCTAGTGCCCTCTTTCAAAACTATTAACAAATATTTAGGGAACATTCATTTAAGCATGGAGCCATGCTAAGTTCCTAAGAGGGATACAACAGGGAACAAAACTGTTCTTTTGTTTGTTTGTTTGCTTTTTTTCCCAGGGAGAGAATTTACCTTCTACAGGGAGATTAGAATTCATCTAGGTCTACTCCCCCATTTTATAGATGAGAAAACTGAGGCTTGAAGATGTCAAGGGACTTGCCCAAGATTACACAGCTAGCCAGTGACCAAATGTGGATTATAATATGGATTAGAATCAATTACTCCCAACTCCTAGTCTAGGGCTCTTTCCATTGTACCACATTGCCTCAATATAATGATTAGTTTGTTTTAGCTTTTGATCTTTGCCCAGTCAAATTCCACCTAAGCCCAATTCAAGTCCCTATTTCCACCATGAAACTTTCCCAACTATTCCAGCTTACACTAATGTCTCCCTTCTCTGAACTCCTAACTACTATACAATTTAGCACTTAATTTATATTTTCTATTATTCTCTCAACATTTCATATGTGTCAATATCTTTTCTTAAATATGGTGTCCAGAATTGAATGAATATTGTCTATCCAGAGCAGGGTCTTGCCCACAAGAGTATGCTTCTATTGATAAGGTCAAATCAAATTAACTTTTTTTCGGCTACTGTGTCACATGATATCCACAAGGTAGATATGTGGTAGATACTACTGTATGAATGGTTTGTAGCAGGCACTGATTTCAGCATCAGAAGCAGTATACAAGTCTCTGAAAACCCCTGGGAGGGGGAAGATCAGTGGCAGGAATATTCTAACTTGCCTCTCACTTGAAAAACCAAAAATCATTGCATTACAATTCAGTTGGTTAAAATGGAGACAAATGGAAATACCATTCAACAGAACAGACTGACCTATATGAGGACAGAAGGAACATTTCCTCCTCCTTTCCCAGTGGTTGGAGAACTACTATACCTTGACATTTCTCTTTTTACCATTGCATAAGGAAAGGCAATGCCACTGTCAGCACATAATTTTGAAAAACTGAAGAAAATTTCCCCTCTCGTTCCCCTTCTTCTCTCCCACTGCTTTCATTAAGGTTGGCGTTAAAGACAAACATGGCCACAGGGTAAATTCATTTGGCCAAGTGCCTCATGTCCAGTTTTACTACTGTATATTGGCAAAGAGAGGCCAATTCCCTTGAGACCCTTTAATTCAACTGAATATCTTAATCCGATGGACACAAGACAGTCCAGATAACACTTTCCAATTAATTACATGCAATGATATTACTTATTGCTAAAAAATAGCTATAAAAAGACATTTCAAATAGAACCTACTCCTGAATCCCACTGAAACATTGTAGCTCAGGCCTTCAGGCAGCAGAAAGAAGGAAAGAGACAATTGTTATTTTATAAATATTAATTTGTTGTCTTACTCAAACAGAAAAGTGCTAGAAAAGGAAAAAAAAACCCTCAGCATTCATTTCTTCAACTTCAGTCTTTTTACATACGTGGTAAAATATTGGGAATACATGCTGAAAAAAAATATCACAACACCAAAACATAAAGAGTGAGGAGCATTTGATAAGCTTGCATGGCTGGATTAAAACAATGGAATTTTTTAAAAAGCCACCACAAATGATACTGCTTTCACTTCTGCAAAACGTTCTTAGAAGTGGACTATTTACCTCTCAAGGGAGCCCTCACTTTGAATGAGCTATGCTATATATTTTGACACAAAGCTTGAGAAGTTGTCATTGGAAATTTCCAATTATGTATCACTGCTCCCCCTCCCTATCCCCAGGCAATCTGATGAAACTATTTGGAGTCAGAGTAAGAAAACTTATTATTATTATCTGTTACTTATTGGCTAAGGAAATTGACCATTTTTTCAGTTACTTTGATGGATCTAAGGTCTTATCAATGTGGGCACTCTCACCAACAAGGTAAATAGCCTATCCATGCCTGCCCATCCTGTGCAACTCTCAGGAGAACATGAATGGAGTTATCATGCATTAGAGGAAAACAACAGATATGATTAAGGGGTAGGAGAGATTGGTTGGTGTAGAAAGGTTAAGTAACTAAAAATATACATGACTTTGATAGCAGGGAAAAGAAGAGGTGGAATGATAAATATAAGTTGCTTAAGAGGGCTAAATGTGAAGGGAACTAGTTGGCGGTGGTCTCATGAAGGGGGTACTTTTCTCAGATGAACAGGATAAATATAGCTAATTGAAGTGAACAGCAGAAGGAGTTTCCTCTGAGAATTCAACTGCGAAAAACCTCCACAGGAAAGCCAAGCTTTGTACCTCTGAAGAATGGAAAAGAAACAGGTTGGAATTTTTGTCAAGGGTTATAGGGGATGAGGGTGTCGATTGGTGGGCTCTTTCAGTACTTTTTAGGACTAATGATTGAACTGAGCACATGCAAGCAATACAAACCATAGTATTTACTGAAAGTAGAAATAGAGCCAGGCACTCTGAGTGATACAGTTTAAGTTTATAATACTGCAAGTAGTCTTTAACTATTCTGTATTTCCTCTGGCAACACTGTGAATGCTCCTTGTGTTTACCACATGACATTTTCCTGTCCTAGACCTGTGATTTACACATCCAAATGCTTTTGTATGTCCCAGCAATGATATTCTTTTAATAAAAGAATACTAAAAAGGTTAAGACTTCTTATGCAAATGACATGATGGTCACTTAAGAAAACCACTGCAGTCAATAATTTTCATGAAGTTTTTACTCACCTGGGAGACTCCACAAACCTGAGACTTCCAAAGTTCTCAATTTTTTCTCCAGCTCTGCCACTCGGTTACCTAGGATTCTGCAAAAGGGCAGAACATTTTTTAGCAAATGGACTAATAATAGATGACTCAAAGGGTGTTTAACTTGTGAAATTGTCAGAAGAAATGCACTCCTCTCCCCCTCAAAAACTGACTAGGACCCAATGATAAGCATTTTGAGGCTTGTTGATTTGAGTATTTTCTCATTAGTCATACCATTATATAAATAGGTGTCTCAATCTGATTTTGTCAGACTTGTGGACATTTGTGTCAGATTTGTGGACATTCCTTCCACCAACACTGAGGGCTATCTACATAAAACTTTTTTTAAAAGTCTATTATAAAACTCAGAGAGTTTTAAGTTTCGTGCTTATAGTCACAGAGCAAATAAGTTTCAGAAGTAGGATTTGAACCTAATTCTTCCTAACTCCAAGCTCAGCACTCCCTCCACTACACTATGCTTCCTCTCAATTATAAAGTAATGGAATTAATTTATTGCTCAGGATTTAATCAGGTCAGAACTTTTAAATCTAAATTGGTCCCTTCCCCTTGACAAACCATGATACCACCTTTGCCACAAACACTCTGGGTTCTTCTCCTGTGGATCTGCTCCCAGAGTTGACCTGGGCACATTGTTTTGAACATCTTCAATGGTAGCAAACCATAGACTCTAGAGCTAGAAGAGAGCTTTAATATCATCTCGTCCAGGGATACTTAAGCTGGGGTTCACAGACCCCTTGGGGGTCCATGGATAGCTATCTGGGGATCTGTAAACTTGGATGGGGAAAAAACACCTCTATTTTCGTTAACCACTAACTGAAATTTGGCATTTGCACCAATTATGAATGCAGGCAACACACATTATTATGAGAAAGGTCAACAGACTGCCAAAGGGTTCCATGACATAAACAAGGCTAAACATCTCTTATCTAGTCCAACCCCCTCAATGTATGATATCATTGTGTGATATTCTTATAAAGAATCTTCTTTATGAGGAAAAAGAGGTCTAGAGATGTGAAGAGATTTGCCCAAGGTCACACAGATAGCAGAAGAACCAGGATTTGAACCCAGGTTCTTTGACTCCAAATCCAGTGCTCTTCCCACTGCCTTATAGTTCCTTCTTTACCTTTTGTGGGTGAATTTGACTTTTACAAACAGGAAAAGTTATCCAGAGTTAGATCTTTAAAAGAACAAATTGATGATAAAGTTGGATAATATTGTTTTTGTCACCAGACCAGGTATATTTACAAATTATTGAGACTGATTTCCTTGTGTAACTTATAAACTGACTCTGAAGAATTCTAATAATGTTCTGAACAACTCACCTTCCTGATGTAATTTTACTGTCATCCAAGTGATTACACTCAAGAACAACTCATTTGGATATATAATTTCTAGTGATTTTTATTAATGATTGCATTACTTGATGGTCATGTCATATATATGCATATATCCATATATACATACCATATATACACACACACATACATATGTACACCTACACACACACATTCATCAGTGAAGGAAACTCCAGACTGGAAACTCATCTGGAATTTAACATCTTAGAGGTTAAGTGGCTTGTCCACAATGATAGTGTCAATGTGTTAGAAGCGGGTCTTGAACCCAAGTCTTTCTGCCTCCAATGCTGGCCCTTGGTCCATGACCACTTATATATCCACATTGATTTCTCCTCTCTCCTACAAAAATAGATGGTGACTCAGAAATGATTTAACAATCATCTAATTTTCTTTGTTGTGAAAAAAAAAAAACCCAACAACTTGTTTTTGTTTTATTTGGAGGATTTTCCTGAAGCAACTTTAAAAGGAAGTATTTCAACTCCTGTCACAAGAGATTTCAAAAGTACCAAAATTATGCCCCTCCAAATATCTTCACACTCCAAAGCAAAACAATAAATAAATAAACAAATGAGAGAGATGGTTTTGGACTTTTATCTTATTTAGCCTAAATGGATTCGCTGGCTCTTAATTAATATTCCCTTTAGGTGCCTTGAAAAACTCTCTGACTTTGTCATCTATGGTTTCCTTCATCTTGGTACTTAAAGCTATTTTCTCCCTTTCCTGAAGTCTTAAATTCTGCATAGTCTTTATCAATTACTTTCAATTTTCACTCCATTTCTTGGGTCTATTCGACTTTCATGTTCCTGACCCTTAAACAAATACCATTCTTAGTAATCTCACTTTCAATATTTTACTTAGACCTTGAGATCCAAGTTCCCTTTTCACCAACTGATAGGTTTGAGATGCAATCACAAAAATGTTCAATTTGATGCCTGTTTCTTAAATAGATCAGATAATCTGTAGGTGCTGCCTCTGGGAAACTAAAGATAAGGTTTAACTCTTCTGGCTCCATGGAAGGATGCAGTCAAGTTTCACTTTCTTTTACCTAGTGGCCCATTACTGGTCATTTCTTTTGGCATTGGAAAGAGCTGGATAAACCACCCTACCCAACAATTTTTTAAAGTGCTAAGTTTTATAGATGCCTTTTGTTTTTTATACCACAAGCATTTCCTAATATACCCCAACACTTACTCCATAAGACCTTCCTCACAGCAAAGAAAAAAGAGTTTATCAAAACCAAGCAATAGTTACTATGGGACAGTACAAGCAATGATTTGCACCCATCATCCCCCTGAAAGAAGGGAGGACATTCAGATATTTTTAAGAACACTAAATCTCCATGCTATGACTGTTTTCTCCTCGGATCCTATCTCAACTCACTGGTGGGAGGCTTCGTAATAGGAACAGGACCCAGGGGCTTTTCAGTTCATGGCTATAGCTATGGAAAACTGCTAAAATGTTGTACATATTGAAATAATGGTGCTGACACCCAACTGAATTTGAAGATATAGCTAAGATACTTCAGTTTATAAAAACGATTTCTGATCTGCTTAACGATGAAAAATAACAAAAGTTATATTCAAAGCCTTGTGTGATTTATCTAAAACTGGGGGTGAGAAGGTAGCCCATTTAATTCTAAAGAGTTTTAGAGGTAGAAAGGAACCTTAAGAGATCACCTAATCCAATGCCCTCATTTTAAAGGTTAGGAAACCAAGGCCCAGGGAGGCAGAAGATACTTGCCTAAAGTCATCCCAATACTGAAGCAGCAAAGGTCTGATTTGAATTCAGGTCCTTTGATTTTAAACCTAGTGGATCAGTTATACTAATGGAGACATAAGAGAGGATCAGCAATAACGTATTTTTTTCTTGGCAGGTTAGCCAGGTGCAATGGAAAGAATGTGGGATTTAGGGTCAGAGGAATTGGGTTTGAATCCTGCTCTTCATCATCACCCTCATCATCACTACTGGCTTTAAGTAGTGCTTTAAGATTTGTGCTTTAAGATTTGTAAAACACTTTACTTATCTCATTTGATTCTCACAACCATTTGTGAGGTAGGTGCTATTATGATCATCCTGGAAACCAAGGCTGATATCTCAGTTTAAGTGACTTGCCCAGAGTCACAAAGCTGGTAAACGTCTGAGGCCACATTCGAGCTCAGGTCTTTTTGTCTCCAAGTGCAGTTCTCTATTCACTGAAACTCCTAGCTGACTAGGTTTTGCCACTAACTGTCTATATTACCGTGGATAAATCACTTTACCACTCCAGACTTAGTTTATCTTATCTGTAAAATGAGGGGTTAACTAAATGACTTTTAAGATCCCTTCCAGCTCTAAATTTGTGATCCTATGATACTAATAGATGGGGTTACCAGTGGTCAGGTTTCTCAGTATTGGTGAAATCAACAGGAGTTGAGGTGTTGAGCTCTACCTTGGCCCAATTTCAATGGGAAATCAGATCAAGGTAGAACTCAGCACTGATCCCTGGGGCTCTAGAAAAAAATGAAGAAAGCACAGGCTACTCCAACTATCACATGAAAAATACTTTGATATAACACAACCCAGAAGAGAAAGTAAAAGCTTCCTCCCTGCTGGTTTTGATACCAGGGCCTCAATATTGTGCTCTACAGCATGTATACAGCTGGGTAACTGCAAGCTGAGCAAGAACCCCAAATGTCCCAGCTAACTTTATCTGTCATCTAATAACAGTAAAAGCGCCTCACTTTTATATAGTCATGACCCTAAAGACCACTGGGCCTTCTTGTCCACCCTGCAGCTGGACCATACCATATGTGTTGTCTTTCCAAATTAAAATCTGATCTCTTTGAAATCAAAAACAGTATTATTTTGTGTCTGTATACTCATAGTTTGCTACATAGTGAGTACTTAATAAAGATTTTTTCATCTATCCATACATACATACATCTAGCCATCCATCCATCCACATAGCACATTAAGGTTTGCAAAAAACTTTAAATATAATGCTTAACAGATAAGTGACATGCAACTGGCCCTATTAATAAAGAGATGGAAGCGATTTGAATGGTACCAAAAGGCTGGATTGTCTCAAAACATCCTTCCCACTGACTTTTTGAGGGCCCCCCAAATTCCCATTGTTAGCTTCAAAAAATAGCTGTAAAAAATAGCTGATAGTATCGGACCTTAAAGGGGTAGCACATCAATGATCATGGTTGATTTACAAGGCTTCTCACAGATAGTAGGGCCCAGGAGGAAGGGGGCATGAGAAAGAGTTGTTTAGATAAAAGAGAGAAGAAACCCGTCCAGCCTGGTCTGAGAAGGGCACAAAGAGATTGCTAGTAGAGCAGGAGGAAAATAAACCCCGTGCTGGAGGGGAAAGGAAGATGTCTTTGGAAAGATAAGACACTTAGGAAGATAAACTTCCCTGACCTGACAGTCTTCCCTAGGGTTGGCCCTGGATCGTGGACATTTATTTTCTATTACAGATGAATACTGAAGTTTTCTGAGTACCCAAACTTTATAGGGTAGTTTATTATTGTTCGTCTGATTTCATGATAACTACATTTAATATGACATATTAATTTCTAAAATTAAAGTCAATTACAACTTAAATAAAAAGAAAGCCTGATAAAGTGGAAATATTCCTGGATTGGGGATTCAGAAGATAGTTTTGAGTTCTAGCTCTGAACTCACTTCAGAGTGAGTAGGTTTCTGGGCAAATTACATTTCTCTGGGCCTCATCAAAATGACAGGGTTAAAACTACATGTGAACCTACTAAAGTGTAAACTTCCCCATTAGAAAGTCATCTCCTTAAGGATGGGGGACCATTTTGTTTTCAGTTTTGGCTTTGTATCCTCATCACCTAGCATAACACCTGGCACAAAGTAAGTGTTTAATAAATGCTTACTGAATCATGGTCTCAAAGTTCCTTTCCAACCAGAAAATTTTATGATTCTATGAAAATTAAATTTGTCTTCAAAATTTTATAATACTCCTTGAGAAAACTAGGCACTATCAGGTAGGAATCATGGCTTTACACGAATGCACTTTGAGAAACATTAAGTGGGCCCATTCCCATTCTTGCTTTCTTGTCTTTTATGGAATCAGAGAACTGGAGAACTCAAAGGGCCATCAGTGACCATGTAGTTCAGCCCATATGAAAGGAATCCCCCCCATCCAGCCTCTGCTTGAAGACATTTAAGAAAGAACCCACAGACTCTCTAGGTAGCCCATTATACTTCTCATTAGCTTTGTTTTTCATTTTATCAAGCCCAAATTGGCCTCCTTGGAGATTCCACCCATTGCTCCTAGGTCAGTCCTTAGTTCAGCTAAACAGAGCAAATCTAATCTCTCCTCCACATGACATGCCCCTACAGTGACCAAGATGAAGTTAATGGAGAAAGATGAGTGAAAATCTACAAAGAGATTTCTGAGTGTCTTCATGATATCCATTTTGTGTAGACCATTAACATGATGACAAAATAGGAAGAAGGATGGATTGGGGAGGAGTGAAGGTGGGTTGGGAATGGTAGTCAGTAAAATAATGAGTTACAATTTTTTTAATCTGTCACTGCTCTCAAACCAAAATTATTCTTTAGATAAAAAGCTAATAATGCTGACTATTATTTCCTTCTTGGGCACAGACAGTTAACCATTACTTTTCTCTTTAGAAAGGACCACAGCAAGGACATATTAATCTAAGTTCTATCCCAAATACCAGGTCCTTTGCTTTCTTAGTAATTCTCCAAGATGGCTTCTTGTTGGACCTTTACCATTTTCAAAAGGCATCTATTTCGGGGTAGGGTGGGAGTAGGGAAGGGGGAGAGCTTATAGCTAGCTGGAAACCATAAGGGGGAGCATGAGCTCACAGAGAAGCACACTATTAATGGGAGATTGGCCATTTATTCATTTTACCCCTACACTTAGAACATTCTCATCAAAATGGAATGATTTTGTGATTGCCATTACAAAAGAATAAATCAGTTATGGAATAATACTGGCAAAAGAGCCAAATTCATATACATTGTTAGTTCTATCAATATTTCACCTGGTATAACAGAAAAAGCACTGCATTTGGAATCAGAGGAACAGAGTTCAAGTTCTATGACTTAATACCCATGTGACCCCAGATATGTCACTTGAGTTCTCTGACCTTACTTTCCCCATTTTATAAATGGGGGCATTTGATTAGATGACCTCTAAGGTATCTTCTTCCAGTTCTAAGTTATCTGATCATTCCCTATATAAAGATAGAGAATCTCACTGTTTCCTATATAGTTCCTGTCCTTTGTTGGATCATCATGTCATGCCCCTAATTGTGGTGGTTCTCCAAAACTCTGTCCTAGGCCCTGTTGACATCCTCCCTTTTTTCTCACTCTCTTATTGGCTACCAGGAGTCTTATTATCATCTCTATGCATCTGACTCCCAGATCTAGTTCCCAGATCTGAAACTCCAGGTCCACATCATTTTCTAGTTAATGGCCATTTCCAATTGAATGTCTTGTGGGCGTATTCCCCAAAAAGAACCCATTAGCCTTCTGCCACTCTGCAAACCACCCTTCTCAATTTCTGGACATCATTATCTATCTAGTCACCCTATTTTATATTGACAAGTTCCTCTTCATCCTCCCCACCCCATACATTCATTAAGTTGTGAAGTCTTATTGTTTCTACTTCCTCAGCATCTTTCACATGGATCCCCTTCTTTCTACTCTTGACAGTATTACCACCATGGCCACCTAATTGGCTTTCCTACTTTATTTCCCTCCCCATTCAAATACATCAAACATACAGTGGTTAAAATGATTTTCCTAAAATGCAAGTCTCATCATGTCAATCCTGTACTCAATAAACTCCACTTGTTTCCCATTGCCTTGAAGATCAAATATAAATTCTACTGTCTGGCATTCAAAGCCCTTTACTCACAACTAGACTCCAATCTTACTTCCAGCTTTATTATATATTACAATCTCTTCAGTCCACTAAAAACTGACCTTCTTGGTGTTTCTCCCATACCACAAACCATCTCCTACCTCCATGTCTTTGCACTGGCTGTACCCTCTGCCTGGAATGTACTTCTTCCTCAACTCCACCTTTTAGAATTCCTTGTGTTCTTCAAAACTCAGCTTAAGAACCACTTTCTTCTACAGGAAGACTTCCTCGATCCTCCCCACTTTCTTTGTATTACCTTGAGTTGATTTGGCTCATATTTAGATATGTACATGGTGGCTGCCCCAGCAGAATATAAGAACCTTGAAGGCAGGGACTCTTTCACTTCTGTCTTTGTCTCCCTAGTGCCTGGCACAAGTTGGCATTTAAATGTTTGTTAATTGAAAATAGCTACTTGGTGCCCCCAGATTAAAAGTTTGTTGAAAGTGGGAAGACTTGGAAATCCCAAATATTTATAGTGGGAACATTAAAACATAGAACCATAGGTTTAAGGCTGGAAGGAAATTTAGAAGTCATCTAGGATGACATTTTCACTTTAGAGATGAAGAAACTGAGGCTCAGAGAAATCAAGTGACTTCTCCAAGGTCATACAGGTAGTAAGAGGTAGAGCTAGGATTAGAATCTCAGTCTTCTTGACTTCAAATTTAGTATTCTTTCTGTTGTATTATACTGTCTTCCCAGAGCACCATAAGCATGCCTGGATTTATTCTCTTGGCTTCTGGATATCGAAACTACCTCTTCTCATTTCAGAACAAAGAGGTAGTAACAAACGATAGCATTCAGCAAATGAAAACTGATGAAAAACGTTATTTTTGTTGTTTTTAAATCACTTTGATGTATTCAAATTAAAAGCAAGAAATCACATTAAGGTAGTAGAAGAAAAAAATATGAAAAATCCTCTATGGAGCAAAAATAACTGATAAAATATCTTTGCCAAAGAGCAGAGCAAGAAATAAGATAAAAGAAAAGATTATTGCTAGATTATAAGCTCCTTGAGGGTAGAAGCCATGTGTTCTGACAGGAGACCTGGATTTAAAGAGCAGCTTTCACATTTACCAGTAGTGTGAGTCTGGCCCAATCACCTAACCTTTCTAAGTCTCAGGTTTTTTTTTTTAATCTGTAAAATAGGGATAATAATAATATAATTGAGTTATCTAATAAAGGTGTTGTGAAGGCCCTAAAGAGCTATTGAGATGTCAATATTTTCTCCCCACTTCCCTCTCCTGTCATTGAGCACAGTGTTTTGCATATAAGTGTTTAATAAATGTTTATTGAATTTCATTAGACTCTATTATTTGAAAATCAACTCATTTGTTTCAATGTACAAGTGAGTAAGCCATCTTTCTCAACCCTGCAGCGTACAAAGGCAAAGCCAGAATTTTTTTTGTAAAGAATGCAGTATCAGGGCAGCTAGGTGGTACAGTGGATAAAGCACTGGTCCTGTGACCCTGGGCAAGTCACTTAACCCTGATTGCCTCCAAAAAAAAAAAAAAAAGAATGCAGTATCCATTTTACACTTATCTGGTATGGATATGATTTGTATCCTAATACATATGCCATAAATACAAAGATACAATGAATGAAGCAATGCCCACTCATAAGGACGTTACATTCTAACCACGAGAGGACTTATGGGAATGAATGAGCACTAGGAAAGCTGGGACAGGAGGTGGTCTTGACTTTCTTGCCCCTCCCCCCTTCAGCACCCTTAGTAGCACCTTCTAAGAAGTAATAACATACACAGATGTTTTGCCCCTGGGCTTTTATGGGTCTTTTAGCCATTTTATTTTAGTTTATTCTGTTTCTTACGCATTTATGAACCATATGTTAGTGAAAATCCCATTAGAGCAAATCCCATGACAAAAAAAAAGTCACTACATAACAAAAAAACATTTTGATATTTCACTGACTGCCTTATGAAAACAGTCCTCTGTTGATGTGGTTACAACTAATTCTCCATAATAAATAATCCTTTGGTCCTTATCTATGTAACAGTTACCCTTTAAAACATAAAAACTTAGTTGAGAACCTTCAAGTTAGAATTCTTTCCTTCCTTTCTCCCTCCCTCTCTTCCCACCCCTTCCTCCTCTCCCTTCCTTCCTTTCTTTTCTTTCTTTTTTTCTTCCCTTCCTTCCTTCCTTTCTCCCTCACTCTCTTTCCCTTCCTTCCTTCCTTCCTTCCTTCCTTCTTTTCTTCCTTCCTTCCTTCCTTCTCTTTCTCTCTTTCTTCTTATGCCTTCAAGAAGCAAGTGCTCTTTTCTTTAAAGGAGCTCCTTATAAAAAGCTTTGGCGTGTATTTCCTAAAAGAGTTTGGGAGGCTGCCTCAGAATTCCCTCCTTCCTAAGTCCTCTTTACTCCTCACTATCCTTCGTACTTTCTCACTCACACTTCTCTCATTTACTGTTTCCAAAGTTGTTTTTTTTCTCTTTTCTGCACCCCACCCCCCATAAAGGTCAAAACAATCAAAAAAAAAAAAAACCAAAACAAAGCAAACAAATATAAATGAGGGAGAAAATAATCACCTAGTACTCAATATCAAAATATGTCCCCTGGTTTCAGTCTGTCAATGTTTTATTAGGCTTGGTTCCTAGGGGGAGATGGGGGAGTACATAGGCTTAATAAATTTGTATTATCATCATCTAGCTTAGCCTTGAAAGCTTAAAAAAAATCCCACTTTGCCATGCTTTTTCTGATAAAATATACGGTGTCTTCTGATATTCTACTGCACTAGTTTAAGAAAAAAAAAAAAACATTACTGGGTTCCTTTAAGGCTGTATAGCAATTGTTTCCTGGTCCAGAGACTCTTGCCTAAATAGAACAATAAAAGGGGTTTTCAAAACCATCACCTATTCTGGTGAGATCCTGATTTCTTCTTCCTCCCCTGAGAAATACAGGCATTTTCAGCATCTGGCTGTTTCATTTCTTGGTTAAGATTTCATTTTTAAGGAATTTTAAAACTTCTTCTGTCAATAAATTACCCTTGTCATCCCTTTGAGATTGGCCGGTCTCCCTTCACTGATCTCTGGTTTCTTTTATATATCTTAATCTCTTGTGCAATCTTCCTTTCATTCTCCATCTTTTCTTTTTTCCATTTTGTTTTTACAATACCTTCAATCATTTTCTAGTTGTAACCCCTGCCTTCTGCCTCCCTACCCCCCAGGGCCAAAAATCCATCCCTCTCCTTAAACTCAGCCTTTCTGGAACGTCCTGGCCAAAGGCATTTGCTTTCATTTTGGTTTGTGGTACATTTTTGTAAGGTTTGCATGCCTTTGAGTTACAGCTTATTCATCGATCTCTGAACACTTTCAATTTCCCCTCTGTCCTTTCCACTCACTGATCTAACTTATTTGATTTCCCACAAAGTGTTCTACACTCTTTCAAAGAAAAATTCATCCAGTTATAATTGTCTTTATTTTCCATACTTTGGAGGGGAAGCTGGAGGAGTGATTTCTGCCTCCCCCTCCCCAACCCTTCTCCACATTCAAGACCAGGCTTTTGTGGAATCCCCGTGATTCAGTTACCTAAAATCAAAGCTTGGTATTAAAAACATCATCAAAAAAACAGTCCCTTTACACCAAGGTTCTTCTTACAAGGTACTGAGCCCAGTACACTGCCTGAGAAGTAGGAAGTCATTTCATGCAGGCCAGGGGTTCTTAACTTTTTTGTGTGCCATCAACTCCCATTTGGCAATCTGGTGAGGTCTACCTATGAATCCCTTCTCAGAATTATGCCTTTAAATGCATAAGGAACCAATTCCAATTTATAAGGCCAAGAGTCATTCTCCAAGAGATGAACGGTTAAAAGATAGGAAGTTTTAAAAGAAGACATTCTTCGGCAAGCAATAACCATGTGAAAAAATGCTCCAAATCACTAATAATTAGGCAAATGTAAATTAAAGCAATTCTGAGTTTCTTCCTCTTACCCATCAGATTGGCAAAGAGGACAAAGAAGGAAAATTACAAATGCTGGAGTGGTTGTCAGTAAACTCTTCATACCCTTCGACCCAGCAATACTACTAACTAGGTCTATATCTCAAAGCAATCGCAGAAAGCACTCAAATGTACAAAAATGTCTATAGTAGTTCTTTTCATAATAGTGCCAAATTGGAAACTAAGAAGGTACCTACCTAATGGGGAATGGCCAAATTAATTGTGGTATATGAATATAATATTTTTGTGCCATAAGAAATGATGAAATAGACAGTTTCACAGGCAACTGGAAAGATGTCTATGAATTGATACAGAGTGACTTGGACAGAGCTAGGAGAGCAATTTCTACAACAAAAAACAACATTATAAAGTAAAATAACTTGGAAAGACTTTAGAGCTCTTATCAAAGCAGTGATAAACCAGGATTACAGAGGGCTGAAGATAAAGCGTGTTACTCACCTCTTGCCAAAGAAGTGATGGACTTAAAATGAGAAATTAGACTTATATTTTTGGGCATGGCCAATGTGGAAATTTGTTTTTCAGTTTGATTATGCATGTTTGTTAAGAAGGTTTTCTTTTTCTTTTTTTAATTGTTTAATTGGGGAGGAAGAAGTAGGAGAGATGAGAAATAAGAAGTGTTTGCTAAAGATAACAAAATTAAAATACATAGGATTAAAAAGGAAACCAATCATATGGAAATAAAAATATAATTTTTTCCATACTAGTTTACAGATCCCCTGAAATATGTCCATGGACTCCACATCTTCGAGACAGGCAGAAAGCCACACTGTTTGCTGGCATAAAGTGCTTTGCAAACCTCAACATGCTTTATAAGTACTGGCTATTATTATTACTATTATTATTACAGTGCCTTGAACTTAATACATAGCAGGTATTTAATAAATATCTGTTGGTTTCATGGTTGCCCTGAACCTTGGACACTCCAGTTTAAGTACCTACTTGTTGGTTTGCCTTTGGTGCTGAATGACCATGTTTTTCTCGTGGATTGTCTCTAACAGGGCAGTAGCTAGAGATTTCAGATCCGAAATGGACTGTGGTGTTGCTGGAAGACTACATCCATGATCCTCGGATAATAAATCTTGAACTGAGGAGGACAAAAAGTCAAAACTCAGATTTTCACTTATTATGGACCATGAATGACATTCCCTCTGATTTAAGTAACCTCCCTCCCAATCACAGAATGGCTTCCTGGAGGTATGATGGCCCACTTTAACTTTATACAAAGAATCAAACATGGAAAAGCTAATGCGATGGCCGATGGGACAGACATACAGAAAGAATGGCTTCATGAAGCTTGATGATGATTAATAATAATATAATAATAATAATAACAATATAACAATAATGCATTACATTTGGATAGTGGTTTTTATTTTCTAAAGCACTTTTCTGTTATTTTATGAGATCCTCATTGACCTTCTGAGAAGCACCCTGGATAAAGGGCTGGTCTTGGAGTCAGGAAGACTTGGGCTCTTAAATCCTGCCTCTAACACATAACCTTGTGACCATGGACAAATCACTCAACCTCTTTGACACAAGCAGTTTTTCTACATTAGGGAAATCAAAGAATAATAACTCTATGAGGTAGGTGGAGTGAGCATGTTTCCTAATTCATAGGCAAGGAAATTGAGGCAAAGGCTAATTAAATGTGACACCTTTGCTGAAGGTTTCACATCATCTAAGGACTAGTTAGGAGTAGAATGTAGGTCTCCTGATTCCTAGTCCAGGGCAGATCTTTCAACACAAAAGGTGAATTGTTTCTGAAGGGTCTTTGGTCAACTGACTGCCAATAACAATAATAATACATTTATACAGTGCCTTAAGGCTCATAAATCACTTTTCTTGAAATATCTCATTTGATTCTCACAATAATCCCAAAAATCAAAGGATTCTGATTCCCTGATTCAGACTTAAAAAGGATCTCAGAGCTTTTAGTCCAATCCACACTGGAAAAGAAAACTGAATCCTTTCTACTCCAAATGAGTGATATCTGGCCTCTACTAGATAAAGTGATAGCAAAGTGATAAGGGAGCCCCAGCTTCCTAAAGCAGCCCATTCCATGTTTAGATAGTTCTAATTATTAGGGCATTTTTCCTTTTATCCAGATGGAATCGTCCTCTTTACCACTTCTACCACTATTTCTAGTTTTGGTCTTTGTAAGCAGAATAAATCCAGCTCGTCTACAAGACAACCCATTTTGGACTTGAAGACAGCTGCCATGTCTTCCCTTAAGTCTTGTTTTCCTTCAGTCAATCTTTGCTGTCCTCTCACCACCTTAGTCACCTCCCTCAATTTGTTAACATGTGTCTAATTTTCCTGCCCAGAACTGACCACAACACTCATCAGTGTCTCATCACAGTGGGACAGAGTGGGGTCATTATTACCTTTTCATTCTGAATGTTGTTGTTGTTCAGTCCTATCCACCATTTCCTTCTCCAGTTCATTTTACAGATGAGGAAATGAGGCAAATAGGGTTAAGTGACTTGTCCAATGTTATGCAGCTAGTAAGTGTCTGAGGCTACCTTTGAACTCAGTTCTTTCTGTCTCCAGAGCGAGTACTCCATCTACTATGCCACCTACTTGCTTTGTGCCTCTGTTACTGAAACCTAAGATTTAGCTAGCTTTGGGGCCACCATTTCACAGCATAGACTCATACTGAATTTGCTGCCCACTCAAATCCCAGAAAAAAATCCTTTTTCATATGGTATTTCTTTTCTATGCCTCCTTCAGCCTATAGCTGTGGGGATGGGAGTTAATTTTTTTTTTTAAGCCCAATTACAGGAGGAAGTATTGTACAGAAAAAAGGGCACAAGGACCTGGATTCAAATGCTGCCTCTGGTGCTTACTACCTCTATGACTGTGGGAAAGTCATGTAACCTCCCTGGCCATCTGTAAAATGAAGGGGATGGCTTCTGAAGACCCTTCTGCCTCTAGATCCATGATCCCACGGCTTTAAAATTATCCTTGTTAAATGTTATCTCATTATATTTGACCATATAACTATATCTTTATTTGCACCGTGTGTGTGTGTGTGTATACACACATATACAGGAGCAGCTGGCACAGTGCATCGAGTACCTGGGCTGGAGTCAGAAATATGTGAGTTCAAATCTGGCCTCAGACGCTTACTAGCTGTGTGACACTGAGCAAGTCACTTAACACTGTTTGCCTCAGTTTCCTCATCTATAAAATGAGCTGAAGAAGGAAATGGCAAACCACTCCAGTATCTTTGCCAAGAAAACCCCAAATGGGATCATGAAGAATAGGACATGACTGAAATGAATGAACAACAGTGTATATGTGTGTATGTGTACACACACACACACACACACACACACACACACACATTTACCACTCCCTTCTACCTTGCACAAGCCATAGACAGATCACAACCTGCTCATTTCTGAAATGGAAGACTAATACATAGTAGGGAAAAAAGAATACTAGACTAGAAGTCAGAAGGGCATGAGTTCCAGTCCCACCTCTGGCATCAAACAGCTATGTGACTCTGGCTAAATCACTTCATTTTTCTGGGGACTGTTTTCTCATCTCCAAAATGATAGGGCTAAATACAACCTCTAAGTTCCTTTCCACTACTTGGATACCCTATTGCTTTGATCTTCCCAAAGATGGTGGGAATCCTATTACTTTGTTTTAATTTGGTCAAGGAACAACATAGGAGATGGGAATGCATAGGATAGGAAAGCGGGAGGGGCATGTTTCAATGGTACATCAGTGAACCAGTCTGGTTTCTCTACCTACACAACCTAGAAAAGGAAATATTGGGCAATGCAGGTTTGAGTAAATGGACAAATCCCAGTCAGGGAATATGAAGAAGTGTCAATTAGGCATAAATGAGAGCATGACTAATGCCTTTGCTTATGGAGCTTGGAATGAAGAAACAATGAAGGAGTATTTGGGATGCAATGAGGAGATAGGTCTGGGTGAATCAGAGGGGAATGGTGGGAGGTGAGTCTTAACAGGCAAGCCGAAGTTAGCGAGCACCTTAAGTAGGAAGCTTAGGTAGTGGACCTTTATTCTGTAAGTTATGGGGAGTCTTTTAAGTACTGATCAATTATCTGTCATTTTAACTTTTACTCAGCTCAACCCCTCAGATCTGAGCTTATTATCAGGGACAGAGGCCATATTTTCTAGTATGCTACTTTTCTTAAAGAAAAGCAAAATGGCATACCTTCTCCAAGGTAGGTAGGAGCAGAGATTAAAGACTGACACATTAAAGAGGCAGCATATTATAGTGGCAACAACATTGGACTACGGATTGGAAGACATAGAAATGGTGTAGCTGTGTGACAAGTCACCACCTCTGGGCCTCACAGAAATAGTTCAAATGTCTATAGCACTTTAGGGTTTACAGCCCTATGAGATAGGCAGTAGAGGTATTATTACTCTCATTTTACAGGTGAGGAAACTGAGGCTCAGTGAGGCTAAGTGACTTGCTGGGACTTAAATTCACATTCCTCCTAACTTCAGCAGCTCTTTGACTACGCCATCATCTGCAAAAAGAGGAGATTGGATTAGAAGATCTCTGAGTTTCCTTCTATCTCTCTGTCCATGATGGTGGTGAGGTGCTTTTTTCTGATGGACATATCCAACCAGGGTAACTATGACTTTAGTTAGGGAAGAAGCTATGGATATAAAATCCAAGGAAGCCCCATTAGCTCTGGAAACACCCTGGGGCTCGTTGTCTGATCTATCTAAGTAAGATTAAATTCTGACTTTACTGCCCCCATGTATCTCCATCTCCTCTGGTGCTACATCTCCTTTCTCTCCGTGTCTGTATTGGTATCTACCCTGAAGAGAGTGTGGCATTCTGCAAAATATCCTCCTACACACACAAAAGGATGGAGGTAATAAGAATGACTGTGGGGCAAAACGTGACAGAAAGCAAGCAAAATACTGGGAAATAAAAACACAAATACAGCATGCAGGAACAAGAAGGTGATTTCCCCCTTACTTTAGACCCTCTCCAAATCTTACTGGCTTTGTCCACTGTAGACCATATGTATGTATGTATGCATGCATACATACATTCATGCATGTATATATGTATAAACACACATATATGTATTGTGTGCGTGCACGTGTATATGTATATACATATGTGTATATCTATAGAAAGATTATATGTATATGCATATGCATATCAATGTATATGTACATATATACATGTATACACACACACACACACACATATATATATATACACACACACAAACTCTATGTTTAGTTAGGTTCACTGTTATTGGAACAGATCTCAGAAGCTACTGGCCTCATTCCTCCCCCTCTCCTTGGCACCAGCCATAGCTAAACTCCACATACCCTAGAACATCTGCCGCTCTCCTCCCACCCACTTTGCTACTTGCAGAGTCCTACAGCAAGAACTGATCAATTATTTGTCATTTTAACTTTTACTGAGCTCAACTCCTCAGATCTGAGCTTAACATTAGTGAGAGAGGCCATATTTTCTAGCATGCTACAAGAAAAACAAAATGGCATACTTTCTTCAAGGTAGGTAGGAGCAGAGGTTTGGAAATCTACTGTGGTTTTAGGCAGTAAGAAAGAGATAGGAGCTTTGTTCTTTCACACATGAAAATCTTACCTAAGACTTCTTCCAACTTAATATCTGGAAAGGTGGCCATCTGATTGTAGTCACCTTGGGAGCCAGGTTTAGAAACTCAGCTCTTGAATATACACTATCACAGATAAGCTATCTGCTATCTATTCCATTCTTCTGCTACAAGAAGGTCATTATTTTTCAACTGAATAAAGCATGAAAACAAATGAACTTGTAGTCAGTAAGTGCTACTCTTTAAGACAGCTAATCCCCCAAGGTAAGTTGGATTTCGCAGGAATGGGGCTAGAGTTTTTATTGTTTGCTTGCTTGCTTATGATCTTGGGAGACAGGACAAGGATGAAACTCTTTCTTTTCAGGGTGGAACTAGAGTAAGAAGTCTAAGACTCCAGTCTCATTTCTGCCACTTACTAGCTACGTGACACATCTAACCAGTGACCGTGGGAAAGTTGTTTCATTTTTCAAAGCCTCCATTTCCTCTTCTGTAAAATGGGAATAACATCTACACTGCCTAACTCACAAGGTTGTGTCAAATGAGATAATGGATAGAAAGGATGATGTGATTTTGAATAGCTATGTAAGCTGTAATTATTTTTATAGCATAAAAGACACAAAACAAATACAAGCATAAAGGAAAGTAGGCAGCCATTTCGCAAGAAGGAAGGATGACAGCAAGTCAAGTCAGAAGTTTTGCACTAGTATCCAGGAAATATTGGAACATCCAAAGGAAGGCCTTTGATCTACTGAATAAGTCCTTTGTGGAACATATCCATAAAAGAGATAGCCAATAATTAACTACATAGGATGAGAAGAGGTAGAGGTATCGGGTTGTGATTTGTACCTGAGAGACAACACTCACACTAACAAGATCACAGAACTACTGAAACAAGAAGTAACTCACTCTATCTATCTCTCTATCTATCTATCCATCCATCCTGTCCATCCATCTATCTATCATCTATCTATCCTGTCTATCTATCTATCCTATTTCTGCCTTCTATTTTTATCATCTATCTATTTAGATGTATACATACATATTTCTATCATTTCTCTATGTAGATGTGTATATACACACAAATATGTACATATATCATATACATATTAGATAGATAGATAGATAGATAGATATTAAAAGTTCATGGATACCAAACTAATAACCCTTGTCTGAGAGTGTGTCCCAGAGCAGAGGTGTTAAACTCACTGAGGCCAAAACATCTAAGTGCACCAAACTGGAACAAAATATAATTGGAAAATATTTGACAAAATAAATGAAATATCTTACAACACAGATAATGTTAATTTGTGGTTTTCTAAGTCAATACGCTTCCTACAGGGAATTGTTTCTATATGAGTTTAACATTAGTGGCCCAGTCACCAAGAGAGACTTGACTATGGACCCACAGTTACAATTCATCAGAAGATACACTTGAACTCAGGTTTCCTGGTTACAAGGCATTGTGCCACTCAGCCCCTCGCTATCATTATCATTACTATTATTATTACTGTGATGCTGAAGAGATGATACTGAAAGCCACTGAGGGAAAATGGTATCAACAGCTCCACTGGGAGCCTTCCAGGCTCTCAGACCCATACCTTGCTTTGCAGACAGGACTCCAGTCAGGGCGCTGCTGCTGCTGTTACTGCTGCTGCTGCTGGACCTGCTCTGGCCTTTGGAGTTTTTCCGTCTCTCAAGGGCATTCTAGGGAAACATTGGAAAAGAACATTCATTCATCAGAAAAGTCAGTTCTGGACTAAGCACTGGCTACAATGGAAGCACCATGTCATCTAAGCTGACAGAGGACTTGTTCCATGGGCTGGCCCCAGAACTAGATTACTGACTTCATGCTCACAACAGGTCTGAAAGCAGCTCCCAAATTGTCTGAGCCCACAGCTGTGCAGCCTTCAGCTGATCTGAGGAGAGGAGGGGGGAGAAGGAGGGAGATTGGCCTGGATGTTACTCACTATAAAATGACATCGCTTAATTTTTTCCGTCTGTCATTTCCCATCAGCTTCCAAAGGAAATGAGAGCATATGGAGGGTGAGGGGGGTGGGAAGGTGTGTTTGTGCCAGAGATTAGCAGATTAATAGGGATAGGTTTTAGGCAAAAATCTAATTCACAGGATGCAAGGCCCCCATGGTCTAAATTCAATGAGGCAGCACAGCAGGATAGAAAATGTACTAGACTTAATAATTGGAAGAGTTGGGTGTGAATCTTGCCTCAGACACTTATTACAGTAGCTGTGTGACCATGGGCCACCCCTGGACTTCACTTCTCAATTTTCTTATCTGTAATAGGGATAATGTCATTTGTAATACCTACTTCACAGGGTTGTAATAAAGTGCTTCTGAAGTAAAAAAGTAAAGTGCTTCTAAAACCTTAATAGCACTATATACTAAAACATAAAATACTTAAAATGATTAAACTTAAGTTATTTTTATTATAAAAGAATCATCACTGTTAAAGCTTAGGAATTAAAGCATAAAGTCGCACTAAGACTTTTGGGACACCCTGTGTGAATGATAGTCAGTAGTTTTTATTGCAAACCTAGAGTCATGGAATTGATGCAGTTTAGGGGTTCAGGGGTACTGGGACCTCAAAATCACAACACACAGTTCCTGCCCTAAAGAATTCGACCTAATCCTTCTTTCAGCCAAAGACAAGGTTTATTAGAACATTGCCATATTGGGCAGACTTTTAAGGAGTCTGAACATGGGTGAGCAGAGGCTAAATTATAAGAATCTAAGTATCTTAATGGAGACAAGATGGACCTTATATACAGAAAGCTTGTGGGAGGGATCTAGGAGTGGCCAAGTAGTTTGGGGTGATGGGAGGAGGGGCCTAAGGAGATCTGGATGGGAGGGGAAATGGCCAGGGGCCATAGGGAGATAAGACAATGGAGTGGAGATTGGGTGTAGCCACAATGAAAGGCCAGTTGATGGGATTACAGCCTCAGGCAAATGCCAGAGATTTGTCCAAGAAAGAAAATCCAGGGCTTTTCCTTTCTGGGGCCCAGATCCCAACCCCATCAGAATCAACAAATCAAAATATTAAGTACAATTCAAGTTCAAAGCCAGGAGTTCAATAAGCAGAAAGTTACTAGATCCAGGGGTCAGGCAGGAAAACTAAACCTGCCAATCAAGTAAGCATATATTAAGCATCTAATATGTGCCAGGGACTCTGGTAGGTTCTGGGGATAGATTTGTTGTTCAGCTGTGTCCAACTCTTCATGACCCCATTTGGGGTTTTCTTGGCTGAGATACTGGAGTGGTTTGCCATTTCCTTCTCCAGCTCATTTTACAGATAAGGAAACTGAGGCAAAAAGGGTTAAGTGACTTGGCCAGGGTCACACAGCTGGTAAGTATCTGAGGCTAGATTTGAACTCAGGTCTTTCTGACTCTAGACCCAGTGCTCTGTAGCTGCTTGGGGAAGACAGCCCCTCAACTCACTGATGGGTTTGAGGCCCATCAGTTACCCTCAACTTGGTTAAGCCCATCTGCTGAGATGGTTGACCAGAGTGTGGCACTGCTCATGCTACAGCTTCTTGGAAGCACAGGTGAGAATTGAATGCCAGGTGGGCACTAGAAGTGAATAAGCAGCCCCGGCAGCCCTCACACCAGAGGTGCTAGTCCTACTTCAGTCAGGGGATAGATACAAAAACAAAAGACAAAACAAACAACAAATAAAAAACCAGTCCCTGCCCTCAAAGAGCTTACTATTACAGTATTCTTATGTACATACTAATACAGTATTCTAATTACAGCATTCTAATATAGAATTTACTATTACAGTATTCTAATTGGAAAGGCTAGATGAGATCTTTCAGGGAAAGAATAGAGAGAGAGAGAGAAGAAAAGAAGATAGGAAAAAAGAGCACATTTTGAGAACAAGAGGAAACAGAGGAGGCAATGTCAGGGAGGTGGGAAACGAAACAGGGAGAGGGCAAAGTTGCGGAAAGAAAGGGGAGGGGGTGAAATTCAGTATTTCAGGTGATTAAGAACAAGACATCTTTCAGAGCAGAAATGGGTATATGTGTATGGATGTATATGTATTTCATTAAGTATAAATTATACATGTTTAAAAGAAATCTACAACTCTGCCTAGAAACATGCGGTACAGACTTGGTGTATGCAGAATTCTGCCCTGACAAAGCCTCAAGCCATATAGCAAATGTTGGTGGAGATGTCGGAGAGGAAAGTTAATGTCAAGAGCTGGGAAAATGGGGCGGCTCTCTCATGAGTATAGCACTGGAGCAGAGGACGTCCCTGAGGGACAGAAATCAATCCATTTTCAATGTGGAGAAAACCCAGGAGGGCTTTCTAATTATAAAACTTACAACTAACATCTGCAGAATAAGATATTATCAAACTAGATGGTTCTGGAATTAGGAGGTATGAAAGCAAGGAGAATCCTGACATTCTGCCGTATTAGTGGGCGGTCTGGCTTCAGGTCACAGCATTTCAGGCTCAGCTTTTCCCATCATGTGGAAGCCTGGTGTCTCATGGGAGTTTTTGGGACAAATATCAGCAGAGAATTCAACACCCAGGGGGGCCTTTGGGCTCCCTGAGTGCTAATAGGACACCGTCATATTCTAGCTGTCTCCAAGAATGTTATCCCTAATGAGGAGCTACACAAAGACCTATAGAAGAAAAGATATTTGGAATTTGTTTTATATGAGATGTTCATTTTTTTTAAAGGAAGAATGGCATGTGGACTAGAAGGGTCAGTCTTACAGTCAATTAGACCTGGGTTCTCAAGTCCACTCCTGGGTGATCACGGGCAAGTAACAACCTCTCAGTGCCCAGGCAACTATAAAAAGGAGTTGCTGACCTTTATCATGGTGGGAGTTTTCACATTGAGGGTTCCCTAGTCTGAGGAAATGACAGATCCAGGACCATCTCCCCCATTGCCACCCCCACTCCAAATATACAGTTATCTTGCCTTGCATTTAAAGAAAGCCTCTTATCTGAGGCATTGGACTTAAGAGTCAGGAAGACCTGAGTTCAAAACCAGCCTCAGATATTTACTGTGTGACCCTGGATAAGTCACTTAACCTGTCTGCCTCAGTTTCCTCATTTGTAAAATTTGGGTAATAACAGTACCCATTTCCCAGAGTTGTTGTGAGGATTAAATGAGATCATATTTGTAAAGCACTTTGCAAACCTTAAAATGCTCTGTAAATGTTGCTGCTGCTGCTGCTATCTTGATTCTGCTGAAGGGAGTAGGAAACCCAGCTAATACTGTTGAAGGAAGTGAAAGGAAGTGGGGAAGCAGGGCTTAAACTCATTTTACAGATGGGCAAAATTGGAGCAGCAGTTAGTAAAAGATGATACTGATTGCTATCCCTGCTTTTTCAGATAAGACAAAAGAGTTGGCAGTGCTCTACAGGACACAGAGAACCCAAAGCAGTAGCTCTAAGCTCTAAACAAGTAAAATCTTTAGCAGTGGAGGGAATTTCCAAAGGAGTTGGGGTTTCCATACCAGTGAAATCACATGTCCAAAAAATGAGATTAAAAAAAAGTTATCACAATTAAGGCTTTTATTGGAATTTATGCATGGGAATAACAATGGAACACTTCTCTTGTGTACAGGATGACTCCAAACTGAAATGAGCTGAGTGACATAGCAATTTGTCATGATCATCATTACTATTCCTTTACCTTATATTTGGCAATATTAGATTTAAGTAGGCTGACCTCTTCATGAAGCTGCTTTAATCTCTCTTGGAGGTATCTAAGAGAAAAAAAAACAAAAACATGGAACAAGGACATAGGTATGTGTGAAACAAAAAGCTCCATTCTTCATAATTCTCTCATCTGTTCTCAAAGTATCCACTAGTCCATTTAGCAGATTCTAATTTATATGCTCCCCTACGTAACTATCTCATCTTCCAACTCAATTGGAAATTCCCTGATGACAAGGACTGTGGTTTATTGAATCAGCACCCAGCACAACACTTTACACAGGAGAGGAGCACAATAAATGTTTGTGGAATGAATGAATGAATGAATGAGTGAGGGAGTGAGTGACTGAGTGACTGAGAACAGAGAGGATAAAAAACAACAATAGAGGATCATAGATTGAGAGCTAGAAATTACTGCAGAAACCATTTAGTCTAGCCTCCTCATTTTACAAATGGAGAAAATGAAAACCAGGAAAATTAAGTCAGGTCAACAAGCATTTACTAAGCACCTACTATGTACCAGGCACTACACTAAGTGCTGGGGATACAAAGAAAGGCCAAAATAGTCCCTGCTCTCAAGGAGTCTGCAGCCTAATGGGGGAGACAACATGCAACAGAGAAAATAAAGTAGAAATAATCTCAGAGGGAATGCATTAGAATAAGGACCATCAGGAAAGGCTTCTTGTAGGGATTTTAGCTGAGACTTGAAGGATACCAGGGAAAGGAGACAGAGATGAGGAGGGAGAGGATTCTAGGAATAGCGGACAGCCAGTCAAAACATACCAAGTCAGGAGATAGAATGTTTTGTGTAAGGGAAGCCAAGAAGACCTAAGTCATTGCATCAGAGAGTATGGGGAACCGAGTAAGGTGGAAGAAGACTGGAAAAGTAGGAAGGGGTAAGGTTATGAAAGCTTTTAAAAACCAATCAAAAGATTTATATTTAATCCTGGAAGTAATAGGGAGCCAGGGGAGTTTATTGAGGGGCAGTTAGCTGGCTCAGTGAATAGAATACTGGGCTTGGAGTCAGGAAGACTCAACTTCCTCAGTTCAAATCTTGCCTCAGACACTTACTAGCTGTGTGACCTCGGGCAAGTCGCTTAACCTTGTTTGCCTCACTTTCCTCATCTGTAAAATGAGCTGGAGAAGGAAATGGCAAATCACTCCAGTATCTTTGCCTCAAATGAGGTCACAAAAAGTTAGACCTGACTGAAACAACTGAATAAGGAGTTTCCTGGGGGTGGAGGGGTGGGAGGGGTGAGGGTTACCCCATCTCACCTACAATTCAAGAAGATCACAGACAGTTGAGTGGAAGATGAATTAGAGCAGGAAGAGACTTAAGGGACAGAGATCAGCCAGAAGGCTATTGCAGTATCCTAGGTTGGAGGTGATAAGGGTGGTGGCTGTCAGAAGAGAGAAGGGGGCATATGGGAGAGGTGTGAGGAAGGCAGAATCAACAGGTTAAGTGACTTGTTAGATTAGGTGGGACTTGAACCCAGGTCCTCTCTGACTCCAGAGCCAAGGGACCTTTCTCATACTATGCTTCTCTCTGTTTACCAACACCCTGTTCTTGTTTTAAGTCTGCTTCCTTATCACTAACACAAAAATAAAGACAGAGGAAATTCACCCTAGTGACCTTTTTGAAAGTGGTTGTCATTGAGGTCAAGTGTGCCCCAAATGCACAGAGCACTTTGAAACAGGCCTTACCTGGAGCTCACCTAAGGGAGATCAACACCTTTTTTTTTTTTCATAGTTCTCATTAAGATGATTCCACTGGGGAATAAAAGAAGGAAGAAAAGCCACCAATCTGAGCACTCAGTCATCCACATACTCACACTGAGATTTGCCTCAGGGAAAGTAAATGGCTCAGGGAATTTCCCAATTTACTTTCCTTATTCCTTCCTGGTTGTAATAACAAGTAGCTTTTACTTTCAACCTCCCCACACAGATGGTTGTGCGTTTTTATTTTTCCCTTTCCTTTCTATTTTCTCTACCAACCCCAATGCTCTAACGATAACATAATCAGGGCTGCAAACACATTTCAGACATCAGGCCAACAGTCTGGGGTAGCTAAGTGGTACAATGGCCGGAGCACTGGGCCTGGAGTCAGAAAGACCTGAGTTCAAATCCTGCCTTAGACCCTTTACTAGCTGGGTGACCCCGGGCACATCACTTAACTATTGTTTGTCTCAGTTTTCTTATCTGTAAAATGAGGATCATAAATGGGAAGCACCTACTTCCCAGGGTTGTTGTGAGGGTCAAATGAGATATTAATTGTAAAGTGCTTAGTACAGTATCTGGAACATAGAAAATGCTATGTAAATGTTAGTACTATTATTAGATATCATTATCATGTAGCCAAAGTATCCAAGGGTCCCCAGGTACTTGCCTGTTCTCCATGCAGAGGGCATCCACATCGATGATGCGGTTTTCATGACCACCCAGGATATGATTCAGTTCTTGGTTCAGCCTGTCCACTTTATCCTGATAGGAAGAGCGCTCCTCTTTGATGTCCTGTAGCTCATCCACAGAGGCCTGTAGGTCATGTTCCAGGGATTCAATCTGAAAGTCAAAGCAAATGCCCTAACATAGAAAGCCCTTCTCAGGCCACCTTTCCTGCCACCAACACTACAGTGCCCTGGAACGACTGGCATTTAGGGAACTCATGAATTGTGTAATGGGACAAAGCTTAACCAACATGGACCTACTGTTCTGTTCTTGCCTTGTTATCATCAAGAAAGAAGATGGAGCCTGTCCAGGAAGAGGGAAAAGAAGACAATCTTGCCAACTAGCATTAGCAAAATGGAGAGGGAAGGAAATCCAAGAATCCCAGCCATTGCAGCATCAGCCAGAGCTTTGCAAACAAGACTACTCCCACTTTTTTTTTTCAGCTGCTCCAGATCCAGCAATCTTGTTCTTCTCTTCAAAACCAATTAGTCAGGAAGGAAAATGAAGTCTAGGGTCCCATGGTGGTTCTATAACTAGGGCCCTCCTCCCGCTGAGAGTTGGTAGAAGGTGCATCGCTCAGCATTTTAGCCCAAACTTGCAAATTTAAGCTGGTTTGTCACATTTTATTTCCTCCCTGAGCAGTCCCGGGAGGGAAAGTTGCCAGTTGTGTTTATAACAATAGTACGCTGAAGTCTACTGCAAGTAATTAGTGATTGGTAATTCCTGTATTAGACAACAGACCTGCTGGAAACTGGAAATGAAAGCCTCTATTGGTAAAGCAGGAGGAAAGCACATAGTGGCAAGTATAAAGGGGTCCAGCTAGAACATATAATTTATATTGCCCCCACCCCCTGTCATTTACAACTTAGGATACATAACATGTTCTGAGGGACAATGGAGCATTATGCTTTTCTTTCTGTCTCTGCCAAGAGCGGACACATCCCCCACCATGCAGTGTCTATTCATGATTACTTGCTCCCGAGATCTCTCCAGCTGCTGAACCAGGTCTTCTCGTTCATGGGCTGCAAAATGGCGGGCCCCAATTTCTTCATCACCTAGTCTCTGTTTTGCTATCGTCATCCTTAGAAGCTGTGGTTTCCATTGGAGGGAAGAGAAAGAGAGAGAGAGAGAGGAAGAAAAATTGAACATATCCAAATTAGAAGATCATCAACACCAAAGCAAAAACTTTAGAAAGTGTGCTTCATTGAATTCTGAATAACTGAAAGATCAATAATGTGCCAACACAATGAAATATATCTTCTTCCTCTTATGGAGAGGTGGAGAGACTCAAGGGCAGAATGCTATGTACACTGTCACTGCATCAGGTATTGCTGATCAACTCTTTTTCTTTGTTACAGGGAAAGGTTTGATGGGGAGGGGTGGGGGAGTGAAGAGCTGTTTAATAAATTACTACGATATAAAACAAAAGGCATCGGCAAAACATTTCTTTAAATGAACTTTGGAACATGCCAGGAAGTTTGGCAAGGACAGAGAAATAAAACAAAAGAAATCTCCCACTATCTAGAAAGGAAAGTCAGTGATTGGGATAAGGAGAAAATCAAGTCTTATTCATTGAATAGTGTGGTAGGAAGATGTGAGTTCAAATCCAGCCTCAGACACGTACTAGCTGTGTGAACCTGGGCAAGTCGCTTAACCCTGTTTGTCTCAGTTTCCTCATCTATGAAACGAAAAAAAAAAAGAAGGCAAAACTTCAGTATCTTTGCTAAGAAAACCCCCAATGGGGTCGCAAATGAGTTGAACACAACTAAACAACAATAACAACAACAATAAGAAAGGACACTAGATTTAGATTCAGAATATCTGGTTAGAAATCTCAACTCTGCTACTTACTACTTGTGACCTTGAAAAAGTATCAATCTTTCTGAGCCTCGGTTTCCTCACATGTCACATTTCCAGGACCATCAAATGTCAAAGAGAGTTGGCAAGGTGTTTCTTTCCGTAAACACAAATCTCAAACATTGTCTGACTCTTAGGGTAACATGATTTCCCGGCTTAATCAGTAGGGGCCATTCCTAGAGTAAGAGGACTCGGGGGATATGATGGATATGGTCACAAAATAAGAAGTGTCCCCACCTCGACAAAGGTGAAATTAAAGCAGCATCAATGAACTCTAAATAACTGCTGATTGGAGAAAAAGTTCTCTTCATTTTTATGATTTTAATATTTCCTTTTTTATTATTGTAATCTTACTTATACACTCAACAAATAAGCAAACAAATATGGAGTAGAATCCCGAATTAAAACATGAAGAGCTGAAATATTTGCATTTTGATTACAAAAGAATAACAATAATATAAATTTTTCACCAACGAACAATGCCTTTTCATTTTCATGGAGGCATTTTATTTGCCTCTCTCCATGAGCTGTGTTTTACTGTTTAGTACTGCTGGACTGTGACGCCAACGCACAAACAAGTTTGATCCAAACATAGTAAAAGGCAGTGGAGTTTGGGAAACCCAAAACATTGCAATTTGTTTGCTAAAGGTCAAGGTTCTAAGCTAAAGCCCAGGGGAAGCTAAGAGCTGCTGCCAATTCCATGAAGCTCTAGTGAATACGCTCTGTGAATTCGAACAATTCTTTACGTAAAGTCACTGGGCCATGTTTTATTATAAGCTTACATGTTTGGGATTTTTAAGCATTCCTTTTCCATCTTTTTAAGTCTAGCTTCTTGGGCTTGTTTGTCATTTGGAATTCTTCCACTTCTTGAATTCCCTTTAATTTGCCAGCATATGTGATATTGTGATAAAAGCTTATTTGTTTACTTTAGAAGAAAAAGAAAACTCTGGCTTCTTTTAAAGACAGCTTTTTTTTCCCCCTTCTTCTCAAAGGAACCTAGTTTTAGGGGCTACAAGCTGCTTCCCTTTAAAAGAATCTAGTAGGTTAAATATAGTCAATATTCAACATGAGAACAAGCCTCCCACCAGTCTGAATAGTTAGATAACGTCCAAGCTCCTGACTAGATGATATCCAGTTGAGGTAAGAGCACACTTCTGATTTAGTGGCTTCATCTCTCTCTTTTCTTTTTTTCATTGCATAGATAGAGCATTTGTTAAGTATTTATCACGTGCCAGGCACTATGTTTAACACTGGGGATTCAAATACAAATAAGCAAGACAGTTCCTACCCTCAAGAAGCTTTTTTGCTATTCATTTGTTTCAGAAATGTTCTACTCTTCATCACCCCATTTGGGGTTTTCTTGGCAAAGATACTGGAGTTCTTTGCCATTTCCTTCTCCAGCTCATTTTACAGATGAAGAAACTAAGGCAAACAGGGTTAAGTGATTTGCCCAGGGTCACATAGCTATTAAGTGTCTGAGGCCAGATTTGAACTCAGGAAGTTGAGTGTTCCTGATTCCAGGCCTGGCACTCTATCCACAACTTACATTCTAATTAAAGAGGATAATATCTTCAAGGGGAGGTAGAAAGATAGGGAGGAGGTGGAAACAGCCAGGATGTGACATGGAGGTCTGGTTCCCAGCAAAACAGAAAAATGATAAATGCTGGAGAAGATATGGGAAAATTGGAACACTAATGCATTGTTGGTGGAGTTATGAACTGATCCAACCATTTTGAGAGCAATTTGGAACTATGCCCAAAGGGCTACAAAAATGTGCATACCCTTTGACTCAGCAATACCACTTCTAGGTCTGTATCCTAAAGAGATCATACAAATGGTAAAAGGACCCACATGTACAAAAATATTTATAGTAGCTCTTTTTGTGGTGGCAAAGAATTGGAAATTGAGGGGATATCCATCAGTTGGGGAATGGCTAAACAAGTTGTACAAAAAGTAGTACAAAAGCTCAGCCATCAGAAGGCTTCATCTTTAGGATTGACTTGCAACTATTTGTCCTTTGTTCTCAAAGAAGACCATAAGATTAGGAAGGTGATGCTTGCAAGTGAATTGGATTTAAGTGAGGGAGGACTGTGCAAAGTCACCGGTCTCACTTTCTTCTCTATCTGGATCCAGTGGCACGATATAGATCAGGATGACCGGAGATGGCCTCCTGGCAACTTAATATGTTCAGCCTGAATGATGATTTCTCTAATGTTTGGATTAGTACTAAATAGACTATTAGCTATCTCATCTAATGTTTGCCACTAGTCTGTTGTAGAACATTATCTATAGTAAGAGTATTTCTTGCACACATACTTCGGAAGACTCCTGGTTTTGATGATGTGGGTACTCCATGCCCTTGTAGATAACAACCTTCTGGAGATGAGTATCTTTGAACTTAGCTAACCTGATTCTCAAATGAGAGAAACAAAGTCTGTTACTGAGCCCATACTCAAAAACTTGTTCAATTTGGTAGGGACCCACCAGAGCTTGTCCTCCATTGACATAATCTTCAAAAACCCCTGAATCTCCTCTGTCTCAAAATGAGGGATTAGAGTAAGACTTTAGTGAAAAAGAATAGAGAAACGGTGACTCTCCACATTGGGTGGATCTCACAGACCATCTAGGACAGCCCATATTTAATCAAGGATCCCTTCAACAACATTCATGACATACGAGCAGCTGACATTTGCTTAAAGACCCCAAGAGATAGGGAACCCTTTCAATAGTCCTTTCTGCTTTTGGAAAATCTTAATTGTTGGACAATTTATCCTTATGGTAAGCCTCTCTTTGTATCTTTTCAGATTTCAGCTCTAGTTCTGCCCTCTGAATCTATAGAAGAAATCTAACCCCTCTTCGACAAAGAAGCCCTTCAAATACCTGAAGATAGCTATTCATGTCTCCTGTGAGTATTTTCTTCTCCATGGTTAAACACCACAGTTCCTTCCAATAAGCCTCACAGAGGCAGCTTAGTGAAGGAGATAGAATGCTGGGCTTCAGTCAGAAAAACCTGGGTTCAAATCTCAGCTCTGCCTCTTGCTGCCTTATTACCTTAGACAACCTCTCTGGGCCATGGTTTCCTCACTTATAAAATGAAGCGGTTGGAAGAGATGACCTCTAAGGTCCCTTCCAGCTCTAAATAGATGATGCTATTAATCTGTGACTTTGAGATCCTCCTTTGGATGCTTTCCAGCTTATTCTTATGCCCAGAGCTGAACAGAGTACCCTAGGCAGTGTCTAACCAGGGCAGAGTATAGCAAAACCTTCCCAAATCCCAGACACTCAGATTCTTTTAATTTAGGCTAAGACTGCTTTAGCCACTTAAGGTTTTCAGATGACATGGTTTACTCAAAGTGAACATGCAACTCATTAAAAAACAAAAGATAAAATTTTGGTGAGTGAACATTAGTAATGTCATCATGTTCACCTATTGTATACTTGAGAAGTTTCTTTACATTTATCTCTATTACATTTCACTTTCAATTTGGTCCAATGTTCTAGTTATTACAGTCTTGTGGGGTCCTGACTCTGTCATCAATGCATTAGCTCTCTCTTCTAGTTTCGTATCATCAGCAAAGCCATTATCTTTATCCAAGTCATTGACAAAAATATGGAAAAGTCTAGAGCCAAGGACAGAGCCCTTGGCAATTCACTAAAGACCTCCTTCCAAGCTGACTTCTCTGTGGATCTGGTCACTGAACCAGTTTCTAACAAGAGTGTAATTGTATGCACATAGGGGTACACATACACACACACACACACACACACACATATATACATATATACACATACACACATACTCTATGTCTCTTTGATAGCCTGGTACAATGTACAACGAAGTAAGCTGTATTCACAACCAGAGTACCACTGAACCAGCAATACCTTTGGAAAAACACAGTACTTCTGATTATGTGAAAAGGGAAATTGACAGTCTGGACTTTAAATAATAACACATTACTGTAGTTTCAACTGTGTTTGAAATATGCTTCATTGAACACTTAATTTAGATTCAGACACTTATGTTTGCTTAATGCCAATTAATTATTAAACATGTTTATTGAATTCTGACAGCCATGTAAGGGAGCCATCTTTCACATACTTGTATGGCTGTTAAGCCTCAATAAATATGTTAACAATCATTTGATGTTTAATGTGCACACAATATTGGCTATTAAGTACTGACTACTTAAAATAGTTATTTTAAAAGAGAGGGCCAAGTAAGTCACGGTCACATTATTAGTTGGGTTTGAAACATTAGGGATTGGAAGGCCTCCACAAAACAGGTGAGGCAAAAATCCCATATTGCCAGGGCATGTATGAATGAGAGAGAGAGAGAGAGAGTGTGTGTGTGTGTTTGTGTGTTTTCCAACACTTTCTTTAGCAACTCAGGTTAAACAAAGTAGCAATTGAATGCCTGAATGCCAACCTTTCTCATAATGACAACCTTACTAGTATAGTGCAAACAATAAGGCCTACTTTAAAATGCTTACCAGAAAAAAAACCTTTCTAAGCTAGAATCTAAAATTCACTTCAACAAACTTTTAATAAGTGTTTCCTATATGCAAGCCACTGTGTTACATGGTGGGAAAATGAAGATTAAGTAACACAATTAGTGCTTTTAGGTAGTTTATAATATAGTAGTAGCTAGCGAGCCCAAGACATACATACATAGCCCAAAGAGTCCTCCTTACTCTGAGACTTTCAGTCAGTTACCCCAAGTTATAGGCATTTTATTGGTCAGAATCCTCTCCAAAACAATGATTTAGCCAGTTCAAAGGAGAGCTCAGAGTAGGTGAGAGACTCAAAGAGGGAGGGGTAACATCTACCTACGATGACCAAAGCAGGTTTCGTGAAGAAGGTGGCACAGATGCTGGATCTGAAATAAGGAGAAGAATTTCAACAGATGGAGATAAGTGGGAAAAGTGTTGGAGATACAATGGAGAATATTTGCCAATACCGAGGCAAGAAGACAACTGGATATGTTCAGGGAGCTGGCTAGTAGTCCAGTTAAGCTGGAATAGAGTACCTGAAGGGGAATAGTATGTAAAATCAAGCTGGAAAGGTAGACTGGAGCCAGGCTGTGGAGGGCTTTGAATGCCCCAGTCAGAAATCAGAATAGGTGTAGAGCAGCTGGTAAACAAGTACACAAAAACAAGATCAAGAGAAGTCTGGCTTCATTGTTGGCCAACTCGTAGAGCAAGAGAGCTCCCTATTGTAGGGGGCTGCATGGTGACTACTAGGCTCTGAGAATGCTGGTGTAGGCAGGGGCCTTCATTTCACAAACATGCTAATAATTGATAACAATAAATGTTTCAAATGAATCCTAGATATGAAGATGATGATGATGATGATGATGATAACTAGCCTTTCCATATCACTTTTAGGTTTGAAAAGTGCTTTGTATATGCTATCTTATTTGATTCCCACAGCAACTTTAGGGGTTGGTGCTATTAGGATCCCCATTTTACAGATGAGTAAACTGAGGCTAGGAGAGGCTAAGTTACTCACCCAGGGGTATACAGCTAACAATCTGAAACAAAATTGGAATTCCGGTTTTAAGGATTCCAAGACCAGTGCCTCCAAGCTGCTTGGAGCACTTTTACTATTGCATAAGAACATGGCCTGGAGACAAGGCACTCTGATAATATATTTTGATAAGTTGCTTAATGAAGTGCAAAGCACTTGAATTCTAGTGCTGCCACTGTCAGTGACATAGTGGGTAAGACATTTGACTTCTTTGGGGCCTCGGTTTCCATATCTGTCAACTGGCCTGGCCCCATAGAGCTGCTGTGATGACTGAATTAAATAAAAGATGGGAAAGTACTTCGTATAAAGGTGAAAGTGCTATGCCAATCACTTTTATTGAGGTCTTATTACTATTAACATAACTACTATTAGATCTACCTTATCTATTTCCCAGGGTAACTGTGAGGATTTAATGAGATAATGTGTGTGAAAGTGCTTGGAGAAAGAGAAAACACCATACAAATGTGAAGAATTATCATTAATAACCAGAACTCAGGTATCTATCCCCTCCTCATGCTCCTGCTCCCTGTAGCACCTGTCTGTGGCTGTTAGAGCAGCACACCTGAAGTGTGCCCAGCCTTAGAAAGCATTTATGAAATGTCCATCTGTGTGGGATGCTGGGCTAGGCAAGTTTCACAGTGCCCTACTGTCCACTCTTCTACCTTCCTTTGTTACTCTTCTCTGGATTCTTGACAGTTTCCTTTTAAAAATATGGATACTGACACAACTGATTTAAAGAGGATCACCCTGGGCAGAAGAAAATCTAAATTCCTAGACTCTCATGATATTCCAGTTGGAATTTTAAACAGAATTGTCCACTTAAAATAAAATCAATAGGATTTTAATTTACATCAATGCCACTCTCACCCAGTCTCCCTTAACTTCTCCCCCATGACCCCTTTTTTCTCTTCCCCCGCCCCCCCTTGCTCCAACCAAATGTACTATTTTGTTTTACTGAATTACATTCAAAGAGTAAATGCAGTTCCATATGAGCTCACGTTACTCGCATAACTGTAATTTCTCTATTTCCATACTTTTAAGTGGGCAGTTTGAAGGTTGCTTTATTTTCATATTCTGCATTTTCATTTTTGAGTCAACCCTCCATCAGAAAATGGGATTTTTAAAAAGGGTGAGGCTGGTACCACAATGTTAAAGTCAATATTCACATCTTTTAGCATGAGGTTAACAAACTTGTATAATCATTTATAATCTCTTCTTTTTTTTAAATTTCATCTTGCTTACTAATTTTTTTCTTATACTCTTACTCACGTATTTGAATGGCGGTACTTTTCAATGGAAGATAAACAAGATTCACATTAAAAACATGTAATTTTGTCACTAGGTTACACTGGAAAGAATGCCGAAATGGAATAAGGAGACCTGGGAATCCCAAGTGCATCACCTACTATCTAAACAACCCTAGACAAGTCACTCAGCTTCCCTGGGTCTCATTTTCCTCAACAATAAATGAGAAAATTGGGTTAAAAGGCTTTTGAGGTTCTTTCCAGCTATAGATCTGTCACGCTATAATAAAATATTCAAGAATCATAGTATGCTGTAAGTGATGTTGGAATTGAGGGGACATGTTATACCTTAAATATATCTACTAAGACTGAATTCAAGTTAGTCATGGTACAATAGAACACTCAAAGATATTTAACTAGTCATGGCTGTTGGAGTGGCTAAATATTTCTCAACTAATTCTGCACTGCCTGTGGTTCATAATCACGTGTCCCTAGAGGAAAACAAGTTAGACTATGTAGGATAGAAAAGAAAGGGGAAGGTGGTCTTTTCATTGCCTATTTCAGCACTTTGTAATTAATTTATATGGTACCCTAAAGTGACCTCTATTTTCATCAAAGTGTCTCTTTCAGGCTTCATGCGGGCTAGAAAACCTTAATTTCTTTTACAACTAATAGTGGGACTATTTACAAGGTACTCTCTGAATATAACCCCAGGGCCATTACAAACATTTACAGCTGAGTACTATTTTAACAAACTATATTTTAATTAGTCATTTGTACTCCCATTGGACCCTTGTTATTGGTTCATGGTTTTTAGTTAATTGGTTTACCTTCTAAGTCAATCAGAGAGTCACACGTCAACAAAGTACCACTCTACTATCACTTTACTGCTCCAGCATCCGATAAAATCAGGACACTTAAAGACTGTCAGCTGGTGCAATATAAAACTCATTATTAAATGCAAAACACTATGTTTATGCATTATCACAACAGCTAAATTTAAATTCACAAAAGCTGGCAAAGGAAATCTTGTATGACATTGTCAGAGTCTTAATGCTTACATTTTCTGGCTTTCGCAAGCTCAATATTGCATTATTGGTATTCTGCACCAAAATGCCACAATCTTTAAACTAAAGGAAAAAAAAAAAACAAAAAGAAAAGATACAGAATAAACAACTGTGAGTTGTCTCTATCAGCACATTAGTTGCCTCTCCTGGTATAGCTTATTAAGTGCATATTCTGTAAGGGGGACATTAAATGCATACATGGTTTTGGGAGTCAGGCAGCCAGGCAGAAGAAAAACCATAGTGAAGACAACAGTGTTAAGGGTGATGAAGAAGTTGGTCTATACCTGTCAATGCCCAGTTAGTTCCCAATTTCACTGCTTCCCTTATGCTGGTAACTACAGAGAACAACACTGTGCCTTCAAATTTCACTTATACTTTGGGTCAACAAATTTAAATCAATAAAGAAAAATGAAACCTTTCACATCCTTGGTGGATGACTTGTATAGGTTCAATCCTATTCCAAGATGGATATCTACACTTCAGTGTTCTAGTGCCAGGCAAAAAAAAAAGAAAAGAAAAGAAAAGAAAAGCATAGCCTCATTCATCAGAAAAGCCCAGAGATGTAATGTTCCTGCCTAGTGGTTCTCAAATGAATGTCTATGATTCTCTGCTCCTATAACTCCCCTTGTGCTTCCATCCTTCCTTCTATTTCCCATCCCAATTTTCACTCTAGTGAAGATTAGGAAGTACCAAACTAGTCCTTCTCAGTCTATGGGCATTCTCCCAAATCGTGTCTCCTTCTATACCCCATACTATTATTCACAATGAAACTTGGTGGATTATGAAGTACTAGCAAGTAACTAGATAGGGTGGCTGCCATATACAGTAGTATAATGTACCTATTGTGTATCTATGGATTCCTCTTAGGTTTCTTCTGGAAGTTGGGTCTTTTGGCCTTTCACATAATAGCTCTTTCTTTCTGAACAATGCCCTTGGCAATTCACAGCAAGGTTTCCCAGTGGTGATTTGTGGAGATTACAATCCACATTTGGCTGAGGAGTCAGCCTCCTGTTTCCTCATTAACCTTTGAAGAGCATAACTTTCAAGGAAGAGGATGGTGCCTAACTAGGTTTCTGTTTAAATACCTCATGGCATGCTACAGGGATGAGAAGGGGCCCCTGCATTTGTGCTGACCCCCAAATTCTTCTTGGAAGTTGGTCTGAGTTGATGGCAAATAGTGTTCAGTCATGGGCAGCCCCCTAAGTTCCAAACCCCTATTCTCATGAGAACTGCTTGTAAGTAATCGAGGGGGGCAACAAATCTTTCAAGAGGCTGTTTGGAGATGTTTTATGGCTTGTAGGGTTACAAGGCTCTAGCTGAACAAATGGAAAAATTAGTCTACCCTAAAATATCCAAGGCAAGTAATTTTCCGTCATCTTATTTTTTAAATGTACTTAACATCTAGAATCTGTGCTTCCCAAAATATAGATAAGGGTCGTCAGTTAAAACGGCAATGCCGAGATAAAAATCTGCTGTTTTAACAATCACCCATAAAATAATGCATGAAGTCCTTTGGGTTCCAATTGGAGTGGAGAACTATTTCCGACAACACTTTACTTTAGTATCTTTGAGTTTAACTAGCTTGAACCATTCTGTGAGTGGGCTCTTTTACCCTTTGATCTCTCTGGTTCATCTCTGTTCAGTCTGGAGAAACTTCTCAAGGTCCCCAGACTAGCCTCTTCATCTAATTGGGCTGACCAAACCCTTGGAATTATGGAATTATACATGTCCACACACTATAAAGAACTGACTGATTTCATCTTCCCCCCACAAAAGACTTTTCTACTGCTACCCACCCTAAGGGAGAACAGGCAAGTTAAATGAAACAAACAAGTACTGTTTAAACACCCAGTAATGGCTGATACCTTGGCTTGTAACCTTAAGGGTTATTTAGCCCTTTACTGCTGCTCTAGCTAGACTACCTATCAATCCTGGGCTTCTGAATTCTGAGGGAATGCTGCTGTCCATTACCAAGTGACTAATCTGGCCTTATGTGTGGTTTAAAACTGAGGACTCAAGGGGAGCCTGTGACTCTCACATCACATGAAACTTAAAATAAAAACCAGACCTATAATTTTAGATGCAAATGAGAATCAAAAGAATCCTGGGGTCTAATTGTGTTTAGTTTGGGGGAAGAGGAGGCACAAATGGTACATGGGGTCTGCTAAAGATTATAACATTCTCACTGTACCTTTTGGCAGGTTAATTGCTTCTCAACCCATGAATATGAGTCATGAAATTCCTACCCTGAGGTAAAAAATTTGATAAATGTAGCCAGTGAATGAAAGGAAGATCCGAAGGGCAAGCAATGTGAAAGAAGGTCCTACCTTTTACCCTCGCCCAACAAATCCAACATCACCCCCAAATTCCTTAAATATGCCCACATATGTGAGCTGATATCCATACAGACCAAATGTGGGAAGGAATAAAAAAAAAGGGGGGAGGGAGAAGAGGAACGGTGAGGCAGAAAATAATACACATAAAAATATTGATTGAGAAAACTAAAAGAGAAAATAAAATATAAAAGAAATACTGGCGAATGATGGCAAAGGAGAAGAAATCATGACATTAAAATATGTTCAGTTAGTACTTTGTCCGGTGCTGTTTTTGTTTTGTCCTTTACAAATTTTCAAATCTCTGGAAGGCTTTATTTTGTTATTAAGAATGACTTGCTCTTATTATCAAGCAAATACCTACATTATTACAGAAGTAAATGATTTTTAAAAATGTATACATCTAATATTCCAGGAGCAGTATGCCCAGCTTTTTATCTATTATTACATGTATATGTATTTTAATAAGGAGGTTTGTTTTTGGTTTTGTTTTGTTTAAACATGAATGCCAAATTTCCGTGTGTGTGTGTGTGTGTGTGTGTGTGTGATTTTTTTTTCTCTCTTCTCTCTTCCCTGAGTTATAGCATAATCTTGGGTTCTCATTTTATAGCTAAGCTACAAAGTCATGTTTGATAGTGGGGCTAGGCAAAGACATGGTAAGAGAAAACTGAAAGGGTTAACATGAAAAAGATTTCCCAATAGAATGTCCTTTCCTAAATCTAGCCTCTTAAGCTAGGATATCCTGACAGTTTAAAGAATGCCAATCTATAGCCTGGGCCACATTCTCCTCAGGTCATATATGCATACAACTTCCCCCAAATTAAGCCTCTAAGCATTATTTATTAAGGAATTTGTTGTGTATAGGTGAGATCTCACCAAAAACCTATCTGAAGATAGTTTTTTTAAAACAAGCATCAAAGCTTTAACCTGATGCAAAGGGCTAGAAATTGAAGCTATCCTGGCAAAGAGGGCTATTATTTGGGGGGCCCGTTAGAATTCAATAGCTTCCACACACACACACATACACACACACACATAGACACACACACCCACACACACACAACCTTTCTCAATTGTACTTTTATGCACAGCTTTAGCTAGGACTATGAGTGCACAATTTAGTTTGGAGTTTACGAGTTCATATTTTATAATTAACGTTGCCAACAGGGGAGTTTGATTAATGCCGAGCAGTGGATTTTGAGCAATGCTCCATACAAATTGCCAAATTTAGCAATAAAATAAATTGGTTATGTGAACATAATTAGTAGGATGACTGCTTAAAATTCTAAGCTGAATGTGAATAATTCCGAATCATCTGAGCCACAAATCCATTATTTGTAAAGGGGGAGGGGGACAGAGAGCGAGAGACCGACCAAGTACGGCATTTGTGTTCTATTTCCCCCTCGACCACAATGCTGTTCTTTCACCACCAAGTTGAATATCATGAAACTTCTGAACTGGGCTATGACGATATTTTCAAGTAACACAGAAGGCACACAGAAAAAAAAAAAAGGAGAATGTAATAAAGATAAGAAATGCTAAACTGTGAATTTTCATTGCAAATGTAAAATCTATAAACAAATTCCCAACAAACACAGCGTTCCATTTTTCAGATGTGCTGAACATAAAACTCCAGCCCACAATCACAAGGGGATGCTCTTACAGTACCTTATTGTCCCCCTGTATTTCTCCAAGTCTCTGCTGAAGTTCTTTAATTTCTTCTCCCAGATGTTTATTTCGGTCCCGAGAATCACTCAATAGTTGTGCAAGATTAGCCTGGAAGTATCAGCGCATTATGAAACACAATTGAAAATAAAGGAGTGCATAAGCTCAAGGATTTATTATTTTTATGGATGCGGGCATTGAAAAACAGCAGAACCATATAAACACCATTAAAATAAACACACACAGGAGGACCCTGAGGTACAGCAGCTGGGGAAAAAAACACCACCAGCGTTGCAGACAGGAAAGCAACATAGAGCTGCACAGCATTTTTTTTAACCAATGAATAATATGGAATAAATGGGAAAAGTATATCCATTTAATAAAAGGATTCACTATTATAGGATCTTAGAAGTTGAATGAGAAAGGGTAAATTTAGTACTGTATTTAGGCCAGGGTGTTTGGAATCCAATATTATTTTAGATATTATTTATTATTATTGAAAACAACAGGTAATTCTAGTATTATTTCAACATGCATCTTGACACAGATCTCTTTTTTCAGTACTGCAGCTCATGAAACTTTGTGCACAGTTCTAGTGGCGAGTATTGGAATTACAAGCATGATAGAATGAAAGTCCTTCCAGGAGCTGACATGTATGTCACAGCTCTTATCAGCTCATTCCGTGGTTGGTCTCCTTGCCACCTCTTTTCCTTACTCTCACTACCTCTTTACCCTGTCGCTAGAATAATCTTTCTCAAACACTGGCTTCGTTATACCACTCCTGCCTCAAGATCCTACAATGACTCCCTATTGTTAGTAGATCAAATCTAAATGGTTCAGGCTAGCATTCAAGGCCCCAGGAATCTGTGCTTGTCACTGTGTTGCTGAATGCTTTTAGCAATGATTTGGATAATGGCTATTTTTACCAATATAACTGGATCATTACTCCTACTCTTTCTCAAGGCTAGATGCTCTTTTCATAATACTGCCACATACTTATAGCTTGATAGTCCCCCTAGGATTACTAGATAATAGATTTAGAGCTAGCAGGACCTTACACATCCAGGAGTTCTTCATTTGGGGGTCCACAGACCCATGAGGTCTGTGAATAGATTTCAGGGGGTCCATGAGCTTGGATAAGAAATAAATACATTTTTATTCTTACTAATCTCTAACTGAAATTTAGCATTTCCTTCAATTTTTTTAAAAGCATTATTCAGAAAAGGGGTCCATTACACACACACACACACACACACACACACACACACACACACACACGATAGTGAGAGGCGGAGTCAGAACGTAAACCCAGGTTTTCTCACCTCTTTCCATTCTATCTCCTTTATTGTGTTTGTTCATTCTGCCAGCCCTAATTAGAATTTCCACCTCCTCTCTACCAACCAATACTCACTACTCCTTTCGAGACCCAGCTCAAGGTTCTTTTCTGAGAAACCTTCTCTTGCTGCTTTATGCACTATACAATTTTGCATTTTAATGATTATAACTTGTCTCTAGTCTTTAATCATTTCTTGTGTTTCTCTGCTCTCCCTAAGAAGACTATCAGTTACTTGAGAATAGAAACCGCAGCATCCTTCCTTAGCATCCCTTCACAACATCTAGTCCTGTGCTGTGAATTACAGTGAGCACATAAGAAAGCAAGTGAATGAATGGATGATTAGATAGGCCAGAGTACCTAAAACGGAACCAGTCGGCCTGGGTTCCACTCTTAAGAAGCTCCATTTCAAAAGCTTTCCCCTGACAAATACTCATGCCAGACACTAAGAATACCACCCTTCTGAGGAGAGAACAAAGGCAACAGGCCAAGATTGAAACTAATGGTCACAGGTCTCAGGAGGGACCTGGAATAGTAAGTGCCGACATTTAAAGTCTGAATACAGAGGGATAATAATGCCTGTGTCCTACCTATTTGTGAAGATTACTTGCTCAATGAACAGAGCACTATTGAGTTCTTCGGAATACAAAGTATTTTTAAAGGGCAGACAGAAATTGCCATCCACTTTTTATGTATAATATTTTCAATTAACTATTATTAAATAGGATCTCATTTTTCAGTCCCATTTTAGCAGAGGGTTATGATACTAATAACTGGACTCAAATCATTTTGGTGAGTCTCATGAGGTAAAGAAAAAAAATGGTGGGGGCATGAGAAGGATTAACCCTCATTTTGCAGGTAGAAAAATAAGGAACAGAAGAGACAAGCCAACCAATTGACTATTTCAAAAGTTGCTTCCGGTGCTATGTACTTTGCCTGAAAGACAATTGAGCTAATTATTCTGAACACAAATTTGACAGTGACTATTGAGTTTGGTACCTTGAAGACTCCTACAGTCAGTCCCTTTAGTATAAGGCTGAACACCTTTGAGGTCTGGCCATCTTCTCTTTCCATGTTTCAAACTTCAAAGGAGAAAAAAAACAAAGCTACAATAACAGCCTCTAATCCCATATGCTACCTCTTCCTCCAAGGCTTACCTGGACTCCCAATGACCTTGACTCAGCATTCAGGGGTCTGAATTACCTCTCTCCTAGTCTACTATAATAGGTTTCTAATTGATGCTCTTGTCTCTAATGTCTCCTTACTCCAATCCATACTTCATATAGCTGCCAAAATCATCTTTCTTTTTTTTAATTAAACAATTTACTTATTAATTTTTAGTTTTCAACATTCACTTCCATAAGATTTTGATTTCAAATTTTCTCTCCCTCTCTCTCTTCCCCCCTCTCCAAGATGGCGTGCAATCTGATATAGGCTCTATTTATACATTTATATTAAGCATACAAAATCATCTTTCTAAAGCAGTTTTGAATATATCATTCCTCTACTCAAAAATCTCCAGTGGCTACCCATTGTTAATAGGATAAAATATAAACTGTTCAACCTGGAATTTAGGGTCTTCCACAAGCAGGCTTCCAACTTCCCTTTCCAGTCTTATCTAATATTATTCCCACTTATGGACTTTATATTCTGGTTAATCTGGTCTACTCACTGTCCCTGCTTATTTGCATAGGCCACTTTTTTACCTGGCATGCCTGTTGCCATCCTTCTCTTCCTTTAAGTACCACCTCCTCTATGAAGCCTCCTTCTACCCCACAGTCTAGAAGTAATTTCTCCCTTCTGAAATTGGCCTAGAATACTTCATCTGGGCCCCTCTTTTTTGACTGACCTATTCTCAATCTTGTGTTATACTGATTCATTTTCATGTCAAAATCCTCTCCCTCTCTCCATTAGAGTGCAAGCTCCTTGAGGACAAGGTCTTAGTTATGTATTTAATCTCTAGCACCAATTATGTTTCCTATATAGAAATTTTGTTGAAATCTTGTCACCCCCTTGCCAATCTGCCCACCCCAAACTCCATGGAAGTGCTCTTAAAAAGAGTCAGAAAATAGAGGAGGCATCTGAAATGAGGTTAGGAGATTACTTATCTAAGGTTTTACTTTAGCCTCATTCCTCCTCTCCCTCCCAGCCCTTAGCTCCCTTGAGCACAATTATCAAGAGTCCAGTGTATATGCCTTTCCCCCCAAAGAACTCCCAAACATTTTCTTGACATTATCTCACTGATCCTCATACTATTCCTGTGAGGCAAAGAAGCAGCAAGCATAATCCCTACTTAACAGATGGAGAAACAGGCAAAGAGATGAAGTGATTTACCCAGAGGTGAGACTAGGAACAGAGGCACAATCTGTGACGGCTGGGCTCTTGCCTGGGCTAGGAACATGCTGCAGCAGCCCCTGAGCGAAAGGGATTTGCCACCTGCAACAAAGCCTAGACAATCTCATCATCACCATCTTGAGGAGATGCTGCAAAATTCACCTTCTTTGCCAGAGCCTTCCCCTAAATCCTAGCAGGATGCTTTCATGTTAGACCTTCCCAGCCTTTTTTATCTTCTAATCAGGGATGGCCAGAGCATTGAGGAGACGGAGCAGAATCTCTCATTTTCCCTCACCAAGGTAATTGGAAATAACTTAATTAGACTGTCTGGGTATTTAGATACAACAGTGATAAAGGCATCAAGAGATGACTCTAGTGATATATGAAACACAAGTCAAAGTTGGTAGAGAGGTACAGACCCAGTAATGTAATTGTTGACTATTATCTACTCTGCGTGCTTGTTGAAAAGGAATCCATTAAAATAGAGTCTGATGACTTCACATAAACTGCAAAAACAATGGTCAATTAAAATCACACAGCAATCTGTTCAAGAATAAGCCTATCTCAGCTCTAAAACTACCCCGTGGTGAGGGTGGGGATTGGAGGGAGAACTTTCAAGTAGATAAACTTGTGATTTTCTAGAAATGTGAAGCAGTGAGTGGAAAAAGCACAGGATTTGGAGTTAGGAAACTGGGGTTTAAATCCCCGATCTACCACTTCTTCCTTCCTTACCCTGCCAGTCTCTCTCTGAGCCTCAGTCTTTTCATCCATAAAATGAGGTGATTGTCTTAGATGACCTTTAAGGTCCCTTCTAGATCTAAGTATGATTCTGTAAGCCTGCTAACAATTGACAAGGTCGGTTGCTTGTCAAAATAACTCCCTTCCTTTCCACTCCTTCCACCTCCTTGACTCTAAAGCAACAACTAGGAACCGGAAAATAAGTATTCTGATGTGGTGCTTAATTCCTTGACATACACCTTAGGGGGGAAAAAAAGTAGCACATTTCAAAGTGCTCAGAATAGAGGAGAAAAGTTCACACAATTCTTTTGACCAAAAATAACAACCATGACTCACACACATCCACTATAATAATCTATCACGCTCACTCGCAGTGCCTGCTTATAATTTATCAGCTATGCAGAGCACTTTGTCTCCGTGTTATTGAGAAGGTCTCTGTGACCATCAGTCCAAAATAGCAGCGTTCTGTAAAAGAAATGTCAGGAAATAACGGGCAGACTGGCTACCGCTGGGAAGGATTTCATGGGGAAAGGAGACAAAACCAAGAGATTAATTCCTCTAAATCTCTGGGGGAGTGGGTAGCACAAACATCATATCAGGAAAAGGTGGGGGTTTTTAAAAAAGCCTATTTAAAATATTCACATCCAGGATCCACATTAAAATTTGACATTTTAGCCCCAATAGTAGTAGAATATTGACAGACAAAAAGAAAAAAAGGAAACTCTCATAACAAGTTTTTTTTTTCTTTTAAAACTAGAGTCAGATAGGAGATAGAGGAAATGAATAATAATAACAGCTAACATTTACATAGCACTTACTATGTGCTAAGTGCTTTACAACTATTATTTCCTTTGATTATCCAAATGACCTGGGGAAGTAGGTGCTATTACCATCTGCATTTTAGAGATGAGGAAACTGAGACAGACAGGGTTAAGTGACTTGCCCAGGGTCACAAAGCTAGTATGTGTCTGAGGCCAAATTTGAACTCAGGTCTTCCTGATTCCAGGACTCCAGGAAGAAAGCCTTGTTGAAAATATGGCCTGGGGACCCTCACAGTAGAGGGAAAAAAATCTTTTGATATGGTAGAAAGAACTCTGGAACTGCAGCCAGAAAAAGAACTTAGGTTCTGATACTTCTTGCTGTGTGATCACAGATAAATGACACAGCCTCTCTTAGTATCAGTTTCCTTATCGATAAAATGGGCAAAATAATTTTGTAGTCCTTGCTTCTAAATAAGGTTGCTGATGAAGAGCAAATGAGATCTTACATATATTCATATATATATATAAATATATCTGTAGAAATCTTAAAATCTGTATGACTATATCTATAAAAATCTTAAAATCTAGATAATGCATATATATCTGTAAAATCTTAAAATACTACATAAACATCATCTATTTTTCTGATCTTCCTCCACAAGGAGGGGACTCATCAGACACCTGCCACTTTTTGTCACTCGGCTATAATTACAAGATCTCCCTCTCTCAAACCAGTCCACAGAGTGGAAACTGTTTTGCTCATGGGAATTTTCTCCCTCCAAGAACTGGGACTGTGAGTTCTGGCAGTGGTTGAGAAGGTATCACCAGGGCATGGAAAGAATAGTTCAGATCACTCCACCATATTCTCCCAGAAGCTGCCAATAAGGAAGCTAATGAGTCACTCACAGTGGATGGCAGGTGTCCTACCTCAGCCTTAACACCTTTCAAAATTCCACTGGATCTATGCTCCAGAACTGTGTTTCCTAATATCCTGTTACAGACTTTCTGAAATTAATTTTAAAACAATTTTCATGAAAGGTGCTACCAAAACAACAACAAAGTGAACCTCAAACAAATGAAACTTGCTCACTGAACATTTCCTAAACACTACAGGAGCTTTACAAATGATACATTGTGAAGGATGATAACATCATCATTCTGTACTATTGCTTTAAGTTATGCAGATATCAATATCACTTCAGTATTCTGGACACCTTTTTATAATGAAAACCAGTCCCCATCCAAATTTCGAGTTGAAAAAAATACACCAAAAAATATCATTTCTCTCCCTGACATAAAAAATGAAAATGTATTGTATGTATATTTATATGGGGGTAAGGGAGGGAAGATTGATGAGAAGAGGCACAGAAAGATAAGAAGAGCCAGAACTAGGGTGAGGTAACCAGAGTTTTGCCCTAGAGTGCTGAAATTTAGAAAGGGCCTGCAACATTCACACTGTTTCAGCAGATATAAACAACAGGTCTTAGAAGTTAGTAGGCATGCATAATAAACTAAAATAACAAGTTATTCCTCCTCTATGCTCTCCAACCCTTCAAAACCCTGTTCTGCTCTGGAAATAAGAATGATAAAAAGAAATTTGACAATAATTTAGTGGAACTCATGTAGGCAACTTGGACCGAGAGTAAAATGACTAACTGTTCTCATCTCAGTCATTAAACAATTTTCAGTTGATAATGATTTCTAGTCTCCACTGACCTAAGCAGAATTCAAACCAATGACCAGGAGGTAAAAGGTTCAGCATTTCAGGAACAATCCCTAAAATCTTCCAGAATCCTTATGCTTCATTGCTTTTTATATCATTTCAGAAATTTAGCCATGAAAAAAAGTGATTCTGCTTCTCGTGGCTGTTAGATATATTTATGGCTACCAACATAGCCCATATAGTCAACCCCTCAATTTGAAGGCAGGTAAATCGGGATAGGACTCATAGGCGAAAGAGACAAATTCTCAAGGGAGCTAGATTACTCGTGAATAAGAGGTAATCAAGGTAGAAAGCCCATTAACAATTCTAAAAGCCAAATGTAGAAAATAGTGCTGAACTGCAAGTTTATAAAAAAAAAAGTTATTCTGGGCTCTTTAGATCCACACCTTCAATCAAGAAAAGAGCTAGATTAAGCAAGAATGAGGTGGGGGGGAGGGAATGTTTGATGAAACATCAAGTACACTTGATGGAGAGGTGTGATTGATAGCAAATTTAATTGCAATTTCTCCTCCACTGCTTTTTTGTATGAAAGTGGCAGTGCCTGTGCTAATAGTAATATAGAAAAATTTGCTTTGCTTAGCAAAGACCCCCTATTCCCAGGAACTGCCAACAGATGACCTCTGCTACTGGGGCAGGCTCAGTTCTTTATTTTTAACATTGAAGGTTATTTATTTATTGTTGCATGTGCACCAGAAGCTTACCCTACCATGCCCACAGATACAGGCATGCAAATTAATGGGCGGAGTGTTTGCTCCATTTGAATGGTGGCTTAATAAGATGCTACTTGAAAATCCTCTTCTTTACAGGTAACACAGCTACACCACACAGTGACATTCATTGCTGTTATTTGTCCTTTGCTCTCAAAGAAGACCATGATACCAGAAAGGTGATGCCATGACTTGCAGGTGAACTGGATTTAAGTGAGGGAGAGCTGTGCAAAGTCACCAGCCTCATTTTGTCCCCCGGAGTCATCTGGGTCCAGTGGCAAGATATAGATTAGGACAACTGGAGATGGCCCTGGATGCAGTGGGAGACCATGGCCTTTTTAAGGTAAGGTCTTTCCCAGGCCTCAGTTTGACTGAGGCAACACCCATTTAGTGATTGAGGCTAGGTAAGAAATGAGGCAAAGAATGGCCTCCTATTACTTCTGGGGTTAGTGTGTCATCCTCATAATGGAGTATAAGTTCTTTCAGGGCAGGGATCACGTTTTATCTAAACTTTGTATACCTCGCATATATTTGGCACTTAACAAATGAGTGCTATTATGTATGAAGCATCTGAAGTAAGCTGGTTAGAGCAGGTCCTTTCATCCAGAAGGGGAAAGAAGATGCTCAGAATCAGCAAGAGTGAGTTAAGAACATCTCTGAGTATAGTCTCTGACTCCATGGGAATTATACCAACCCCTATGTTTAGTCTTATCAGACCTACCCATAATTGGTATATTCAAAGTTACTTGGGACTCACTGAAACTTGGGAATTATACAAGAATGAATCATTTGCAAGAGGCTCCAGCTCCGTTTATGCCTCAGTTTGGTAATAAAACCATATAACCCCTAACAGATGTGGACCTCTCAGAACTAGTCTATTACCTGAAAAGGGCCAGGTGCTTGTGTTGAACTTCTTCAAACCAGGCCAAAGTAGGGACCCATGAGAGTAATGAGATGGAGCATATGTCTTATGTTCTTTGTGTATGAATGAGCACTCAAACTGACGTCTAAGATCACTAATGTAGATATGTCCTTTAACAATATATAATGTATAATAATCCATCAATGAAAGCTCATCTATTGTAACTCTTGTCCAGGTCTTCCCATCAGTTTGCCTCAAATAATCCAATCAATGTGCCTGGAACCTTCTTTATTTTCTCCTGAAATTAGAAGAGTAACAATGGAATAGCCATCAGTTGGATGTCCTTTGCTCTTACCACATGCCCAATTGGTTTCCATATTATCAATAATCCTTATAGTTACATCAACTCAGAGTGAAGTGTTATATCTGTTCCTTGAAATCCTGGACCTGATTAGAATTGCCTCTCAGCTAAAAAAGTAAAAGGAATATTTTCCCATGGCTTGACTGCTTTAATCTAAAAATGGAGTGGGGGGAGGGGAGAGGGAAGATCTTAAAGGACTGTATGGCTTATTCATGCCAAAGGGCCTCATTCTGATCTCACAAGAACATTAATGGAAGATGATTTAAATTCCCTTTTGTCTCTTTTGGGGAAACTGCTTCTTTAGAAGAAAGAACTTTGTTCCTTCTAAGAGTCTTTTTTGGATCATCTGGTGGCATCTCACTACAGGTACAAAAGAGTTCCATATCTAATCTCTGCAAACAGTTCCATGTGGAGTATGTGTCAAGGGGAAATTTTTGTGTCAATATCCCTTGAGAAGCTATTAGGGAAATTACTGTTGCCCTGATTTCTTCACAGGTCCTATAATGAATGATTAACCACTGAAAATTGAAATGTTTTAAAAGCATTCTAATTTACCCCATCCCCCAAAACCCAGTCAACACTAATAATGGAACTAAAAAGAAGAAAAAAAAAAATCTTTGGTGTGTTCTCAAAGGAAGGTGGGAAAAACAATGCATAGCATTTGATACTTTGAACTTATGTGTGTGTGTGTGTGTGTGTGCATACGCATGTGTATGTGTGTATTGTAGTTATTCATCTATGTCCATGTTATTTTCTCCCAGTGCAGTGTAAGTTCCCCCAGGGGTTATTTTCTTCTTTGTCTTTGCATTTCCAGTTCCTAGAACAATGCCTGGCACACAGTAGGCATTTAATAAACACTTGTTGAATGGAATTGAATTACACGCAATATAGTATACTGTAGCAGGAAGACTAGCAAAGTAGGAGTCAGGAGATCTGGGTTCTAGTCTAAGCTCTGCCATTAACTTGCTGAGTGACCAAGGGTAAGTCCCTTAACTTCTCTGGACCTGAACAGTAGAATCTGTCAAATGGAGATGATAACGATACTTACAAGGTTGTTTTCATATGATATATATGGAGGCTCTTTGAGAAGTATGAAACTCAGGTGTAAGGGGGGAATTTTATTATCATGCTTAAGAAGATCCTCTGTAATATGAAACTGAATTGGAAAAATCTACAGGAGCCAGGAAGGACTTCTCTTATAACATGAATTGCACAGGATCGTGTACCATCTTTTATTCTGAAACATACAGAGGAGGCTAATTTGCAGACAAAAAGGTCAATGAGTTATTCCATTTGGCATCTTCTCCTTTCCTAGCCCCAACATCTTGGGATTCTATATATACATAACTATTAGCTACGCAGGTGCGTACCTCAAGTTGCCAAGCTGAGTTCCTATTGTCACGTCTCCTATTTGTACAGTATGTGCACATGTGTTCTGTAGCTGGAGGGATAAATGCTCTACTTGATGTTTTGCCTTTGGGATAAACATGTAATACAATTCATGAGACTTGAGGTCAAGGGGCATATTTCTACCCTTGTCTGGTTGATGGAAAAGTTTAGTGAATAATTTTGTCTCTTCCCTTTCCACCTCCAGTCCCCTGCTGTACCTCCCACTCAAAACAGAAATAAATAAATAAAAGGTGCCTTCTTTGAGCAAAATGAAGAGTTTCACTACAGCAGACAACTAGAAATTTAGTTCTATATCAGTATCTTTCCCCATACTGTTTCATATATTATAGTAGCTCAGGTAAAAAGATCTTTGGTATAGCAACAGAGAAAAAAAATCACCTAACCTTCTAAAAAGGGATTAGAATGTAGATTATTTCTCTTCCCCAAACACTGTGGTTACTTTTCCAACTGCTTGTCAGGCAGAGGCCTTCCAGAGACCATGTTTAGTCCAGCACTTTGACTGGATAATTGTGGAGCATCAGGGTCAATTAGTAACCACCACCACAAAAAAAAACACCCAAACGTTACAAGGAGAGGAACTAAACACCAACTTCACAGCCATACGGGCAGGAGATCACACAGCCATTCCATGCTTCTAGGGCCATAAAGATGCATTGGAAAAATCTGAGTGAAATTCACCAGATTCTCTTCGGTTAATGCAAATTTTTTATTATAAAGTCATGGAATGCAAACCCGCCCAAAACTGTAAAACTGCTTCATGAATACTAACGAATTGTAAATGCACTAAATCAGAGGAAAGACTACTATTGAGAGTCACAGAAAACAACCCTAGCAATTCGAGATTAAGGATTCTAATGTTAAACAATTCATTCTCATCCACCCAGATAATTTTGCAGGGAAGTTCTAGCTAATGCCATGGCAAATCCTCTTGCACCTCAGACCAAATTATGAATGACATAAAACAATCACAAAAGAAAAGTGCTTTTGGGAGTGGGGTGGAGATAGCATATATGAGAGGGAATCATGAGGCCTGATCTGCAGTTCAGGGAAATAAAAATATCTTTTTATTTGGCCATCCTGTCTATTCTATCTAAGAGTATAAGCCTCTAGTGGGCAGAACACATCTTTCAGTTTGCACAAAGTACTGAGGGCAGCAATTAACAAAAGATTAATTAATGTGTTTTTTGTTGGGGCATTTTTCAGTCATGTCTTCGTAACCCCATTTAAGATTTTCTTGGCAAAGAAACTGGAGTGATTTGCCATTTCCTTCGCCAGCTCATTTTATAGATGAGGAAACTGAGGCATACAGGGTTGAGCGACTTGTCCAGGGTCACACAGCTAGTAAGTTTCTAAGGCTAGATTTGAACTCAGGAAAATAAGTCTTCTAGACTCCAGGACTGGCACTCTATTCACTGCGCCACCTGGCTGCCCTAATTAATGTATACACAGACAATTTTACAATTCTGGGTTAGATGGAAAGAATTTTAGAATTAGATCATGGCCCAATCTAGTCATGAAAGCTGTGAAAAACATCAGAAAAACCCCATTTCTATCCATTTACCCTCACCCAGCCCCCAGCCCCACCCCATACCAGGTACAGAATTCTCCTCTCTCAACTGGAATACTAGACTATGAATGCAGCATCATTCAGTTCAGCCAACAGAGGAACAACTAAGAAAGTGAAAATGCACATACATTTAAGTCTACTTCAAGTAAGCAGTTTAAAGAGATCCCAAGAAATACGCCACTAGAAACATTACATGGACCTTACAACCAACTTGAATGGAGGGAAGAGCACTGAATTTGGAGTAAGAGGAATCCACCAGAATTCTGACTGCCCCACTTACTGACCCTAAGTCATTTAACCTATTTGGGCCTGTTTCCTCTTCTGTAAACTGAAAAGCTTGAATCAGATCACTTCTAAGGTCCCCTCCAAGGTGAGGTCTTTTACAAACCTGAGTCTGTGTGCCAACTTCCTCATGAGCGGAGCCAGGAAAACTACTCTAAAGCAATGGTCTCTAAACATCGTGGTTTTACTAGCGACCTTGAAAGCCTCACCTAGCCAGATCTTCAAGGTAGCTGTTAGGATCACTTCTAGGAAGTCTGTTATCATTCCCTTCCTGGAGAGAAACCTAGGCAGAGGCGACGGCAGCGGCAGCAGCAGCAGCAGCAATGGTAGCGGCCACCTTTAGCATCCCCCAACTACCTCCCCACATACGCACCTGCACAGCAGGGACTCCAATGTTAGCAGCTTTCCCACCTCAAAAGACTTCCCATCCCAACCCTCCCTTCCTGACAGCCTCCCCCACCAAAGCTTTGGAAAAATGAAAAGCAACTTTCCTCTACAAAAAAGAATCAAGATACCCCCCTAGTATTGAGACTTGGTGTTCTATGAAAAGGAAAACCAGTAACAACCAACTTTAGTCCTAGAGATTAGGTCAGACCTTCAGAGCCATAAGCAGGAACTGTTGTACCTTCAGCAAATACCATAAACCACACATGGGGCCAGGGACTTGAAGCACACCTCCGCTGGGAGTGGGGAGTGGAAAGAAATAGAGACCCTGGGACCCTAGTGTGAAGCCTGCTGGGGAGACCAAGCTAAGGAAAGACCTCAGCCCAGCCAAATACCTGATAGCTCCTGATTTTACCTAATTACCCTTGCTAACTAGTTCTGTAGTAAGCTCTAGCTTCTATGCTACAAGAGGACACTCTTCTAAAGTCAGCATCCTGGGGGAAAGTCCTGGTCACCCAACCACAGTTCACACGTCCTCATAGAGAAACTGGAAGGAGAACATTGCATACACCATCAGATTTCATCCCTCTATCAGTTGTTTATGCTCTACTATTTTGTTTGCTACCAGGGAAGACTCAATTCTTGGAGGGATTTGAGAGGATGGTGGAAAAGTGTGGTATATCTGGAAATGACTATAATATAAAAACAAGAGGCAGCCATCAAACTCAATTTCAAAAAAAGAATGAGTGTTCTTAGGAACTTATATATTGAGATGAGGCTGCCAAAGAAACAGAAAGGAATCCTACCTGTTTCCTCCTTTCAGGTGGAATTGATGGGTCTCCATCCTACAAAGAAACAAAGTACATTTCACTTTTTAAAATGCATTAAAAAACTAACATATATGTCAGCCAAGCTGGGAACAAAAGACCAGAACAAAGCCTACATTTGCTGAATTTCAAACCCAACCCAACCATTCTTTTTTTTTTCCTCCAACTGAACTATGTGAATTGAAATGAAGATGCCTTTAAAATACCCAGAACTCCAGGGAACCGGTTCCAATGGGAACAAAACCTATAGAGTTTTAAAAACTAATGAATAAGAACTAAGCAAGAGTCAAAATATTCTCTGACTGAACTAACAGTCCCATTCATAGGGTCATAAGAATTTAGAATTTAAAATTATTCTAAAGACCAACGTCCTCCTCATATGATGAGGTGACTGAGGTGCCGGGAGGTAATAAGAATATAGTAATGGGAATGGTATTCAGATAATAAGAGGCAGAGATGGAATTTGAATCTAGGCCTGCTCACTCCAGATGTTCTTCTGACTCTGCAACATGCTGTCTCACTCAGGTTAAGCCCTGATTTTAAATGAATGAAATCAAAAGAAAAGCTTACCACAAATTGGAATGGAAGGGAGTGCTATTTTTTGTTTGTTTGTTTTTAGAAGGATGGAGAAGTCAGTACCATCCAAATTATTGTTTTAAAAGAAAGGACTCCTTTCATGTTGGGTAGCTGTGCTCCCTGATCTGGCCCCCACCATTAAAAGGTGCTGAAGTCCAGATTTCAATGGGACACATTTTCCAGAGAAAATCTTTGCAAACAAGCTGCCTACCTCACTAAGACAATTCAATGGCTGCAGCACAGCTGGCAATTAATAGCGATACTATTAACAATATGTTAAAAAAAAAGAAAAAAAAGATTGTGACCATCACAGAGACAGAAGAAACCCAGCTAAACTCCTCGGGTAAGCTCATTCTCCCAAAGACCACATCCTCACTTCACAGTCTGGCTTGATTTCTCACCCAGGTGAATAGGCAATTTGCAAAGTAACTACGTACAATCAGCTCTCGGTATTTCTTTTTCAGAGACTGGTGCCGCTCCCGAAGCTGATTGGCCATGAGTTTGTACTGGTCTCTTTCCTGTTGACACGTATCCAGCTCCTTGGAAAGGATCAGTAAAGCCTCCTTTTTACTTTCTAGCTTCCTTTTGCACACCAGATACTGTAAAAGCAAACAAAACCAAACAAACTGTAAAAAGCAAACAAAATGATTCGTTGGAGACCTTTAGCCATGCCAATGAACCTTTTAGCATTCTGGCAAAGTCATTACTAAGGTGGGGTAACTGGAGCAGTGGCCCATAGAGCCAGAAGTTAGAAAGGTCCTAATCACACTTTTAGTTCTTTGGCAGCTTAGCAGCAACTAAATGTAGCACCAAGTTAGCAATAATAATAATGAGAAGCTCCCACTTGGCTGCTTATTCCTTGGAGGCCACACCTCAAGCAAGCTCCTCCCCATCCCAGCCCTGCCCTCTTCCACATCTCCCTAGTAATGGCCTAGTGATATTCGAGGGCAGGGGTAGGGAACCTGCACCCTCAAGGTCACATGTGGCCCTCTAGGCCCTCTAGCTCCTCAAGTGCCACCCTTTGAGATTTGTTCTGTGAAGTTTGGATTCAGTCAAAGGGCCACACTTGAATACCTAGAGGGTCACATGTGGCCTCGAGGCTGCAGGTTCCCACCCCTGTCTAGGGTCTCTACTGAACCTTGCCCACTCCCCAAATGATCTGAAGGCACAATTTTCATGCTGGTCACCCAAGGTGCAAAAGTTGCTAGTTACAGCTCTACATTCTAGGATCAATATTTTGGCAGCCAGAAAAAGAAAATCCAATCATAAGATATATTAATAGAAGCATGTTTTTAAACCTAGGGAGGAAGTATTGTTGTACTCTGTGCTGGCCAGACAACATGGAGAACTGCATAAATGCAATTTTTTTTTAAGAAGGATGTTAACAGATTTGAGAGCAGAAAAGGGTAACTAAGATGTCTATGGAACTGGAAACCAGGTCATTCAAGTACCAACTGAAAGAACTAGGAAAATTCCAGCCTAGATGAAAAGCAGGGACAGGGAAGTCACATTAGAGCTACCTTTTAGTATTTGAAGGGTTGTCATATAGGACTAGAATTAGACTAAATCTATTTAGATTTGCCAGAAAACAGAACCAAGTAGAAGCTGCCAAGAGATAGGTTTTCAATGAGAACTGTCCAGCTGGAATGTACAGCCTTGGGATTGAAAGGATTCTCCTTAATTGGGGGTCTTTAGATGGACCTGGATGGTCAATGGGGGTGGGATGTTGTAAAGGAATCTCCTATTCTAGTTTGGGTTGGGCTATAGCACCTCTGAGGTCCCTTCCAAATCTGAGGTTCTAGGACATTTACTTTAACACTTCAAGGCTCTGTGGTTTCATCAATGTGTCTACTCTCTTCCCTTACAATGATCATACATTCACACCTTCATCAATGATTGTCTCTGCGAGTTACTATGGCCAAAAGATTTATCACCACGTAGCCAACCTGGTGATGCATCTCTTCCTACCTAACTATACTGGGTGTGATGGTACACTCCTGCTACCAGAGAGGGGGAGGCCATGGATAACTTGAGCTCAGGAGTTTTGAGCTACAGTAGGCTAAAACTGAATGAGTGTCTGCACTAAATCTGGGGCTAATATGGTGAGCTTTTGGGAGCACAGGGCCACCAGGCTGTATATGGAGGGACCATTTGGCCTAGGTCAGAAAAATGAAGCAGGTCAAAGCTTCTGTGCCATAAATAATAACAATAATAATAATAATAATAATAATAACTAACATTTCTATCATACTTACTAGGTGCCAGGTACTATGTTTAGTGCTTTACAAATATTATCTCATTTGATCTAAACCACAATCCAGTGGAGTGAGCGCTATCATTGTCAAGGTGACTTGACTAGGATCACACAGCTAAGGACATTTAGAGTATAGGAATGGAATGGAATGGAATGGAAAAGTGCTTACTATTTAGTGCTTGCTATGGGCCAAGCATTGTTCAAGGATAACAACAAACAAACAAACAAACAAACAAATGAATGAGATCACAAATGAATAATAATGATATGTATTTAGAATTTAATTATTTCATAGTAATTTGGTATGAATAGGGTTATAGTTTATATATGTCGCAGGTATCTTTAAAGATTATATAGTCCAAGACTCTTATTAAATGGATGAGGTCTAATGAGATATATTACTTGCCTAATGACAAACAATTCAATTAAATTCAATAAATATTTATTTTTGTTCTTGTTCTGTCATTTCAGTCAGGTCCAACTCTTTGTAACCCCATTTGGGGTTTTCATGGCAAAGATACTGGAGTGGTTTGACATTTCCTTCTCCAGCTCATTTTAGAGATGAGGAAATGGAGGTAAACAGGATTAAGTGACTTGCCCAGGGTCATACAGCTAGTAAGTGTCTGAGGCTAGATTTGAACTCAGCTCTTGCAGACTCCAGGCCTGGTGCTCTATCTACTTCACCACCTACCTGTCCCAACTCTTATTAAGTGCCTACTATATTCCTGCTGGGAATGCAAAAAGAGGCAAAAGACATCCCTGCCCTCAAGGAACTTATAATCTAATGGCAGGGGAGACAATATGCAAACAAATATATACAAAGCAAGCTACAGTACAGGATAAATAGAAAATAATTAACAGAGGAAGGTAATAAATGAAGGAATCAATCTGGTATTCAAATCTAGGTATTCTAACTCCAAATCTAGGGCTCTTCCCATTACTACATTATTTCATTTGACCGTCATCAGAACCCACTGAATGGAAAATATGATTCCCATTTTACTGAGGCTCAGGTTTAATGGCTCACTCATCTAATAAGTGGCTGAAGTGGAACCTGAATCCAGCTCTTTTCAATTCAAGTCCAATGCCATTTTTCCTACAAAATAATCTCTTTCCAACAACTACTAATAGGTGGTGCAATGGATAGTGTATCCTCCCTGGAGTCAGAAGGACCTGAGTTCAAATCTGACCTCAGACACTCTGTGACCTTAGGCAAGTCACTTAACCATGATTGCCTCAAAGGAAAAAAATTAAAAAAAAAAACAACACTACTAAGATACTAAGCCAGATTTTACCACACCACTCTACCTAGGAGAAGCACCTTCAAGTAGGCCAAGGAGAAGAACACAGTATTCTACAGGCATAGCTTTTCTCCTCTGCTTTTAACCACCCAGCAATGACATTTGCAACTTCTTCCATAATTCATACACACACACACACACACACACAAAACACACAGATTCATTTTCATAAATCAGTTCTTTCAACTATACTCCAAATCCTCTGCAAATATTCTGGTACCCTTGACTAGATTTCTCACTTCATGAAGCTAGGCAGATACCTCCGTGCTCCACCCCTTGCCCTGCCCAGCTCCCTCCCATACATGTCCTCCCTCGTCCCCACCCCACCTGACAGTTATCAGCCTGGGCACCTGAAAGCGTGAGCGCACATCATTCTTTAAATTTATTGAATATATTGCATAGTTTGATGTTATTCACATATATGAAATGTGGCACTAAATACCTTTTGGATTTGCCCTGTACAAGACCAAATTCCGAGCATTCATGAAAACAATTTATAGTTTCATTATACACTTTGACATGAATACTTTGTCATTACGGCCTCTCATACAAAGCCAGAGCGCACATCAGCACTTCCTGACCGTCCTGAGTCAATGCTGTTTTTATGGACAAAAAGCATTATTCAGAGAGAGAGCACTTGCTTGGAATTGACTTTGTTAAGTTCAATTTCAAATAAATGAAAGAGGAAAATGGAGGGTTTTGTACATTAGCACAAGCTTCTTTTTCTAAAATTAAAAAAAAGTAATTGCTTTGCTTGGAAAACAAAGGGGCAAGAGAAACAATTGTGAGATGGATTTGAGCTCTAAGAGAGGACACTTCCACCTCAGAGAAATTTTATCCCTGGCAGTAATGAGGTTGGAATCCTGCCTTAAAATGTCCTGGATTCTGAGTCTTTGGCATCATCTTTGTGCAGGCAAAATGGTCCTGTTTTTCCACTCAAGAGAAAAATCCCCATCAGGTAAATATCACAGGAAAAGTGTTCAAAATGTACACTTACATGTTCTAAAAAGAACCACTAGGATTTCAAGAATAAAAATATATACATATATCATGTGCAGACAATTTGCAGATCTGCCCTATTGCCTCTGTTTCTTTTAGAATTTATTATTATTTAAAATAAAGGCTGCAACAAAACCAGAACCTTTATTCCTTAGAATTTATCCATTCTTCACCTCAAGTCACAAAACCATACTGAGAAGCCTTATGACCCTCTATGGGGTCTGAAGGAGGGGGACTGAGACAGTTAAATTTTAGAGGTTATGGTTAGATGCATGCCATTGTCCTGTCAGATAAGAAGAAAGGTTGGAGCATCTCTTATTTATAATGCCTGGCACAACAGAGGCTTTTAATAAATACTTGCTGATTGATTGACTATGATTTATGAGGAACTGAGAAAATTCAGATCAAGCTGTCCTGTCATTAAGTACAGATGTAAGCCTAGTATGACGCCACTGAAGGGGCTAACAAAAATGTCCTTTTGCTGCAACTGCTAGAGATGGGGGTGTTGCAAAGAAAATCTTTAGCACTTTCCCATCTTATTAAAAGAGCTGGCAGTACCTGCCCAAGGCTTCCAGGTAAACAACACTGTTGGTACAAGGATATCTCTGAGATTTCTTTCCCTTGGGGAACAGAGGCAGCATGGCTTAAAAGAAAGGACAATAGATTTGAGAAGACCCAGGAGACCTAGTTTCGATTCCTAAGTTGAATACTTCCTAACTATGTGAACTTAGGAACTTAGAAATGTGAGTTATTTTTAATAAGTTAATAAATTAAGCCATAGTAGTTCTATTAACATATCTCATCATAATGTGAAAAGGCTGGTGGATTCTTGAAAGTTAGGCTGGAGGAACACAGTTTCTGACAGATTCTGAAAATCTGAAAAGGTTTTGTGCACATATTATAGCTTTCCCTTCCCCCCTCCAAGTAGAATGCACCTTTATTGAGTGCAAATGCCATTTGCTTAGGTATCCCCATCACCTAAGCATGTCCCATTTTCTTTCCCACTAATAAGAAGAAATAAAGAGTATGGAAAAAGCCACAAAAATCTTGCTTAGCAACAAATAGTTTGCTCACATACAGTAGGTATTTAATAAATGCTTGTTGAATTGTCAAGTTGACTGGAGTGCAGGTCCAACAATGCACCATCTGCTGTGTGAGGACCAAGCTAGCTAATTGTGGGTAAGTTAGTAACTCACCAAGATCATCTGCAAAAGCAGATAGAAGGTGTGTGATCTACAATGGGGGAGGTGGCACCCAGACAAACAAAATGGTGGACCATTGAAGTGTTGAAATAAGTATAATAACACAAACAGCTCATGCTGGTGCACCTAAATACAGAATGTCCTCTAAAGCCAGAGGCAGCCAGAAAGATCTACATGAGCAGAGCCCAAATCAGGAACTGTCACAGATCTCATAGATTCTTAGAGCTGGCAGAGACTGTAGCGACAACCTAGTGCCTACCCACTCATTTTACACATGTAGAAGCCCAGAGAGGGAAAGGGATTTCCTCAAGCTGGTTGGTAGCCCAATAGACAAAGACAAAGCAGGGGGGAAACTACATTAAAAAAACAAATAAACAAACTCTCCATATCTCCAATTGTGAGTTGCCAGGTTTTTACACCACAGAAAGATATTTTAAAAATAACAAACTATAGTTATATCCATTTTTTGCACTGAATTTTGCCAAACAATTGTGTACATTTCAAAACTTAATAAAAATTAGCAAAAAACTGGGGCGGGGGTGGGGTGAAAGCCAGAGGAGAGATATTCCTTTGTCTGAAACAACAGTAGTCTTAATTTAAGCTAAAACGTCCCATATCCCATCCTGTCAGTAGTACATAATTCCTCTCCTGCCAACAATAGGATATAAAGGGAAGCAGAATTGCCACAGAGATCCTGGTTAGCAACAACTGCTTGAGAAAAACCCATCCCTAATGCTGAACTCAAACAACAGCACCTTCCATGCTTTGGGAAATCCCTCAAACCTAACCATGGTCTATGAAGACCATCTTATGACTAAAGGAATTCAACCCGGAGTCTTACAAGAGTTTAATAGCAGATCAGCCATTCACTTCTTTGGAGTCCTTTGACCAGCTGCTCAGCTAACCCTTAAAACCAGAGAGATGGCAATGCAAGAATGCTTTGCTCCTGCTGAGGAGAATTCATAGTTTTCCAGAGCACTACAAGCTTTATAAAGAATATTCCTCATAACAACCCTGGGAGTAGTGCAAGCGTTGATCACTCACATTTTACAGATGGGAAAACAGATCAGAAAGACTGACTGACATGGTCATTGAGTCTGTTGATCACCTAGAAAATAAGAGTCAGAGCAGGAAATTCTTTTTTTTTTTTTAATGAATAGTTATTTTTTTTCCTAGTTGCATGTCAAGAAAAATTTTAGCATTCATTTTTACAAGATTTTGAGTTCCAAATTTTTCTGCCTCCTTCCCTCCCTCCTCTCTTCTGAAAATGGTAGGCAGTTTGATATAGTTTATACATGTGCTATCATGTAAAAATATTTCCATATTAGTCACAGTTGTAAAAGAAGAAACAGATCAAAAGAAAAAAAACACAAAAAAGAATAAAGTAAGTGAAAAAAATATGCTTCCATTTGCATTCAGAATCCATAAGTTCTTTATCTGGATATGGATAGCATTTTCCTTCACGAGTCCTTTGTACTTGTCTTAGGCTCACTGTGTTGCTAAGAAGAGCTGAGTCATTCATAGTTATTCATCACACAACGTTGCTGATACTGTGTACAATGTTTTCCTGGTTCTGCTCATTTCACTTTGCATCAGTTTGTACAAGTCTTTCCAGGTTTTTCTGAAATCTGCCTGTTCATCATTTCTTAAACATACATATAATAGTATTCCATTGCATTCATATGTAATGCATATGAATACACACAGCTTGTTCAGCCATTCCCCAACTGATGGGCATCCCCTAAATTTCCAATATTTTGCCACCACAAAAAGGGCTGCTATAAATAGTTTTGCACATTCCCTTTTTTATGATCTCTTTGGAATACAGACCTAGTAGTGGTATTGACGGATCAAAGGGTATGCATAGTTTAGTTGCTCTTTGGGCATAGTTCCAAATTTGCTCTCCAGAATGGTTGGATCAGTTCACAGCTCCACCAACAGTGTGCATTAGTGTTCCAATTTTCCCACATCTTCTCCAGCATTTATCATTTTCCTATTCTGTCATATTAGCCAATCTGAGAGGTGTAAGGTGAGAGGTGAGAGCTGTTTTAATTTGCATTTCTCTAATCAAAAGTGATTTAGAACACTTCTTCATATACTTATAGACAGCTTTGATTTCTTCATCTGAAAACGGCCTGTTCATCTTTTGACCATCTATCAACTGGAGAATGGCATGTATTTCTTGTCAATTTTACTTAGTTCTCTCTATATTTGAGAAATGAGGCCTTTATCAGAGACACTTGCTGTAAAGATTGTTTCCCAGTTTTCTGTTTTCTTCTAATCTTCATTGCATTGGTTTTGTTTGTACAAAAGCTTAATATAATCAAAATTATCTATTTTACATTTTGTAATGCTCTCTATCTCGTTTGGTCATGAATTCTTCCCCTCCCCATAAACCTGAAATGTAGACTAATTCTTGCCCTTTTAATTTGCTTATGGTGTCACCCTTTATGTCTAAATCAGGTCTGCACAATCTGTAACCAAAGGATTTCAGGCAGCCTGCAAATATTTTCCTCTACATTTTTTTTTTGCTTTTTTTTTTCCAGTAAGGCAATCAGGATTAAGTGACTTGCCCAAGGTCACACAGCTAGTAAGTGTAAATGTCAAGCGTCTGAGGTCTGATTTGAATTCAGGTCCTCCTGACTCCAAGGCCTGAGCTCTTTCCACTATGCCACGTAGCTGCCCCCTCCTCTACATTTTTCACAGGCCGCCCTAAATCCTTTGGTGGGCCACAGGTTGTGCAGGCTTGGTCTAAATCATGCCAAACGTCTGTCATATCTAACTTTTCTAATACTCTATTTACCTCCCTAGTTTCTTTCCTCTTCAGAGCAGGAATTTCAACCCAGCTCTCCTAACTCCTGAGGGCTGGTTCTTTCTACTCTCCAACCTCTCAACTAATATAGGAGTGAAGTATATTGGAAAAGAAAATAGATTTATATCCAGGAGATGTGGGTTCTAGTCCAGTCCTGCTTTCCAAACATTTTACCCATCCAGTGGAAAGAATGCCCAATCTAGAGTCAGAAAACTGGAGTCTAAAACGTAGCTCTACAATTTACCAACCTGGGACACTGGGCTAAAGTTAACCTTTTCAGACATCAGTTTCCCATCTGCAACATGAGGTTGGACTAGATGGCTTTTCGAGTCCCTCCCTGTTCTAAATCTCCTATGATCCTATGATTACCTCATTTCAACCCTATGAGAGAGACAGTTATCATAATTATGAGTTGTCCCATAAGTCTTAGTGCAGTTGTGAAACTATCAAAGCTTTAATAGCTACATTTAATAGCTTATATTTGTAAGCTACTTAAAAGCTATTAAGTGATATAAGCTTTAATAAGCTTAAAGCTGCACTAAGATCTTTGGGATACCCTATAGTATAACATGCCTATTTTACAGATGAGTTAATGAGATATCATTAGATATCTAAGTAGTATGGCATATGAAGGAGACTGCTGGGCTTGGAGTCAGGAAGACTTGAATTCAAATCCTGAATCTGATACTTGCTAGCTCTGCTACTATGGAAAAGTCACAACATCTCTGAACCTCGGGAAGCTAAGACAAAGTTATCGACAAGCTATGGTCTACATTGGTCTCTGCCTTGGCAGACAATGTTCTCATACCAACAAAATCACAGGTTTTATGTTCTATGTATCATTATTATTATTGTCCTTATCCTTCTTATTAATAACAATATTAAAACATGTTTATGAAGCACCATATGATTTATGAAGGACTTTTGCACAAAATCCCTATAAGGTAGGTAGTCTGAATATTATTATCCCTATTTCACAGATGAGAAAACTGAGGTTTTGAGAAGTTAAGAGACCACCTGTTCCCAGGTATATAGCCTTGTAAATATGGCGCCTGGGACTTGAGCGTAGGTCTAACTCCAATTCTAGTTTTCTTTCTATAATGGATAGGTATTACCAGTATGCTGCTAAAACTCTATGTGCCTCTGTGCTCACTCAGGCATGAGCATCCGGTTGTTCCTGTCCTCAGTCACAAAAGAAATTCAAATTGGGTTTTGTAGAAGGTGAAGAGAAGGGTTGGAACTGGAGGGCATGATCCATTGACAGAGAGAGGCTGCTATAAAGAAGCTGTCAGAGCTGGTCTTGATATCTCCAAAGTCTCTGTTTTAGATAATCTTAGTCTTCCCTCCGGCATCTCCTATTCACCTTATGTTGAAGTCAGAAGTAAATGTTCACAGGATGCTCAAAAAGTCCCCCTAGCCAGAAAACCATTGATCAAATGAGTTTAGACACAAGGAACAGGTATTCTGACAGGACGGTAGGTAGTGTTAAAAATCCCAATCTGCAATAGAGTCATAACTAAGATGGGGCAGCTAAGGCTTTGTCCCAGGCACAGAAATGGTGGCAGGGGAGGAAGGGTTTCTTCCCCGCCACTGTTAGGCAATCCCTGTCCCCATACCTCAGAGTACTCTATTAGACTGTACAAGCATGAAGTTGGTGGAGGGAGGGGAGGAAGAAGTAGTTGTCATAACAGGGTAAATTAGTAGGGTCTTGGGCCAATGGAGTTAATTGAAGAGGACAGTCTCCCTCCCTCTCCCTCCCAATACACACACCACTGCACCTTTAGTCAGAATTTCTCACCTGAGTCTCACCTGTTCCACCTTTCCCACAACCCATACATCCAACTCTGCCCCAGGTGTTGGGTTCCCAATCACAACTCTGGCCAAGAGCACTACTAACTATTCTTTTCCCCTTGTCCATGCAAAAACAAAATCACCCAGAGTTATGTAGCTTCAAAGAGTGGAAAACATACTCAACTCTGAATCAGGAGACCTGGGTTCTAGTCCTGGCTGGGTCACTGACTAGCTCTATAACCTCAAGCAAATGCCTCCTTTCTCTGGGCTTCAATTTCTTCCTTCGTAAGATGAGAAAGCTGGGTGGTACCTCCCAGCTCTGAAATCTTATGAGTTCTATACTGAGACACTCACTGTGTGTTGCCTCTGCCTGAAGAGCTGTGTATAATTTATGACTCTATCTTTGGGCCTCAGGAATCATCACCGGTTTCAGTCAAACTGAGCCATCCCATCTCAAAAATCAACCTGTCAGCATGTTCTGCAACGGATCCTGCAGGTGTTCTCCCTCTAACTATAGCAGTGTTCCCTGGCTCCTGGCTATGATTTAGCACATCCCTGAAGGACTTCATCTGTCCACCCAGTAAGTCATGGTCCCTCTTAGGCTGCACAGAAAACAAAAGCTCAACCGTCTTGCTGTCCTCCATATACTTGGTGTGGGTTGTCTAGTGGTGCTAACTTGGACACATTTGAAGAAACACTACATTCCCAGGATCCCCTCCGTGTTAAAAGACTATCATATGATATGGTATTAGGCATGTTTGTATTAGAAAAACTAGAATTTGCCTAAAAATTGGCTGGGAGTAAGATTACATTTATATGGCCCTATAAAGTTTAATGAAGGATACAACACAGCAGAAATGAGTCTTGGGGTCAGTATGTCTTGGGTTCAAGACCTACCTTACTATAGTGTGGAGTTACTGACTAGGACTGCTAGTCCTGAAGTTCCACTTCAGGAGATGTGATTTTTTTAATGAAGCAGAGTTTCTGGGTATGAACCAGGTCACTGTAGCCTATGGCAGGTGAGAGGAGAGGGCATCAGGACTGACTGGGTTGTCTCAGGAAGCACAGATTGGGGAACAAAGTAAAGTGTCTCACCATCCCCATTCCTCCAATTAGGCCAGAAATTCTGTCCTGAGACAAGTAGTGGGGAGGCCAAGAATGGGAAAATAGGAGCCTAAATGGCCAATAACAACCGTTAGCTCTGTTATATGCAAATCACTAGAGAGGCAGGACAGAGCAAGCTGGATTTGGAGGTAGAAGATCTGGGTTTAAATCCCAGCTCTTCCACTTATGACCTGGGCAAACCACCTCATTTCTTTAGTCCTCAGTTTACTCCTTTGGACATCTTCCAAGGACTTGGTAACTTCTAAGGTCCCTTTTACATCCTATAAACTCCTCAGTGCCCCTGGCACCCCACGGAAGTCATGGACCTGAACTACCCCCACCTACCACCTAAAAATGAGTTTGACAAAGTACACAATGGCTATTTTCTTATTTGGTCCTCCAATGACCTTGTGATATAAGGATTCCAAGCTAAATGATTATCCCTGTTTTATTGATGAAAAAACAAAACTCAGGCAATCTGCCCAAAGTTACACAGTAAGAAACAGACCCAGGATTCAAATCCATCTTTTCTAAGTCCAATTCTCCCACTTTGTCAGTGCCTTCCTTCTGAGATTACCTTCCATCTACAATGTGTGTATCTTGAACAGCCATTTTTTGGCATCGTTTTATCTCCCCCATTAAAATGGGAGTTCTTTGAGGGTAGAAATTGAGTTGTTTCGTTTTGTTCTGTTTTTTGCCTTCCTCTGCATCCCCCGTGATTTAGGAGTACAGTGCTTTGGCAGCTAAGTGATATATGTGGATAAAGCTTTGGACTTGGAATCTGAAAGACCAGAATTTAAATCCTGCCTCAGACATTTACCAGTTGTATGACCCACACAAATCACTTAACCCCGTCTGACTCAGTTTCCTCAATAATAATAGCACCCACCTTGCAGGGTTGTTATAAGAATCAAATGAGGTAATAATTGTGAAGTTCTCGGCACACAGTAAGTTCTTTATAAATGTTTGCTACCATTATCATCACCGTTTTTGTTGTTGTTGTCATCATTATTACTAACAGCTCTATAACCCTGGGCAAGTTTTCTCAAACTAACTTCTAACTTCTCTTCACCTCATTTTAGGCTGCAAACCTTAGAGCATTATGTAACTGTTAGCTATTCCTATTACTTAGTAAGAGTACTCAGAGTAACCAACTCTGAACTGGTTCGAGTATCACCATCCTCCTGACTGCCCATCCGGGTGTACCCATCTGATCTTGCCTACTGGCCAACAATCATCATCCTGGCCTCTCTCCCACCATCTAATGGCACTGCTGCCAAAGCAACCAGCCTCACCTACAGCTTTTCAATTGGTGACAGCATCAGAGTAGAAGGCATGTGGGTCACATGACCCCCTAGACATACAGAAACAAGCCGGACCAGGTAGCACCAACCTTTGCCCAGTATAATCTCAGGAGAAGGCTATTTTCCCTAGTAACTGGGTGGCAGAGACTGGTGACTCATCACCTGCAGTCACAGGCACTCCCAGGCCTCCTGCTGAAGGTACTATCATGGTGCCGAGTCACTGACCAGGACTGCTCAATTCCTTTGTACTTCAGGAATTTGATTTTCTTAGGAGATGGAACACCTGGGTATGAACTGGGTCACTGTGGCCTATGGGGATGGGGGAGGGGGAGGGCTGACTGAGTTGTCTCAGGTAGCATGGAATGGTGGACAAAGTATGGTGTCTCATCACCCCTCAAATTATGCCAGGAATTCTGTCCCAACAAGAGTAGTAGAGAAACAGGAGCCAAAATGGCCAATGAAGGGAGAGGTAGGGAATAAATATTTATTAAGCACCTGCTATGCCTGGCACAGTGCTAAGTACTTTTACACGTATCTCATCTAGCTGCCTTTGGAGGACGACCAATCCTGACATCCAGGGCAAGCTAGAGGTGATCATGAAGAGGAAGGGGGGAAGGGAATAAGCATTTATATAGTGCTTCCTATGTGCCAGGCATTGTGTTAAGTTCTTCTAAGAAATACTATCTCATTTGATCTTCACAACAACCCTGCAAGGTAGGTGCTATTAGTATTCCAATTTTACAGATGGAAAAACTGAGGCAACCAGAGGTTAGGTGGTTTGCCCAGGGTAGCCCAGTTAGAAAGTGTCTGATTTCAGATGTGAACTCAGGTCTTCCTAACTCCAGGCTCATATTGGCTCTATATACTGGGCCACCTCACTGTAAAATAATCAAACGGTGAGGAATCTCTCAGCAGGTTCTCAGGATACAACCACTTCTGGTGCACTGCTCTGCCTCCTAATGTCCATGGCCAGAATTTCCTCCATGGGAGTTCTTCTGCCCACCCACTATTCCTTCCACTGTCCCCCCTGCCTCTGGGCTCCAGGGCACCCTCTGCCCTCCACTGCTAACAAAAAAAAAAAAAAAAAACTGGAGCTGACATCAAACACCTTAAACTTTCCAAAGTGCCTGACATAGTGCATCTAAGCCTCCTAATAACCATGTAAAGTTGGTGCTACAGGTGCCATTATCTTTGTTCAACAGATGAGGAAACTGAGGCTCACAAAGGTCAAGTGACTTGCCCACAGTGACCCAGCTACCTGGTTTGAGGAAGGATGTGATTTGCAGTTTTCTGGACTCTTAGGTCTAGAGCTTTACCCATTTCCAGAGGTATCCAGCTGACAGCCAGAGGGCAGAAAGTTGCCTCCAAAACTCCAGAGTGCCACCAGAACCAGATTAAAATGTCACTGGGAAATACTTAACAAAATAAATAAAAATACAAAACAACCTAGACAATGTTCATTTGTGGTTTTCTCAGGCACCCTCAGAGACCCAGTTCTGTTTGAGTTAGACACCACTGTATCAGACTATGCTGTTTTTAACATTATTAAAGTTAATCTTTAATACTGGGGCAGCTAGGGGAAGCTAGGTGGCTCAGTGACTTGGGCCCTGGAGTAAGGAGGACCTGTGTTCAAATCCAGTCTCAGACACTAGGTGTGTGACCCTGGGCATGTCACTTAGCCCTGTTTGCCTCTCTTTCTATACACACACATGCACATACATATATGTATATGTATACCCACATATACACACATGCAGCTAGGTGGTACAGTGGATACAGCACCAGGCCTAGAGTTAGGTGAGTTCTAATTTGGCCTCAGACACTTGCTAGCTGTATGACTCTGAGCAAGTCACTTAACCCTGTTTGCCTCAGTTTCCTCATCTGTAAAATGAGCTGGAAAAGTAAATGACAAACCACTCCAGTATCTTTGTCAAGAAAACTCCAAATGGGGTCACAAAGAATCAGACACAACTGAAACACCTGAATAACAATAACAAATTAAACCCTTTTTTTCTTAATCCAGACCAATGGGTTTCTAGGGAGCAACTCCTTTTGCTAACTCAAAGCTACATTGGCTATACAACTTGAGTCTTCAAGAATTTGCCTGGAACACTGAGAGGTTTAGGTGACTCACCTAGGCTAGGATTGCATTGCCAGGATGGGCCAGTGGTAGGACTTGCACCCAGGTCTTCCATCCCTGTATCAACAAAGCCATGCTTCCTCCCTTCTTTCTCTAGCTAATGGAAACAGCCTTTTAGCCCTGGTTCCAACATGCAAATAGTTGTGTCAAATGGTCGATTCACAAAACCCCTCAGAGCTTCTGTTTCCTCATCTGTAAAAGAATGCTACTTGCACTACCTACTTCACTGGGTCATTGAAAAGAAATCATTATTAGCTAGCTAGGTGCCACAGTGGATAAACTGCTGGGCCTGGAGTCAGGAAGACCTGAGTTCAGATGTGACCTCAGACACTGTGTGACTCTGGGCAAGTCACTTAATCTCTGTCTGCCTTTGTTAAAATGAGGATAATAAGTGTACTTACCTCACAGGGTTGTTGTGAGATATAAATGGGATAATATTTGTAAAGCACCTGGCACATGGTAGGCAATTAATAAATGTTTAATCCCTTCCTGTAATTATTATTATTGGAATGAATCCCTGAGCTACTATTAATTATTTTTATAAAACCTACCCATAGTGACCTGAAATAAATACACTGCATGACAGGAGTTATTACAGAGGCCCTTAACTTGGAGTCCAGCCATCCTTGGATAGATTCAGAAGATCCATGAACTTGAATGAGAAAAAGAAATTACATCTTTATTTTCACTAACTTCCAACTGAAATTTTGTTTCTTTCAATTGTGAATGTAGGCAACAATCCATAATAGCATCAACGGTAGGGATGACTGTGTCAGCTATAGAAATCACAGATATTTTCATATCGTATCACGGTGGAAAATCAACTGGATGTCCATCATGACACACACATTGCCTAGTCAAAGACCACCCTACTGCTTAATATTCTTATTCGAGGTGAGCAATAGCTTTCATACTGAGAGGTCTTTAAAATGAAACTGTAACTTTAGCCTGCCTTTTTATAAGAACTGTCTTTTGCCCTTCTTTGTATCCTCCGTGCCTAGCGCGGTGCCTGGTGCAAAGCAGAGCACAACAAATGTTTAGTGACTGGCTTGTACTGGCTTGCTATTTAATGTGTTAGTAAAGAAGCACATACGTTACTGTATCACAAATCTGGTTTTTAAAAAAATATTTTGATAATTATGTTTCAATACAATTGGCATCCTTTGCAGTCCTGTAGATTTTATCTTATATATTTAAAAATATTACTGTAAAAAGGAATCCACAGGCTTAACCAGACTGCAAAGGGCCCATGACAGAAATGATTAAGGACACTAGGGCTGCAGGAATGTCTTGTAACAGTTCTCTGATGAAGCATACTTCAAGGATCTGGTTTCATCTTTGTAGGGATTTGCTCCCTCAAAACAAATTATGATATCTCTCTAATTTAGTAGGTGGCTACTAGAGTTGCCATGGCTAAAGATTCATCATCTGCAGCCAGTGCAGTGATATGACCCTCCAAACTTTTCTAGGCTGGTCCTCGGACAAAAGACATGGTGTCTGCTGCCAGTCCTCTACTTGGGGTCTTTCCAATTTTGTGGGAATTGAAGCACGTTGTACTCTGCTTTCACAGAGTCTTCTAGAACCCAGGGTCACCCTGGGTTGAATAGATAGAATAGATAGAAGGAGCATCCCTGGTTATGCATCCCTAATTATGGATATGCCTGTGGATATGAAGGAAGAAAAACTATCCACCAGGAGTACTACTGGATAATCAGTGAGATGTGAATGAAATGAACTCAGTAAAATATGTCCACTTTTGGCATTTATATTAGATGTCATGAAAAACTTTTATTATCCTCTCAAAAATGGATTTCTTTGGGATTGCATTTCAGTTCTATTTTCTAAAGCACATCATATAACTCATATTTCCCCAATGCTAATTTGAACATACAGATGCATCACAAATGTACTCATAATTTTAAGAACTCAAACTCCTAGCTTTCACCATTGGGCAACTTTTATCTATCCAGTAACTGTTATCAACCATGAAGCAAACACTAATTGTCACAAGGAAGATCATGATCAATAAATGAATATCTGGTTTACAACATCATTGTTTAGACCACTCCACAACTAGATAACTGCTTGGCAGGGATAAACATGGCCTTGATACTCCAAAGGGACTCTGTGTCAAACACTTACCCTTGGTCCTTGGCCAATTTTCCTAATACAGCAGGTTAGATCTCATTAGGACACCATCCACAGCCTTGATAATCCAAGAGAAGCACATAGGTTTATAATCAACACATACAAACTGAAGATTTTATATGAGAATAATATAGAAACTGGTAGACTGTAAACTCCTTGAGGGCAAGGAGCAAGTTCAAATTATCATTATATGTCCTTCCAAAACTAACACAGTATTTTTCATATTTTCTTCTTCTTGTTTAAGACCATAATTTTCTTGGGGTAGGAAACTGGTAGGCAGTGAAATAGTTCTAGAGATGCAGTTTAACTAGAGTTCACCTAGAGATGAACTAGAAAACAGAAACAGATACGCAACCATTCTGTGACTTAGGATCTTACAGAGTTGCCTGAGATACTGAGAGTTTAAGTGACTTGAGAGGACCCAAGGTCACACAGACTGTATACCATATTTCACTGCATAATCATCATAAATTTTATGCCAAAAATTTTTTTTGCAAAAAAATGAGGTGTGACCATTATGTGAAGCTTTAGAAAAATTTTGTGCTGGTCTTACTTAAAAACCATTTAATACTAAACTGTCTTTGGTGCAAGATAAAGATACATCGAATACTCCTGAATATACATTAAAATTGGGAAGATGTAGGTCTTACCGTGTCACGTGACTTACTCATGGCAGCTTCACCTGCCCACCCACTGCCCTACCATCTACGGCTCTTCATTGGGTTGAGTGACAATACAGTTAGTACTGCAACACTCTAAACAAACCATGCAAGTCAGCTTTTAGAAATATACTGACAATGTACATACTACTGGCACCACTGCTCTGTTTACCTTTTAAGCAGTGTGAGGAACAGACTTATACCATGTAACGATTACACAGTGAAAGGTTATAAAAACCAGTTTCTGTACTGAAAAAATAAAAAATAAAAACAAACACAGGGTGCGACGATTATACGGTGGTGACAATTAGGCAGTGGACACAATCATGCGGTGAAATACAGTAAACCACATTAGGATTTTAATCTAGGTTTTTACAGTTCTAAAACTGGCTCTCTATTCACTATATAATGCTGTCTCTCCATTTTGCACATAGTAGGCACTTAAAAATAGCTTTTTGTTGAATGAATGAAACTTGTCTTTAACAGTACAGATGCAAATAGTCTGTCTCAGATGTGGTATTTCACAGGGTTGTTGTCAGGGAAACACTTTGTAAACATCAAAGCACCCCATACATGTGAGTCATAGGAATTGGAGTAGTATTGTATACTGTTTGCTGTGAATCATACTCACACCCCAGAATACCATATAAAATAACCCTATAAAAACAGTAATCAAATTGTTTCCTGAGTCAACAGAGCGCTAAAGGCCACCGATGCACTCTATGTCTGAATCTGGCAGGAAAAGGAAGCTCATGTTCAGTTCCGATGTAAAACAGACCTCTTTAACTGCCTTCCAGGTCTTGAATCTATACTGCATCTCCCATCCCACCCCCAAGACTATCAGTTGTTCATCAACATACATTAGCTGAGCACCTGCTATGCACAAAGTGCTATGCTAGGTATGGAGCGCAAGGTACAGTGGGAAGGAGCAAGGACCTTACCATCTCATGATGTGAGCCAACTCACATTAAGCGCCTACACTCTGTATGGCATTGGGATAAGCCCTGAGTTTACAAAGAAGAGAAATGACACAGTAGATGAATCATGACTCCCACCTCTTGGAAGAAAGCTGAAGGACTGGAGGTAGAGAATGGCTTTTTTTTTTTCCAGACAGCCAATGTGTGAATTTGTTTTGTTTGCCTATACTTAACTGTTATTCAGGAGATTTTTTTTGGTGGTGGTGGTAGTGGTGGTGGTGGTGGTGGTGGTGGTGGGAGAGAGTTATGGGGGAGGAACTAGAAGGAGTAGTGATAGTGATTCCCTGAAAAAAGAAGAAGAAGAAGAAGAAAACAGTGTCAATGAAACATTAAAAAAAATACCCAGAATAGAGCAAAAAAGAAAGTTTAGAAGGGGCCACAGACAATCAGGGCAATGTTGGTGGTGCTCTGAAATTAAATGTAACATGTACTTTAAAAAATAAGTTTTACATAGTAGAGAATACTCCTTTCTGTCTTTCTATGTGGACATTTTCAAAATTGTTGATGTTTGTTAAGTTCTACTAAAAAAAATAATTACTGGAACGTTGCTGTTGTTGTTCAGTCATGTCCAATACTCCATGACTCCATTTGGGGTCTTCTTGGCAAAGATACTGAAGTGATTTGTTATTTCCTTCTCCAGCTCATTTTACCGATGATGAAACTGAGGCAAACAGGGTTAAGTGACTTGACCAGGGTCACACAGCTGGTAAGTGTCTGAGTTCCCATTTGAACTCTGGTCTTCCTGACTCTAGGCCTGGAGGTCTATCCACTGTATCACCTAGCTTCCTGGTACAGAGTAGGCTCTTAATAAATGTTTATTGAGTGATAATTGTAAATAAGAGGCTTGAACTCGCTAGCTTCTAAGTCCCTTTTAGCTCTAAATCTATGATCCTTAGAACATCTGTGTGAGGTAAGAGTTACAGTTATTATCCTCATTTTATAGATGAAGAAACCAAAGCTGACAGGTTGACTTTCCCAGGGTCATTCGGTTTGTGAGTGTCTGAAGCAGGACTGTGAACTAAGGTCTTCATGACACAAAGTCTAGGACTCAAACCACAAAGCCTTGCTCTCCTCTTCCACCTGCTGGCCTAGTTCTCTCCCCAGAGCTATGTGCTTAGAGACGTGTATTTAACCTCTCTGGGCTCCAGTGTTGTTGTTTGTAAAATTAGGGGGGTAGATTAAATGATGTCCAGCTCTAAACTATATGACTGATATTGAAATCAATGAAATGATGGTATTCATTTGACTACAGTCCCCTAGCCTGCAGCTTTTCATAACTAAGAAAAGTTAACTTGGTGAATTCATTCTGTGACAGTCTTTGCTGGAATAAGGGACCCTATATCTCTACTTTGCCCCAAATTCATTCTTATATTATTCAGCCGGGTACATGTTTTTCAGTGTCCTTTTCTAAATCTGTTTTCACTTCTGTAATTTTTAGATAACACTTCAGCAATTTTGAGTTGGTAACTTAATGATTCTAATACCTTTGTCTGAGACACTTTTTCCCTGATCCATCTCCTTCTCAGTCTTAATGTTCCCCCCTCCTTCCCAATATTACTTTAGACACTCAAACTTTGATTATCTAAATGCCCTAGGGGATATGCTGAAATTTAAGTTAAGTGAGATTTCAGGTAATTGGAAGAGTTTATAATGTGAACTACAGTAGCTGGGGGACATGTGAAATTCACTGACAGTCTTGGTTAACTTAAGTTTTGAATAACTAAGGTTTGGCTAAATATATATTTCAGCTCCTTCACTCCTGTCACCTTTTCTCTCATCTCTCATCATCTTCTCAATCCCTGAATTTTAAAAGCAGTATTCTTTCTCCTTCTTTTGCTCCCTCTTATTAAGATGGGAAGATTGTCAAAGGAAAAAGAAGACTTTTAATTTGGTAAAGGTGGTTTGGGGGAAGCCCCTATCACTTACTGAAAATCAAGCTAAAAAGAATCATGGATTGCCTGCAGTAATTTTGCCTCCCACCATTCCCTCTCCCTTTGACATGGGTTGCGATACAGATGGGAGGTTAGTTAATTCTATCATGTGTTCAGGATGGGGTGCTAAAATTTTCCACTTGGAATTACGCAATACAAGTTACTAAGCCCTCCATACCCTTTGACCTAGTGATCTTGTTGCTGTGTATTGACTCCCGCCCCTCTCTCCCTCTCTCCCACCAAGCAGGTCGGTAACAGGAAGAAAATTCCTATACATATACCAAAAATAGTAATATGATGATGGAGATGGAGCCAGACACGAAATCGGGAAGACCTACACTTAAGTCTCACTTCTGACACATCCCAGTTGTGTGATGCTGGGGAAAATCCCTTAACCTTTCAGGGCTCTAGGCAACTCTAATACTGAGTTGCAAAGAAAGTGTTAATCTGCAGAGAGAGAGGGAATTTCCTCACCTGAGAGTTCCCTATACCAGTGCTTCTTAAACTGTGGATTGTGACCCCCTATGCGTTCACGAAAAATTTGGCAACAGTAAAAGGTTTCTGAATGCACAACAACCAAAAATTAATTCAAAATCAAATGCAAAATGAATCCAAGGTGTTTCTGGCACCACTTACATAGAGCAACTTCACTGCAGCTTTGGTTCTGAACACAAAGCATATGTACTTTGCACTGCACGTGCTCTCAGGTCACAGAACACCAACGTACACTGCCCAAACGCAGGGGTCTCAAGTGGAAAAAGCTTAAGAAGCCCTGCCCTATACCAATGAAATCACGGGTCCAGTCCCTATCCCTAATAATAATAGCTAAAATTTAAATAGCACTTTATTATCTCATTTGATCGGCACAATAACCCTGGGAGGTAGGTGCTATTATTATGTCCATTTTAAGGCTAAGAGAGGTTAAATGACTTGCTCAGGGTCATACTCTCCAGATCTGTTTCCTCATCTGTAAAATGGGAGGGCTGGAATAAATCACTTCTAAATCTGTTTCAAACCGTTAAGTGGCAGAGGTAGAACTGAACTCAAATCATCCTGACTGCAAAATCAACCCCATTCACAATGCCAAGCTGCCTCCAAAAAAGTGGAAACAAAGTGAGTGCCTATCAGTTGGAGAACGGCTGAATAAGCTGTGTTATATGAATGTAATGGAGGGGTAATGTAATAAGAAAGACCTTATTATTGTCATTAGACCTGTAAGAAATGACCTGGAGGAATTCAGGAAAACAGGACTGGAGAAAAATGACAGAGCAAAGAAAGAAGAAACAGGAGAATGATACAGGCGATGACTACAATAACATAAATGAAAACAACACAAAAAGACATCATGATTCAACATCTAATCTTGGTTCTAGAAAACTGATAAAACACTCCTCCCTCTCCTTGGGAGAAAGGTTAGGGACTACAGGTGCAGATTGTTGCATGTACTAGCAGTTGCAGGCACTGTCCATTTGTTTTCTTTAACTGTTTTTCTTTGATAGAAGAAGTGTTCTATTGAGGATGAGGTGATTAGGCGGAAAATGACTGTAGTATAAAAGGTATACGGAGGAAGGAAGGGAGGGAGAAAGAGAGAGGAAAGGAGGAAGGGAGGGAGGGAGAAAGAGAGAGGAAAGGAGGAAGGGAGGGAGGCGGAAAGAGAGAGGAAAGGAGGAAGGGAGGGAGGGGGAGGAAGGAAAAGAAGAAGGGAAGGAGTGAAGAAGAGAGGAAGGGAGGGAAAGAGGGAAGGAAGGAAAGGAGAGAGAGGGAAGGAAGGAAGGAGGAAGGGAGGGAAAGAGGGAGGGAGAGAGGAAGGGAATTATCTATGAATCTACTTTTGACTCTTGCACATAGCAACTCAGAAGGAGCTTACTCTGTATTATATGTATGTAAGTTGCCATGTCATCAACTCCCACAGGTACATGCTAATTATTATACATTGTAACCCAACTGCCTCTTAGAAAGGCAACTCTCTAAGAACTTAAGTTGCAAAGAAAATGTCCATACGCATTAGCAGAGGAAGTTTTCTTTTTTACAATAGAATACAGATAATGTTAATATATAGTCAATATAGAGCCTGAAGGAATCTTTACCTAAGGGATAAGCTGCAGCTTAGTGGTCCCCTTCTTTCTTTCTTTTTTTTTTCCAGTTCTTTGATGGAACTCCCTATATCACGGGTGGGGAACCTGGGGCCTCAAGGCCACAAGTAGCCCTCTAAGTCCTCAAGTAGGGTCCTTTGACTGAATCCAAACTTTATAGAACAAATGTAAATGTTCCCCAGGTTCCCCACCCCTGCCCTATATCAAGGAAATCACAAGAAGAATTTTTAAAATGATGCTCATATGACATAACACGAATAACATGCACTAAGCAGTTAGATGGCAATAATATATTATATGACTATAACATGACAATGCTACACATATAAGGTACTGCCCCTTTCAAATATGGACATTTGATTGCTGAAAGGTCAGGAAAATAACATTTCTGTAAGGGACCCTGATAAAATCAGTTTGAGAAGGAACACGACCTCTCAGATAAAATGATGTGGACAGACACACCAACTGTGGGAGGACAGAAGAGAAAACTGCCTTTCAGATAAATGTATTAAAAGGAATTGTTTGAAGGTAGAGCACTGATTGTGTTAGAGATGGCTGCAGGGCATGGTGACAACCAGTTCATTTACATATTACTGTTATGGGGGTTTGAAGGTTATAACTGAGAAACTGTAAATCAAAGAACTGTTTAAGGGCTATGGGAAGATTATATGGGGATTGCTGGGATCATGCCTGACAGAAAGATGGAATTTTTTATGTTTCACATCATAAATTAGTGATAGCTCTGGTTATGGGAAGATCCTGACAAATCAGATTCCACAAGAGAAGAGATGTAACAGGGGCATGCTGGAGCTGGTTCATGTTTACAAGGGCCAATTATTAAATTTTCGGGTTAAGTATTTACATGTTAGAAACTGGCAAACATTATGAATCAGGGCTTGAGTCATAGTTTTGTTGATTATCTAGACTTAAGAAAATGACGTATAAAATGTTAATAATGGAAACTGAACTGTAAAATACACCATACATACATTTTTTTTAAACAAAACACAGAATGTTGGAGTTGACAGGAGCTGATTAAAGGTGATAGGGAGGATCTGCAGCTATTTTGATGAGGGCAGTGCTGAGAAGAGAAGCACTGCTTTGCTGAGAGCTGATTGGCTGGAGAAAGGCATTATTGTTCTCTAGTGTCATCTACAATCTGAGAGAGAAGGGAAACTATTCTATGTTTGTGTTAATTCTCTAGTTTGAGAGGGGGACAGAGAGATGGAAATACAGATTTTACATACGCTTTGCTATGAGAAGGGGCATAGCTTTGTTGAGAGCTGATTAGATAAAAGAGATTCCCCTGCTATTTGAAGACTTGGCTGGGGAAAGACTGAATTGCCCTATTGCTGTCTATAGTTTGACAGAGAGAAATGCCTCAGTCTCAGAGAAGATCTTAGGAGACTGGTTAGTATAACTTAAGAAAACTGCTTGTGGTTAAAAGAGTAAAACAGTTTCTCAACACCAAACCAAGGGTGGCTGTGTGCTAAAACAGTAGCAGAGAAGGAGCTTTGCCCAGAAGATGATGCATCTTACAGACTGTTCATTAAAGAGACCAAGGACACTAAAGTCTGTCACCCTTGAAGACATAAGGGTGCCTCTGAACTAGGTTTCTGTAAGCATGTACCCATTCTCCCACGTATACTGTGTGCTTTGGTGGAAGTGAGACCCAAGTTTATGATAGACTGTTATATTTTGACTACTCCCGTTTTTGCTTCCTATCGTGTTATGATTATCCATGCTTTTGCCTTATTTAATAAATATTACATGATTAAATGTAATGTCACTGTGACTCAGTAAAAAGTTATTAAGTGTCTACTCTGTGTCAGGCTACTAAGTACTAAGTACTTAGTGACTAAGTACTGGGGATGACTGATTGATTTGTATAAATGAAAAGCACACCAGTAGAAGCTAAGGAGGTAAAGTGGCAGTCTTTGAAGTGTATTTCACTCTGACACCAAGATTATCCTTAAGACCCTGAAACAAATTATGAATAGTAGCTATGTGGTCATGGCTAGCCCCCTACTCTGGGAAAAAAATTCCCAAACCTACTGGTGTAAAGGTAGGTAGGGGCAAGTGAGCCATGCCAGGGAGAAAGAAAGATGGTACAGAAGTCACGGTGGGGGCCACACCTAGGCTACATAATATAATTATTATACTACACTACCACACATTTGCCTACCAAAAACATTTGCATATCTTTTATTTCATTTCATCTTCACATAAATTCTGGGCAATGGGCATTAGCTAGTGTTACCCTATCTCATACATGAGGCTACACAGCTTCAGATCTTGGAAAACAATTTCTGAAGAATCAAAAAAATTGAGTAAAAATTGGATGCAGCACATTAACCACAATGAATTGCTCACAACAAAGCTACATAAGATCTATCTTCAAAGAGATGGATGACCAGAAAAAGAGGTGGGCTGGTCATCTGGTATCAGAGAATTGAGGTTGAAAGCATACAATTTACAATCTGTGTGACCTAGGACAAGTTGCTTTACCTCTCTTGATCTGTTTCCTCTCCTGAAAAATTACATGTGTGGACTAAATGAAGGCCAAGTTCCCTTCAAGTTCTAAAGCTATGGTCCTACATAACTACAGCAAAGACAGATGGACAGCTCAAATTGGGACCTTTCTGAAGAACTTAGGTGCATAGCACAAAAACACGGACCAAAAACATGGACAAAAACTTCACAGAATGAGAAAGATATAGGGTGACTTCTTGAAAGAGAATGCCTTCATCAGTGAGATCACAGATCTTTTGAAGTTCTGAAGTCCAGATGAGGAAGAAAAAGGATTAAGATACTTGCCAGAAATAATTTTAGTTGCTAATAAATAAGTTTAGTTGATTAGTTGGTAGCAGAGCCAAGACTATATCCCAAGTCTTATTCTCAGACCGGGAACATGGTATAATGAATGAATAGGGCAATTGACTTGGAGTTAGGAAGATGGGTTCAAATCCCACTTCAAACACTTACTAAATTGTGTGACTTTAGGCAAGTTATTTAATGTCTGCTTCAGTTTCCTTATCTAAAAAATGAGAGGTCTCTTCCCATTATATATATATATCCATGAGCCTAAGATTCTATGCCCTGTGTTCTTGTCACTAGGTGCCATTCACTTTCATGAAAGTAGGGCTCTCAGAATTGAGAGCGAGAGAAAAGAATCAAACAGAGAAGAACCAGGTCTGCACCACTGAAAGAAAGAAAAACAAATCCCTGACTTCTTATAGGTAGACTTAGCCTAGATTCCCCTAAAAATAATACTGGCTACCAAGTGGGACAGACTTTTTAAAAGGTCAGCGTTTTTTTAAGTGGAGCTTTTACCCCAAAAGGAAAGGGTTTCATTTTAGTTCAATAGATCCTAACTGTCAGATGCTCAAGTCCTACTGTCAAGATGCTTGAGCCAAGTGAAACTACTCGTTTTCCCTGAAAGGAAGTTATGTGCAGAACAGAGATCTTGAAGCCAGTTGTCCAGCTCTCCTATTATTTCAATTACCAAAATAAATAAAGCTCTGACTAATATCTGCCAATATCCCAACTAGTTATTATCAATAGAAATACCATGGTACTGTTCTTTGGATAGGAGCACTTGTGTGGCACTGTGCAGGGATACTCCAGTAGCAAAATTCAGCTTATAGTACCTAGGTTTCCTGAGTTGGATCAACTAGCTACAATATTGTTTTCATCTCTTATTGTCCTAATTTCCTTTGTTTCTGTGCTCCCTATTCTAATTCAATTAAACCTAGTTCAACATTTATTGAATTGCCTGTTATGTGTAGGATACTCTGCTAGGTGCTAGAGATACAAAGACAAAAACAAAAGAATCCTTCTTTAGGAAGCTTACCATAATTCTTTAGGGCTAAAATATATAAGCATCAGAAAATACAAAGGATACAGAAAATGATACATAGTCATGTTAAGAGGGAGAAAGCAACTGTGGGTAAGCTATCAGGAAAGGTCTTATATGGGAGGTGGCAACTGAGTTGTGTTTTGGAGGAATTCAATTACTTAGAGGTGAAAATGCAATCCATTCCAGAAATGAGAGCCACCTGATATGGGCTAGGAGAGTAGTAGAATTGAAGTGCTTTGAGTTAACCTTTAACCCTCACATTTTCACAATACCAACCAGGCCTGTTCCTGGGCCAAGATGCAATGGAACAAACCTGAGGCAGATGCTCTGATCTGGACCCAGCTGTGGGACCTTTGGAAAAGGAGGATATGGGCACAAGTCTGGGACACCAGCAAGCACCTCCAAGGAACCCAAGGAACTTCTGTACTATCTGCATTTATTTCCTCGCTGGTAGCTTTTATACACTTTTATCTGCCTTTGGTCTGCTTTCACCACTTCATGAAGTGCTTTTAACTGGGAGTTACTGAATATGTTTTTATAAAAAGAAATTGCATATCTTCACCCTTAGGCTCTGAGTGGTCCATCGCACCACACAGAGGCCTGGGATTCCACTTTGTGCCAAGACATGGCAGTGGGATGCAGATGCAAGATATACTGGAAAGATTATTGGCTCTGGAGTTAGGAAACTGGGTTCAAATCCTGCCTTTCTCAATTAGCTAGTTTTTGTGACCATGGACAAGCCACTTAAGTTTCCTCATCAGTAAAATGAGGGAATTAAACTAGATGGTCTCTCCTGATCTAGATCTCAGATCCTATGTTGTGCTTGGGGAACAGCTAGCAGGCCAGTTTGAATGGTATGAAGAGCACATGAAGGAAAAGTAGTAAGACCGGGAAAACAGACAAAGGTCTTTAAACGCCAGACCGAGATTTTTTAAAAAATTATCTTTTTGTTAAAAATTATCTTTTGTTAAAATTATCTTTTTGTTTTTGATAATTTTTTAAAAATTATCCTTTTTTAACAAAAGTTTCCAGAGAGAGTTTTCACTCTGACCAGGTAGTCATCCTCAAAATTTGGCCTAGCAAATATTATATTGAAATTTACTCCATGGAACAGTTAAAATGGCAGACTGAATGTTTCTGGGAATTTAAGTTACTGAAATTCTCACAAGACAAATTAAATTGTATTAGCCCCTTTAAAAGGGCAGCTGGTGGTGAAATGGATAGAGTTCTGGGCCGAAAGTCATCTTCCTGAGTTCAAATGTGACCTCAGACACTTACTAGTTGTGTGACCCTGGGCAAGTCTCTTAACTCTGCCTCAGTTTTGTCATCTGTAAAATGAGCTAGAGAAGAAAATGGCAATCTCCAGTAACTTTGCCAAGAAAACCCCAAAGGGGGTCATGAAAAGTCAGACACAACTGAAAAATGACAACAGTTTCTTTAAGGCCAAGACCATTCCCCAACGAATGTCTCTGAACTATCAATAGAGAGAACGTGATAGCCTCATTAGCAAAAAGCTCCTCTAGATGATCAGCCAATCAAGAAGCATTGATAAAGCCCCTACTCTGTTCCTGGCACTGCACATACAAACACAAAGAAAGAAACAATCTCTACTCTTAAGGAGCAATGATTTAAGTTAATTATGGTTTTCAGTAAAAATGGAAACGTCGAAACAACCTGACAAATTGTGTTTCCTTCTCAGGCCAATGCTGCACATGGTTTTACTTCCCATCATTTGTCTTTCCCTTGGTTCCCCACCTCACCCCCTCACCACACACACACTTTTGTTGTTGTTGTTGTTAAGATGAATTTAAATGCTACAAGGCAATATAGGTCAGTCCACCTCACTCTGAAATGTCTTTCATTGGTTCCTGGCATCCAAAAAAATGTTCCCTGAGAGGTTCACCCAGAACTCCCTGCTACAGTATATTAAGGGTTTTGACACTTTCTCTCTCAGTAAGGAAAATGCAGTAGCAGTCAGAATTGGTGTAGACGGTCATGCCAAAATGATTTACTAAACATAGACAACCAAGATGAATCTGACTCTCCCTAAAGGAGTTAAGGTGTCATGAGTGGGCACAGTCAAAAAGGGCAGCCTGCAGTGAGAGGAGAGAATGACAGCTAAAGTGGGCCAGAAGCATGAGATTCTCTCTTTGTGATGGGTTGAAATGGAAGCAACAGCCAAAATTGGGGCCGAGCTCAGCTACCTCAGGAACAATAACTGTTCAGCTGCATTTTTTCCTCTTAAAGCAAGTCCTGGTTCTAGCTACTACAAAATCTATACACTTAGAGGTAAATCCAGCTCTTAATCATTAACAGAGGACTAGCCATGGGCACTATGCTTAAAACCTCAGAATTCCCATTTCAATGGACATGCCAAATTTTAGAGGTTATAAAATGTGCCATAGATCAACCACAACACATTGGGTCTGCAAATCTTCCTTTGATGACCTTTGTCCCAAAATTTGTGTCTGCTATAGAATAAAAATACACCAACATCCACATGCAATGACAGGAATTTGACACTGTCTATTCTAGGAGTTGAACCTGAGTCCTGAAAAGAACCTAGAACTACCCCAGGTATTTTATCTTAAACATCTAAGACACAAATTTTTAATTCCCATGTCAGGATATTATATAGTTCAGATTTTTTTTTTAGTTTGTTTTTGCTAGGTAATGGGGTTAAGTGACTTGCCCAGGGTCACACAGTTAGTAAGTGTCAAGTGTCCGGTCTGAGACCGCATTTGAACTCAGGTCTTCCTGTCTGCAGGGCTAGTGCTCTATCCACTGTGCTACCTAGTTGCCCCTATAGTTCACATTTTTAAGGAATAAGGATGCACTTTCCAGGGTCAAAGTTTGAAATGTCATTAGTCTGGCTCTCAAAATGAGTAAATACTGTTATTCCTATTTGTTCCTTCAATCTGTACCTTAAAAATAATAAGGCCTCACATCTTTATAGCATTTTAAAGTTTATAATGGATTTCATTGCTTCCCTAACAAACCTACAAGGCAGATGCTGAACGCAGTGTTATCGCCATTTAACAGATGAGGAAATGAGGCTGAAAGGGGAAATAATTTGCCTAGCTTGCTTCAAATCCAGGACTTGAACTCAGGTCTTCAAGACTACAAACAGCAGTATTCCACAAATTATTGCTGGTCAAATGCTCATATTTTGGTTCAGAGTTATGATTTTGCAGGTGTAGGGAGCTCCTAGGGTGGAAACTCCACCAATGCAAATCAGCAACTCTTCTGTAACTTTTAGACTTAGGGTCACACAGCCAGTATGTGTCAGAAGCAATATTTGAACTCAAGTCTTCCTGACACTGAGGTCTACCTTCTATCTATCACTCTATGCTGCTAAATCCCAAATAATCAGAAAAATGGTCAAGCTGTAAAGCGCATTATAGAGAAAGAACCAGAAGTCTCCAAAATATGGATAGTCAGTCCCTGCATCATCACCAAGAGTTAACTAACTGTGCAGGAGAATCTTTCCGGGAGCATAGCAGTTTTCTTCAGTTCACCAGTATGCTCCTGAATGATTTCTGTAATCAAAACAGCTATTTTCCCTCCTCACCTCTGTCATCTTAAAAGAAGCTCTCTCTAAACAACAGGTGTTTAAATTCTCCACTGAATTTCTTTCCTTGAAAAAAAATGAAAATGTACATGGAGGCAGATCTGTGCTGAAATTTACTCTCAAGTAAACATCCATTGAGAAGTGGGGGAGAATGTGGGCAGCCCCGGCAGCCCCACACAGGTGTGCTCATTGGGATGAGCTAAAGGAATGATCACATATTTAAATTCATTAAGAAAGCTGCAGGATTGTCTATACTAAGAAACATGCTGCCTCTTGAAAGAGTCACACAAAGGCACTGACCCTCAGGGGCTTACTCTAGGGACATCAAAGGTGGTGTCTCACTAGGGCTTTCAGATCTCTAGGATGAAAGATGTAGAGCTGGAAAGGGCCCCCAACATCAAATCCAGCCCCTTCGTTTTATAGATAAAAAAAAAGGAAGGTAAGGGAAAAGTAAAGGAATTTGCCCAGGGTCACAAAGTAAGAAATAAAGCTGGGATTTGAACAGTCGTTCTGATTCCAAATATAACACTTTCCTCTCTAATTTACATTGTTTAAAATAGCATGACTTATTTCTAGGACACAGATTAGTGGTGACAAGTACACAGAATATCAGATAATATAGAAGTACAGAATTTTAGTCCCAAAAGGAACCTTTGAAATAATTTATTTCAACCCTCTTAGTATAAAGATGAAGAAATTAATCCCAGAAGTTAATTGACTTGTTCAGAATCTATACTGGTGATAATTGACAGAAAACCAGGATTTGAACTACAGGCTTCTCATTGCAAATCCAGCATTCTTTCCCCTGCACTACACTCCCAGATTAGGTCACCAGTTACTGTCACCATCTTCAAATCACAAAAGTGTTTTCAGATGTTTGTGTTCCCACGTAAATATTTCTGGGGACTTTATCAACCTCACTTATTTTGGCTATACAAATAAAGCTCCTCAGTTGCTGATGAAGTCTCTACGGAATGAATCATCTTGACCTAAATGGCATGGTTGGTTGGTTATATGGGGGGGGGGGTGCGGAGAGGTATCAGTTTCTCAATGCAGGAATTGCTATGGGGTTTCTTGCTTATGCCCTGTGGCAGCATCTATGATCCTGTCCCAGTTACACTTTCAGAATTAAGTTTCATTTTTAGGTCTCTGACTACCCCCTTCCTCTTCTTATCTGAATTTCCACTCCATACTAAAGGTTTGGCATGACCCTCAGACCCTGTGGGGCTGAATCAGGAGGAAACACCAAAGACTGCACAGGATGCTGGGAAGCAATACTAGTAGCCACTACATAAGGTTGAAGCTTTGGGGGGATAGGTTAAGCCAGACAACTGTCAATTCCCTGGCTTTCTCTGTCTCTTGCCTGCTCATCTGGCACTGACTTTCCAGACAAAAGCTGAAAGTTTTATACTGGATACTATTTAGACAAGAAATCCCATAGCAAATGCCTACTTCTCTCAACTTCCTCTATTCAAAGGAACCCTGGTATTAGTCCAGCCTAGCCCTTCCGTCTATGACAGCTCAGCTCCTTGCTCAGACCTAGCCCCTTTCCTCAGGAAGACATTGCCCTTCCCCACCCCATCCTTGCCTATGCATAGATATTTCCTCCAGCTGAATACCATAGTTTGCTCTCTAAAAAAGGGAGATTTGCTCCCTTTTTTAACTCTAAGTTCTTGGGTAGAAATCTTGGCACACCTGAGGCAACACCTGAGGAGTGTGACAGGACTTTTTGCATGTATTAGGATTGACACCTTTTGTTCATATTTCTTCCTCCCTACCTACATCAGGGATCCTGAATAGTGCCTGCAGAGTCCTGAATGCATGCCTAATGATATGGGGCAGAATTTCCTGGAGAAATATCCCATTAAGTTCCATGGTTCTCTATCCTAAAAAAGTCAAATCTGTACTTGCTTCAATCTTACAGCATGCTTAAATTTGAGCTAAAAATTGTGGTGAAGCTTGGCAAGTGATTATCACCCACCAACAATTACAATATAAATCAATTAAGATTTTCCAAATATTTTTGTATAAAAAACAAACAAGCACCAAATAACAGTCCATTTATTTTGACCAATAGTTCCTATAGTAAAATTTCAGTACAACAAAAGAAACTGGAAAGTCCCTTACAGTTTGTTGTAAAGGAATTAGGTTGGATAGGATATCCACTCAGAGAATTACATTTTCTGAGTGTTAAAACCTTGAGGGGTGTGGAATAAAAATTAACATGAGAGAACTGTGACAGGAAACTAGAGGATGTTAGGGAAAAAATTACTCCTTTCAATTCAACAAAATCTAATTGAGTATCTATTAAGTTTGTCATCTTATTTTAGCTTGAAATCATATGTATGTAGATGCTAAAGTTTTGGGGGAGTTTTTTCTGCATGTCATAACCAGAATATAGCTGATTATGGTCAGGAGCTCAGTAAATGCACCAGTAAGAAATCATTTTAAGAGGAGAGGTAGGGAGGAAAGGAGAGAGGGAGAGAGAGAGGTATATTGGAAAAAGAGTTATCCTTGAAGTCACTCCCCATCCCCTGACACTAGAGCTTTTACATTTCCATTTAGACACTGTTTGATGTGTGGGAATGAGAAGACAGAGTCCTAGAACTCTATCTTCCTGATTCATCACAGTCTATAATATTCATCTCCTCTTCACACCCACTCTTAGTTTATGCCCTCTGCCCTCAGTTCCCTCCCTTCCTCCCTTTCATATCCCTTCTGTACCTATCTTCTCCACTCTGTTATTCCCTACTTATGTTTCCCATGGCAGATGAGAATGCCTGAGTTGGTGTCTGAGAAAACTATTCAAGTCTCTCATCTAATATTTATGTGTTGTGTGACATCAGGCAAGTTATTTTAATCTCTCTGACCCTTGGTTTCCTCTTCTTTAAAATGGGGATGATAATAGCACTTAACTCACAGTTTTGTAAGCATCACATCACTATGTATACAAAGCATTTTGAAAATCACAAAGCATGTTATAGTTGTGAACTGCACACACACACACACACACACACACACACACACGTTTGTGTGTATATAGATGACCTGCAGCTGAAACTTTCATATGTGTTTTCTCTTCTCTTAGAATGTGAGTTCCTTGAGAGCTGGGCCAGTTTTCCTTTTCTATTTGTATCCTCAGCATGTACCACAATGTTTTGTATATAATAAGTACTGTATTCATTCATTAAAGAAAGGAAACAGGTATTTGAAGCTGGAGAGCCAGAATGAATTGGGGACAGTCAATTGATTGGCTCGTGTGACAGGAAGGGAATACAAAGTAGTGAGGTTGATACATGGGGTAGAAGATGATTAGCTTATGATGGAAGAGTTGATGAAGGTCTAAGTTTCTCTGATTTAAGATTCTATTAGAAAAATTGGGAGGGGGCAGAGTGGGAGGAGGGGGAGAGGGAGAAGCCAAGATGGTGAAATAGAGGCAGGAACTCATCTGAACTCTCCCAACATTCCCTTCCAAACAATTTTAAAATAACACCTCAACTAGAATTCTGTAGTGGCAGAGCCAACAAAAGGTTTAAATGAGACATGTTTTGATCCCAAGATATTTAGGAGATTGACAGGAGAGGTCTGTGACACCAGGGTGGGGGCCACTCCAGAGCACAGTGTATACAGTGACAAAATCTGCAGCAGGTCTTGGAAGCAGCTGCAACACTGGCAGGAGCAGTTTGGGGAGGTCTCTGCCCAGAGACAGTAAGCAGTTTGGACAACTGTTCAAAATGACATTACAGGGAACCCTTTGCAAATTGGTACAGGGTGAAGGACCCTATTGCATTGTCAATATGCAACTCCAGGTCTCAGTTCCTGGGCAAAGGGGAGCTCTAGCACTTGTGACTGAAGGGGAGTAGGGTCCCTGATCACAGTTCCAGGGTGGAGAACAAGTCATCAATCAGCTCCCTAAGAAAAAATTCGCAGGACCAGATGGATTCACAAGTGAATTCTACTGAAGATTTAAAGAACAATTAATTCGAATACTATAAAAACTATCTGAAAAAAAAAACAAAGAAAGATTTCTACCAAATTCCTTTTATGGTATAAATATAATGTTGATATTTAAAGCAGAAAGAGCAAAAACAGAGAAAGAAAACTATAGACCAATTTCCCTAATGAATATTGATGCAAAAATTTTAAATAAATACTAGCAAAGGGATTATAGCAATATGTTTCAAAGATCACATACTATGACTAGGTAGGATTTATACAGGAATGCGAGGATGGTTCAATATTAAGAAAACTATCAGCATAATTGACTATATCAAAAACAAAACCAACAGAAATCATATGATTATCTTAATAGATGGTGAAAAAGCTTTTGACAAAGTACAAGACTCATTCCTATTAAAAACACTACAGAGCCTAGGAATAAATGGAGTTTTCCTTAAAATGATAGGTAGCATCTATCTAAAACCATCAGCAAGAATTATCTGTAATGGGGATAAGCCAGAAGCCTTCCCAATAAGATCAAGGGTGAAGCAAGGGTGTCCATCATCACCACTATTATTCAATACTGTGCTATAAATGAGAGCTAGAGCAATAAGACAAGAAAAAGAAATAGAAGGAATTAAAACAAGCAATGAGGAAACAAAATGATCACTCTTTGCAGATGATATGATGGTATACTTAGAGAATCCTAGAGAAACAACTAAAAAAAACTACTTGAAATTATTAATAACTTTAGCAAAGTTGCAGGGCACAAAATAAACCTACATAAATCATCAACATTTCTATGTGTTACCAACATTTCTATATATTACTTTGTTGGTAATATATATCTCTTCCAGCAGGAAGAGATAGAGGAATTCCATTTAAAATAACTGCAGTCATTATAAAATACTTGGGAGTCTACCTGCCAAGACAAACCCAGGAACTATTTAAACACAATTACAAAACACTTCATTCAAATAAAGTCAGATCTAAAGAACTGGAAAAATATCAATTGCTCATGGATAGGGTGAGCCAATATAATAAAAATGACAATTCTACCTCAATTAATTTACTTATTCAGTGCCATACAAACTACCAAAGAGTCATTTTATAGAGCCAGAAAAAAAAAACATTTATCTGAAAGAACAAAAGATCAAGAATATCAAAGGAATCAATGAAAAGAAATGTGAAGGAAGGTAGTTTGGTCATACTAGATCTCAAACTGTATTACAAAGTGGTAATCATGAAAACAATCTGGTTACAAAATAGAGTAGCAAATCTGGAATGAATTAGGAATACACAATAGTAAATGACACTAGTAATCCAGTGTTTGACAAACCCAAAGATTCAAGCTTTTGAGACAAGAACTCATAATTTGACAAAAAATGCTGAGAAAACTAGAAAGCAGTTTGGCAGAAACTAGATATGGACTAAGATTTCACACACAACAAGATAAGATCAAAATGTGCTGGACTTGGAGTCAGGGGGCCTGGGTTAAAATCTAACTCTGCCACTTAGTACTTGCATGACCTTTAACAATTCTGGGCCTCAGTTCTCTTATCTGTAAATGAGTGGGTTAGAGTAGATGTCATCTGAGGTCCCTTCCCACTCTAGATCTATGATCCCATGATCTTTAAAGTTTCTTTTAGGTCTAATAGACTCTTCTTTTTTCTTTTTAAAAACAGATTTATTATTTCTTTATTTTAACCTTCATTTAAATTTTTCCCCCAAATTTTCTCCCTCCTCTCTGTTCCTCCCCCACCCACTGAGAAGGCATGAAATGGGATTCCAATTATACATGTGAAATCATACAAAATATATTTCCATATTAGCCATGTTATAACAGGAAAAAAGAAAGAAAAAGTATACTTCAATCTGCACTCAGACTCTATCAGTTTTCCCTCTGCAGGTGGACGGCATTTTTCATCATAAGTCGTTTGGAATTGTCTTGGATCATTGTATTGATCAGAATAGCCAAGTCACTCACAGTTGATCATCATATAAAATTGCTATTACTATATGCAATGTTCTCCGGGTTCTGCTCACCTCACTCCGCCATCAGATCATATAAGTCTTCTCAGGTTTTCTGGAACCATCCTTTCTTATAGCACAATAATATTCCATTACAATCACATGCAACTTGTTCAGTCATTCCCCAATTGATGGGTATCCTCTCAACTTCCAATTCTTTACCACCACAAAAAGAGCTGCTATAAATATTTTTTTTTTACATATAGGTCCTTTTCCTTTTTCTTTGGTGTATACTGTGCTTCCTCTTTCACAAAGAAGAGTCTTAAACATTTATGTAGGGATAACCACTTGTGGGGTATGTTATAGTGGGAATTCCATTCATGTATGGGTTGGAGTAGTTCACCACTGAAGTCCATTCGAACTCTCAAATTATGTGTTCTGGCTCAAGAATTGGTACTATACCATGATTTTTGTCGATAGAAAAAACAGAAGTAAAATGAGATGCTGAAGAGTTCTTCTTCCTTCTCTCTAACACCAATCAATCCATCCTAAATGATGGTCCTAACCCTTCTTTGATTTCCTTTTTGCTTCCAACTTGGCTTTTTTTTAAGCCCCTTTTTTTGTTCCCAACATTCTTAAATAAAGGGCAATGGAAGCATCGTCAGCTGAGTCGTAGGCTACATCTCACCAAGTCTCAACAGCATCTGTGAAGTTGTACTGACCTCCTCACAGTAAGATTTCTAATTCACTATAGGCCATGAGGACTATCACCTGTCTTCCTGGATCTTGGCTTTTAGAAACTATTAGAATTCTCCACTGAAATACTCCTTATTACATCATACCTACTAACCCCTATAGAATGTGGCAAACAGTTTTCTTCCTCCCCTTCTATTTTTAACTTAAAGTCTTCTTGATGAAACATTGCAAGTTTCATCAAATAAGTTGAAGCAACAAATTCTTCTTGGATCTCATTAGCTGCATGCCACCTCTCAACCTACAGACCAATCAATAAACATGAAGTAAGCCTAATTATGTGTTAAACAGAAAGTATACAAATGCAAAACTGAAATAGACTCTGTCCTCAAGATATATACAATCTACATGGGTCGGGGGGGGAATACATGTTCGTTGTAAGTATACAAAATATATACAAAGTGCTTGGGGGTGGTAATTGAGGCAGTCAGAAAACACCTCTTGAAGGAAATGGCACTTGGCCTGAACCTTGAACGGAGCTCAGGATGTATATAAGGAGAGCATTCTATGAACAGAGGAGAGCTTGGACAAGGCATGGAGATAGAGAGTGGAATATCACATATAGGGAACAAATAGGCCATTTGGACAAGAGTGTAGAGCACAGGAGCAGGAGTCATGGGTTATGAGATAAGTCGTTACCCACCTTAAGATGGAAAAAATATTCTGGAGAATAGTTTTAAATGCCAAACAGAGTAGATTGCATTTTGTCTTACAGGCAATAGGGAGCCACTAGAGATTCTTGAGGAGGTGAGTAACAGATTCATGCTTTAGAAATAATTTGTCATTTCCGGGGAGGATGGATCGAAAAGGAGAGAAGCAAAATATAGGGAGGCCAACTGATAGGTTACTACAGTAGTTCAAGTGAGAGGTGATGAGGGACTGAACTAGAGGGCTATGATATGACCAGAGAGGAGAGAAGAGATGCAAAAGGTAATAAAGATAAGAGCCCCTTTTTCTTATATTTCATGCCCTGGCCCAGAAATCCAAATACTGTCTCCAACAACAAGTTATTCACTTTTGAGATTTTCCTTTCTAAATTCCCTATCTTTAATTAGAAGCAGTGATAAAACCATCATTTGTGCCCGTAAGACTCTCAGTATCCTGCCCACGTCCCTTTCCCATGCTTAAAAATATTTGGTGGTTCCCTTTGGCCTAGTGAGCAAAGTTAAAACTTTTTAGCATCTTTATTAAAGTCTTTCCAAATCTGGTACCACTTCATTTTCCCAAAGTTAACTTCTATTGCTCTCCTCTATATCCACTATACTCAAGCCAAACTGGACTACTTTCTATCCCCCTTCCAAACCCTGCAATCTCCTACCTCCACGCCTTTGCTCAGTCTGTTTTCTATCTGTTCCACTCCTAAATCACTGAATTCCTTCTCATTCTCTTAAACCAAACTCAAATGACACTTATTCCATGAAGCTTTCCTGACATCTCCAGTTGGTAAGGACATTTACCCTCTCAAACCCAATAGAATATATTGTTTGCACTTCCCTTATGCACTTACACATTATTTCATATTATCATAGTGTGTCAGCCAGGAGACGCTTGATCCCTTTGCCAAGTGAAACAACCTGACAGCCAAGGGCAACATCAGTATAGAATATAAACTCATTTGCAAAACATTACAGGAGAAGATGGGGAAAGATTATGAGCAGTTAGCATCATTTCACAAAACAGCGAACAGCAGCCCAGGGGAAAAGTGTGAGGAAAACTTGGTTTGAGATCTATCTAAGTCAGACCTGTAAGCATTTTGCAACTATTTTTATCACTAACAACAGTAAAACCACAAACTTTAGACCCTAAAACCTCAGTCCCTGATGTGTTATAACAAGAAGTAGAAGTAGCACCAAAGAAAATGAAGTCAGAGGGAACAGCTCAACTGAACCAAATACACATAAAAGAAAACCATGCTGGAAGCAATACACTGAAAGAATGATTCTCTAGATAAGTAAAATAGGAGAAGTTATCAAGTGATTGGGGGAAACCTCAGTCTTACCACCTGCAAAAAAAAAAAGGGTGCTTGAAAGGGCTTTAATAACTATGGACCCATATGCCTACTCTCTCATCTTTATAAAATTACCATATGCCTAACTTATACAGTTATCAAAGGTAGATTGATGAAAATATAAGAGAACATACAAGCTTTCACAAATAATTATCTATAGCAGACAACTAACTTTAATAATGCAAGATCCTACTGTGTTTCTTCTCTATTAATTCTATTTTTTTTTTAAATTTGACTTGATAGAGTAAGACATAGAGGCTCTTCTCCAACAAGGTATTTCTTAAGCCTACATCAAGATTATGCAAAATTTCTCACTAGATACAACTGCAGCAACAACTTGTTCAGCAATTCTCCAATTAGCCATCGCAGGTGAGATACAAAACAGGCAGACCTATGTTTACCAAAGGTATTTAGTATTATCATGGAGGATGATTTCTTCAGGATTCAAGTAGAACAGAGATTCCCTGAATCAAGAGTTCTTAACCTGGGGTCTGTGGATTTGGTTTCATGTGTATGTGTGTGTGTATGTGTGTGTAGAGATTTCTATATCTCTAGAAATAAAGATGACTAGACAGATAGCTATAGATATATCTAGAGAAATGTCTATATCTCTAAACAGATAACTAGATAGATATCTATAGAGATGTCAAGATAGATATCTAGATATGTGATAACTAGAGATAGATAGAGATAGTGATATACTAATTCACTGCACGTCATAATCTGGACAATAAGCATTCTTGATTGTCCAGGTGTAGCTTGTTTGGCTAATCTCTTTGGAGGGGCAATTGATCTCATTGATCTCATCTTTCTTAGCATTCTGGGGTAGGATGTAATCAACACAATGTCATCTGCAAATTGAATCACCCAGGGGACCTCATCATCTACAGCATATAAATATCTATTTAGATATATCTATAGATATCTATCTAGTTATCTCTACCTAGAGATACAAACCTATTTCTATCTAGACAGCTATAGACAGCTATAGTACCTATCCAGAGATACAGACATGTCTTACCTATGATACAGATAGTTTTTCAACACTGATGAGACTGGCTTGTTTCACAAGGGCATTGGCAAACAAACCTATGTAACGGAAATGGCCTCTAAAGCCCCTGGTTTTAAATCATTCAAAGACCATGCAACCTTGTTATTGTTGGCCAATGCCAAGGGTGACTTTAAGTGAAACCCCTAAGTTTATATATTGATCAGCTGATGAAAATATGACCAGAGACTTGAAGAAACCTAATTCTGTATTTCCCCTGGTTCAATATTTGCTAATTCGTGTTCATAGCAACTTTATAGAACATAACTACTGCAAATGATGAGAATCCTCTGTACTTCATTTAGTGGGCTTTGTATTTGTCAAATGTGCACATGATACAAAGCTAGAAGGGATGGCTAACATATTGGCTGATAGAATCAGGGTCCAAAATAAATCTCAACAGGTTGGAATGTTGGGCTTAATGTAAGATGTTAAAATTTAACAGGAATAATTGAAAAGACTTGAACTTGGTTAGAACAGTTAATTTCCCAAGTTCAAGATGAGGGAAGTATGGCAAACAGTTCATCTTAAATACTAATAACAATAGTAATAACAATAAGAGCTAATATCTTATAGCACTTTCTATATGCCCATTGTTGTGCTAAGCACTTTACAAATATCATCTCATTTGATCGTCACAACAACCCTGGGTGGTAGGTGCTATTATTATCCCTATTTTTCCTGCAGTTGAGGAAAGGGAAGCAAACAAAAGTTAAAGTGACTTGCCCAATGTCACACAGCTAGGAAGTGCCTGAGGCTGAATTTGAACTCAGGTCTTCCCAATTCCAGGTCTTATACTCTATTCACTGCACCACTTACATGCTCCTAATAAAGAGGTCTAGGGATTTTAGTAGACTAAAATCTCAATTACATTCTGGGGGAAAAGAAAGAACCACATGTAAACAGGCAAATATATACAGTTAGTCAATAAACATTTATTAAGCACCTACCATGTTTTAGGCACTGTTCTAAATATTGGAGATACAAATACAAACAGACAGTCCTTGCCCTCAAGAAGTTTACAATCTAATGGGGGAAGACAACACACAAAAGGAAGCAGAAAAGGAGAAGGATGTTGTGGTGTTGTAGGAGATGCTGGTGTATGGTGGAAAAATCAGAGAAGTCTCAAAGTAGTAGTAGATGTTCTGAGCTTAGTTCCATCCTACAATGGAGGTTTTGGAGTTCGGGGCGCCACACTCAGAGAAAAGACAGTAGTGATGAGGCACCATACAGGGCAATTTGAGAAAGGAAAGAGCACTGAAAACTGGGGGAATCACAAAAAGTTCTTCTTAGGAGGTAGCCCAAGAGCTGAGCTTTGCCAGACGTGCTATGGCTGTTATTTGGAAGAAGTATCAGACTTGTTCTGCCCATCCTTAGAGCACAGAACTAGAAACAATGGGTTGAGATTGTAAAGAAGAAGACCTAGGTTTAACATAAAGAAAAATTTCCTAACAATTAAAGCCTCCAAATGTGGACTGGGAAGTTCCCCCTCATTCGAGGTCTTCCAGCAAAGGCTGAACATTCTCTTGTCGGGTATGGTGTGGAAGGGACTCCCTTTCAGCTACAGGTTGGAGTCGATGGCCTCTAAAGTCTCTTCCAGTGCTAAGATTCTTTGAATACTGGTGTCAAAAAGATGTGTTTTGGTTCAGGGTGCAGCTTAGGATGGATGAAAGTACCACACTATTTCTCAGATGTAAACAAGTCTATTCTCTTTCTCATATTTCATTCTGGGTCCATATTGTTGTCCATCTGCAGTGACTAATTATCCACATAATCCTTCTCCTGTATGACAATTAGCAAGTATTTGAAAAATTCTTCGGCAGCCTCCTCACCTGCAAGTTTAATATTTTTCAACCAGTATTGCCTTTCGAAACCTGAGAGTCAGCCAGCGCTAGCCAAGAAGGGTTTAACATTTTCCTGACCCTGGGTCACGTAACTGTAAGTTTCTTTGGCTATAAGCCCCACAACAATGCTGTTCACTAAGCTTTTGGTTTTTTTTTTTCCAGTAGTCATCTAATGAATCCACAAACTTGGCTACTTTTCCATCTTTTCCATAGCTTCATCACACACTACAGATGTTACTTTAAGACTTTCCAGAGTGATCTCACATACATATTGGCAAGTTCCTCTTCCTTTTTCTGGATATACCATATTGTTGATTTATTAATGTTGAACTCATGGCCAAAAGCACTATAACTCATGCCTGAATGAAGCTTATCTAACACACGTATTTTCGATATTTTCTCAGTAAGGCACATCACAGCCTTCTTGTGCTTAGGAGCACTAGGCAGCCCTTCAGCACTCTACTTGGGAACCATTTTAAACAGTGAAATTAACAAAAAGCACAAAAATGTGGAAAATGTGGCACTAAATACATCACAAAAAGGACTCTTGTTTACAGTTGAAACAAGAAAGCAAAGTGTTTGCTAGTTTGATCTCAGCCAGGAATGTGTCAAACAACTCAAATTTTTCACCATTCTGCACATGTTAAGGAATGACCACAAAAGCACTAGGAATATTGATTTGGGGATTACAAATAAATTTTAGGGAGTAAGGGAATTCACAAATTCAAAATCTGAAAATAATGAGGGATCAACTGTTTTGTGTATAAAGCACTTTGCAAATATTAAAGTGCTCTATAAATATCAACCATTATTATTGTTATTATTTATTATCTATTATCTATGGCTTTATCCAAGTCATTGATCTGGACAGCATAGGGTAAAAGAGAGATCTCTAGAGCACTCCACTAGAAATCTTTTCAAACTGACAAACTGACTCTTTGGGACTGGCCATTCCACCATCTCTGAATTATCTTAATTCTGCTATTGTTCATCCCACAGCTCTCCATATGGCCCACAAAAACAGCATGAATTTCTTTGTCAAATGCTTTGCTAAACTGTATATCGACTAAATAAATGACACTTCCCTGATCAACCAGTCTAGTAATCCTGTCAAAAAACTTAATTAGGGGAACTTTTAGAAGCCAAGATGGAAGAGTAAGCAGTAAACCACCATAACTCTCATACTCACCTCCAAACAACCATAAAATAGCACCCCAAAACAAATCCTAGAACAGCAGAACCAGCAAAAAGACAGGGTGAAACAATCTTTGAACCCAAGAAACTTGGAAGATCAACAGGAAAGGTCCGTCTGACTCAGGTAAAAGGGGAACACAGTCCCATAAGCCAGCAGCAAGCCCCACCTCAGCGAACCAGTGGTAGACCTGAACACCAGTGTGGTAGAGCAGGCAAAGTCTAACACCAGGACACACCCTCCCCCCCACGTGCCTCAACATAGCCAGTGATGCTGGCAGACTCTAGATCTGAGAACCACCATGTGCTTCAGCACAGCCCCAGGCAAACCTCCAGTGACCAGACTCCATATTTTTACATAGCCCTGGGTAAACGGTAGACACCAACCCTATGGATACCTAAACAAATAGGCAGCTGTCAGCTTCAGGACCCTGCCACGTGCTTCAGTACAGCTCTGGGCAAACAGGCAACCTGCAATGGCCAGATGTAGCTTCAGTGTAGCCCTAGGGAAATGCAGAAATACCCCAGTGGCCTTAGCACACACCATACACCACTAGGACGCCAGCTCAACACCAAGTAAGCTGCCAGACCCTTACAGCCTCCAGCAGCCCCAACCATTCTCTATCCCACCCCCTCAGCACAGCACCAGATACTTCCCCCTCACCCTACACATACCCCCCCATGTGTCTCAGGGGAATATCAGTGCAGCACCAGGTAAACAGCCAGCACCTGCAGACCCTGGTGCAAGAAGCCTGAGACAGTGCCCCTTTCACCCTGGGAGCAAAGCTCAAATTTAAAAGAAAGGAAGAAGGCCAAAAAAGATAAGCAAAAAACAACAAAATAAGAATCTAACCATAAAAAGTTATTATGGTAACAGGGAAGATCAAGACACAAACTCAAAAGAGGACCACAATGTCAAAACACCTATAGGCAATCCCCTCCCCCCCAAAATTGGGAGGTGGTCTCAAGCCCAGAAAGAACTCATAGAAGAGCTTAAAAAAAAAAAGGAGCTTAAAAATCATATAAGAGAGGTAGGAAAAAAATTGGGAAAAGAAATGAGAGTGATGTAAGATAATTATGAAAAAAGAGTCAACAGTTTAGAAAAATGAAATAACTGCTTAAAAAGCAGAATGGAAAAGGAGATACAAAAATTCACTGAAGAAAACAACTTCTTAAAGAGTACAATTGGCCAAAAGGAAAAGAAAGCACAAAAGTTAATCGAGGAAAACAACACCTTAAAAGTTAGAATTAAGCAAGTGGAAGCTAATGACTATGAGACATCAAGAATCAATCAAACAAATTCAAAAGAATGAAACAATGGAAGAAAATGTAAAATACCTCAAGGGAAAAACAACTGACATGGAAAATAGATTCAGGAGAGACATTATCAGAATCACTGAACTACCAGAAAGCCATAATCAAAAGGAGGATCTGGACAGCATATTTCAAGAAATTATCAAGGAAAACTGCCCTGATGTCCTGGAACCAGAGGGCAAAATAGGCCCTCTTGAAGGATTTCAAACTTTCCTCAGGAGAAGACCAGAATTAAACCAAAATTTTGATCTCTAGAATCAAGACCCAAGAGAAGCATAAACAGGTAAAAAGGGGAAAGAAAACATAAGGGATTCAATAGAGCTAAACTGTTTACATCCCTGCATGGGAAGATGATACTAGTAATTCTTGAAAATTCTATCACTAATAGTACAACTAGAAGGAATATACATAGAGCGAGGGCATGGGTACAAGGTGAATTTGAGGGAATGATAAAAAAAAAATTAAGGGATGAGAAAGAGGAGTACACTGGGTGCAGAAGGAAGGGAGAGGTAGAATGGGATAAAATATTTCATATGAAGAGGTGCAAAAGACCTATTACAGTGGAGGGGAAGATGGGAAATAACATTCCCCTGATCAACCAGTCTAGTAATCCTGTCAAAAAACCTGCTTAGGGGAACTTCGCAAGCCAAGATGGCAGAATAAGCAGTCGACTGCCTTAACTCCCATACTCATCTCCAAACAACCATAAAATAGCACCCCAAAACAAATCCTGGAATAGCAGAACCAGTAAAAAGATGGGGTGAAACAATCTTTGAACCCAAGAAACTTGGAAGATCAACAGGAAAGATCAATATCACTTGAATCTTACTTTCCTCAGTATTGGCTAAAAGAGGGAATAATATACATAATCAGTTGAAAAGAGAAATCTATCTTACCCAACAAGGCATTAGGAGGGGAGGAGATCAAGTAAAAGGCAGGGAGAGACTGACAGAAGAGAGGGCAGATCAGGGGAGGTGGTAAATGGAAGCAAAACACTGGTGAGGAGGTAAAGGGTGAAAGGAGAGAGAGAGCAAACAGGAGGAAGAATAGGATGGAGGGAAATACATAGGTAGTAATCATAACTGTGAATGGGAATGGGATGAACTCTCCCATAAAACAGAAGCAGATTACAGAGTGGATCAAAAACCAGAATCCTACAATATGTTGTTTATAAGAAACACATTTGAAGCAGAGAGACACACAAAATAAAGGTAAGGGGCTGGAATAGAATCTATTATGCTCCAGCTGTTAAAAAAAAAAAAAAGCAGGGGTATAGCAATCCTGATCTCGACAATGTAAAAGCAAAAACAGACCTAATTAAAAGAGATAAGGAAGGAAACTATATCTTCCTAAAAGGTACCATAGACAATGACGCAATATCAATACTAAATATATGCAACAAGTGGTATAGCATCCAAATTCTTAAAGGAGAAGTTAAGTGAGTTATAGGAAGAAATAGAAAGAGAAACTATACTAGTAGGAGACCTCAACTGTCCTCTCTCAGAACTTGATAAATCCAATAAAAAAATAAACAAGAAAGAAACTAAAGAGGTCAATAGAATATTAGAAAAATTAGATATGACAGACCTTTGCAGAAAGCAGAATGGGAATAGAAAGGAATATACATTTTTCTCAGCAGTACAAAGCACCTACACAAAAACTGACTATGTGATAGGGCATAAAAACTTCAAAATCAAATGTAGAAAGGCAGAAATATTAAATGTATTCTTTTTTTCTTTTTTTAAATTAATAAATTTATTTATTTTTAGTTTTCAACATTTCCATAAGATTTTGAGTTTCAAATTTTTACCCCATATCGCCCCTCCCCCCACTCCAAGATGGCATGCATTCTGAATACCCCTTCCCTTAGTCTGCTTTCACTGCTAGCTCTCCCCCCCCCTTCCCCTTCAATTTTCCTGTAGGGCAGGATAGCTTTCTGTACCCCATTTCCTGTATTTCTTATTTCCCAGTTGCATGTGAAAACATTTTTTTTTAAACATGTGTGTTTAAAACTTTGGGTTCCAAATTTTCTCCCTTCCTCCCTCCCCACCCACCCTCATTGAAAAGGCAAGCAACTCAATATAGGCTATACATGTACAGTTATGCAAAACACTTCCATAGTAGACATGCTGTGAAAAACTAACTCTATTTCCCTTAATCCTATCCTGCCCACCCATTTATTCTATTCTTTCTTTTGACCCTGTCCCTCCTCAGAAGTATTTGCTTCTGATTACTCCCTTTCCCAATCTGCCCTCCTATCATCCCCCTACTCTCTTGTCTCCTTCCCCCCACCCATTTTCCTGTAGGGTAAGACAGATTTCCATACCCAATTGAGTGTGTACGTTATTCCCTCCTTAAGTCAAATCCTATGAGAATAAGATTCACTCATTCCCTCTCACCTTCCCCTGTTTCCCCTCCACTGTAAGAGCCTTTTCTTTTCTGTTTTTTTGTGAGATAATTTACCCCATTCTACCTCTCCCTTTCTCCTTCTCCTAGTATAATCCTCTCTTACCCTTTAATTTTATTCTCCAGATATGACCCCTTCATCTTCAACTCACCCTGTGCCCTCTATCTATCTATCTATCTATCTATCTATATACATACATATAATTTTTTCCCTCCAACTACCCTAATACTGACAAAGGTCTCATGAGTTACAAATATCATCTTTCCATGCAGGAATGTAAACAGTTCAACCTTAATAAGTCTCTTATGATTTCTCTTTCCTGTTTACCTCTTTACGTTCCACTTGAGTCTTGTATCTGAAAATCAAATTTTTGATTCAGCTCTGGTCTTTTCATCAAGAATGCCTGAAAGTCCTCTATTTCACTGAATGACCATTTTTTCCCCTGAAGAATTATACTCAGTTTTGCTGGGTAGGTGATTCTTGGTTGTAATGCTATCTCCTTTGCCCTCCAGAATATTATATTCCATGCCCTGCGGTCCCTTAGTGTAGAAGCAGCTAAATCTTGTGCTATCCTGATTGTTTTTCCACAATACTTGAATTGTTTCTTTCTGGCTACTTGTAATATTTTCTCCTTGACCTGGGAACTCTGGAATTTGGCTACAATATTCCTAGGAGTTTTCCTTTGGGGATCTCTTTCAGAAGGTGATGGGTGGATTCTTTCAATTTCTATTTTGCCCTCTGGTTCTAAATATCAGGGCAGTTTTCCTGGATCATTTCTTGAAAGATGATGTCTAGGCTCTTTTTTTGATCATGGCTTTCAGATAGTCCAATAATTTTTAAATTCTCTCTCCTGGATCTATTTTCTAGGTCAGTTGTTTTTCCAATGAGATATTTCACATTGTTTTCTAATTTTTCATTCTTTTGGATTTGTTTTACACTGTCTTGATTTCTCATAAAGTCACTAGCTTCCAATTGCTCTATTCTAATTTTTAAGGAAGTATTTTCTTCAGTAAGCTTTTGGACTTTCTTTTCCATTTGGCCAATTTTGCTGTTTAGGGCATTCTTCTCTTCATTGACTTTTTGGACCTCTTTTGCCATTTGGGTTATGCTATTTTTTAAGGTGTTATTTTCTTCAGTATTTTTTTAGGTCTCCTTTAGCAAGCTGTTGACTTGCTTTTCATGATTTTCTTGCATCACTCTCATTTCTCTTCCAAGTTTTTCCTCTACTTCTCTTACTTGCTTCTCAAAATCCCTTTTGAGCTCTTCCAAGGCCTGGGACTGATTCATATTTTTCTTGGAGGCTTTGGATGTAGGAGCTTTGACTTTGTTTTCTTCTTCTGGTTGTTTGTTTTGATCTTCTTTGTCACCAAAGTAAGATAATATAGTCTGACTGTTTTTGCGCTGCTTGCTCATGATCCCAACCAATTACTTGAGTTTTAAACTCTTTGTTAAGGTAAGAGTCTGTTTCCAATGTGGAGAATGTACTGTGTCCCAAGCTTTGGGGGTTTGTACAGCTGTTTTCAGAGATACTTCTAGGGAACTGAAAATTTTCAGTTCTTCCAAGGTGGTATGATAAGGGGTGAGGTGTTTCCTCTCCACTGCCACAACAGGCTCCACCACGCCAGCGCTCCTCCCTGCCCCAGGACCACCCCTCAGAACTGTGACCCAGATCCAAGCACTGGTAAAGCAAGAGATTCCTGCCTCAGCCCTGGCAAAGAGATCCTTGCAATCCCCCTCTGATCAGCCACTCGATTCCCCCTTAGTCTATGGGACGGAAGCTCAGGAGGCAGCCACTCCCCTTGGGGTGGCTGAGACCTAGCTTCTTCTCTCACTGCAGTCACAGACTTTTCCCACTGACCTTCTAAGTTGTCTTTGGTGTTCAGGGGTTGAGAAGTCTGGAAATCGCCACAGCTGCCCGTGATTCAGTCCTCTGAGACCTGCTCCAGGGTCGCTGTGGCCTGTGCGCACATGCCGAGCTGCGCTCCTCTCCCGGCCAGGCGCGATATACCTTTCCTATCCACCATTCAGGTTGTCTTGCGTGGAAATTTGTTTTACTCTGTTTTTTTGTGGGTTCTGCTGCTTTAGAATTTGTTTAGAGCCATTTTTTATAGGTATTTGAAGAGGTTTGAGGGAGAGTGCAAGCAAGTCACTGCTTTCCCTCAGCCATCTTGGCTCCTCCCCCCTAAATGTATTCTTTTTGGATCATAATGCAATAAAAATTGCATTCAATAAAGGGCAGCGGAAAGATAGAATAAAAATTAATTGAAACTAAATAATCTAATCCTAAAGAATAAGTGGGTCAAAGAACATCATAGAAATAGTCAATAATTTCATTAAAGAGAATGACAATAATGAGACAATATATGAAAATTTATGGGATGCAGCCAAAGCAGGACTTAGGGGACAATTCATTTCTTCAAATACTTACATTAATAAAATGGAAAAAGAACAGATCAATGAATTGGGCATGCAACTAAAAAAAAAAACTAGAAAAAGAACAAAATAAAAATCCCCAATTGAGCACCAAATTGGAAATGCTGAAAATCAAAGGTAAGATTAATAAGATTGAAAGTTAAAAAAAAACTATTGAATTAATAAATAAATCTAGGAGATAGTTTTATGAAAAAACCAATAAGATACCTAAGTCATTGGTTAATTTGATTTAAAAAAGAAAGAAAACCAAATATCCAGTATCAAAAATGAAAACGACGAGGAAAAATGAATAAGAAATTAAAGCAATCACTAGGAAATATTTTGCCCAATTACATGTCAATAAATCGGACAATCTGAGCAAAATCAATGAATATTTACAAAATTATAAATTACTTAGACTAACAGATTAGGAAATAGAATGCCTAAATAATCCCATTTTAGGAAAAGAAATTGAACACACCATTAATGAACTCCCTAGGTAAAAATCCCCAGGGTCAAATGGGTTCATGAATGAATCCTACCAAACATTTAAAAAACAATTAATTCCAATACCATATGAACTATTCAGAAAAATAGGCAAAGAAGGAATACTACCAAACTCCTTTAATGACATAATTGTGGTGCTGATACCTCAACCAGGAAGAGCTAAAATGGAGAAAGAAAATTATAGACCAATTTCCCTAATGAATATCAATGCAAAAATTTTGAACAAAATACTAGCAAAGAGATTACAGTAATATATTACAAGGATTATACACTATGAGCAGGGGGGATTTATGCCAGGAATACAGGGTTGGTTCAATATTAGGAAAACTATCAACATAATTAACAAAACCAACAGAAATCATAGGATTGTCTCAATAGATGCTGAAAAAGCTTTTGATAAAATACAGCACCCATCCCTATTGAAAACACTACAGAGCATAGGAATAAAGGGAGTGTTCCTTAAAATGAAAAGTAGCATCTACCTAAAATCATCAGTTTAATATCTGTAATGGGGATAAGCTAGATGCCTTCCCAATACAATCAGGGGTGAAGCAAGAGTGTCTATCATCACCACTATTATTCAATATAGTATTCAAATTTGGCCTCAGACCAAACACTTGACACTAGCTGTGTGACCCTGGGCAAGTCACTTAACCCCAGTTGCCTAAAAACAAAACAAAACAAAACAAAACAAATAATATAGTACTAGAAATGTTAGCTATAGCAATAAGAGAAGAAATAGAAATCGAAGGAATAAGAATAGGCAATAAGGAAACAAAACTATCACTCTTTGCAGATGATATGATGGTATACTTAGAGAACCCTAGAAAATCAACTTGAAAAACTACTTGAAATAATGAATAACTTTAGCAAAGATGCAGGATAGAAGATAAACCCACATAAACTATCCACATTTCTTTATATGATCAACAAAGCCCAGCAGCAAGAGATAGAAAGAGATATTCCATTTAAAATAACTGTAAACAATATAAAATACTTGGGAGTCTACCTGCCAAGACAACCCAGGAACTATATGAACACAATTGAAAAACACTTTTCACACACAAATAAAGTCAGATCTAACCAACTGGAAAAATTGCTCATGGGTAGGCCAATTCAATATAATAAAAATGACAACTCTACCTAAATTAATCTATTTATTAAGTACCATACCAATCAAACTACCAAAATAATTTTATAGGGTTAAAAAAAATAACAAAATTCATCTGGGAGAACAAAAGGTCAAGAATATCAGGGAAATTAATGAAAAAAAATACAAAGGAAGGTAGCTTACCAACACCAGATCTCAAACTATATTATAAAGCAGTAATCGCCAAAACTACCTGGTACTGGCTCAGGAATAAAGTGGTGGATGAGTGGAATAGATTAGGTACCTAGTGTTGGATAAGCCCAAAAATCTCAGCTTTTTAAATAAGAATTCACTATTTCACAAAAATTGCTGGGAAAACTAGATAACAATAGGACACAAACTAGGTATAGACCAACATCTCACAACATATGCCAAGATAAACTAGGTGCATAATTTAGACATAAAGGGTGACATCATAAGCAAATTGGAAGAGCAAGGAATAGTCTACCTGTCAGATCTATGAGGAAGGGAGGAATTCATGACTAAACAAGAGATAAAGAGCATTATGAAATGTAAAATAGATAATTTTGATTCTATTAAATTAAAAAAGTTTTTGTACAAATAAAATCAATGAGATTAGAAGGAAAGCAGAAAATTGGGAAACAATTTTTACAGCAAACACCTCTGATAAAGGCCTCATCTCTTAAATATAGAGAACTGAATTGAATTTATAACAATAAATTTTCCAATTGATAAATGGTCAAAGGATATGACAGGCAGTTTTCAGACAAAGAAATCAAAGCTATCTATAGGCATATGAAGTGCTCTAAATCACTTTTGATTAGAGAAATGCAAATTAAAACAACTCTGAGGTACCACTTCACACCTATCAGATTGGCTAATATGACAAAAAAGGAAAATCATAAATGCTGGAGAGGATGTAGGAAAATTGAGACACTAATGCACGGTTGGTGGAGTTATGAACTGATCTAACCATTTTGAAGAGCAATGTGAAACTATGCCCAAAAGGCAACTAAATTGTGCATACCCTTTGATCCATCAATACCACTACTAAGTCCGTCTCCCAAAGAGATCATAAAAAAGGGAAAAGGACCTACATGTACAAAAATATCTATAGCAGCCCTTTTTGTGGTGGCAAAATACTGGAAATTGAGGTGATGACCATCAATTGAGGAATGGCTGAACAAACTGTAGTATACGAATGTAATGGAATCGTATTGTACAATAAGAAATGATGAACAGGCAGATTTCAGAAACAACTGGAAAGACTTATACAAACTGATGTGAAATGAGCAGAAGCAGGAAATCATTGTGCACAGTATCAGCAACGTTGTGTGATGATCAGCTATGAATGACTCAACTCTTCTCAGCAGCACAATGATCCAAGACAAGTACAAAGGACTCATGAAGGAAAATGCTATCCACATGCAGATAAAGAATTGATGGATTCTAAATACAAATTGAAGCATATTTTTTCACTTGCTTTATTCTTTTTTGTGTGTGCTTTTTTTTTCCTATTGATCTGTTTCTTTTCTCACAACTATATCAAACTGCCTACCATTTTTGGAAGAGGAAAGGTGAGGGAAGGAGGGAGAAAAAATTAGAACTCAAAATCTTGTAAAAATGGATGCTAAAATTTGTCTTGACATGTAATTGGGGAAAAAATAAAATACTATTAAAAAAAAACCTTAATTAGAATAGCCTGGTATGATCTGTTCTTGAAGCCATGCTGGCTCTTTGAAATGATTGCTTCCCTTTCTTTGTGTTGACCATGGGAAGAAAAGAACGTGAGGGAGAAAAAAATAAAATTTTATTAATTAAAAAATTAAATTAAAAATGAACAAAAATCATTCTTCTTGCCAGAGAAAAAAGAAGGAAAATAAGATTTGTGCGGTTCTAAATTCTCTTATCCATGATCATCTTTTAATTCATCCTAAGCATCATTATTATCCCTTCTTGGATCTTTGCTCAATAAAGCTAAAGAAAACACCCGCAAAAACAAACCCTTTTTTCTCTCCTTTGTATTCCTCAGCAGACTAAGCTCATTTCTAAGGTTTAGTACTCCTAACTTTATTCTTACAGGACTATGCCACATTTCCTTATTCATTCTCTATTAACTTCTCTTGCTTTCACCTTCTGGATCTGCCATTTTAAAATCTGGGCTGGTCGATGAATTAGATCCCTGTGCATCTATGCTAACTCTTTAGCCACTTCTTCTTTTCCCCCTAATCTGAACTGTTTCTTACTCCCACATTTTCAACTACCACCTCTAAGTAAAACACTCCCAAACCTATAGCTTCAGTCCTAACTTCTCAATTGAGCTTTAAATCTTTATCTCCAAATATCTATATATCATTTTCCTAGACATCCCACCTAGACATAACCTCCAATTTAACAATCTCCAAAACTAACCTTATGTTTTCCTTCTTGCTTCATAAGTTGTGGTACAAGTCTCTTATATTTGAGATCTGGATATTATTTTTTATTCTTCTCTCTTCTTTACCCCTCAAACCAAATCACTTACCAAGTTCTATCAAGTCTATCTCAAAAATATCTCTCGAATCTGTTCCTTTTCCTTTATTCTCACTAGGAAGGGAAAAGGAAGGAAATAAATCACTTATATAGTAACTACCATGTGCCAGACACATTTTTACACCTATCACATTTGATCTAGGATGACCTTAGTATAGACTGTCATTACCACAGGTCAGATTTTCTACAATAGCCTCCTAAAAAATCTTTCTACCTACATTCTCTTCCCTTTCGAATCCATCCTCCACACAATCTATATAGTATGCACAACTGGTCATGCCATTTCTCTGCTCAAAAATATTCAGTTGGTCCCTATTCCCTACTATGTAAAGTTCAAACTCTTTGGTCTAGCTTTGGAGAACTCCTTTTGCCCCATCTCCTGATCTAGTAACATTCCACTTTTCTAGACTTATCTCATTTCATTCCTCTTCTTTCATTTTATCCTATCACCCTACTAGATTACTCTCTTCCCTCTGAACATGCTATGCCCTTTCCTACCTCTCTGTCTTTGTTTACCTGTTCACTAAAGTTAGAAGATCCTCTTTTCCCCTGTTTAATTGTTGAATTCCTACCTGTTGTTAAAAGTCCAACTCAAAAGCCAGGAACACTTCCCCAGCCAGCAATGACCTTCCCATTTGTACTACATATAACACTTTGTTTTGCAAATCTCTAATGCAAAAACAGAATTTAACAATACGTTGCGTACAAGAAACATACCTGAGAGAAAAAGATGTACAGAGAGTTAAAATAAGGGGCTGAAGCAAAATCTATTATGCTTCTGCTGAAGTAAAAGAAGAAAAAGGCAGAGGTAACAATCTTGAGCTCAAACAGGCAACATCAAAAATAGACTTAAATAAGTGATATATGGGAAACTACATTTTGTTGAAAGGTACTATAGACAATGAATTAATATTAATACTAAAAACATATGTACCAAATGGTATAATATATAAATACTTAATGGAAGAGTTAAATAAGTAACTTGGAAAACTAGATAACAAAATTATAATGGTAGGAAACTTCAATTTGCGTCTCTCAGGCCTAGTAAATTTAACCAAAAATATATAAAAACAAGTGAAAAATTAATGAGATATTCAGAAAATTACATTCTAGGCAAGCTAGATATCATAGACCACTACAGATCATTGAATGGGTATAGAAAGGAGTATAACTATTTTTCATCTCTTCATGGTACCTTTGCAAAAAATTAACCAAGGAGTCAAGATGGCAGAGTGAGAGTCAGCATTTTTACTCAACTCACCTAGCATACCTCCTCCACAACATCGTGGAAAGTACACCAGGAATTCTGATCAGGAAAGCCAAAAAAGCCCAGGGTAGCTTAGGAAGATATAGAGCTCTTTGGGCTATAGTTTGGGGCTTCCCAGGAGTGTGCTGTGGTGGCAGTGGTAAGGAGCATTCTCGCACCCAGGGACAATAACAGGTCTGAGACTGAACAGGAGGGAAGGAAGCATTGGGCAGAAAGAGATCCCGAGGAATCTCTGAATCAGCAGTGGAAGTAGGAACAAGTGCTGGCTGGTAGCTCTGTCATCCATTACCCAGTCACAGGTCCCAGTGCTATGGCAGAGAGGAGCAGTGGAGGGCAAGTGGAGCCAAACTGTATATGAAGCAAGAAACAAGTTCCAAAAACCTAGCTGTGTGGCTCTGAGTCCAAGAGCAGAGTAGGGACTCAGTTTGAACCTTTAACCCTACACATAAACTGCAGTAGAACAATCATGCCAGGAGCCCAAGACCAAAGGGGAGCCAGCAGTTCAGTCTTTGTTTGATGTTGCTTTGTTTGAGATCATGATTGCTACCTCTCATTTTTTTCACGTTAGCAGAAGCATAATAGATTTTGCTTCAGCCTCTTATTTTAACTTTCTGTGCCTTTTCTGTTTCAAGTATGAACCTGCAGAACCTCCCAGCAGGCTAAAAGTGAATGAGTCCAGCATCAGTCTACTGAAACTCAACCACACACAATCCAACAGACCCAAACCTGGGTCAGGAACTTGCAGAGCTCTGATCAAGTGGATAGTAAACAGGTTTCTTCTCAGATCACATCACTTTGGAAGCACCAAAAATTTACCGGCTCTCAGATTGGGCTGTGAAAACAGCAGAAGGACATAAAAAGACAGAAGCTCAGGTTTGACTTCTCCCCAGAACTGAGCAGAGTCCAATACAAACAAATGCAGAAAAGCAGAAATATTAAATGCATCTTTTTCTGACCACAATAAAATAAAAAATTACATTAAAGAACCTTTGAAGCACAGGTTTAAAATTAATTGGAAACTAAATAACCTAATCCTAAAGAATGGGTAGGTCAAAGAGCAAATCATAGAAACAGTCAATAATTTTATTAAAGATAATGACAATGAGAAGATATACTGAAATCATAGGATGCAGTCAAAGAAATACATGGGAAAAATTATTTTTTCTAAAAGTTTACATCAATGAAAGACAGAAAGAATAGATCAATGAATGGGCATGCACCTAAAAAAAAAAAAACCAAGAAAAACAACAAATTAACCCCCAAATTAAACATCAGAATAGAAATCCTGAAAATCAACAGAGAAATTTACAAAATTGAAAGTTTTTAAAAATTAACTAACAAAACTAGAAGTTATTTTTTAAAGAAAAAAAATAGATAAGCCACTGGCTAATTTGATTTTAAAAACAAAAAAAAACAAATCACCAGTATCAAACATGGAAAGGGTATATTCATAATCAATGAAGATGAAATAAAAACATCTACTAGGAACTATTTTGCCCAACTACCTGCTAATAAAACTGATAATCTAAATGAAATGGATGAACATTTACAAAAATATGAATTGACCAGATTAATAGAAGAGGAAACAGAATACTTAAATAACTATGTTAGAAATTGAACAAGTCATAAATGGGCTCCCAAGGAGAAAAAAAAAAAATCACAGGGCTAGATGGACTTATAAGAGACTTCTCCCATATATTTAAAGAACAACTAATTCCAACACTATATAAACTTTGAAAAATATAGGTAAATGAGTCCTGCTGAGTTTCTCCCACAGCACGAATATGGTTTTTATTTCTAAACAAAGAAGAATCAAACCAGAAAAAGAATAGTCCCATTTCCTTAATGAATATTGATAAAAATAATTTTAAATAAAATACTAAGAAGGAAATTATAGCAATATATCACAAGGATCTTACACTATGACCAGGCTAGACCTAAATCAGGTCTAATATTAGGAAAACTATAAGTATAATTCACTATGTCAATAACAAAAAGAACAAAAATCATGATTATTTCAATAGTTACAAAAAGTCAAAAAAGCTTTTGACAAAATACAACACCATTTCTGTTTAAAAATGTTAGAAAGCACAGGAATAAACAGAGCTTTCCTTAAAATATTAAGTAGTATCTACCTAAAACCAAGAGCAAGTGTTTCTATAAAGGGCATATGCTAGAAACCTTTCCAGTAAGATCATGGGTAAAACAAGGATGTCCATTATCACCATTACTATTTAGTATTGTACTAGAAATGCTAACTATAGCAATAAGACAAGAAAAAGACATCAAAATAAGCATAGCCAATGAATGAAGAAGCAAAACTATCACTTTCTACAAATAATATAATGGTTTACTTGAGAATCTTAGGGTATCAACTTAAAAAAACTAATCAAACTAATTAACAATAGCAGCAAAATCACAGGATGTAAAATAAACCCACTCAAATCATCAGCATTTCTGTAAATTACCTAAAAAACCCAGCAGGAAGAGATAAAAGGAAAATTCTATTTAAAATAACTACAGACAGTATAAAATACCTAGGAGTCTGGCTACCAAGACATACACAATAACTATATGAATACAATTACAAAATACTTCAAACAAATAAAGACATTTAAATAAATGGAGAAATATTAATTGCTCACGGATGGGCCAACCCACTATAATAAAAATGACAATGCTACCTAAATTAACTTACTTATTCAAAGCCATATCAATCAAACTACCAAAGAATTATTTTATAGACCTAGGAAAAATAATAAAATTCATCTGAAGAAACAGAAAGTCAAGAATATCAAGGGAATCAAGAATAATCAAGAATCAAGGGGAAAAAAAATTGGAAGGATGGGAGCCTAGTAGTATCAGATCTCAAACTAAACTATAAAGTTGTAATCAAAAAAACCATTTCTTGTTGGTTAAGAAATAGAGAAGTTGATTAGTGGAACATATTAGCAATTGATCAATGGAACAGTGAACACAATATACAGAAGTAAATGAGCACAATAACCTGATGTTTGATAAACCCAAAGATCTCAGCTATTGGGGCAAGAATTCACTATTTAATAAAAAAAATTTGTTGGGAAAACTGTAGTCTGGCAGAAACTAGGCATAGACTAACATCTCATACCCTATACCAAGAGAAGCTCAAAATGGGCACGTGAATTTGACATAAAGAGTAATATAATAAGCAAATTAGTGGGACAAATGCTAAAGGGGATGTGGGGAAACAGGCACGCTAAATGCACTGTTGGTGGAGCTATGAACTAGTCCAACCATTCTTGAAAGCAACTTGGAACTACGCCCAAAAAGCTACTAAGCCATGCATACATTTTGACCCAGTAATACCACTACCAAATCTATACCTCCCAAGGGATCAAAGAAAGAAGAAAAGGATCATATGTACAAAAACATTTATAGCAGTTTTTTTAATGGTGGCAAAGGGTTGGGAACTGAGACAATACTCATCAGCTAGGGAAGAGCTAAACAAGTTATGGCACATGAATGTGATGGAATGCTATGTTCCATAATAAATGATAAAGGGCATATTTTCAGAAGAAACCTGGAAAGATCTGTATGAATTGATGCAAAGTAAAGGTGCAGAGCCAGGAGAACAATCTATTCAGTAACAGGAATATTGTAAAGAAACTAACTTTAAAAGACTTAGTAACTCTGATTAACACAATGACCTACCACAATTCAAAGGAATCATAATGAAACATGCTCTCCACCTCCACATAGAGAACTAATGGATCCAGGGTGTAAATTGAAGCGATTTTTTTTCTCTTTCTTTCTCTTACTTTAAAAGAAAAAAAAAACATGGCTAATGTGGAAATTTGCTTTACGTGACTATACGTGTTTGTAATGGGTTTTGTTTTTCTTCTCAATGAGTGAAGTAGGGGAAAAGGGGAAGGGGAGAGAGAGTTTGGAATTGAATAAAAGAATTTAAAAGTCTGTGCTTTTAAAAAATAATCAGATTTCAAAAACAAAAATCAAAAATGACTGTATATTTGGTCATTAAAACCTCACATACAAATGCAGATAAGCAGAAATATTAAATATAACTTTTGTAGGTCACAATTCAATAAAAATAATATTCAAGAAAAGGCTGCTAACAAAACAAATTAAAAATTAATTGGAGAGTAAGTAACTCACTCCTAAAGAATGAGGGTCAAAATGCAAATCTCTAATGCATCTATGTAACAGTACAGTGTAGTTACTAGTGTTTTGTGTCTTATCACCCTACTGAACTATAGGCTCTACAAGAGGAAGGACCATGTCTTACCAAAACCTTAAATCTCCTCTAAAATCTAGCACTGACCTCTACACAAATAATAGGTGCTTTACAAATGTTGGTTGGATAAATTAATGAAGATTGAGCAATAAATATGTGTGTATTTCTAGTCAAAAGAACTTTCTTAGAACTTCCATTTTAGACAGATTCTATGGGCTAAATTCAGGTACTTGTGCAACCTTAAGAACTTCCATTCTACATGGTTCATTCAGATGCCCCCGTGCTATCCAACATAACGAGCAAGATTAGCTAGAGGCAGAAGTGTGAAGTTGGTATCTTTCTCTGATGTCCTACTGCCCATCCATCTCAATGTTCCTAGTCCTTACAAATCTCATTATGTTTATATTGTGCTTCCTGGCCCAGAGCACTACCCTTTACATTTAGGGATTGCTACTGGCCATATTCTAGGCTTCCCTGAAATATACTTGCTAATTTCATTGACTAGGCAAAGGCTAGAAAGGTAATCTGTGACCAGATTATGGAGGACCTTCAATACTATGCTAGTGAGTTTCTGCTTTACCCCATCTGGAGTGGGAAGCCATTAAGAATTTTTGAGCAGAGTGGGGTGTTACATGAAAGGTGATATTTTGGAAAGATGAATGTGATAGTGTATAGAATAGACTGGAGGGGTCAGAGAATGGCAGAGACACAAGACAGAAGGTTCCTGTAATTATGTATCCATGATGTAATAAAGGCATGAATTAGGGTGGTGGAAGTAGACAAAAGGATGGAGTCAAGAGACTGGAAAAGAAGAAATAACCACACACTTGAACACTGAGGCAATGAGGCCTGGCAGAAAGAGTGCTAGTTCTGCAATCAGAGAAAGCTCAGCTCTGTCACTTACTACTTGAGACCTTGAGGAAATCACTTTACACTTCTGAGTCTCAGTTTCTGCATCTAGAAAATGAGGGGGTTAGACTAGATAACTTCTCAGGTTCCTTCCAGTTTTAAATCTATGATCCTATAAGTTTGGAATTGAATAAAAGAATTTAAAAGTCTGTGCTTTTAAAAAATAATCAGATTTCAAAAACAAAAACCAAAAATGACTGTATATTTGGTCATTAAATGAATGACCTTGTTCTGTTCCTCTTGGGAACCAGATCTTACCTGCACCAATCCTGCTGCAGATAGTCTAACAATATAGCAATGGGGACCTCAGACCAGTCTGAGGGTACCTAAAGCTTCATTATGATCCTCATAGATGTCTTAAAGAGACTGGGGAGGGGCAAACAGCCTGGTAGTTGTCATTCAGATACTGGCCAAATTCACCAGCCTATTTTTGCCCTATTTCTCCTTTTTCCAATCTTTGTCTGATGTATTTATTCAATGTGAAAGTCACTAAATTAATTTTTTACATGAGTAGAAATTGTCAATTTTAGAAGCACATATGCGAATCTCCCTGTACAGGAGGGAACATGAATCTGATTAGTTAAAAATAGCATTTGTACTCATTCCCCCCACACACTAATTTCAATAAACTTACTCTGGAATTAGCCTGCCACTATGAAAATAGCTAAACATCAAAAATATTCCTAATAAGCAATGAACATGCCTAACAAGAGTTTCAAAGACATTCAGGGAACTTTTTTCTACTTTTTAAAAAATAACAAAATATTTTGTCTAAAACATAATTCATCATATCATCATCCTCTTCCCAATTCACTCCACTCTCCAAATCAGCTCCACATCTCAGTTTCTCCTCTGCCAATGACACTTCCATCCTCCATTTTGGAATCTTGGAATCATCTTTGACTCATTCCTTCCCATTTTCCATTTTCCATATCCAGTTATTCACTAAAGTTGATCCATGTTTTCTTCCCTCTTTATCCAGGCTGATGCCTCCCTAATGTAGGTCCTCATTATCTCATACCTGGATAACTACAACAGCCTCCTGGCTGCTCTCTCTCACTCCTCCCCTTTACCCTCAAAATCATCCAGCCAAACTAACCTTTCTAAAATTGTTTTCATCCTTTCATTCAAAAATCTTTAATGGTTCCCAATTTCATAGAATTATAGATTTAGAGCTGGGTGATCTATACTTTAACCACGATCTAATCCAATACCCTCTTTGTACAACTCAGGAAACTGAAGCTCCACGCTGTGTGTTGTTCCCTTTCCTTGAAATGACTTCCCTTTCCTATTTTACTACCAGCCAAATATTACTAATTCTTTGACAAATGTCACTTCTTCCATGAAGTTTTTTCTGATTTTCTATTCTCTGATCTCCAGCAGCACTGTCTGTACCACACCGTTTAGCCCTTAATTATATACCATCTTGTTTTGTTTGATGTTATTACATGCATGTTTATCTCGTTTCCTCAGTTACAATACAGCTCCTTAAAAAGGTAGGAACAAAGTTTTATCAATTTTCAAAAAGGGAAGAGAGTAGAATTTTCAAACTACAAGGCAGGACCTGGACATCAATTCCCAACAGAATTCTCAGAGGCAACCAGATGATATAGTGAATAAAACACTGGTATCAAATTCTGAAAGATCTGATTTTGGAATCTGCCTCAGACACTTACCAGTGTACTATGTACTATGTGATTCTGCACAAGTCACTTAACCTCTCTCAGCCTCAGTTTCTTCATCTGTAAAATGAGAGATTTAAAGCAATGACCCCACAGAGTGTTTTGGAGTACTGAAGAAGATACTACATATAAAAGCTCTTTATGAACTTTAAAAGTGTTATCTAAAATGTTAGCTATTATGATGATTTGTGAGCCCTTAGAAAGGGAAATTGCAATCACCAAGAGCCAGTATGGTATTATTATTACACACTTATACAGTGCCTAATATATGCCAGGCAATGTGTTAAGAACTTTACAAATATTATCTCATTTGATCCTTACTGAACCACACTGGAACGTAGGTGTTATTATCCCCATTTTACAGATGAGAAAACTGAGTCAAACAGAGATTATATCACATGCTCAAGGTCACACAGCTAGTAAATGCCTGAGGTCAGATTCGAATTCATTTTTTCCTAACTCCAAGCCCAGCATTCTATCTACTGCACCACCTACCTAAAATCAGACTATTGACAGCGCAACTAGCTAGGCACATAAGAGGAATACTACAGATATGACATACTTAGATTTCAGCAGAGCATTTGACAGAGTCTGTTATGGTGTCCTTGTGAATGAGATGGAGAAATGTGGGACAAATGATAATACAGATAATACAAATGATGATACATGGATTTGGAAAAAAGGTGGATGACTTGAGCCAAAAAGTGACTTACTAGTCATTCATGAGTTGTTGTTAGCTTTGGAAGGAAGTCTCTAGTGGAGAGAGTGCCCCAGAGATCCTTCCTTGGCCTTGTGCTGTTCACCACTGTTATCAATCATGAGAATGAATGGCATGCTCGTCAAATTTCAGAATCACAGAATTTGAGAGTTGAAGGGCCCTCAGCAGCTATCTAGTTCAGCCCATACACGAAAGTCATCCCATTTACAGATGACATGAAGCTGGGAGGGAGGGCAAACAGGCTGGATAATCATGAGGATCCAAAGAAATCACAACAGGCTGAACTAATGGGCCAAATCTGAAAAGATGAAATTTAATAAGAATAAGTATAAGGCTCCAGACTTGCCCAAGGGTAGTAAGAAGCAGAACCAGAAGGAGAAATTCATTTAAAAAAAAAACTACATAAACATAGCATGGGAAAAAGAGGACTGGGTAGACAGCCCCTCCTATGGAAATGATATTAGAGTCTGAATGGATTTTAAATTCTGTAGGAGTTGACAGTGTGACATGACAGCAAAACAATAACAAAATGTCTTGGGCCACACTGAGGCTTAGTATTCATGAAGAAAGAGGTCAGAGGTCAGCTGCCTCTGTCCTCGTCAGACCATACTTGGAGTACTGTGTTTGGTTCTGACACCACATTTTAGGAAAACCCTCAGCATACTGAAGTGTATTCAGAAGAGGGAGACCAGGAAAAAAAATCATAGAAAAGAAAAGCCTGGCACATGAAGACCAATTCGTTGTTGGCTATGTTTAGCCTGGAAAAAAGACGACTTAGATGGGACACCACGGCTGTCTTGAAACATTTGTATTGTTATCATATGGAAGAGAGTTAGACTGATTCTGTTTGGTTGCACAGGGCAGAACTAGGAGCGGGGAGGGGAAAATGGTGAAGAGGTAGCTTTAAACTCAATGTTGTGAGATCTGAAGAACAAGGACTGTTTCTGGGGTTTTGGCTGTTGCTACCGTCATTGTTGTTGGCATTGTTGGCATTTCTTTGTATCTCCAGCACTTAGTACAAAGCCTGGCATATAGCAGGCACTTAGATGTTAGATGCCTCACTGACTCAATATAAGGGAAAATGTCTTTGCCATCAGAGCTGCCCCACCCTCCAAGTGGAACAGGCTGCTCTGAAAATGAACGAATCTTCTTGTCACTGAAAGTCATAAGCCAGATGAGCATTTGTCAGAGATGCTGCAGGGGAGTTTCTGGTCAGATACATTAGACTAGAAAACACTGGATGTCCCTTCTGGATCTGAAATTCTGTGGTTCTATACATGTCTCTTTATATCATCTAATGAAGTCAGCACAGTACTGGGCACACAGATCCTCAGCAAATACCTAATTTAATTTGCCAAAGTATTATAAAATACTTTAAGACAAAGTATCATTTGGGACTAGATTATATTCCCATAACATAAGAAAAAAATATAATATAGGAAGATATTAAGAAAAACGCAGTTTTAAAATTTGGGGCCTTATATTTCATATTTTTGTATGCACATCAAAAGCTTATTGATTTGGTGAATCATTTCAAGATTTGCTCAAGATTTTGGAAGTTCAACTTCAGTAGCAATGAAAATAACATTTTCCTGGCATTGGACATTTAATTTCCAAGACAGAAGACTAGACATGCCTCTTTCACAGAGATGGCTCTGTTTATCTGGTGGCCTAAAACAGAGTTGTAATTTCAGCTTATTATACTAAAAATATGAAAATAAAAACGATCTCTAAAGGGTCATCTTAAATGAGAATAACTACCTGTGGGTAAACAGGAAAACAAACTGATTAAAAGCTGCTATAAGGCTGTAGGTAGGGAATTAGATGGAGTCAGGTCCCAGGTAGCATTATCCTTTCTCCTTGAATTTAATGCTCGAAGACCTCTATAGGAACAGATATTTTACAGGAGTTTAAATATATAAGAGTAAGAATCAAGTCCCTAGCTTGGAGGGAGACCCTATTTTTCTCCCACCCTAGTTTCAATGACCACTAGAAAACCCTATCTCCACTTCTGGATTGAGACTACATTCAATTATATTCAATTTAGCACTTCAATATATATTGCTTTCCGTTGTTTTCTGATAGCTTCTTACGTAAAGTCAGTGTCCCCAGCTTGATTGTAAGCTCTTTGAGGGCAGGATCGAAGTCAATATATACATTTGTATCATTCACTTATATTAATCTTGGTCCAGAAGTAGGTACTCTGGAACGATGAATTGAATTACATTGGCCTCACAAATTTCTCCAAGCCAAGGAATACGGGAAATATAGAAATGCAAAGCTAACTCTGCAGACGAGGGCTGAAAATATAAAACTGCTATTTCAGAAATGAACATTGTGCTCTAGGACACCTCAGTCTTCTTCTTGATCATGGCTTATCATGTCAAGATTCTCTCCCCATCAGCCCCTTCCCCCAAAGGAGGGGCAAAGAGAAGGAAGGAGGAATAGAGAGAGGGAGGGGAGAGTGAGAGGTAAAAGAAGGGAGGGAAAGAGAGGGAGGGAGAGGGACAGGAAGGAGAGGGAGGGAAGGAATCCACAAAAGCAGAGGTTATGCCTTCTAATTCTATGGTATCTTTGTCTTTCAGGTGCATGCCTTCAAAACTTTGGGTGATAAACAAGGATTGCTTGAACAGGCGGCCCAGAAAACGATCAAAGAAGAGTCACAACCAATGTCACAGAAGGGGACCAACAAGGGAACCTTTTATGCTAAATGTGATTCCCAATAACAGAAAGAAAGGAATGGGGTGCTAAGGTGAAAATGATGGAAACATTGAGAGGAATTTAACCACTGCCTCCTGTAGTTAGTGACAGAGAAGAAAGGCAGGCACAGGCTGGCATGCACCCTAGATATGGAGAAAGCAGATTTCAAAGGATTAATAGGAAAGCTAGATGGGATGAAAAACAATCAAGAATGAAATGCTAAAGACACAAATGGAAACAATTCCCACAAGGACAGAAGACAGGAATTGTCTGATGAGACCAATGTGGATGCACAAGGAGTTCCCTGCATAGATGAACTCACACCTTCTAAGTCAAGCTTAGTATGAGTCAGCAAAATGATGTGGCAGCCAAAAAACTTTAATTTTCTTCACCTTGGGCTATATTAAAAAAAGATTTCACAGATAATCCCTTGATGCTTTGCCCTGGCCAGACTATAGCTGGAGGACTCTTTGCTGTTCTGGGTATTCTGGGTGAAAGAGCATTGGTGAGCTAGAAAAGCATCCAAGGAGGGCCACCAGGAAGGACAGTGAAGGGTCCTGAATACCTGGCATACGTAAGGAACAACTGAAAGAACTTGAGTTTGGCGAAGAGAGGAGTCACAGTGAGGGAAACGATGTGAAGTTTCTCCTTAAGTATCTGAAAAGCTACCACGTAGAAGCAGAATTATACTTGATCCTAATGGGCAAAACCAGGAGCAGTGGAGGTAAGTTGCAAAGAAGAAAATTTAGACTTCTTAACAATTAGAGCTGTCCCAAGGTGGAATGGACCATCCTAGCACAGAGTCAGTTGCCCCTCTTTGGTATTTCTCAAGCAGAGTCTGGACAAATAGCCCCCACCTTAGTTCAGGACTTAATCACCTATCACCTGGACGACTGAAAGGGCTTCTTAATTGGTCTCCCCGCATCATCTCTCCCCGCTCCAGTCCTTCCTCCAAATAGCTGCCAAAGGAACTTTCTTTAAGCACAGGGATCACACATCCTTTCCCCTACTCAACGAATTCCAGTGGTTCCCTATTGTCCCTCAGATAAGATATAAGCAACTCTGTTTGGTCATTAAAGTTCTTCACAACTTGGTTTCAACTCACTTTTCCAGCTTCATTATAGTTAACTCCCAAGAAAACTGGGTTTCTTGCTCTTTCTCCTACTTTCTCATTCTCACCTAACACTTCCTCTTCCATTAATATACATTTGCACTTGGTCATCCTCCATAGCTGGAATACACTAGCTCTTCACCTCCTCCTGGAGAATCCCTTACTTTCTTCAAGCTTTACCTTCTACACATGAAGCCTTGCTTGACCCCCTAATGGTAGTATCCAACCTCTCTAAACTAACTGTATTTATTTTGTATATACTTAAATATGAACATCTCCCCTAGCAGAATGCAAACTATTCAAGAACATGGGCCACCTAATACATGTCTCACAAGTACCAGATGCTTAATAAATACTCAAAGACTGATGGAGAAGGCTGAAAGTCTTTGTGAACCATCACTTGAATGGCAAGCTAATTCTCATAATGGGAATGTAGGGCAAGAAGGGAAAGTAGGAGAATGTAAGCTTTTTGAGAGCAAGGTTATGTTTTGGCTTTGTAGTGTCTTCCACATAATAGACCCTTAATCAATGATTGCTGAACTGTATTGTTGAAGGGAAATTTTCAGGAAAGACGTTGTTGTTCAGTTGTTTCTTTCAGTCACGTCTGACTCTTCTTGACCCCAACACTATCAGACCACCTCCACAATGCAGGGATGTCATGAAAGAAATGGGTGACTGTTCCTTTCAAATGCTGAAATATATCTTGATACCTGACCCTGTTTTATTCCTTCAACAGATATCTATTGAGTCAGTCTACTATATGAGCAGCTCAATTCCATAGAAACGTCCCAGGCTCTACTGCTCAGTGGTGTCACAGGTATTACTAACAGGCCCAGGTGGAAGGCGAAACAACAAGGTAACAATTCTTCCCGAAGGAAATGCCTTTATATTTCAGCAACTTGCCTTTGGGCACTAGGCTTCTAAACAGGTGGAAGAAGAGAAGCCCTTTAAACTCCCTTTCACTCTCTCTCTGCCCAGTCCCAAAGCCAAGGCCAGATTCTCACTAAAGAAAATTCTACCTTTCCCTAAAGCTGGGCTCCCCCCCATCACTCCCCCCATGCCCCGACTGATACCACAAGGCTAGAGAAGACTGACGCCCAGTGAGAACAGAAAGTGTTGGGACAAAAGAGCTTTGCCCTAGGGGGATGAGAAAGGATGGGGTGGGGAAGAAACGGAGGTCAGGGAAACAAACACCTGGCTGGCTTCAGGGTCCACACTGAGCACTCCTCGGGCCAGCTGCGTGCCTGGGGGGGGGGGGGGCGGGGGGGGGCGGGAAGGGGGGAGCCAACCACAGCTGGCGCGTTCCTCGTTGCAGCTCCCCCCGCCCCGCTCCCGCCCCACTGTACTAGAGCCGGCCCAGGATCCAGGCCCCTTCCCCAGTCCCGGCTGCACACATAGCCAGCCTGGGCCCCAGGCCCGGGCGCAGCGCCTAGCACGTCCTCGGCTGCCTCACCTCGCTCACCAGTCCCTGCCAGTCGCTCTCGGTCCGATTGAAATTCATGGCCTCATCCATGCGTGAAGCAGCTTCATCAATAACCTCCTCCCCCGCCCTGGCTCCCTTCCTCCCACCCCCAGCCCCAAGTGGCCTCGGCGGGCACTGGAGAGGGGCGCGGGAGGGGCGGGCGCCCGCACACCAGCGAGACTGGCCCCACTCCCCGCGCCGCTACCGCTTCCAGCTGCCACTGCCCGCACTGTTTACCCAACGTCAGCCTTAGCGTGAGGAACGGGAGGAGGAGCTCGAACCGGAGCCGGAGCCCAGCCGGAGCTGCTGCTCCCCTCAGGGCACAGGCACTTGCCTCCCTCCTGCCTAACCCGCCGGGGCTCCCGCAGCCAGAGGCCCCGCGTCTTCAAGGCCGCTCACTGCAGAGGTGGCTGCCATCCCCATTGGGTCTGGGGGCGAGACTCCATCTGCATCCCCCAAGTTCCGCGTGCAGCCACCTCTGGGGTGGGCAGCAGATGGCTTGGCCTTAGCCAGGGACATAAAGCGAGGGCCTTCGGGTCCTGCCGACACGGCAAAGACAGTGCGTTCTTATTTGGCATTTTTTGTTGTTAACAGTCACGATACTAACAAGACGAGTCTATGGACTCAGGTGGATTCGCCTTTTTTAGATAATAATGTTCAATCATCTTGGTTAATGTTTAGACTATCCTCCCCCGAGACACCCCTTATCTTCATTCTACTCTGGGACTGCATTATTTAAAGGATCCAGAAAGAAGGTGGGGAAGTTCAGCATAAATCCATTTCTAGATGGAGGAATGGAGCTACAATTCAAGAAAACTGATCCTGATTGCCAAACCTACTTTCCAGCTGAAAAGAAAGACTGAGATGGGGCATGCAAAATCCCAGGGAACTCTGAAGAAAGTGGTAATTTCTGAAAGAAACTGGCTTCATTCATAGGCCCTTGTGCCAAATCCCCTGGTGGAGCCCAGAATCAGTCAGGGACCTTGATTAAGCACTCACATTTAGATAACATTTTAAGGTTTACAAAGTGCTTTCCTCACAACAACCTGGGGAGGCAAATAATGCAAGTATTTTTGTAGCGTTTATACTGTGAGAAACTCTCAGGGTTGAAAAATTCTTCCACCTAGGCCAATGCAACTTACCTCTACTTTGTAGTCTTAGAGAGTTGCCTGGGACCCAGAAAAGTTAATCAATTTATTAAGTACCTACTACGAACCAGGCATTGTGCTGGACGTTGGGAATACAAAGACAAAAATGAAACAATCTCCACCCTCAGCAAGCTTGTGTTCTATTGGAAGAAACTACAGGAACACATAAGTACATACAAAAATCATCAAACAGCATATTAAGAGAGGGAAAACCTGAAATCCCTGCCCCCCAGGAGCTGACATTCTAATTCTAAATGGAGACCACATGCAAATAAACTTTGTAAATACAAGCTACATAACAAGATGTTCCAAAAGTCTTGGTGCAGTTTTAAGCTTTTAAGTTAGTATAGCTATAATATATTATGTATACTTGTAAAACATATAATATATAACCTGACATTATATATTGTTATATGACATATATTATTACCTATTATATAATATATAGTATAGCTATAATAGCTTTAAACTGCACCAAGATTTTTGGGACATCCTGTATAGTATACATGGGAGATAAATACAAGATCATTTAGGGGAAGAAGCACAGGCAGCTGTGGGAATCAGGAAAGGCCTTATTTCAGGATGTGTATTGGAGCTCATATTTAGAGAAAGCTCTTTTAAGCAATTTACCCATGGCCTCACCCTAGTGTAAATATTACCTACATTTTATAGATACTTTCATATCTATTGTTTCATTTGTTCCTAACGACAACCCTGAGAAATAGGCAGAGCAGGGAATATTATCTCATTTACATATGTCTGTTTCCTCCAAATGCATCCAATCTATCCTGGGGTGGATGGATGGATGGATGGATGGATGGATGGATGGATAGATAGATTTATGAAGCACTTACTATGTGCCAGCCACTGTACTAAGCTCCTGTCCACATCCTCCCAAAATCCTGGGTTGGGGTTGGTGCTGGGTGCCTTCCTCTACATTTCTAGGCATTGGGTGAGTCAAAATGGAACACACAGGCTGACCATTGGTTATCTGTCTCATCACTAAACTGACCAACTTCCTTTTCTGTTCATACTTTTGATGACTTCCTTTTTGCCCCTTCTATATAATTCTGCCTTTGTAATATGTTGCAGCCTACTCATATCTAATACATTTCCATTGCCTTTGGGGTGACTTCCTAATTATTCAAAGACTCTGGTATTCTATGATGCACAGCCATACAATATCACTAAAAGAAGTATGGAGTTGTTAAAAGTCATTAGAATGTGAGGTCCTTGAGAGCAGGCATCATATTTTGCCTTTGCATATCCAAGGCTTAGTACAGTACCTGGCACACTGTAGGTACTTCATAATAAATGCTTGTTGATTGACTCACTAAAAGAACTGCTCAATTTTTTCAAGGCAATCCAGCCTGTTCAATTCTGGCCCAGTTCAGTCACACTACCTGAAGTGTCTGTCCAAGGTCTGTCTGTCTGCCTGTCTGTCTGTCTATCTATCTATCTATCTATCTATCTATCTGTCTATCTACTGATGAGTCAACTTTATGGGCTGTCCATCCAACTTCAATATCACTGTCTGAAAAAAAGCAATTCTTCATCCTCTTGGGTTTTACTGTGTGAATTGTTAGGCTTTTGTGATTATGGGTTTCATTTTGTTATTTCATCTTTCAAAGATACTTATATGATTTTGACATATTTGTGGAAGATGTTTTTTTGGAGGCAGCCTGTAAAGTAGCTTTTGACTCTTTGGAAGGAAATGGGTTTTTTGAATAATCAATAAACAAGCATTGTGTGGGATTTTATATTTTCTACAGTTTTCAGTCACCTGTGTGACTCTACTGGGGTGATCTGCTATAGAATATTATTTGAGAGAGCCTGCCTTTGTGGTGTGGTGGCAAGAGCACTGGACTTAGTATAAAAAGACCTGTGGAAAAATCCTGTTTCTAATATGTCATATCTATGTAAGCTCAGGCCAGTCTTTTAACCTTGGGCCTCAGTTTCCTCATCTGTAAAATGAAAGTACTGGACTAGATAGCTTTTAAGGTCCTTTCTAGACCTATGTCAATGATCTTTTTCATACTTTCATCAAAGTTGTCTTTGATCAGTCTTATAAAGATTTTTACAGAAATGGCAAAGTAGAAAAAATGATTAGCACAATTAATTATTTTTTTGCCTTTTATTTGTAATAATCAGGCAGATCAAGTTCTGATTTAACCTGATTATTCAGGGGCCCACAGCTGATAAGTGGCAATGAAAATGCTAGAAGCCAGGTTTTTTAGCTCCCAGAATAGTGTTCCTTCCATTATTCCACCTGGCCTCCTGAAACCATCAAAGGGATTTTACAGGTTAACTGGGATCCTAACAGTTAACACAGGCAATGTTGAGGGAAAAAAAAAAAAGAAAGAGAAATAAACACTTCAGCTAACAATCTGACATTTCATATTTAAAAAGCAAATTACATTCTTCCTCTGAATCACTCTCTAATAACCCATCAGGTTTAGTTTTGACCTGTGGTCCTGAACTTTTAGACTGAGTAAATGTAAACTTGTCCATCTGTCACTTACCAGCTGTGACCCTAGGAAAGTACTTTAACCTCTCTGCATCTTAATTGATGTTTTTTCAATCTTAAATAGGGACAATGATGCTTAGAGAATCATAGCATTATAGTGCTAGGTTTCTTAAAGATAATTTAGTTTAAGCCTTTCATTTTACAGAAGAGCCAGGTGTGACTCAGGGAGATTATAAGATTTACCCAAAGTTTGTTAGTTTGTTAGTAACAGAACCAGGATTAGATCTCAAGTGTCCTGACTCCTCATCCATTCTCCTAATTCATAGTCTAGTCCTTTTTTTGCTGTATTTTGCTAAAAATTAGAACTGAAAGGGACTCCCTTATTTTAGCAATGAAGAAATTTGGACCCAGAAAAGGGGAATTAATAAACTACCTACCTACCTGCAAAAGGGCTAATAAGTGAAAGTGCTTTGTAACCACAAAGTGCTAAATAAAAGTGAATTATTATAATTATTATTCTGCAACAGCTTCCTCACTCCCACGAAGAAGGGGGGTGTCCTCAAGAAAATTGTGAAAATTTGTCTTTGACCTTTTCCCTATTTGTCTCTTCTCTCTCTCCTGTCCCTTAAAGAAACATATCCTTTGTCCCATCAAGGGCCTTACTCTCTAGGCTATCTATCAAATTGGAAAGTAATCTCCCCCAGGATGTTAGTTATTGAAGGTTTTAAGGTATTGCTATTCATGAACCTTTAAGACCCAAAAGAATATCTACCTAATGGTAGAATTTTTGACAGACAATTTGGGGATGAGGAAACTTCCAACAACACCACATAAATAACTACGTTTCTTCTATCTATAAGAAAGACAACTTAGGGGGCAGAGCCAAGATGGCAGAGGCAAAGCAGTGACTTTTTTGAGCTCTCCCCCCAAACCCCTCCAAATACCTATAAAAAATGACTCTAAACAAATTCTAAAGCAGCAGAACCCACAAAAAGACAGAGTGAAACAAATTTCCAGCCCAAGACAGCCTGAATGGTTGATTGGAAAGGTGTATCACTCCTGGCCGGGAGAGGAGTGCAGCTCGGCGGTGGCACACAGGCCGCAGCGACCCTGGAGCAGGCCTCAGCGGACTGAATTTCAGGCAGCTGTGGCGGTTTCCAGACTCCTCAACCCACGAATGCCAAAGACAACTTGGAAGGTCAGTGGGAAAAGTCTGTGACTGCAGTGAGAAAAGGAGGTAGGTCTCAGCCACCTCGAGGGCAGCGCCTGGCTCCTGAGCTTCCGGCCCACAGACTGAGGGGGAATCAAGTGGCTGATAAGAGGGGGATTGCAGGGATCTCTTTGCCAGTGCTGAGGCAGGAATCTCTTGCTTTACCAGTGCTTGGATCTGGGTCACAGTTCTGAGAGGTGGTCCTAGGGTGAGGAGCAATGCTGGTGTGGTGAAGCTTCTTGTGGTGGTGGAGAGAAAACACCTCGACCCTGATCATACCACCTTGGAAGAACTGAAAATTTTCAGTTCCCTAGAAGTATCTCTGAAAACAGCTGTACAAACCCCCAAAGCTTGGGACAGTGCATTCTCCACATTGGAAACAGACTTTTACCTTAACAAAGAGTTTAAAACTCAAGTAATAGGCTGGGATCATGAGTAAGGAGCACAAAAAGAATCAGATTATATTATCTTACTTTGGTGACAAAGAAGATCAAAACATACAACCAGACAAGACAACAAAGCCAAAGCTCCTACATCCAAAGCCTCCAAGAAGAATATGAATCAGTCCCAGGCCTTGGAAGAGCTCAAAAGGGATTTTGAGAAGCAAGTAAGAGAAGTAGAGGAAAAACTGAGAGTTTTGCAAGAAAATCATGAAAAACAAGTCAACAGCTTGCTAAAGGAGACCTAAAAAAATACTGAAGAAAATAACACCTTAAAAAATAGCCTAACCTAAATGGCAAAAGAGGTCCAAAAAGCCAATGAGGAGAAGAATGCCCTAAAAAACAAAATTGGCCAAATGGAAAAGGAAGTCGAAAAGATTACTGAAGAAAATATTTCCTTAAAAATTAAAATAGAGCAATTGGAAGCTAGTGACTTTATGAGAAATCAAGACAGTGTAAAACAAATCCAAAAGAATGAAAAATTAGAAAACAATGTGAAATATCTCATTGGAAAAACAACTGACCTAGAAAATAGATCCAGGAGAGAGAATTTAAAAATTATTGGACTATCTGAAAGCCATGATCAAAAAAAGAGCCTAGACATCATCTTTCAAGAAATGATCCAGGAAAACTGCCCTGATATTTTAGAACCAGAGGGCAAAATAGAAATTGAAAGAATCCACCCATCACCTCCTGAAAGAGATCCCCAAAGGAAAACTCCTAGGAATATTGTCACCAAATTCCAGAGTTCCCAGGTCAAGGAGAAAATATTACAAGCAGCCAGAAACAATTCAAGTATTGTGGAAACACAATCAGGATAACACAAGATTTAGCTGCTTCTACATTAAGGGACCGCAGGGCATGGAATATAATATTCCAGAGGGCAAAGGAGATAGCATTACAACCAAGAATCACCTACCCAGCAAAACTGAGTATAATCCTACAGGGGAAAAAAATGGTCATTCAGTGAAATAGAGGACTTTCAGGCATTCTTGATGAAAAGACCAGAGCTGAATCAAAAATTTGATTTTCAAATACAAGACTCAAGTGGAACATAAAGAGGTAAACAGGAAAGAGAAATCATAAGAGACTTATTAAGGTTGAACTGTTTACATTCCTGCATGGAAAGATGATATTTGTAACTCATGAGACCTTTGTCAGTATTAGGGTAGCTGGAGGGAAAAAATTATATGTATGTATATAGATAGATAGATAGATAGATAGATAGATAGATAGATAGATAGATAGATAGATAGATAGATAGATAGATAGAGGGCACAGGGTGAGTTGAAGATGAAGGGGTCATATCTGGAGAATAAAATTAAGGGGTGAGAGAGGATTATACTAGGAGAAGGAGAAAGGGAGAGGTAGAACGGGGTAAATTATCTCACATAAAAACAGAAAAGAAAAGGCTCTTACAGTAGAGGGGAAATGGGGGAAGGTGAGAGGGAATGAGTGAATCTTATTCTCATAGGATTTGACTTAAGGAGGGAACAACATACACACTCAATTGGGTATGGAAATCTGTCTTACCCTACAGGAAAATGGGGAGGGAAGGGGACAAGAGAGTAGGGGGATGATAGAGAGGAGGGCATATTGGGAAAGGGGGTAATCAGAAGCAAATACTTCTGAGGAGGGTCAGAGTCAAAAGAAAGAATAGCATAAATGGGTGGTTGGGATAGGATTAAAGGAAATAGAGTTAGTTTTTCACAGTATGTCTACTATGGAAGTGTTTTGCATAACTGCACATATATAACCTATATTTAGTTGCTTGCCTTATCAATGAGGGTTGGTGGGGAGGGAGGAAGGGAGAAAATTCGGAACCTAAAGTTTTAAACACACATGTTTAAAAAAAATGTTTTCATATGCAACTGGGAAATAAGAAATACAGAAAATGGGGTACAGAAATCCATCCTGCCCTACAGGAAAATTGAAGGGGAAGGAGATAAGAGAAGGGGAGGAGAGGTAGAAGGGAAAGCAGACTAGGGGAAGGGGTATTCAGAATACATGCCATCTTGGGGTGGGGGAGGGGCAAAATGGGGTGAAAATTTGGAACTCAAAATCTTGTGGAAGTAAATGTTGAAAACAAAAAAATAAATAAAAATTATCACAAATTAAAAAAAATTAAAAAACAAACAAAAAAAAGAAAGCCAACTTATTTTGAACCTTTATTTTCAGAGACCCCTTCTAAAACTTTTGTTTACATCCTTTCTTTGATGCAAGTTAGTTAATTATATCTATATATTTTTTTAATTAGAGAAAATTTCAAGAATTGAAAGCCCTCACTCCAAAATATGAAGAAACTTACAACTCAGTTGCCTAGTTTTCTAGATCATTGGTTTTTGAGCTAAAAAGGGAATTCCAACCCCTTTGTTTTTTACAGATCAGGAAACTGAGGCTCAGAAAAGTTAAATTACTTCCTTAAGGTCATAAAAGTAATAATATTCAAAGTTTTGATATGAGTCCAGCTCCTCTGGTATTGAACCCAGATTCCCCTCAGTTCAAGTGCCTTCCCTCTCTTGATTATATCCTGTCTCTGTCTTGTTTGTACATAGTTATTCGCATGTTCCCCTACTTGACATACTTGACATACTGTGAGCTCCTTGAGAGCAGGCACTCTGTCTTTTGCCTTTTTTTGTATCCCTACAGCTTAGCACAGTGCCTGGCTCATTGTTGTTCAGTCTTGTCCAACTCTTTGTGACCCTGTGGACCATACTGTCCATGGGGTTTTCTTGGCAAAGATACTGGAGTGGCTTACCGTGTCCTTCTCCAGTGGATTAAGGCAAAGAGGGTTGAGTGACTTGCCCAATGTCACACAGCTAGTAAGTGTTTAATGCCAAATTTGAACTCAGGTCTTCCTGACTCTAGGCCCAGTATTCTATCCACTTCACCACCTAGCTGTCTCTGCCTGGCTCATAGTAGGCCTTTAATAAATGTTTATTAACCGACTGACTAAATCCAGTGCTTACTCTACTCCATTATGTCTGTTTCCCCTTGGAGCATTTATATTGCTAGCCCCACTGCAAACCTGCTTAGCTTGTGAAATGTGATGAAATCATAGACCAAGGCAACGTAGCTTCAAGCTACCTTTTTTTATCTCGTGTTATTAATGTAGCCTGACATTGACTAATAATAATAATTATGCAGTTTGGGCACCTACCAGAAAGCCCCTAGATGCCTTATCAATAGCAACCCCAAATGATTAAAAACAAAGCTTACCATGTCATAACTTTTTCAAAGGGGGAAACATGCCTCACCAACCTCCTTTAATTTTTAATAAAGTAATAGTCAAATTTAGGTCAGTCATTCCTATGGGTTCCACTTAAAGCCAGAAGAGGTAGTGTTGGTTTGAAAGATAGAGGGCCAGCCTTTGATCCACAAGACCTAGGTTCAAGGCACACATGGCTGTGTAACCGTGGGCAAGTCATGAAACCTCCAAGTCTCCTTCCCCCGCCCCAACCCAAACATCTCTAAGATTTTAAATGACAGAAGAGTTACTGACCTGACTTGCTGAAAGAAATTTTCATACCAGAAGTACCCTATGCTCAATGAAATAATAAGTATGGACAAAAAAAAAGGCAACCCTGAAAAACTTGTTTTATATTGGTCACCATGAAGTTAAATAATGGAGAAACTTCTATTTTTGTTTCCCTTTTCTTTTCTAGGTGGTGAGATATCCTTGTTGTTGTTTTCCGTCATTCAGTTGTGTCTGAGTATACAGGGGCCCATGGACAGTGTGACCCCATTTGGGGTTTTCTTGGCAAAGAAACTGGAGTGGTTTGTCATTTCCTTCTCCAGTGTGTCCCCATTTTACAGATGAGGAACTGATGCAAATAAGTTAAGTGACTAGCCCAAGGTCACACAGCTAGTATTTGAGGCTGGATTTGAACTCAGATCTTCCGGACTCCAGGCCCTTGCTCTATCCACTGCACCCCCTAGCGTCAATTTTTCCACATGTAGTCATAGGCCAGCAACTGATTTTTGTTGTTGTTGTTGTTGTTGTTCACTCATGACCCCACTTGGGGTTTTCATGCAAGGATACTAGAATGGTTTGTCATTTCCTTCTCCAGTGGATTAGGGCAAACAACAGATTAAGTGACTTGTCCAGGGTAACAGAGCTAGGAAGTGGCTGAGACTAGATTTGAACTCAGGTCTTCCTGACTCCAGGTCTAATGCTTTATCCACTGAGCTACCAGCTGCCTCATTTTTATTTATTCATTTGTTTATTTCCTTATGTAAACAAACATACACAGTTTTAGGGAAAGGTTTTCAGATGATATTGAGTGATATGCTTCACTTTTAAAAGTCCAGGGAGGTTTTAAGAATGACCATTTATTAGCACTTCAAGGTTTTCAAAGTCTTTCGCACATGGTATCTCATTTTATCCTCACAACAGCCCTGGGATGCAGGTGCCATCATTATCACCATTTTCAAGATGAGGAACCTGATGATGAAAGAGGATAAGTGATTGTGCCACAGTCACACAACTCCTAAGGGTCAGGGTGAGATTCAAACTCAGATCTAATGTTTACTCCAAACCCAATGTCTGCTATACAAGGCTGAAGTCAAATCACCCAAACTTAAGGAATGAAAACTGAGCATGTCCTGATAGGAAAAAAAAAAATACCTCCTGGAGGACTGGAAAGAAAACACTGCTAGAACCTGAGTCAGAAGGCCAGGATTCTGCCCTTGGCTCTTGTCTTGACTCCCAGGCCACAATGGTCTAGGTCTGTTTCATTTTTATCTTTGTGTGGGCCTGGTATATAGTTCACTTACCATATGCTTACTAAATGCTTTTGGATTGCTTGATTGGACAATAGTAATACATCTAGGGAAGTCTATGCTACTGCTGCAGCTGCTGCTCTTTCACCTTCTCCAGGCAAGGGAAGGAAGTGGAAATTCTGGTGTCCCTAGCCAGAATTCCAGAAAGGGCCCTCTTCCTTTTGGTTATTTGAAAGCTAAGCCATCCTGTAATACAGTAGTACTTTTCTTTTTGTTCTCCATCAGCCTGGTTTGCGTGAGATTTATCCCTCTATACCTACCATTTTTTTTTCTCCTGTTCAAACTAGGTCAGAGAGTCTAACAGAACAGGTTAAGAAAATGTTTTTTTATGACCACACTTTGCACAAATGTATTTAAAACTGAGAAGTGGCCTAAGGTACCCAATCCATACTAGGATGAAAGGAAGCCATTTTCGTGGTGTCTGGCCAGGAACTCAATTGGACCAAATAGATAATGGAACACAATGCAACCACTTTACAATCCTCTCATCTTTCTTGGGGGGGGGGGAAAGACTACAGTTCCCAGCATGCATTGCTGCCAAGCATCTTTCTCTTCCCTGCCAGTGGGCAGTTTCCTTAGGCTGAACCTCGCTTTCCTTTCAAAAACGAACAGCTGTTCTTTTCCTCCCCTAAGTTCAGCCTAAGGTATCTGCAAACATGGCTTGCATAGACCATCTATCTCTCCATGACCTGCCCCTGGATTCTCCATCTTAGGGCCCTGGAAAGCAAGGAGGGAAGCATTAGAAGCCTTGCTAGATGCGCTCCTCTCCTGGAGCTCGTCTTCTCCTGCTCTCAGTCCTCCACCTTCCTCTTCCTCTCCCCATCCTTCCCCCCACCCCCACCGGCGGCCGCGGCAGTTCCGTAATCCCTCCCCGCCCAGCAGCAAACAATCAGCAACCAGCGGCTTCACTCCTGCCCCCGCTGGCTGCCAATCAGCGGTTCAGCGGGGAGTGGAAGGAAGTTCCACTCCCCGCTGAACAGACGAGGTGCTCAAAATGACTGAGTAGGCCTGATCACTGGCTGGCAGGCCGGGGACCCGCAATTGCAGTCCTGAGGGGGAGCAGGCAGCTCCCGGCTCCAGCCAGTGATTGGCGTGGGCACCGGGGGAGAAAAGGGAGAGGGGGTGAGGGCTGGGGGAGGTGAGGAGGTGCAACCCTTTCTGCTGACGGTGATGGCCGGGAGAATGGAAATGGAGGTGTCAGGGAGAGGGAAGAGAGTGAGTTGTGAAGGAGAGGGTGGGGGTGGGGGGCTAGAGAATGGAAGATGGAGAGAGAAGCAGAGCCCCGGGGCGCTGGATGGCATGTCAGACAATGAAAAAACACCGCACAGAGAGCAAACCTCTGGCAAGGGAGAAATAGAACAGAACAGAGGGAGTGAGAATGTGGGCCAGTGGAAGGGGTTAAGTGGAAGACGGAGGCGGAAGAAGTCCCCCAGCCCTAGGATTATTCAAATACATTGTACTTATTGATAATGTATTTCATTTATTCATCTGGGGGGGATGTGTGTGTGTGGAGATGTGATTCAGCACAAAATTCATGTAAATTTATGTAAATATATATGCAGACTAGCTGCAGCCCTGGGGCTCGTGACAAGTTACCAGTGTGGCCCTCCCTGTTGCAAAGGTTATGGGCGATTGGACTTAAGGAGCTGAAAATAGAAAAAGCCCTGGCTTCCGTGCCCCTTCTACAGCAAGCTAGGAAGGAGAGAAGACCCTGTCATTCTGGGAAGTTCAACATCTTAAAAAATTGGCTACAGCTATAGAACGGAATCACCTACAGTGTCCCCTTGTCACTTTCTTCATGCAGGGATGCTGGATCCTTTTTTTTACTCCCCCTCCCCTTTCTTTGTACAGATGGGGGTTATTTTTCGTGAAAGTGATAGGAATGTGTTTTCTACCTCCAGCCCTGAGAAAGAGCAATGAGGTTGAAAAAAAAAATAAAGAAGGCAATTTGAATTGTGGGGTAAAGAGGTGACATCCTAAATAAATGGCCAAGACTGATAAAATATTTACTGTCCATTAGGCTGTCCTTCAGAGCAGTTTTCTTTGGGTTTTTTTTTTTTAATTCTGCAAAAGCAGTGTCATGGCATTTATCTAATGACATGATTCTCCAAGTTGTTAGGCAGCATCACTCCAGCTTGGCCCAGCACCATCACAGTGCAGCAGAATGTGCCCATCCATTCAAATGGCAGCATACTGCAGAATTATGAAATGGTGCTCTAATAATTTAATCATCAAAGATGGTAGTTGGTCAAACAGAAAAACGCACTAGACCTGACGTCCCAAGACCTGGTGTTTTCAAGCCCGGGTTCCACACTAGCCCGATGACCCGAGCACTTAAAATAGGACTCCTAGTTCTGTTATTTACTACAAGTGTGACTTTGGCCTGGCTGAGTTAATTCAATTCAACAAATATTTATCCAGTACCGACTATGTGCAAGGCACCTGGCTAGGCATTGGGGATAAAGCAACAAAAAGGAAACATTTCCTTCCCTCAAGGAGCTTATATATGCAAAAATATGTATGCAAATGAGGAAATATGAGGTATACATAAATTAATAAAAAGACATTGAGGGAGAGAATTTGTTGATAACTAGGATGGGGAGCAGGAAAGGCCTCACTGTTTTGAAGGAAACTAGGGAATCTAGCAGAGAAGAAGAAGGAACATATTCCAGATATGGAGGGAACAACCTGTTTAAAGGCATACCTTTCTAAGTCTTAATTTCCTGATTTGTAAAATGAGGGAGTTAGACTAGATGATTTCTGAGCTTCTTTTCAGCTCTGATTCTATGATCCTAAGTCATTTAATAGCTCTGAGCCTCAGTTTCCTTATCTGTAAAATGGGAACGATAATACCTTGAAGGTTAAATGAAATACTAAATTCAAAAGTGCTTTGATATCTAGCACTTATTAGTAGTTGGCCTTGGTCTACAAGAGTGACTAATCACTGTCAAATGTAGGACAGTCTAAAAAGATGAAGCTGAGGAGAAAAGGATGATTAAAGTCTATAAAATTATGAAGGTGTTCCATAGTCATGAATTGCTTCGGTCCATGATGGAGCTCTCCAGTATGGCTTCAAGTACCAGGGGCAAAGGAACCACTGTTTACTGGACTAACTTCCAGGTTATCAGTATCCCAGGAGACTTGTAATATAATAGATTTCATCAGGAGGTACAAACAGAGAAAAGGGCAGAAAAAAGAGGAGGAGTCATTCAAAAAGAAAATGGATTTGAATAGAGCTCCCAGAGAGTCAAAGCCAAAAGCAACAATGGAAAAGTGAACAGCCGGCTGTGGTTGGAATAGGGAGATAGAAGGGGAAGCTCGTAGGAAAGTAGAACCAAAAGAACCCAGGAAGCCCTTGAAAATCCTGACAATCCCAGAGCAGAACCTGTCCCAAGAAACTTCTGCGGAACTGCATGAGACAAATACGACTGAGTTTTAAGATCCTATTATTGGGCCATGAGTTCAGAAGCAGTTACATCCTTTCTCTGATATACTGAGGGGATTAAGTGGGGATAAGATTATATCTAACCTGAAGCCTATGAAGAGGCTGCACCTCATCGTGTACAGGGGCAGAGAATAATGATTCTACTACTTGACTCCTTTTTGTTACTTATTGTGCTTTTATTTCTTAATTAAATTCTTTTTCTGCTGGATTTATGTCTTGCACGGTCTACAAATAATATTGCATTGACGGGGACTTAAGATGTGATTTCCAAAATAGATTAGTCAGAATAGCCCACGAGGAAACTAGAAAAAGGAGGGAGGGGCTCTGGAACCAGAGGTCAGAGCTTTCAGGGGCTCATCTGTTACAAATAATTATCCTGAGAATAACTTGCAAAGGAGCTATTATCTTGGGTTTCTGGAAGAAGTTACAAAGATGGATAAGATAAATGTATTCATTGTATCCCAGAACATTTAAAAGGAAGAGCATCACTTAGAGTTGTAGGAGATAGATTTTTCACACACACACACACACACAAATACCCCTCCTGTCACTCTCTCTACCCCTTCTAATCCAATTAGGAGTGTCAGAAGAGAGAAGGGGGTTATAAGAGAGATATTGGCCTTGGCAACAGATTGGATGTGGGGGTGAGAGTGAAGAGTTGAAGATGGCACCTAGGTTGTGAACCTGGGAGACTGAAAGGATGGTGGTACATCCCTAATCCTCAGAGCTCTTACAGAGATTAACCACCTAGGACCTCTCAAAAGTCATGTCTTGATCTCCTTGTTGGAGGTGAAATATTGTATTTCAGTTCAGTCCTTTTTCAATAAAGTCTGACTCTTCATGACCCCGTTTGAGATTTTCTAAGGCAAAGATACTGGAGTGGTTTGCCATTTCCTTCTCCAGCTCATTTGACAGATGAGGAAACGGAAGCAAACAGGGTTAAATGACTTGCCCAGGGTCACACAGCTAGTAAGTACCTGAGGCCAAATTTGAACTCAGGTCTCCCTGATTCCAGGAGCGGTACTCTATTTAGAACATAAGTTCTTTATAGAAGTCAATCTCCTTGGAAATAAGACTGTACCAATATCATTGTCTTTTAAATGTGAAGCATCCTGATTAATATCTGGCATTTATGTAGAGAGCGCTTTAAAGTTTGTGAGGTACCATAAATAGATGATTTCATTGGAAACTAAAAAACCTTGTTGAAATATGTACTATAGGTATCACTATTCCCATCGTACAGGTGAGGAAATCAATGCCTAAAGAGATGACTTGCTCATACTCATACAGCTAGTAAGAGTCAGAGGCAAATTACAAATCCAGGTCTTCCTGACTCAAAATCCACTACGCTCTACCCACCACTCCAGGGTAGGCCAGGGGTCCAGTTGTCATCCCACTTCAATGAGACTTTATCCTACCTATGAGTTACCAAGTCCTTTTAACTGAATCAAAAAATTTCAGCATTGTAAGAGTCCTCAAAGGTCATCTAAGCCCGTGGTATCAAACACAAATAGAAAATAATGGCTCATGTTAACTTAGAAAACCAAAAATTAAATCATCTATGTCTTATCATGTTTGTATATATTTTGTTAAGTATTTCTCAACTACATTTCAATCGGATTTAGCTACACTAGAGAGTTCTGCAGTCAAAGGGATTGAATGAGACACCTCCAACGAAAGCAGCGTAGGTCACGACTTCTGCTGTAACTTCTCGCACAATGGTTGTGCGTGGAGCCTCCACTGCAAGTCTCTAGGGACCCTCATTTAACTCTTTAATTGGATAGGAACTGGAGCTATGGTTCCACTGGTTTCAGGAACTCCTAGACAAGGAAGCTTTCTCTACTGATCCAGGTTTGTATCTTTTCTGCAACTTACAGTTGCCCATGGCACTGAGAGGTTAGATGACCTGCTCAGGGTCATAGAGTCAACAAGGGTCAGAGACAGGACTTGAAACCAAGTCTTCTCAACTCCCAAGCTGACTCTCTATCCCTCACACTCCAACTGAAACCTTCTTCACTATAACTACCATTCCTTTCTCCTCACCTGGCTTCAAAACCTGGGTGTCATCCTAAACGTCACACTATCACCCACCCACATAGCCAATTTGTTGCCAAATCTCGTTTCTACCTTTACGACATCTCTCCTATAGGTCCCCTTATCTGCAGTTGAATAGCCAATATCTTAGGTCAAGCCATCATCATTTGTTACCTAGATTACTGCAGGAAACTCCCAATTAATTAGTCTCCCTTCTTCAAGCCTCTCTTCTCTCTCCATCCTCCACTCAGCCGTCAAAGTGATTTTCCTAAGGTGTAGATCTGATCAGGTCCCCTTGCCTTCACTCAATAAACTCCCTTGGCTCTCCATTGCCTCCAGGATCAAATGGAAAGTCCTCTGTTTGGCATTTAAAGCGCTTGGTAAGATGGGCCCTTTCTACCTTTCCAGTCTTCTTAAACTTTTCTCCCTTCCACCTACTCTGTGATCCAGCAACAGAGCCCCACTTAGTATTCTTCACATAGGACAGGCCATCAGCCCTTTCCCTTGCCTTTGCACTGACTGTCCCCCATTCCTGAAATGTTCTTCCACCTTTTAGTTACCCTGGCTTCCTTCAAGACTCAGCTAAAGTCTACCTTCTACAGATCTTTCTCATTCCCTTGAGTTGCTAGTGACTTTCCCCTCTAAGATTACCTTCGATTCTGCCCTGTATAGATTTAATGTTAGTCATTTATTTATATGTTGTTTCTCCCATTAAAATGTGAGCTTCCTGATGGCAGGGATTGTTTATGCATCTCTTTGTATCTCCAGTGCTTAGCATAATGCCTGGCACATAGAAGCACTTAATAAATGCTTGTTGTTTTAGAATTATGCCCTCAGATAGCAAACTTACATAGGTGCCATATAATTCACCGTTTACAGGCCTGCTGATAAATATTTAAAAATCTTCAAGCTTCCCTCACTTTGCTGGGAGTAGAAGTCCTCTGCTTTCCTGTGCTACATGGCATCTGGCCTTCCTCTAGAACAAATTTCTTTCTACTGTACCTATTGGTTTTGTTATCTGATCTAAAGCTGTGCTTTGGGGTTTGTGGGTTCATTCCAGCTTCCTTTTATGTCTCTCAGTTTAATCAGGTCCACTGCTGGGTTCACAATCCACTATCAACACGTGGGGTCAGCTCCTGCCCTTCCAGTAGAACAATGTGATTTGCAGCTCCATAAGCCTTTAGAATTGCTCTTCAAATATGTTGGATCCTTTTTAGTGTGCAGTAGAAACTGCACAGGACTTTCCAACAGACTTAGAAAGGTAAGTCCTCCTTGTAACTTTTCTCTTGCTGGAGGTTTTTGCTGTTTTCTGATTTTGTAGATTGGAGGGTTTGTGTTTATAGAAACAGGCAGTAACCTTGGTCTCAGATGCAGTGTCCTCAGTTGTGGGAACTCATTGGACCAAAAATGTCAACTTTTTTTTTAATCCCCCTTAGATTTTCTTTTTTATTGATTTTCCATTTTTAGCACAAGATTGATCACCAGCAAAATACCAATTTACATACAGATTCTGCTTAACTCAGTGCCCACATACTTTGGACTTCATCTATAAAACAAAGATTTTTTTTTTAAATGAGAGATTCTATTATCTGATGATTCCCTGATGAAACTTGAGAGTGGGTCTATAGGGAACAACTTCAGGAACACCAGAAGCCTTGTCCAATTACAATTAGATAGTTCTCTCACCATGACAATCAAGCTGTTCTCATGGGTTTCATCCCTGCTTTATTTTTAGCTCTCTTCTAAGGCTACAGACCCTACTGCCAACCCCCCCTTGGCCATCTTCCCAATGCAAATCCTTGTTTATGAGGGGGAACAAGCCAGAGAGTGTGGATCGATCATAGGATCACAGACTTGGAAGTAGAAGGAAGCTTAGAGAGTTTCTAATCCAACCCCTTCATTTTACAAATGGGGAAACTGAGCCTCAGAGAGGTTAAATGTATTACCCAAGGTTACACAGATAGTAGCAGAGATGAGACTGAACTCAGGTCCTGTAATTGCAAATTCAGCACCCTTTCCATTGTACCACACTGCCTCCTGATCAAATCTGTCATCATCATTCAACAACATTCATCAAGCATTTATAAAGTACCTTGATGAGCAGAGATCACTGTGATAGGTACTGAAGGAGATTAAAAAGTTCAGATGAGACACAATCCCTGCCTTCAAGTAGCTTATAGTTTAGTAGCTTATGTCACCAGAAGATAACTCAACACAGATTCCCTCCTGAGAGAACTGTAGAATTTTTGAGTCAACATGGATTTTAGATATCATACATTCCAACCTCCTCATTGGGAGTCAAGTGATTTTCCTAGGGTCACTAGAACCCAGGTTATTTTATTCACAGGCTAATACTCTTTCCAAAACAACACGTTGCTGGATTGGGTTATTGTCCCATGTTAAGGATACATGAAAATTGACGAGAGGACAGGTATAGATCCCTATGTTCAAAAAAATTCCCTGATGGGTCGAGGTGTCACATACCAGCTTGGACCACCTCAGAGGGTAGGCTCACAGTTGGCGTTCCCCTTCACTGGAGGTCATCAAGAAAAGAAAATCCCCTTGTTGGGGATGCTGGCAAAAAGATTCTTATTAGAGTACAGGTTGGAGGTAGAAGGGATTCAGAGGCTGTCAACTCTGTTAATTCTGTGAAGAAAGGGCCTTATTCTCCATTGAACTCTGTATTCTAATTTCAACTTAAATGTGTTTTTCTAAGACTTTAACAAGCCCAAATAGATGCATTTATTTGAGTTCAGAAATGGGAACACTCTAAATAATAACCAAAAGGAAGGAGGTATCGAGAACCCCAGGAAAATACTCAAACTCCTTTAAAAGTAAATCCTCCTAAAGTCAGAAGGTGATTAAAAGCGAGGGTTGAATAGCTCCGAAAGTCAATGTGTTCCCTTTCAAAGCAGCCGTATATGATAAGGCTATTTTATAAAAAAATGGATTTCAAGTGGGCTACACTATAGAATTCCTGTCAAACCACCGAACTCAGCTGTGCCTTCGCTTCTAACATTAGCAGAGTTCCCTCAGTGCCTTGGGTCCCTCCTGGGGAAGGAATATATTTTGTCCCCAAAGCTTTGCTTGATGGGGAAAGGTCGATTACCCCTATACCCAGCCTTGACATCTATTTTAATCTAAGTCACTTCCTTCCTTTTGCCCCATGAATAAAACTTCATTTGAGAAGAATAGGACCTAAAGAACCTTTATAAAGCATCTCACCCTTTTCCCCCATCTATAATATTCTATCTCTAGCCAGGGAATCTGAAACTGTCAGGCGCATTGTTCCCCAAGATTTACTGTTAGCAGGAGAGCTCTTTGAAAGGATTCTATTACATCTTTATGTCTTTGTACATAAACTAGGTACTCTCTAAAATCTGTGGCAAAAACTTCAAGCAGAAATTTTTCCTGTAAGTCAAATTTCATTGGAGCCTTTTAAAAATAATTAAATAAATTAAATGTATTTTATTTTCCTTATGAAAAGGATTGTCCCATCAGTCTATCTTTAACATGGAGCAACTGGCAGGTAGACGGCACAATGGATCTAGTAATGGACCTAGAGTCAGGAAGACTTGAGGTCAAATTCAGCCTCAGACACTTACTAGTTGTGTGAACCCTAGGCAAGTCCCTTACTTTAGTAACGTAGTAAGTACGAAAGTGGTGGGTGAGTTTGACAAGGCAGATGTGACAGAGGAGTCTGATGTATCTCACATAATGACAAGTTATATCTTCTATACCATACCATCTTACTCAGCTGGGGGACCCTAATTGTAATCAGGGGAAATCAAGGGTTGCTTATTTTTAGGGGATAGCTAGGTGGCACAGTGGATAGAACTCTGGACCTGGAGTGAAGAGAACCTGAGTTCAATTCTGGCCTCAGACCCTTACTAGTTAAGTGACCCTGGATAAGTCACTTAACCTTGATTTGCCTCAATTTCCTCATCTGCAAAATGGAGATTAATAATAGCACTTACCTTCTAGGGTTATTGTGAGAATCAGATGAGACAATAATTATAAAGCACTTAGCACAGTGTTGGCACATAGCACTACATAAATGTTGCTGTTGTTATTATTATTATTATTATTATTATTATTATTATAATTTTCTGGGACTGACAGAAGCCTTTAGGCATGATCTGTTTCTTCTTCATCTGACCTCAGGTTTATAAGCTCATAGAATTTTCAGCAAGAACGGTCCTTAGAAGTCATCTAGTCCAATCCCCTTATTTTATAGATGAAGAAATTGAGAGCTAGAGGATTTAAAGGACTTACTTAGGATCACACAGGAAGTTGTTCTAGTTAATGCCATTTTAAAATGTGGGGGGTGCAGTCCTTAATCTATTGGCAAACTGCTCTATAATCATTAGTGTTTCCACACAGTCTACCAGTACTGGGGCATTTGTTGGTTGGCTCCCATGCCACAGCATGGTCCACATTGGTTTGATTATGGGTATAAATTAAGACCTAGGATTAGCACACAGAAGTTCAAAGAGATAGAGAAGAAAATAATGGTGGTCAGGACCAGAACATAGTCATATCTGTCCCCCTGCTGTTTGTTGGCATCTGATTTGTTATTGGCAGGAAACCCCCTTTACAATAAAAGCCTTTAGGGCATTTAGGTATTATCCCCTTTTAGCACTAGGGTTTCAAGGATAGATTGGTACATTAATTAGACTAATGCATAGACAAGTCTCCAGGACCCTAGAGTCATAGGAACCTGGAGCCAGTGATTCTATTATCCTGTTTGCCCATGCAACTGCACTTTGGAGAATCACTGAATGCTCTTGCCATACTTTCTAGTTCCCATGTGACCTATTGTGAGTGATGCCTTCCTGTGTCCCATTCCCACCAGATGAGAGAGACAGAAGATTTATGGTAACATATTGAACTCTTAGGTTGACTCTCCCACCGTGTGAAAGACTGAAGAGAATAAAAATTGTTTCTCAACTTGAAAAGGGAACTAAGAAGTGATTAATATGTTGTGCTCTGTGATACATATGACCAGTGCTTCCTAATTTTGCCCTGTTTTCCTAATTTAATTAAACTGCATGTTAAGCTAGGAAGTTGAGGTCTAAGTGAATGTTAACATCCTGGGGCTACCAGAGGGAATGGCCAGGAGATTGGGGTTTGGTGACAGTGATTAACAGATAACTCCTAGACTTAGGAGTAATAGGAATGAATAAAGTATTGGGTGATTGACAGTCAACCTGCAGGATACGTACCTTTCAACTGTCATAAATCCTGCCTGCAAACAGGTACAACTGTTACATTTAGGATGATTTATATGAGTGTAGTCTTTATAAGCTCTTAGGGAGGAAGGGGGTCCTTATCCCAATTCCCATTTCTGCTGGTAAGTTGGGTTTCCAGAGCAAGGCTACATCTTTTGTTCAGGATTCTAGAGATACCATTGAGGGATTAGGGTATCTGTCTAATGCTATTGACTCAATCCCCATTCTAGTACATTCTCTCCAACATTAATCACCATTTATAGTTAGAAACCATTCTATCATTGATTGACCTAATAATTAGTGCCCCTGTATCATTTAAACAATTAACTTTTATAAAGGGATATTAATCAATTATATCAGAAAATACTCCATGTAGGAAACAGGAAGGATCTCAATATAATTCTTGGGGAACCAATGAAAAAAATCATGTAATTGGATTGGCCAATGAAAGACCAGCCCTTATGAGCATACACAATGTGCTTGCCTTGACACAACCGCCCACATGGATTTTGGAGCATGCATGGGTATTCTGTGACCCTTTCCCATCTGTTTGCCATATGGCGATGAAAGGTTACAAGAATGGGAATATGAATGATCCCTTTGAATCAGGAGCATACTCTCCACTTTACCACTTCAATCTCTGGAGTGAAAGGTTTCAGCTTAAATTGCTGTTACAAAGCATGTCCCAGACCAAGTTCACTACCAAATTCAGCAATGTTAATAAAAATCAGTGTTTTCACGTCCTTTCACTGAAGGATTCTTCCAACCTTTCCAAGTTTACAAGGTTGCAGCCTCATTGGAACCTTCTCCAAATCTCCTTCACCTAAGGCACAAAAGAATGAACTCAAAAGGAGTGTGCTATGGTTGGGGAGAGCTGGTCACTTGCATTCTTCCCACCACGAAGCTTATAGTAGTTATTGCCTCCTCGTTCAGAGAACAAGAAGAATGTCTGGCTCCTGTCTATGAATGCTCAATTCTGACTCAGAAGCCAATCATCACCATGTGGTAAATAGACTGTAAGTGGTCACAATACCCGTGCATACTCCAAAATCCATGTGGCAGGTTGGATCAAGATATGCACATTGGCCAATTTGATTACGTGGTTTTTTATTGGTTCCCTAAGAATTATACTGAGAGTCCTTCTGTTTCCTATACCACTGAGTACTATCTAATACGAATGATTAACCTGAGTCAGTGGATATGACCTCGTGATGAAGTCCTTCTTGTTGTTCCTATTCAGTCTTCCTAACCTAGGACTTTGTCTGGAAAATGAAGCCCTTCTCTTAGCATAATAATTATTATTATAATATCTAACATTTATTTAATGCTTACTATGTGCTAAGTGCTTTACAATTATTTTCTCATTTGGTCCTAATAACAACCCTAGAAGGTAGGTGCTATTATTATTCCCATTTTACAGATGAGGAAATTGAGGCAAACTGGGGTTAAATGACTTGTCCAGATTCACACAGCTAGTAAGTGTCTGAGGCCAGATTTGAACTCCAAGCCTGGGGCTCTCTCTGCTGTGTCACCTAGCATCCCAGTCAGCCTCTTTCAGATGTCACACAGCTTACTTATATGACACAGCCCAGAATTAGATTACAAGTTTCTTGCAGGCAAAGACTATATTAGGATGCTTTTGGGCCCTATAGCACTCTGCACAGTACTATGCCATTATTAAGTATTCAGCATATATTTATTGATTGGACTTCAAGATATTATTTTTTTTTCCTACTGAAGTTAGAGTGCTTCTAATTACTATATATTATCTGGTTTTATATTCTAATGTCATCCATTCTTGTAACATGTCTAGTCCAGCCCAGCACAATGAGGTAGAATGAATTCCTCAAGGCCAAAAGAAAGATTTCTAAAGCTGTCTTCCTGTCATTATACAATGCACACTGGAGACAGTTTGTCCAGAAGGTGAATATGTCCTAGAGCAGCAGGTTCAACTCTCACTCCATGTGTATTGATATCACCCACTCTTGCTCTTAGCTGACAGGTTAATATAGGCTGAAACTTTATACTTCACTGATACCAAACGGCATCTGCTAGTCTACTAGAGTGTACTGCACATAGTAGGGGCTTACTACATCATGGTTGACCGGAAATTAATAGTCTTTAATTTTGTCAACATAATTTTCTAACTCCCTGTTCATTGTTGGAGTATATATGCTATCTGAGCAGGAGGGAAAATACCCAGCACCGGTGGCTCTCACTTCCATGCTCCAATGAAGATTTTTGTCCTTATTCAAAGCTGGCCTAGGACTAGCTAATACATGACTTCTGTCTTCTCCAAACTGATTGTCAAGCTGTCATGCTCTGCTGATTCTGAAAAATGTTCCATAATCTGTTGCATTTTTTTCTTGTATGAATGCTCCCAAGGCACTTTCATCAGCATACTGCAGCTTGTGAAAGACTGTGTCTAGAATTTTTACAGATCCTTGAAGCCTATTGAAAAAGAAAGACTTCTGGATAGATAAGAGCTTGCTTAAGAGCCTCTCTTGTCCTCATTCACCATTGTCTTCCTCATCATCTCTATCAATCAGTATTTATGGACCAGTGCGAAGCAATATTAAAAAAAATAAATAATGTTCAGAGAAGTGACCTCATGGCCTCTCTCAGATAGGGGAATCACGTATTATCAGGGATTTGGATTGAAATCTGTGGGGTCTGGTTTTCAGGTAGCTATTAATCTAAATCAGAAGCATGTAGGAGTGTCTTGTTTCTTACTGGTATCAGATTGCATTTGTTTTTGTATTATACTAGCTGACAAAGAAAACACACTTTGCTTCTCAAATGGAATTGTTCCCTATGCTCGTCTGTCTAAGTGTTCATGATTTCTGCAAACATTCTCCAAAAAAAAAAGTGAAGATTTTTGGTCTCTTAGAGTGACTATTTTTCATTTTGAGTAAAGAGGGGTCCACCGACATGCCTTTTTTCATTCATTTATCTATCCACTCATTCAATAAATATTTATAAAATACCTACTACGTGCAAGGCACTGTGCTAAGCACCAGGAAAATACAAAGACAAATAGGATCCAGATCGCTATCCTCAAGGCACTTATGGGATAGCAGGGAAGGTGACACAGACACAAGTAAACATAAAATAAATTAGGATATAGGGTTTATATGAGGCCTATAGAATGTTAGGCTGTCAAGTGAGGGTGAGCTAAATCCCAGGTGCAGGGAATCAAGCAAGGCATCATGAAACAGGTGGCATTTAAACTGGGATCTGGAGGATGGATGTAGATAGGATGAGAGGACGTTCCGGACACAAGGAATGGCATAAGCAGAGCCAAGAAGGTGAGAACGAGCATGAGGAATTTAGTGGCATGGCAAGTTGTCCATAGCTGGACCATAGAATGAATGAGGGGGCATAGCTTTAAGTTTGAGGTTTTTTTTCTAAAATGTGTTAAAGAAACAATGTCCACCTTGGAATTGTGCCGATTATTAACATATCTCCCTAATTCCAGTGAAAGGAAGCAAGGAAAAGC